>NC_084483.1:90193257-90802327 GCF_030035675.1 Rhineura floridana | reverse complement strand
GTGGTGGCAACATCTGCAATCAGCCCAAATAATAGAAAGAAGACATGTGTTGTGCTGATCTTATTTTAGCAGGGAGGAAGCAACATTATTAAGACAGTTGATATAGTTCAGGTGGTCACTTTAAATATGTCTGATTTACTTTGCAATTTTAGTGAAGTTTCCTATAGGAAATAACTTTCTTTTGTTTCTATTTCTGTGAATATGTGTACAGCAACACTTTGCAAAATTTACACTAAAAAAACTCCAAACATAATTGTGGAATAATAGCACTGATTATTCTGCAGAATAGTCTCCAGGGGACCTCAGGAGTGTCTCAATTTGTACAAGATAAAACAGTGGCAGGTGAAATATATTCTACCAATATTCTAGGTGTGCTCTATGTTTTTAATTGACTGTGCCCACCTTGCCTTAAATGAAGTGGTTTAAACATAGCAGGCTGAAAACATGCATCCTCCTTTTTCCAACAGCTAGAGTCATTGCTGAAGTAGCAACATATTGTAATCAATCTGATTTTACATCAAACTGAAGTTTCAGATTCAACTGTTAATACATCCAAAATAGAAATAGAACACAACTTCCAATTTGAAATACAAAAGGCTGTCTTCACCATCATATGACACTGACCGATAAAACAGCTTTGAAAATAATAAAAATAAATTTGACACAGATATCTAGGATGAAAAATGAGAGAAAATTTTCTAGATTAGATTCTCTGTGGAAACATTAGTAACACAGGAAAAAAGCAAAGTAAGAACACCAACAAACATACAAAAATATAATTCTCCATCTTTGGAGCTGGCAGGTATAGGCACGTTCTTAAACCACAAGTTTTGTTGCCTATTAGTGAATTTCCTTGCTTTTTAATCTGGGAGGTAAGAAATGGGATCCTGTGCAAGTTTGCTGAGAATGGATCGATCATTTGCATGCTTATTGAGTTAAGTGGGATTTACACACACACACCAGGCAATCATGCTTAGGATAGGTGAAACTGACTGGGGGGGTGAGGGAGGTTGGAGTGGGCAGGGGAGGAGGAAGAAGGAAGAGGAGAGAGGAGGACGAAGGGAGAGGAGAGGGGAAGGAGGAGAAAGGTAGGTCTGATCATTTGCATGCTTATTGAGTTCAATGGGATTTACTCCTAAACAATCATGATTAGGATAGGTAAAACTGACCATGGGGGAGGAGGGGAAGGGAGAAGGAGCAGATTGGAGGGGGCAAAGGAGCGGGAGGGGAGGGCAGATTGGATCATTTGCATGCTTATAGAGTTCAACGGTATTTACTCCCATGAAATCATGCTTAAGATACGTAAAACTGACCATGGGGAGGAGGAAGGAGAGGGGTAAGGGGAAGGAGGGGAGGAGGAAGGGGAGGGGTAGGGAGGGGCAAAGAAATGGGAAGGGAAAGGGCAAGAGGGAGAGTATAAGAGGGAGGAGAAGGGTGGGTGGGTTTGATTAGTTGCATACTTTATGAGTTCAGTGGGATTTATTTCTGTACAATCATGTTTGAAAATGGAAATGGACTGCCTTTAAGTCGATCCCAACTTATGGAGACCTTATGAATAGGGTTTTCATGGTAAACAGTATTCAGAGGTGGTTTTACCATTGCCTTCCTCTGAGGCTGAGAGGCAGGGACTGGCCCAAGGTCACCCAGTGTGCTTCATGGCTGTGTGGGGATTCGAACCCTGGTCTCCTAGGTCATAGTCCAACACTGACCCAGGGGAGGGGCAGGGAGGGGAGGGGAGGGGCAGGGGAAGAGATTGGGTGGGTGGGCACTGGGCAAAGGGGAAGCCTCTTATCTTTCCAAAAGGAAAACATTGTGAACAGTATCATTGCTTTTCAGCATTTCCCCCACCTTTTTATTCTACAGCAGACACATGTAACCTCCCACCCAAATTTAAACCAAAGCTGTCCCTGGCCACATCCACACCAGACCTTTATTCCACTTTGGACAGTCATGGCTTCTCTCAAAGAATCCTAGGAAGTATGGTTAGTGAAGGGTTCTGAGAGTTGCTAGGGGACACCCTGTTCCCCTCACAGACCTTCAATCATAGTAGCTGACAGTTAAACCAGCGTGGCCACTGGAGCTCTCTCAGTTGAATAGGAGGCTCCTCTCAGCACCCTTCACAAATTACACTGCCCAAGATTCTTTGGGGGAAGCCATGATTGTCTCAAGTGAAATCAAAGTCTGGTGTGTGTGTGGCCCCCTGATTAGCCAAGCCAAGCCAAGCAGCTGTGAGTCTGGCTTTTAGAACACTGACAGTTGGTTCTTACTGAACATGCCTGACACTATCATTGGGTTCAAGCCAACATTTCTTAAATTAATTAAAAATCAGCCAGGCATTTTTTTAACTTTTAAACTGCAGAAGATAAAGGTCAGAGTATGGGGCAAAGTCAGTAATAGGATTACAGTATTCTGTGAACATGGCTGATTGTTAATGAATTTCAACAGATTATGAGAACTCTGACAGAAAAAAGTCCAGAACAGCTCTCAGGTTTTTTTCCCTCTGTTTAGATTTTGAACTCTTTATTCTCTCTGACTGTTTTGTGTATCGCCATGAAAATTTATAGGGTATTTAAGCAAGCATTTCTGAGGTCAGGGCTATAAGTTTTGTAAGGTTTTGTTTTGAAATGAGCTTATGGGAAGCATCAGAATGGCATGGGGGGTATTTTCAATTTAACATTGCAGAATGTGAAAAATCCATGCTGGCTATAGTATACAGCCAGTCTTGTGGCTGTATAATAAGGTAAGGTACATTATTTGCTGAGTTTTCCTTGTTGGTTGTCATACTGAGATTCAGAGTAACTGCATTTGGGAAAGCTTATGAGTTTTAGATGGAAATTTAAACAGGGAAATTCCTGCTCCTACCCCTGGTGTTGGCTGCCGTGCACAAGCACAAGCACACACATACATACACATACTTTGGCATATTCATTTGCATTTCACTTTACCATGCATGACACACATATATAGAACATCATTACACACACACACACACTTTCTCTCCACTCCCAAATGTTTTTTTCCTCTCCCTCTTCCCACATCCACCTCCTGGCTTTGGGCTGGAGCAAAACCACACCTCTTCCCCCTACCCCCTTTTTTTCAGCTGGATTGAGAATAAGATCCTTGCTAACAAACAAACTGGAGGCCATACAGCAGAGAGAGAGACACACAGAGAGACCTCTTCAGCCCAAGTTCCCTTCTTCCCTACCTCCTTTTCCACTTTCCCTTACTTGCTTGCACTTCATCACCATCTCCACACTCCTCAGTCCTTCCTATGCATGCTTTCTCCCACAACAGGCATTGCTAGGAGCTAATCCACACTAAAGGGGAGTGTATTAGCTACAGAGAAGAGTCTCCTCAGTGGCTGACTCACCTCCTTTCACTCTGATTGGCTCCCATCAGCAGGAAGGTATGCTGGAGTCATAGGAACCCTGCTCAAAAATAGTAAGGGGTCTAAAAACCCCTAGGACCCTGGATAACAACACCCCTGCTCACAAGGAAGCACTGTGTGATTCTATAGGAGAAGGATGATATAAAACAGAATGTAAAGATCTGGTGGAAAAGAGTGGTGGAAAACTAGAACAGGGAACTGCTTTTTTTAAAAGGTTTACTGCAAATCAAACTTTCAGGGTTAGTTTGATCAATATCAGCAGTTTTTAACACTGTTGAAATTATTAGAAGTGACTGGAGGAAGTGTTTATTTATCACCAACGTTAACATAATGGAAGTCCTTTTAATGAGCAGGCATCAGCTGTTGCTACACCAACAGGCACAGCTGCTATTTGCAAGGGTAACGAGGGCATGTATAGTGAGAAAAGTCCCCTAAAAGCTGTTACCACCTCCATCAGAAGTAAAAATACACACACGTGTGTGAGTGCACACATACATAAGGACTTTGGCAACGTGTACAACTGGTTCTTTTTTTATGATGCAGCAGTAAATCCAAGTCAGTATCCCCCTCCCATTTAGGTGAAGTATACAAGAACGAGACAGAGAAAAACAAATGTGTAATATTTTTCTGAGGCAGACAGAATAAAACCTTACAAAAGGCTGTTGCAGAGCTAGGACCAACAGTTTCTATAGGCAAGAATTATTTTTGTTGTCTCCAGAATGAATAATTGATTTTTTATATAAAAGGAAAAGGAAACATTTTGATTAAAGACTACTTTTGATATGAATTCCTCTTTTCTTTTATCAGCAGAACAAGATCTATCCAACATACACATGCAGGTCTGGAATTGTCCAAGAGACACTTTTGCCTGGCTTGAGATATGCCTGGAGAGGCATTGTTTACTTTCTTCCTTGCTTTCCAACAGGACACATTGAGTGGGACATTGCTGCAGGTTTGCCTTCTAGCACCATAGAGCTGGTATTCTGCCTAGGACACCTAACAGCTGAGCCCATACAGTCTGTATTAAAAGCAAAATATTATCTAGAGCTAGAAACACGTTTTCTTTCTGTCTGTCTTTTTCCTGTATATACATGAAAGTGTTCTGATTTTATAATGAATCTTATGTGGATTTTATTTTATTTTATAAATCTGCATTGCACTGTAACAGAGCAAAATCCCACCCTCCTGCCCCTTTCAGAACCTTTTCTCTGTCTGATGGAAATAATACACAGTACATCAATGAATACCTCTATACAAAATGGGCAGCTTACAATAGGGCCAAGATGTTTTCCCTGAGGATGTGCTGTTTCTGCTTGGTTCTTTTAAGAGAGGAAAGTGAATTGTAGGATAGGAACTGAATATGGTAGCTCATGACTCCTTAGAGAGATTAGCAGCTTCCTCTAGGCCATGTAGAACACCTTCCAGCCTTGTACATATCATGGACTGTCACAAACTAATAGATACTTGGAGATATATGCATGAGGATGACAGGGATTTCATGTTTCATTCATCTCACCTCCAAAATGATTCTCAGACAGATCACATCCTGATCCACTCCACTCCTCAGAGATTGGCCTTATCACTATTTCTGATCATGCCCCCCTCTTACTACTTGGGTGATTTCCAGCCTTCTACTCTATGTTGGAGATTGAATCCAGCTCTTCTTCAGAATACCCAAGTGGTGGACAAGATAATTGATTTTCTTGACATCAATTACACGGGGGACTGTGCCCCAGCATTGAGATGGGACACCTTGAAAGCAGCTATGTGGGGGCATTTGATAAGTGAACACTCTAGCCTTAAAAAACTGAGGTAAGAGAGGTGTTCCTCCCTTCTTCAGGAGATAAAGGAACTAGAGGATAAACACGAGGTTACAACCAGTAACAGAATTTATGGGAAACTTGTTCGCAAACCTGAGCTTAATTCATTGGAAATACCAGCAATAATTAATTTCCTACAGTATTTGAACCAAAAGTATTATGAATTTGGCAATAAAAAAAATCAAAATTTTTAGCAAATCTTTTGTGTAAACACAAACAAAACTATTTGGTTCCCTCTTTAAAAAGTGAAAAATGGTGGTAGAACTTATATGGAGAAGGAAATATTGCATATTTTTTTTTAAAAAACCAAGTTATAAGATCTTACATGTTGTCCTGTCTTCGAATCAGAGAAGCAGACTCAGAACTCAGACACTGGGTGCATAAAGCTCTATTCCAGAAATCAGAACAGGCATCTCAAATAGGAACAGGCATTCTAGATGTTGGAAACAACAGCAGAAGAGTTGTCACAACAGCAAATTAAGCAGTGCTACTTCTTAAATACAGAAATAGGGAGGGCCAGGATCTTTTCAGCCCAAGCTGCAAGGAGGGGCTATGATGGGGGTAATGGACAAATAGAGCTACTTTTAACTGTCCCTTTTCTATCCTCCATGACCTTGGAGACATGCCAGTTTCTGACTCTGCTGAGTCACTTTCATTTTCCTCTGCCTGAGAAGTTCCAATGTTCTTGTTAGCACTAATCTCTTTTGCCATTATGTGTGGCCTTGGTCTCTGCACAGAGTCTTCACAAGCTGGCTGAGACAAGGAAAGGATGTCTGAGCCTTCCTCAGTAATTTCAGAAGCCGGCTTTGAGGCTTCTGGAGGTACATTCTCTTTAACCCCCTCATTTTGGGGCTCCTGCTGGGAGGAAGGGCAGGATACAACAGATGTAGTTATTACCCCATTATATACATTGTGACCCAACAGGTTTTATTTGCTTTTGTTCTATAGACATGCTCATACACCAAGGCAAAAATCCTAGGCTCTGCAATGTAGTCATATACAGTTCTTCTAATGAAGGGAGTTTAGGTATACCATTTCTTAAATGGTATCATGATGCTTCATATAAAAAAAAATATTATTAACAATTCAGGGACACCCCCAGACTCATTAGTTGACTATGCAACTTGAGGATGGTCCAGGGTATTTAAGATCCTTGCCCTTTCAGATGCATTGGCAAAAAAAGAAAGTGAATTCCTTTCTTTTACATGTTCTCTGACTGTGGAAAGCCTGGTTCAAGCATTTATCCCCTCCCTCCAGTTTTTCCTATGATACCCAGTATCATTCAGTTTTGGAAGTGGATGGGGGTTCTTTTCTTCTTTTAGAATGTTCCTTCTGCTTCTAAATATCTGACAAAATTATTAAAAAATGTTGGGTTTTTCAAAAAAGATAATGCATACAGAATACTACATACAGTATATAATAATGATAATAAATTTTATTTTTAAGTCGCCTATCTGGCCGCGACAACGGCCACTCTAGGCGACGTACATAAAAAGAAAGAAGGATAAAAATACAGCATTTAACCAGAACAACAGTCGATGAAAATCTAAAAACGCCCATCTATACAGCTAACCCTAGTCCACCCCAGCAATCCCGTATGCCTGCCTGAATAGCCAGGTCTTTAAGGCTTGGCGGAAGCCTACCAGGGAGGGGGCATGGCGAAGATCATAAGGCAGGGAGTTCCAGAGGGTGGGGGCCACAATGGAATGTTCTGGTGAATGTGTTTTATGCAAGTGTTAGCACCTGAATGTGTGGAGCTCAGAGGCACTGGGTACAACCCAAATCAGCTCCCGCCATATGTTGGTTTGTACCCAGATAAAATGCCTGAACAACACTTCTGTGCTATGTCTTTAAAAGGTTATTTCTATGGCAGGGATGGGAAACCTGTAGCTCTCCAGATGTTGGACTCCAGATGTTGTTGGACTCCAATTCCTGTTAGCCCCAACCAGCATGACCAATTGTCGGGGATGATGGGATGTGTAGTCCAGCAACATTTGGAGGTCCACTAGTCTAGGATGAATCTCAGAAGGAAGTTGGTAAAGTGTTACACTATGCCAGTGTGATCAAGATCAAAATTTCTTTCCAGTAACAGAAAATAACTACCGTATATTCCGGCGTATAAGACGACTTTTTAACCCAGGAAAATCTTCACAAAAGTTGGGGGTCGTCTTATACGCCGGGTGTCGTCTTATACGCCGGAATATAGTACCGTATTTCTCCTGCTTGCAGCCTGGCCCGGCGTCCCCTCCCCTGAGGGGAATCCCCATTGCTCCTCCGTCCCCGCCATCTCCTGCGCGGCCTCCTCCGCCGCAAAATGGCGGCCGGGGTGGGGAGCAGCCGCAGCAGCCTCCCCGCGTCCTTCTCCTCCGTGGCGGCCTCGCCTGCGCCGCCTCCCGCCGCCGCTGCTGCTCCTCTGCCCACGGCTGCTCAGGCGAGCGACGGGGCCGCGGCGGCGGTGGCTGCTCCTCCTCGGGCGGCCAATGGCGGGCCGCTTTCATTGTTCTCGCCGCTGCAGGCCGCGCCGGTGCCTCCGCTGATGCACAACCACCGGGCGGCAGCAGCAGCAGCCTCCCCGCGTCCTTCTCCTCCGTGGCGGCCTCGCCTGCGCCGCCTCCCGCCGCTGCTGCTGCTCCTCCGCCCACGGCTGCTCAGGCGAGCGACGGGGCCGCGGCCACAGTGGCTGCTCCTCCTCGGGCGGCCAACGGCAGGCCGCTTTCGCGGCTCTTGCCGCCGCAGGCCGCACCGGCACCTCCGCTGACGCACAACCACCGGGCGGCGGCAGCAGCAGCAGGAGGCGGCGGAGGCGGGAACCCGCTGCCGACAGCTGCCCCTGCGGCCTCCTCCTCGGCGTCCTCCACCGCCGCCGCTGCCTCCGGCCTGCTGGTGCTGCGGGAGCCAGCCTACAACTGGCAGGCGACGAAGCCAACGGTGCAGGAGCGCTTCGCCTTCCTCTTCAAGAACGAGGTGCTCAGCGACATCCACTTCTTGGTGGGCAAAGGTCGGTGCGGGCTATGGGGCGAGGGGGCGCTGGCCACGCAGGGAAGAAAGGGGAGAGGGACGCTGGCTTTTTAAACGGGGATCAGGGTCTTTCTTGCGGCTGGGGGCAGGTTGCTATGGGGGCAAGCGGGTTGAAGAGTTGTGGCTGTGGTTGGGGGGCTGTTATTCCGGCGTATAAGATGACTTTTTAACCCAGGAAAATCTTCTCAAAAGTTGGGGGTCGTCTTATACGCCCAGTCGTCTTATACGCCGGAATATACGGTATTAAGGACCTTGGAAAGCAAAACATATATCATGTCAAGAGTTGTCAAGAGTGGTACTTGTTTGTCTTTATGAAGTTAAAGAAGAAGCCCCCCAAAACCTAGCAAGAATGCACAGGTAGTGGAAAGAGATTGTGGGCTCTGCAGTTGCCTATGGATGGAATCATTGCACTTGCAGAATGACTTCAACTTGAGCAAAATAATTTCCCCTCCCTGTTATTCCCCACACGCCCCCTGCACCCCCAGAAAACCCCCAGAGCAGATCTGAGAGGTGTGGGATGGGGGAGAAGAGGGAGAAGAAGTCTTGTGAACACAATGCCTTTGTTGGATATACAAGCTTATGGCTGAGCAGGAAGCATTACTGCAGACTGTATAGGAAAAGATCATTGCAAGACAGCAAGCAACAAAAGGGGTTCATGACCTATGGAAACATACAAGAAAATAGCTATTGGGTGGCGGGGGAAAGAATAAATATGGCAGCAGTACCAGCTGTGTATACCAAACAAAAAATATCTCTATTTCCTAAGGCATTTGGAACACCGGTGTTTCTCAAGGAAAAAATTGCTTCACAAATAAGTAAAGCAGTTGGGTCTGCTCAACCATTTGGCAGAGTAAATTTTGGTCATATATATTTCTCAGAAACTTTACAGGTTGTGGCAGTATAACTGCTCCAAGAGGTACAAAGCTAATCACTGACTAAGAGAAAGCCTGGTGTTCAAATGCCCTGGGAATTAAGGCTGCTTTGTTGTCTCTGCAGCTGGTTCTGTTGAAGGTTTTGTTTTGTTTTGTTCCTTTCTTGCAGGAACTACAAGGCGGAAAGTTTTTTACCCTCCAGGTAGATAGTTGGGAAGGGCTAACATTGGGTCTGGGATGTCTAAAGGAGATCTTCATAAGAAGAATTTGCCAAAAAAAAATATCTAACCACAACACATTTTGTGCAGTTAACTTCTGGGGTGGCATTTAGTAAAAACAATAATAGCATGCCCATAGAGGTCCATGCTACTATTTAACCAAAGAAGAAAGAGAGACAACCCACCACCACCACTGCCTGACAACATACATGGGAGGGAATATAATTCCATTTAAGAACTGAGTTTAATAACTATTTATTTTAAAAAATTCTTCCTATTTTTTAAAAAAATTAAGTAACCACCTTTGCAACTTTTAGCCACTCTTCCTGTATTTCATTATTCTTGTGACCTGGTGGAGGTGGGATTAGCAACTTGTAAAATTATAGTAAGAAATCATTTTTGCCTCCTCTGTCTGGAATCGTATCTGAACAATTGCCTTCTTGGCAGTCTCCTTGTCTATTGAGTGTTTACAACTAGGATGTCTTCCCATACATACCTTGGGCTTTTGGCAACAATGCAGTTTTGCAATTACCCAGCAAATCGACACCCCCATGTAATTAAAATAATGACATAGCATTGCGTCTTGCGGCTTCCTAATCTCTCTGTCTCTCTTGCTCTTTCTTCTCCCTCTGTTTATCATAGCGAACAGCTGTGGTCATGCATAAGACGCACCTGGCACCTATAAGATTCCAGTTGCCAGACTTCTTTCTAGTACTTTTTTTTTATAGCCAAACTGCTATACAGAGTGGGAATGGAGCCCTGAAAGAAACAGAAAGAGAAAGAAGCTGCAGGTGGTATTAAGGAAAGAAGAAAGCTGAACCTGGCAAGCTGGCTGGTATAATTAGCCTTCTCCTGTGAAATCTGTCAAGGACACATCATTTCATATGCAGCATATTTCGTAAGACTAAGCAATTTCATGGGCTCCGGAACTGGCTAAGCATATAGGAATTAATAAATAAAGCACACTGTACTGCATTTATATTGCAAAAGTGCATTGGATAAACTGGAAGGGTAAACTCACATCAACAATGACAGTGGGTTGGTTGGGGAGTGAGCATCAGGCATCTTTAGTGGGAAATATCATATCCAAACATGTTACCAGTGAAGACACTTTTGTATCAGGAGATATTAATAAGGAAGGAAGGAAGGAAATGTGTAACTAAACCCAAATGCAAACATGCTCTTGGAAACCTGTGGGAGGGAGGGAAGGAGGGAACCACTTGGGGCAATTGACAATATAAAAACAGTGAACAGGGAAAGGGTCATATTTCTATTTGTGGCTGAGGAGCAAAATAAGACACAGATGCAGCAGTTTGGGTTGAACAAAGGGCCACTTTATTAAACTATAACAAAAACCCCTTTAAAGTGACCTGCAGAGGGGAAACCTAGGTGCGAGAACTGTCTATAAGTAAGCGGCTTGCCATACAGCTCTCGGGCGACAAGCCCCTGCTGGGGTGAGGGCAAGCCCATCTGCTTACTCCTTACCCCGGCCACACCCTGTAGGTGAGTAGGGGGGCCTTCTAACATCACCACCCCCTGGGGCTGTACAACCCTCGGGTGGATGAGGTAAGTTGGCCCCAGAAGCAGCCCATATCCTGCCCTCGAGCCGTAAAGCCCTGAGAGACAGGCCTCTGGAACCGCCAATCATCTCCAAAGGTGCCTAAGGGGGCCACCTAGCTGTCCTTACCTACTTCCCTTCCCGCACCTTAACACCACAAAAGGGGGGAAATCACTATTTAGTCCCCCTTTACCCCACTGCCAAGAAGCACCTCTCACAGACACCTGTGCAGGTCTCCCAAAAAGATGTCATTCCCTGCATCCATCAGGTGAATCCCATCGGCCCTGTAAAGTTCAACCCTTGAATGCTATATGAGGGATGTGGAATAGCCAACCCCCTGTGCTCAAGAAGAGCCAGCCAAATCTGTCAGTTGACCTTATTTCGTGTCCAATCAATTTTCCTTGGGTCCCATACACCATGCCAAACCCTGCGTGGAAGAATGTCTGACCACAGCAGACGCACCGAAGGCCAACGTTGCCTTATCAACTGCATGTCCTCACATACCTGAACACTAAGGGCCTTGCCCTTCATCAAACCAGGGTCATTCCCACCAAATGAATGACCATAACCTGCGGAACTGCCTGCACTAAACCTTGCTGGAACAATGCGGGTAGGAGCCCATCCCAATGCATTCCTTGCCAGCCAAGCCACTACACTGCAGGCCATTGACTGAGGCCCAGCTGTGAGCCCATGCTCAATTTTGCGGCCCTCCGGCCTGCCCAGAAGACCATGCTGTGGCCTCATATTAGGATGCGCATCTGCTCCATCCTCATCCAGCAACCTGTCAAAACAAATTATAACTCATTAGACTTCTGAATTCCCAGGCCCACCAAAAGGGCGAATATAGCCCTTATACGTCCCAGAGGACCAGCGCCCAACAGCCTGCAACCTTGCCTGGGAAAGCCCAAGACTTGCTGCCATAGAAGCAGCTCTAATCCTTAAAGAATGGGTTCCAATCCCTCAGGGGTCCTGTCCTAACCCCTTCAAGGCCCGCTTTGTGAGCATCCAAAACTGATATTTCTTGAGGGGATCCCCACCTTTGTGAATGAACAAATATCCTCTCCCTGACCCCTGCTCCTGAGAAAAACTTGTAAAGCCCGCACAGAGCAGAGGTTCGGTACTGAGGAAGGGGATAAAAACACAGTCCAACCCCTGTCCCTCTGATCAGTCTTGGACCTCCTCAATTTAATGCAGGCACAACCCCACTCCAGGGTGACATCTGACAGCAGGAGGGCATGCTGAGAAGGGTCTAGCTTGGAGCCAGCTACCACCTCCCCTATCCTAAAAGCTCCAAACAACAACATGAGGGCTACTGCCTGGAACAGCCTGGCTTCATAGCTCGATGAGCATAACTTGTCCCACTGGCCAACCAGACCCACTAAAAGGTCCAGAGATAAAAGGCGATGAGAATCAGGGGCAGCAGAGTGTTCTCTAGCCCGCCCACCTAACATATGGCGGACCCTAAAGTCCCCCGAATGGTTGCGAAAACTGCCAGCTTTTGCCAGAAAGTCCCACTGGCTTACCTTGAAGTGCTCAGACTGACAGGCCTCTTCTCCTGACATCCACCAGGAATTCCAGCAGGTGACTCACTGGAATAGGCCACTCTGGCTCATAGCCCCTGCCGGCCCAGAACTCCTGAATCGCCCTACCTGCTCTCTGGTAGCTGGCAAGTGTGCTGGGGCCAATGGAAAGGCTTATGGCCCTCTCCAAATCCGTTCTTTAATCTCCCAAATTGCAGGGCGCATGGCTTCCAGCTGAGCCCTGGCCAGCGGCACCAGCTGATGAAAACACTCCATCTGGTTCCATGACAGAGCATCAGCAAAACTACTATCAATGCCAGGAACATGCCATGCCTGGAAAAGAACATTAAAATGCAGGCATTGGAGAACAAAAGAGCGGACAAGGCCCATAGCCCTGGTGTTTCTGGATGTAAGGTAATTGATAACCTGGACTGTTGCCATGTTATCACACCAGAAATGGATTGTAGAGTTCCGCAGGCTCTCGGCCCACAAATAGACTGCCACCACTATCGGGAAAAATTCCAGAAAGATCAGATCCTTGGTCAGTCCCTCCTGAATCCATGCCTGCAGCCACTGCCCATTATACCAGGAAGACCCAAAAACTACCCCAAATCCAAAAGCCCCAGACACATCAGATTGGACTTGCAACTCCGCCTCCAGGAGCCGGTCCTGTATCCAAAAGGATACTCCATTAAAATCCTGCAGGAAAGGGGACCACACCGCCAGGTCAGCAAGTAACGCAGCCATTACCCTGAACCTATGCAAGCGCCATACAAGCCCAACCATAGTGTCATAAACCCATTGCAAAAATGCCCGACCTGGTGCAACAACCCTGCACGCAAAGTTCAGGTGTCCAGCCAGCTCCTGGAGGGTGTAAAGGAAAACTTTTTTGGCCTCTGAAACCTCCTTAATCTTAAGTTGGAGGAGCCCAAGCTTCTCCAAGGGCAGCCTACAACACTTGCTTCACTGAATCAATCTCAATACCCAGGAATGTCAGGATGGGCTGGGCCTTCCGTCTTTTCAGTGGCTAAGGGAACACCCAGCTCCCTTGCCAAGTCACTAAACTGTGACATCAGGTATTGGCATTCACTCATGCCTGCCCTACCCACAAACAGGAAGTCATCCAAATAGTGCACCACTGCATTCAAATCCACCCGCCTCTTGACCGCCCACGCCAAAAAGGAGCTGAATTGCTCAAACACAGCGCAAGAAATTGAGCAGCCCATAGGCAATGCCCAATCCATATAGAATTTGCCTGAGAAGGCAAAACCCAGCAGCTCAAAGTCTGCAGGGTGGACAGGCAGGAGGCGGAAAGCAGACTTGATGTCACACTTACCCATAAGTGCACCTCCACCACCAGTCTGCACCATGTGCACTGCAGCATCCAGGGAGATGTAGTGGACTGTACATAAAATATCTGGGATAAAATCATTAACTGACTGCCCTCGCAGGTAGGACAAGTGGTGAATCAGCCTAAATTCCCCCACTGCTTTCTTGGGAGCAATACCCAAAAGAGATTAAAGGTTGTGGGACATGAAGGCAACCTGTGGACCAGTATAAGGAATCCGGAAGCCTAAAGAAAAACCATGCAACAAAAAACGTGCATCCCCGGCCACTGGATAACCAGCGAGCAGGTTACGCAAAACCTCTAACATAACTGGGGAGGGACCCTTTTCCCTGAGCGGCTCCAGGTGGAGGCTGCTTCCTGCCCCCTTGCTGTTTCCTGCCTCCTCCCCTATACATCCTGCCCCTGGGGCAGGCTGTACATGAGTGTGCTGCTCCACAGATGTAACACTCGTGCCTGAAACGACATGGGTTGCGGGCACAAAAACCCCGGGAACTAAATTCCCAGCAAAGCAGCCATTGTTGAACTCCCTGCCCTGCATTCAAGTGGGGAAGGGTAGCAGCTGACTGCCTGCTCAATAAGTGCCCGCTGTCACACCTGTCTCCGGTCATGGCTCGGGCTGCAGCCATGAACTGCAGCCACAACTCCGGCTCTTTCTTGTCCCATGGCAGTGTCCTATCGCAAGCGGCCCGCATACAAAAGACCTCATCATAGCCAAGCCAGGCCAGAAAACTCTACGTAGGCTATTTATATAATATCCAAATATTTTACCAGAGGCAAACCCTTCAGCAGTTGCCTTTCCATTATTACTCCAGCATACATCAGGTATGCTGGTAGCCAGTTGGGCCACGTCCGATCCACTTTCTTATGCCTGGGCTTCTCAGGCTCCCCGCTGTCATCCTTTTTTGGGTACTCCCGGTAAAGCAGGGAAAACAAATCCATGTAGTCCCACCGCCAAAATTTTTCTTTGGTCACAGGGAGTAGGTGGAAGCCTAGGGTGACAGACGTGTCCCAGAAAGGAATGGCACCCACAGCTACTGGCCCCAACGGATCCATCATTGTGTCCTGAAGTGTAGCTGTAGCCAGTTGTTCACTGGCCAGCGCCGCAAGCGGATCTGTCCCCATAGGAGATGCGGCTAGTGCTGCCTGTCCCCTTCCCATATGTTGCCAGACCTGGTTGCAAGCCGTCTGCAGTGGCGGCTGGAGACCTCCTGGCATTGTTACCGTGCCCTGCCATGTGTTGGATGAGCTACTCGCCTCCAGCCTGAAAACAGTAGAGAATGGCCCCCCAGATCCCATGGCCCACAGCCCCCATGGAGACCACCCCCAACCAGGCCACCCAGCTGCTGGAGCAGGCCTTGCTGACTCACCTGCACCCACCATCAGCCCTGCCACACTAGCTGCCTGACCTGGTGCTATTGTCAAACTGGCCTCAGGTGCAGCAGCCTCCTGTTCCGTTCCAGCCACCGGTATCGGTGCAGAGGGTGACACTGCCCTCCTGGACACAAGGTGGGTCGAGCTGGGACTGGTTTCTAGGGCATCCAGCCGGACTAAATCAAGGCAACAACATTTTGGTTGGCACTCTGTTGCTGCCTTGCGCCACTGCTGCCACACACCCTAGCCTTAGTGCATGTAGGCCTGGCTGCAACCCCTATCGAAGTCCCAGGAGTGGCTGCAGCTTCCATGGCAGTATGGGGGTGCATGGTGCCCTGACCTGATGCGACCATCCCGCGCCTCTCTAGCACCTCCAGACGTGCTAAAATAGCAGCCCAAGGTGGTGTCTCTTCTTCATCAGAAGAGCCAGCCACCGGGGGAGTGTTTTGGTGGTGGCCAGTGGGCCTTCCCCCTCCCTTTTGCCCCTACGTTTCCCTTCTTGGGTGGCATTGGTTTATGGTATACAAGTCTACTATACCAGTTACTATTACTATTATTTTGTCTTATTTAACTGTACTTTATTTTCTTTTCATTTATTTATTTATTTTTATTTTATTTTTACCAGCCTTTTTATGTGTGTGAACTTGCTTACACCTGCCACCCTCCCCCAAGTATGGGAGGTAGCTGAATAAAGGGGGCCTTGACTGGCCCGGCCTTCCCACAAGGCCTGCCTACTGCTCCGCCTCCCTTATGCCCAGGCGCTTTGCACCATGCCAACTCCCTCCTCTAACTGCCGTGAGGGGAGGGCAAAAAACCAGGCCGACTCAGCCTTCCACTGGCCACTGCTTCCCCGAATGCACCACAAAATGGCACCATCCATGCGGTGTCAGGCCCAGGATGGGACTCAGGAACCAGGCTTGTGGTTGAAAGCAATTCAGTTTTTATTAAGGTAATATCCAAACATAGACTGCGCCTTCTCATGAAGCAACACAGAGTTATAGATCCTGCGGCGTGGAAGAAAGTTGACAGAGCAAGGAACTGCTTTCCGGCCTGTCTCTTAAGAAGAGGGCAAATGGGCGCGGAGCCTTTCGCTCCTCCTTACCGGACCCTCAGTCACCACCCTCCTTCTCCCCCCCTTTCTTGTCTCTTCAACTGTCTTCGAGTACGCGGCGACGGGGGAAGCATGGGCCCCTCCTCTTCTGAAGTCTCCGACTCCGGTATGGGGGAAAGGGAGGGGGCAGGCTTTGAACTTTCTTCAGGCTTCTCTGTCTTGGGCAGCCCTCCCTCTTCCCCCGTCTGTTCTGAGCTTCGGAGCAGAGGAGGCATGGGAACCTCCAGGGGAGATTTTGCAACTGTAAACCCTTCAAGGTCCCCGTTGCTAGGTAACTCTATCTCTGGAATTTCCTCTGCTTCGTCTTCGCTCCACTTGGGCGAAGTGGCCCCCTCCCTTCTCTCCAGTTCTTGTGAATCCCATTGATCTAAATCCCCGGGTCCCCAACCCTGCGTCCCGACATCATCCTCTCTCCCAGGCTGTGCTCCCCCCCCCGACTGGCTTGGGGCGATGGGGAAAACGTTGGTGAAAAAGTTTTACCAATTCTGGAGCATGCACATCAGTTTCAGCCTCCCAAGATCTATCTGCTGGCCCATAACCCTTCCAGTGAATCAAATACTGCAATTTGTTGCGCCTTATTCTGGAGTCCAGGATTTCCTCAACTTCAAACTCAGTCTGCTCATTTACTAGGAGCGGAGCCCCTGGAGGCTCCTCTGGCCGTAAATCACTGGGAGGGGCTGCTTTCGTTAGCAGAGATCGATGAAACACAGGGTGCATTTTAAACGTGTCTGGTAACTTCAGTCAGTACACCACGGGATTAATTTGAGCCTCTATTTCAAAAGGCCCCACCCTTTTGTCTTGTAATTTCCTACATTTGCCTGGCATCTGAAGGAAACGGGTGGACAGCCATACCTGGTCTCCTGGTTGGAGGGGGGGCCCCTCTCTCCTGTGCAGATCAGCAACTCTCTTGTACTCCGTCTTGGCTTCGTTTAGCTGCTGTTTCAACGTCTGTTGCGCAGCCTGTAATTCCTTCAGAAAGTCTTCTGCAGCGGGCACCAACACCCCTTCCGAGCTGCTTGGGAAGGCTTTAGGATGAAATCCATAATTAGCGAAAAACCCAGTTTGCTTAGTGCTGGAGTGTAAGGAGTTGTTATAGGCAAACTCTGCAAAATGCAAATATGACACCCAGTCAGTCTGTTGGTAGGACACGTAACAACGTAAATATCTTTCCAAAACAGCGTTCAGGCGTTCCATCTGACCGTCTGTCTGGGGATGATGAGCTGAAGAGAGTTTTAGCTCCGTCTGCAGCTGTTTCCACATGGCTCTCCAAAACTTAGCTGTGAACTGAGTTCCTCGATCTGAGACTATACTGTTTGGCAATCCATGCAACCGGTAGATTTCTTTGATGAATAACTTGGCTGTCTCTTTTGCCTCTAAGGCCCCTGAACAAGGAAGAAAATGCGCCATTTTGGTGAGTAAATCTACCACTACTAGGATGGCCGTCATTCCTTGTGACTTCGGTAGATCAGTTATAAAATCCATGGAAAGGTCCTTCCAGGGTTCGCTTGGGACAGGTAGCGGTTGTAACAGCCCTGTTGGTTTTCCTGTTTGTGTTTTTGCTCGCATACAGACAGAACAGGATCTTACATAGTCTTCAATATCCCGACGCATTTTAGGCCACCAAAAGTCCTTGGCCACGTTCTGAATGGTTTTGTAAATACCAAAGTGCCCCGCGGTGACTGAGTCATGGCATTGACGTAGGACTCTGAGTCTTAATTCCCCTTCTGGCACATACCTAGCTGCTTTAAACCATAACAATCCATCTCGCCAGTGGAAATTTACTTCAGGGTCTTGACCCTGTCCCGCCTCCTGAATATATCGCTGCATGCCTGCATCTTCCTGCTGGGCTCTTTTGAGTTCTTCTTCCCATGAAGGCTGACATGATCCCAGCGTTAATTTCTCTGGTGGAATCACGTACTGAGGCTGGTCCTCGAACTCGCTTCCTTTGAATTGTGGCTGTCTGGATAAGGCATCTGCTTTCTGGTTTTTGGCTTGGGCATGATAAGTAATCTTGAAGTTGAACCTAGTGAAGAACTGGGACCATCTTATCTGTCTCTGGTTCAACTTTCTGGCTGTTTGTAGGCTTTCTAGGTTCTTGTGGTCGGAGCGCACTTCGATCTGATGAGAGGCCCCCTCCAAATATTGTCTCCAGTTCTCAAAAGAATCCTTAATGGCTAGTAGCTCCTTCTCCCACACTGTATAGTTTTTCTCTGCCGGCTTTAACTTTCTAGAGAAGTACGCGCAGGGGTGCAGCTCCTTCTCTTCTTGATCTAATTGAAGAAGGACCCCCCCGATGGCAAAATCCAAAGCATCTGCTTCCACAACGAAAGGGCAGGTTGGATCGGGAAAGCGCAGAATGGGCTCAGTAGCGAAGCTTCTTTTCAGCTCCTCAAAGGCGTTTGTAGCGTTCTCTGTCCATTGAAATTTCTTCTTTCCCCTTAAACAGTCAGTCAGAGGAGCTGTTAATTTGGAAAACCCTGGGATGAACTTTCTGTAATAATTGGCAAACCCTAGAAAATGTTGTACATCCTTTTTGGTAACAGGTTGGCCCCAATCCAATATACAACTCACTTTCCCTGGGTCCATCTCCACTCCCCCCACTGAGATTCGGTACCCAAGGAAGTCCAGAGACTTGAGGTCAAATCCACATTTCTCTAGCTTGGCATACAGATGATTTTCTCTCAGTCTTCTCAACACAGTTTTTACGTGCTGGTCATGGTCTTCTTGATTCTTTGAGAACACTAGGATATCATCCAAGTAACAAATTACATAAGTGTCCAAGAGGTCTCTAAACACGTCGTTCCTGAACTTTTGAAACATGCCTGGACTCCCCGAAAGCCCGAACGGCATGACCAAATATTCAAACTGACCGTAAGAAGTCAGAAATCCTGTTTTCCATTCATGTCCCTCCTTCATTCTGACCAGATTGTACGCTCCTCTTAAATCCAGCTTCATGAAGATTTTTGCTGAGCGCAGGCGGTCTAGTAGCTCTGAAATCAAGGGCAGTGGGTAACTGTTAGGGATGGTGATCTGATTCAATGCACGGTAGTCGTTACAAGGTCTGAGCTCCCCCCCTTCTTCTTCACAAACAACAGGGGCACTCCAGCAGGGGACTGTGAGGGACGTATGAATCCTCGCTTCAGGTTCTTTTCCAGAAATTCCTTCAGGGCCTCCCTCTCAATCTCTGTGAGAGAGTAAATTCTCCCCGATGGGATGCTGGCTCCTGGCACGAGATCAATTGCACAGTCATAAGGGCGGTGGGGGGGTAGAGTCTCTGCCTCATTTTCATCAAATATGTCTTTGAATTCTTCATACTTCGAAGGAAGGGTCACTTGCTCGCTCTCTTGTACTGCCCCCGCTAAGGTGTTCTTGATTCCTTCGGGTTGACAGTTCTCCTGACAATACTGAGAGGTGAACCACACCACCGCCTCCTTCCAACCTATTTTGGGTTCGTGCTTGGCTAGCCAGGGCATTCCCAGAATCACCTCAAAGTTCGAGAGATCTGACACGTACAGCGAAATGGACTCCTCATGCCCAGGAATTTGGAGTTTCAATTCCTCCGTGGCGTGTGTCACCCCTCCTGACTTCAGGGGTCTCCCATCGATGGTCTCCACAGATAGGGGAACGTCCAGTTTCCACCTAGAAATTCCATAACGCTTGGCTAACTTTGCATCCATAAAATTCGTGGAGGCCCCACTGTCAATTAATGCAGTAGAGTTAAACATCATTCCTTGGGAAGTTGTAATCCAAATAGGTAGAACCAACACTCCTTTGGAGGGGGGTTGGGTCATTGGAGGGCCTTTATACAGCGCTGCCCCCAGTCCACCGGCATGCACTTGGACTGGGTGTTCTAGTTTCCCGACGGCTCTGCCTTCCCCCCTTTCAGTCCACAATCTCTGGCCACATGGCCCAGTTTCGAACAAAAGAAAACATAGATGCTCTCGGCGGCGTCTCTCTTTTTCTTCTTCTGACAGTCTCAGCCTAGCCCCTCCCTGTCCCTTGGGTGCATTACCTGCCGTTCCTGAAGTGGAAAGGACCTTGTTGCGGGATGCCGAGGCTGAATATCTCGGGACCTCCTGTTTCTTTTCCAGGCGCCTTCCTTCCAGCCGGTGATCGATCTGTAAACATAGCCGGATTAGCCCTGGCAGGTCAGTGGGGGGAGAGGTCCTGGCCAGCTCATCCAGGATTTCAGCATTCAGTCCACTTCGGTACATAAACATCAAGGCTGCCTCACTATAACCAGTTTCCTGGGACAAAATTTTAAAAGCATTAGTGTACTCGGAAACAGTTCCTTTGGCTTGTTTCAGTGCGCCTAGCTGCCACGCTACTGTTTCAGCTCGTTGCGGGTCTTGAAACATCTCGGTCATTTCTTGTATAAATCCTCTGTATCTTCCTAGGAGGGTATCCTTTCTCACCAGGTACGGGGTCACCCATTTTGCAGCTTCTCCCTCCAGGAGGCTGATCACAAAGGCCACTTTAGCCCCATCACTCGGAAATTCTGCATTCCTGACATCCAAGTATAACTCACATTGAGCCACAAAAGTTGCCAACTGATCACTTTGCCCCGCATACTTTGGGGGTAATCCAATGGGAACCTTCACCACCGCGGCTGGAGGGGCTGCCCGCATCCGATCGACCGTGGCTTGCAAGGCCTGATTATCCGTTTTCAGCGCCTTGACTGCTGCCAGCAAGGTTTGAACATCCGTCTGCAGATCAGCCACATTAGTCCTCAAAAGTCTCACTTCTTCTGTCTCAGAAGTGGGATTTGTTCCCCCCGCCGCTCCCTTTGACATCTTGTCACGGTCAAGTGAAGAGAGCGTAGAGGGTGATTTAGGTGGCTCTGTCAAGCTGTCAGGCCCAGGATGGGACTCAGGAACCAGGCTTGTGGTTGAAAGCAATTCAGTTTTTATTAAGGTAATATCCAAACATAGACTGCGCCTTCTCATGAAGCAACACACAGTTATAGATCCTGCGGCGTGGAAGAAAGTTGACAGAGCAAGGAACTGCTTTCCCACCTGTCTCTTAAGAAGGGGGCAAACGGGTGCGGAGCCTTTCGCTCCTCCTTACCGGACCCTCAGTCACCACCCTACTTCTCCCCCCCCTTTCTTGTCTCTTCAACTGTCTTCGAGTACGCGGCGACGGGGGAAGCATTGGCCTCTCCTCTTCTGAAGTCTCTGACTCCGGTATGGGGGAAAGGGAGGGGGCAGGCTTTGAACTTTCTTCAGGCTTCTCTGTCTTGGGCAGCCCTCCCTCTTCCCCCGTCTGTTCTGAGCTTCGGAGCAGAGGAGGCGTGGGAACCTCCAGGGGAGATTTTGCAACTGTAAACCCTTCAAGGTCCCCGTTGCTAGGTAACTCTGTCTCTGGAATTTCCTCTGCTTCGTCTTCGCTCGACTCGGGTGAAGTGGCCCCCTCCCTTCTCTCCAGTTCTTGTGAATCCCATTGATCTAAATCCCCAGGACCCCAACCCTGCATCCCGACATGCGGTGATCAAAATGGCAGCTGCTACTCCTGGTCCTGCACCGCTCCATCCTCTTCACTCGGCCGTCACGTGCTTAGAGGAGGAATAGGAGGGGAGTGGTGGGCTTAAATAAGTCCCTGGCGCTCCACCCCTCCACGCTGCATGTCACACGTGCATATTACATGCAACGCATGATGCTGCCCACCTTAAAGATAGCAACTGCGGCATCGCCCCCAGCCACAACTATGCTCCGCCTGTCCAGGCTGTGCACGGGCAAGCGGAGCGGTATTTCTGTTTTCCCTACTTCTCTGATCTAAAAGAAAAATCAGATCTTGAAATCAGTAGCAATTGCTGGGCAGGGTAGGGTGGGATGGCATGTTGTGTGGTGGAGTTAGATCGACAAGATTGTTTGTAATATTTTTGTTACAGTTCTTGTCTTTTCCTCCCACCCCCAAAATTGTGTTCCCTGGGTATATTACCTTTGTTACTGTTTTTAATAATTTGATTTTTAAAAACAGTTGCAACAGTGGCACCCCAATTATAGAATACCTTCCCTAAAGAGACTTACCTAGGGCCTAACACCAAGCAAAATAAATAAATAAATTTTAAAAATAAAATAAAAATAAAAATACCCAATTGCTGCAAATTCTAGTCTGTTCATATGGATTTAATTTTTATCTGCTGTTATTTGTACATCAGTTTGTGAATTTGTACTATGAGATACATTTTTGTTGCACGCTGCCCTGAAATTCAACTAGGATGGAGGATGGTATATGAACATTTTAATAAATAAATAAATACAATTCTCCAATATGGAGATGAAATTTTGAAGGCATCTGAATGGTGAGTAGGCAAGTGTTTGGCATTTACTAATGCCAGCTACTTATTCCAGAAGAAAACCTGGTAACTATTGGTAATGATGGCAATGGAGACATTTCCACTTCCTCTACCTGTCTCCTTTACCAGAAACAAATGTATGAACAATAGAGTTACCAGGTCTCTATTTTTCGGCCGGAGTCTCTGGTTTTTTGGGGGGGCTCCAGCTCTCCAGGTAGCACCCCTTATTCTCCGGACTCTCAGCTTCAATTTTAAAAAAATTAAGTTTCTAGGTGGTCTGGTTCCCGAGATACACACGAAAACATCTGCCGCCCCCCCACAACTGTTTAATCTATTTAACTGATATGACGCTGAAGTTGGTTCCTAGTTCCCAGTTCCTTATTTGCTTGAAAGTTCAAAACACTAAAAAAGAAGAGTTGACAACTACAGCAACTTCAAACCAAACCTAACATGTCCCTGAACCCCAGAATATATGCTGGGGTACCCTGTATGATATATCACTGTGATCGGGGGACTCTCCCCGTCAAGAATAACAATACATTTATGCAATCAAAATCATCAGGCTTCTGATATAATCATAAATACATAATGATGTCATAAAATCATAAAAAATAAGTAACTGGGGGTGCCCACCCCAAACTCTGCTCTGGGCCAGGACAAATCATACACCCATGAAAGGGGAGGGTGTCCTCTATGAGATGCCACTGTGTCCCACCTGGCCCAGAGCTTCTGCTGGGCGCAGGGCATGGAGAAGTGCATCTATGCAAAATCAAAGCAGACCAAAACATACAGGAAAAAATAAGTAACTGGGGGTGCCCACCTCAAAATCTGCTCTGGGACAGGACAAATCATATACCCCAGGAAAGGGGAGGGTGTCCTCTACGAGATGCCACTGTGTTCCGCCTGGTCCACAGCTTCTGTTGGGCGCAGGGCACGAGGAGGGCATCTATGCAAAATCAAAATGGACAAAAACACATAGAAAAAAATAAGTAACTGGGGATGTCCACCCCAAACTCTGCTCTGGGCCAGAACAAAACATATACCCTAGGAAAGGGGAGGGTGCCCTCTATGAGATGCCACTGCGTCCCACCTGGCCCACAGCGTCTGCTGGGCGCAGGGCACGGAGGAGAGCATCTATGCAAAATCAAAATGGACAAAAACACGTAGAAAAAAATAAGTAACTGGGGATGTCCACCCCAAACTCTGCTCTGGGCCAGAACAAAACATATACCCCAGGAAAGGGGAGGGTGTCCTCTATGAGATGCCACTGCGTCCCACCTGGCCCAGAGCTTCTGCTGGGTGCAGGGCATGGAGGAGGGCATCTATGCAAAATCAAGGCAGACCAAAACATACAGGAAAAAATAAGTAACTGGGGGTGCCCACCTCAAAATCTGCTCTGGGACAGGACAAATCATATACCCCAGGAAAGGGAAGGGTGTCCTCTACAAGATGCCAGTGCATCCCATCCGGCCCAGAGCTTCTGCTGGGCACTGGGCATGCACGGATGCATCAATGCAAAATCAAAATGGACAAAAACACATAGAAAAAAATAAGTAACTGGAATACCCACCCCGAATTTTGCTCTGGGACAGCAAAAATCATATACCCCAGGAAAGGAGAGGGTATCCTCTATGAGATGCTACTGTGTCCCGCCTGGTCCAGAGCTTCTGCTGAGCGCAGGGCACGGAGGAGGGCATCTATGCAAAATCAAAATGGACAAAAACACGTAGAAAAAAATAAGTAACTGGGGTACCCACCCCAAAATCTGCTCTGGGACAGCACAAATCATATACCCCAGGAAAGGGGAGGGTGTCCTCTATGAGATGCCACTGCATCCCGCCTGGCCCAGAGCTTCTGCTGGATGCAGGGCATAGAAGAGGGCATCTATACAAAATCAAAGCAGAAAAAGACATACAGGAAAAATAAGTAATTGGGGGTGCCCACCCCAAAATCTGCTGTGGGACAGGACAAATCATACACCCCATGAAAGGGGAGGGTGTCCTCTATGAGATGCCACTGCGTCCCACCTGGCCCAGAGCTTCTGCTGGGCACAGGGGAAGGATGAGGGCATCTATGCAGACAGAAAGGGTAGAGAATCTTCTTACTCTTACTCATCTCTCAGACCTCTTTCTGAAGTGAAGGGTCAAATCTGTAAAGAAGTTTGGAGCAGCCACATTAAAAGATAAGGGCTGGGCATTCCAAGCCGGGGATTGCCAACCCTGCTTGGATATGGATGTCTTTGCAGAGGATCCCTAGTCAACCTTTACCAACAGCACAATCCAAACTATATCTACTCAGAAGTAAGTCCTGTTGAGTTCTATGGGGGTTTAGTCCCTTAGTACATGTGTTTAGAATTGCAGCTTTCAGGGGCATACATCTTTATTCCCGAATGCTCCCATCTAACATCTCCAGAACACTAGGCTCCTTTCTTCCTACAGTGGCCTTCTGGTGAATGGCCTGGCTTGAAGGCACTTAAACCCTTCTTGCCAAAAGCAAGTAGGCTAGATTAAATGTTCCCTACCCAGGCTCCATCTTTTAGCTAAGATGTCTAGCTTAATTTCCAGTCAGATATTTTTTTTAATTGTACGCTCCAGGCAACTGTGGTTGATGCTTAATGTATCATGCTTAATGACATCACTTGGGCCCACCCCGTGACATCACTCGGGCCCGCCCCATGATATCACTCGGGCCCACCCCTAAAATCTCAGGTTTTGGGATGCTTCTGACCTGGCAACCCTAATGAACAAGTACATTTTCCAGAGATTGTGGTTTAGCAATTTATACAATTCCATTCCTCATTAAAGTTAATGACAGGATTTCAGGCTTGATTTAAAAATATTCCTAATGGATGTTGTGGGATATTTGATAAATTGCATTTTATTTGTCAGTTAGTTGTACTCTATTCAACACAACACATTGTATAATTGTTTAAAATATTAAAATTAATGTATAGGTCTTAGGATAACAAACAGGAAAAACTGCTTGTGCACCGCTTTCAGCAAAGCACACAGTAACTAGTGGGGCCCAGAAACTACCACAATGTGCTGAATATGATCCAGCTGGTCTATGTTAGAAAGTGTAGTCAGTTTAGAGACAGCTGAACAGATTTCACTAAACAAAAGGCAAAGGCAGCCATACAGATAAACGGGAAGGCAAGCAAATATGTTTGTAGCCAAAAGCTTCAGCTGTCTCGGATAGGCTGGAGCTGAAGAATTTCTTTCTGTTGCACACACATTGGCCTAGTTTGCACACTTTTAACTATAGTTTAATGAGCATGAGTACTTTGCTTCTCCCACATTTATGCTCCTGACTGTGCAACACAACTGAGTAACCAAGCCAGGATGTGTGAACTGGGGCTTGTAGAGGCTCATGGTTTGTTTTTCCCCAAACCAACCAACAGTGGAAGCTTTTTCCGGTTGCCTAGCTAGCTTGCAACCTGCCACCACATTCCCCACATTAACCCCTAAAGCCTAGCTTCTTTAACACTCTTTAACTCCAATGGTGCAGAGGAGAGTGCAGTTCTGAAGTCCTCAGAGGATGATAATGTTACCTCCTCAGATGGTAGAAATGTAGGCCAAATGGGCTCCTCTTGCACTGGGAGCTTCCAGGGCACTCAGGATGTTTGACACCAATTCTTGAAGCCAATTCCCTCTTGTCTTCAGTAGCTCCCTCTGAATCCGTGACCTCGTCCCCTGAATTCAGGGTCATAGCAGGTGTCAAACTATGGAATTCTTCACATAGGGAGGTTCACTTAGGCCCCACCTTGCTGGTGAAAATTGTGCTGTTAGCATGAGTAATAACTCCCTCCTCTTTTTTTTTTTAAATAGGCTGGCTCTATTGTATTGTTTTACCTGATGTGATGTATTTATTTATTAAACATTTAATGCCTCCTCCTCTTCTTTGTTAGCTGGTTTTGGGAACCCATTTAGAGGATAGAAAGGAAGAATTTTTAAATTCATAAATTAACTAAATGTTGAAAAAAGTTTGAGCTGTTCGTAATGGTGGTTAAATTACAGGAGTGAATAACAGCAATGCAAAGATGTTATTTTCTTCCAGGGTTTTTGGGGGGCAGGGGTTCCATTTTCTCCACAGCAGATTTAACAAAAAGAAAAAGCACCAATCCCTGTCAATCAGATTATGTAAACTCCTTTCTACTCGAATGTCAAGTACATTAACAAGACAATGATGGGAACTAAAATATCACTCTGCCAAAGAGGAATAGAAGTCTCTGGAAATGCTTCAACCTAAAGAATATAATTGTAGGGGGGGGATTATTCAGAGCTGTTCAACCTCAAGGTTTACAAAGTACCTCAGGAAGAAAAACTCTGAAATTTCCGTTGATTGCTTTAGAAGTGTCAGGGGGGAAAAACATGCCATTTCACCCTAGAAAAAAGATGACATTATTTCACCTTCAGCCTTCTTAATCATCATTCTTACACATAAAGCCGGCAGACAAACAATATGACTTGTATTTAACTTTTTGGAGGGTGGGGGGAGTGATCTGATACACAAAAGCCTTAAAGGATGAAAAAGTTGAAAGCCTTTATACAGTAAATAAGGTGATGAATCAGACAGCCCATTCATCCACATTTTCTTTTTATTTAAACTGGGATTTGTCTCTACCCACCCAAAGGTATTCACTGCAGATTGCTTTATTACAGTTTTCATGTTTATCTTTTGTTTGAGGTAAAGACTATTAGTTCATATTTACATCTTGCCTCATATTTCGGGATGTGCTATTTTCAATTTATACATACTGTTTATGTAGGCTGTTTGTAACATACACAGACACACTTGGACCCAGAGTCTCTCTTCCATGAACATAAGCTGAAGGGACTGGGATCCAGTGGAAGAAGGAGCAGAGGCATTCGTTTTGCTCATTCCCCCTTATCCCTGCAGCCCCTCCACACACACTCACTATCTCCAATACTGCTGTAGGAACCCCCACCCCTTCAGAGCAGCTTTTCGGGTCATCCCAAGGAGCTGTAGGGGGGAGGAGGAATCAGTGGAAATCGCCTTCTCATTGTCAGTAGATGATTGCATCTCAATGTGGCTGCTCATGTGATGAGCCACTGAAGTGCAGGTGGCAGTGATAAACCTTCTAGCCCTAGTTTGTCTTGTGCTTCTTCTCTCACTCTTCAGTTCTGACTCTTGGCATCCTCCAGCCCTGCCTTCAGGTTTGCCCTCTAATCCAGATTGCTCTTGGGTCCTGACTCATGACTCTCTTCAGATCATTGCTCACAGATCACAGCCCTAACCCACCTCATTCTTCCATTAGGAGAACCTCTGTGTTAGGGGAATCTAGATCCAAGTCATATGGATAAAATACAGCAATATAGCCTATTAAAAACAACTTTAAAAAAGGGGGGAAGGAACGATTACTTATCCTGCAAAGCTTATAACTGAATTAATATGAAATAAGAGCAGGGTGGATAGTTGGATTTAAATCAAATAAAGTAAACATCTGCCAGCAATCCCTAATTTAATTTACATGAGACAATCCCAAATTTTGGTACATGCCTTTGATAAATCACTGCTTTACAAAAGGCCCAGTCTGTATGGCTACCAGTTTGCACTAGCACCATATTATTTATTATTAGGAACATAAGAAGCTTCCTTATACTGAGTCAGACCATTGGTCAGACTATCTAGCTCAGTACTGGCTGTACTGACTGGCAGAGGCTCTCCAAGAATTCAGATAAGGTTCTGTGCCAGCTCTACATGGATGTGCCAGGGATTGAACCTTAGGACTTTCTGCATGCAAAGCAGGTGCTCTATCATTTATTGTTGTTATTTTATAGTATAATTCTGATGTTGGCATTCTGCCAGGTGGTTGGCAGCAGCACAACTAGCAACTGAGCCAACATTCTTGCCTTTCCATGTGCAATATACTTTCTCAATGTGGTGTTGGAGGAGAGGCTTGCAGATACCAATGGACCACAAAAAAGACAAATAATTGGGTGTTAGAACAAATTAAACCAGAACTATCATTAGAAGCTAAAATGATGAAACTGAGGTTATCCTACTTTGGACACATAATGAGAAGACATGATTCACTAGAAAAGACAATAATGCTGGGAAAAACAGTAGAAAAAGAGGAAGGCCAAACAAGTGATAGATTGATTCCATAAAGGAAGCCACAGATCTGAACTTACAAGATCTGAACATGGTGGTTTATAACAGATGCTCTTGGAGGTCACTGATTCATAGGGTCACCATACATCGTAATCGACCTGAAGGCACATAACAAGAACAATACTTTCTCAATATCCTATGCCAGCAGCAACACATTATCTTTTCCCACCTATTTGCCATTTCTTCCATCCAAGGGTATTTCCTCTACCTATCCCATCAAATGTTCCATTCCTAGACACCTATCACCAGTCTTGGTCTCACCCTTCCCTTAAAATGACACATTTAAAAAAGTAATTCTATGCACAACAGCATAATTTCCATTCTAAATCTGTTATGGACTACCACATTCATTTCTATTACAGGAAGCCAGTTGTTTTTTTGCCACCCATGGACTTCAAGACATGTTTTTCCCCCATTCCCCTTGTAAGAAATAAGCTGTCAAAGTACACCAGTTTTGTCAGAAGAAACGTGTGTAATTTGAGAGATAGCTAAATCAATATGGCTTTTCTTCTGATTTATGTTAAATTCTGATAGGTGAGACCAAAAGAAATACTAATTTTTTGTGCTGTAATGAAATTTGGCTTTGACTGCCATTATAAAAAAATAACTCTGAACTCTAGTGCCTTTAGGCATTTTTACCTTGCACATTTGGCATTTATATAGCAGATTACCAGAAGTGTCGCTGACTGGTAGCTCTGCAGGAGTCATAAAAGTGTTTTAATTTAGCTGAACTGATTTTAAAACCTCTCGTCTTACAAACATCCATATTAGGTTGAAGTTCAACCTTGCTCTTGCCAATGAGCTAAAGGATCTTTATCAGAATCAAATCTTATCTCATTTTCCACCCAAGTAGTTTTGCAAGAATGTGTTCTAAGCAAGTAAACCTGGGTGCAACAAAAATCAATGGGAAACGGGGACAAGGCAAATACGTTCCTTCCTGTTAACAAAGATGGGTATTGCCTGGATGTAGTGAACTGCCGTAGGTATGTTCAGAAGGGTTATTGCTTAACTCTAAACATCAGGTGCTGGAGAGAAATGATAGCGATTGGTTATCAGCATCCTGCCCTCTTTGTGAGATTCCCAAGGCCACCTTTCTGGCCATAATTGGAGACAGAAAGTTAGTTTTGAAGGATCCTTTGTCTGAAACAGTGAAGCAAATCTTGAATGTTTGTGTTTCCTGTGGACTTTTCCATGATTATGATGACCGAATGGGATTATAGTGTACAATTTGACATAGGGCAGCAAGAGGGGGAGGAGGAAAACTGAGGAAGGGCATGCATTCCATTCAGTTACACATACTTCTGCTGGGTTTCACTAAGGGATGAGGACAATATATTAATGTTTTAAGTGGGCACTCTGTGATTGGTACACAAATGTGACAAGTAGGCATAATGACAGAATCAAGAGCCAGTGTGGTGTAGCGGTTAAGGTGCTGGACTACGACCTGGGAGACCAGGGTTCGAATCCCCACACAGCTATGAAGCTCACTGGGTACCTTGGGCAAGTCACTGCCTCTCAGCCTCAGAGGGAGGCAATGGTAAACCATCTCTGAATACCGCTTACCGTGAAAACCCTATTCATAGGGTTGCTGTAAATTGGGATCGACTTGAAGGCAGTCCATTTCCATTTCAGGCATAATGACTTCTGGAGATGAATTAAGGCTTTGGAAATTACACCGATGAAAGGGTGCAAATGAACAGTAGTTCTGAGAAACATTACTATCCCTAATCTCATATTACACCTATTCAGGATTCACTGTTCTAAATGATGTGATTGTTGTTGTAGCCACAATCTGGCTTCAACAAAAATGCATCGCAGAATAACCCAAACCTTTTATAACTTCCTCAATAGCTCATATTAAAGTCAGTAGCAGATGAGGCAGTGGGGCACAACCACTGTACGTCAAGTGACATCACTTCTGCTTACTGGGAGGGAGGGAGGGAGGGAGGGAGGGAGGGAGGGAGAGAGAGGGGCAGCTGTGAGGTCAGTGCAGTGCAGACGCACCAGCAGAACCAGTCTGACACTTCTGCTGATGCATGTGCACCATGCCGACTTCTCTGTCACCTTGCCCCTCCACTTCTACTTCCTGGTAAGCAGCAGTGATGCGACTGCTCCTGGAAATTAAAGGTTTTCTTAATGCCTTCTTTCAGTTGCACCAATTAAGCTAAGATCTTCATGCCAGATGTGGAAGCCACTTCAGCTTATGCAATTTACTCCAAACTGGCAGGACAGAAATATTTCATTCTGTTCTCTTAAAAAATTGTGTGGAGTAGGACTTGGTGACTCCACCCATCCCTCATGAGAAGAGGGTATGACACATTTCTCCCTTCATCAACAAAGATTCTTGTGAAACTGCTGATTTTCCTTACCTTCCTTTTCTTAACGCTTTGGAAAAGCAATTTACATCCTGTTTCATATAGCTGTTTCCTATCTAATATTAACTGTAAGAAGGAAACTTGCACCTGTTTCTCTAGATGTTTTTTTGAAAAGATGCCAATTTATTTTTATATGTATGTTTTCAAGTTTATTCATGGTGAGTGATGGGTCTTATTTTATGCAATTTTCAGAATGCTTGTCTCAGGCAAATTTAGAGATATAATTAATCACATGGGAGTGCAGCAGCTTAACAATTTTCTTTTATTTTGATGAAGTCAACTCCTCCAGATATCACCCAGTTTTATGTTTAGAACTGGGAGCTTAATATAAGCAAGAGTTACTTTCACAAACGCATCTTGTCAGCTCACTCTTTGTCGGCTCTGTAAGTCTTACCTTACTTCCACCGACACAAACTTTGCCTGGCAATTTTCAGAAAGTTCAAAAAATAGCTATTGGTTTTGCAGAAACAGGCTGTCTGGAAGTTATATTGGGATAAGTATCCTGACACAGCTGGGTGATTCAGCAAAGAAAGAAGCTTTCTGGTGCATTAGGAAAAGTGGGTATAGCAGAGGATCCTGCTGGTGAAAGCGGGGGAGGCCTTTTTTGCTGTAGCTCAAGGAAGGGCCATAACATTTGCTTTGCATGCAGAATGTTTCACGTTCAGCCCCTGGAATCCCCAGGTAGGGCTGGGAGAGACTGCTGCCTGAAACCCTGGAGAGCGTATACAATATTGAGCTAGAGGGCTAATGGTCTGATTTAATATAAGGCAGTTTCCTATGTTCCCTTTTCTCCTGCAGTCTACAATGCTACCTCCATTCCAAAAGTCCCCCGGTCCTCCAGAGCAGATTTGTAGGAGGATACAGGGAGCTCCAGAGCAAAGGTAACATTGATGTAAATTGCCTCCTCCCCATTCCCTGCCACACCTTATACCCTGGGAATATCCCATGAGTTCTGGTCCACTTGTAAGGATGCACACTCATATTTATCTCCATAGCATAGTTGGTAAATTACTTTTTTAAATGGTAAGACCACCTTGAATACTAAAAATGTCAGATCATCTTGAATACATAAAAATCAAGCTCCTATTTCCTTTTATGAGACTCAAGTTCTACAGGGACTGTCAGGAACAATACAACAGCCACCAGGGACTGACACTTTTCAAGGTTATTCAGTGACAACTAGACAGCATTTTCTGCTACAGCAATAGGGTTTGGTGTTTTTTTTCTTGCAACCTCTGAATTATTCTTTCCATAAAGGAAAATTTTACTTCTGTAATGAGCTCCTTTGTCTTTCTTGACTGGAGAATCTATTCAGCTGCATTGTATGTTACCACAAATTTTGTTTCATGCTCTGTCACTTTAAGCCCTCCCTACACAGCAGGAGATGGTTAGATTTTCTTGATTCTGTTCTTTTTCTGTAACAACATCATAGCACCAAGACTAACATACCTATAAACTATCATAAGAGGGGATTTTTTTTGGGGGGGGTACACTGATATTTTTTCAAATAAATGTTTATGTGAGGTTTCCTTTTAGTCAAGACATATGGTTTAGCCTCAGAATCTACAATACCATCAGCTACATTTGGTACAGCTTATTTTCTATATCTTTAAGCTGACTTACAAGGAAAGAATAAATGAACATCATCAAACTGCCTTCATTCACCACTGCATAACCATAGCTAGTTTCCACAAAGCCTCCTTGCGTGCCATTGATTGGTAGAAGGTAGGATATACATTTTAAAACAAGGATGGAGAACCTGTGGCACTCCAAGTATTGTTGGAGTTCAGCTCCCATCAGCCCCAGCCAGCATGGCCCATGGTCAAGGATGACGGCAGTTGGAGGTCCACATGTCCTCCAACCCTGTTTTAAAATAAATGAATGAAAAAGTGTGTTTCAGATGGAGTAATTTCCAGACAAATTGGAACCCAGGCATCTTATAATTTTAAGCATGGATTGTCCTGAAACCTCCTGGAAAAAATTAACTGTCCATACACCAACAAATTACCGCTCAAATATTATGCCCTGGGGAAAATTACACTACAGCCATGTGTTAAGTAAGATTGACATTAAGACTTCATCTCAATTCTAATGTTACTGTTGCTGTATGTCCTTATCAACACAGAAGACAAAGGTGAGCCATATTATTTATATCACTACAGAAAGGCCTAGGAAAAGCAGAGCAGCAGAGGATCGCTACAGAAAGGAAGCCATGAAGTTCCTTTGTTGCCACAGAGCAAGATGCCACTGCTGTTTTAAGAGTTCCCTAGCACCTTGGCTCAACCATGAGTTAGACACGATCAACCTGCACAGGGCAAATCAAGCTGTAAGCTTCCTGTCAAAACTCTCTATTGTACTATTCAACTAGTATGAGATCTCCTGAGATCACAAATGCCCATCATTCCTTTGTGCCTAGTCTAATCAAGAACTTATTTTCAGTGGCGTCACTAGGGTTGGTGTCACCCGGTGCGGCCCGCAGCGCCTTCTCTCTCAGACTCCGAGTGATCGCGTGTGTGGTGGAGCACATGTGCAGCCTCTAGAAGCGTGCGGCAGAGCGCACGCGTGGCCTCTAGGAGTGCACGGCGAAATGACAGGGCCCGGGAGTGTGCCGCTATCTCGTTGTCTGCCGCCGCTTCCAACTTCTAACAGCCGAGGAAGGCAGCTGGCACGCCACGCAAAGACTCTCGTCGGTGCCTGGGGGGGGCGGCTCTGGGTGTCACCCCATCTGGTGGTGTCACCCGGTGCGGCCTGCACCTGCCACACTGCCCTAGTGACGCCCCTGCTTATTTTACAGTCCATTGATTGAGAACCCTGAGATTTCAAGTGCCTCTTCTATGAAGCTACAGTAAATACCACAGCTGAAGTTACCTTCTTTGTTAAACAACAGCCTACTTTGGGACACTCCTGGATGAACAAAGAAATACTGATATCTCAGAATGAGGTACAGCTCACATAGTATGTGTCATGCAATTATATTTCCTTTCATTTGGATCTATATGCATCTGGGATCTCGTGCTGTTTCCCCACAATTTCTACATCTGCACCATCTTGCCATAATACGACAACTGCATCTATAATAACGTGACACCATTTTTCAAACCTACAGCAATTTCAGTCAATCTTTTTCAGTCTTATTATCTGTTGATCATTTATATGTGCTCTAGGGAACAACCATTGTTCTATAGCATGGCAATACCCATAACGTTATTTAAAAAGCATCATTAGAACTGAATCTGATGTAAAAGTTCATCCGATCTAGCACTCTTTCCAACAGGGCTATATCAAATGTTCACATCTGAGAGTATGAGGGCAGATATGGTAATATAACTTTTGTGTAGTGGGTAGAAAACCAGATGATTTTGATCCCCCTTCGCTTGTCCTACCCCAGCCACGGCTTCATCCTCGCCGGCTTCCACAACACGCCGCTGGGTGGGCATCGGGACTCAAGCTGTGGGAGTTGGCACCACCGAAAAGAACATGAAGCCGCCATCGCCCAGTTGGAACAGGCTTCAGGGAATTGTGACAATGAGATGCAAAACATTGCAGGAAAAAGGATGGATCTCTTTTTAAGACAAGGTCTTCAATTCTGAGTTTCTTTCCTGGACATTTTTTTTCTTAATAATGTTATTTATTTAGTTTATTTTTTGTAAATTGTATTGCTTTCATTGATGTATTTTATACTTGTGTTTATTTTTCTTTGTAAGCCGCCTTGAGGGCCTTTGGCCGAAAGGTGAGGTATAAATAAATGTATAATAATAATAATTAATAATAATAATAATAATAAATTGTTTTTAAAATACGTGTTTTAAATTGTATATTTGTTGTAATGTTTCTGATTGCTGTAAACCGCCCAGAGAGCTTCGGCTATGGGGTGGAATACAAGTCCAATAAATAAATAAATAAATAATAATAAATGTACTCCTAAATTGGCATTTGAAGGATTTTCTTAATGCTCCTTATCTGTGTGCATGAGAGATTAAGGATCTACAAACAATTCAAAATCAGAGGGAAGAAGGGAATAATGCCAGTGTTTTATCTAATTATAAAAGCATTTATATGACACCAGTTCATGCCATATAACATGGCAGTGTGCAGCAATATATAAGATAAAATATAAAACACCATAAAAACAGTACAAAAAATGCTGGCTTATCAAAAAAATTTAAATAGTTGTATAGGCTTGTCTGCATGAAAAGGTCTTCAAGAGATGCCTAAAAATCAAAAGAGAGGGTACCTGCCCATTCTCTGCTGGAAGAGTGTTCCACAGCATGGGACCAGCAACACTAAATGCCCAACTTCTGGTGAAGGCCAGTCAGGCCTTTGTAACAGAGGGGACAACAAGCAGCTTTCCTCTACATGATGTAGGGATTATTGTGGCTGTGCTTGCAGGAAAGCCAATTAGAGAGTTACATCCAAGCTGAAACATGGTAGGGAAGTGACATTAGTATCATTGGTAAGGTCCCAGAAGTATTCAGAGGTACTAGTTATGGATACTCTCATATATATGAATGCATATTTTATCCTGTCAATTGCAAGTGTGTGAATACTTGCAGTCATGAGATTCTTCTCCCCTTGTAGTAGCTATAGCTAGGAATACCACTCAAGATCATAGTTTGGTCATGTACACACTCCTGACAGGTCTTTTAATGACTTTAGCAGCATGCCAGCAGTATTATAACTCCTGGTGGTTGTTCATATAAAAATCCCCCCCATGCAATTTGGACTTGGGGGTTGCATTTATTGTATTGTTTTCTTTCATGGTCTGAGTATGAAAGAAGCATAGGGTCCGTAAACAGGGATGGGTGAGGATTTTGATTCAGTTCTCATTTCAAGCAGAATTTATCAATTTCACAATTTCTGAAACAATATGAGAACTGAAACACAGTCATCCTTCGAAATTCACATTTATTAGAATTTTGGGATGCAGTTCACCAAATAAACAACATTGATAAAAATGCATATATTAGGGGAAGTGTGCATAAAAATGAATATATGAGTGAAAATAACATGGAAAAAGGCATGAAATTATGAGAAATGGCTTGCAAAAATGTGTACCTATGTCAAAACTGCCTACAAAAATGTGTTTATTTGAAGAAATTCACACTAAAATAGTAGAGAATTTTCATGAGATTTTTTAAAAAAATATCGCAGATTTCTGCCGAAATTTAGAGACCTGAATTTAACATTGGAGAAATGAGAAACGGAGAGAACCAAAACAGACAAATCTTTTCTTCCCTATCCGTAAATCACACTTGGAAAATAAGCCTCGGATGCACATTTTTGAGGTGTTTGCTTATAGACCCAGTCCTGGGCTCAGAAAGAAAATAAATATCTGGTCCTCTTCAAAGTACTCATAAGCCTCTTGCTTTAATTAAAATAATTAAATTAATTAATTAAAATAATAATTATAAGTTCTTGCTCTTATCACTAATGGGAGTTAATTATCTTGCATATGCTGTTGTTGCTTCTGTGGCTGTAACCGAGTGAGGTTAAAGATAAGTGAAATGCAAATAGGAAAAAAACAACACAAAAGGCAGTAACACTTTCCTAAATGTAATACATACCAACCACAACAAGATTCCTATGAGTAAGGCAGAAAACTCAGCATCCCACAACCAGTCAGGATTCATAACCAAAAACCCAAACTAAAAAAATCCTAGCAGCCAGTCAGCCAAGGTCACAGAAATCCCCATGCAGCACAACCTGACCTGGGGACTGCAGTTAATGCAGAATGCTGCAGCACAATTGCTGACATGAGTGAGATCCTATCATTATTGTTTTAATTCTTTCTGTAAACCGCTTTGAGATTTTTTACAATAAAGTGGTATATAAATGTTGTAAATAAAAATACATAAATAAATGTTGGAGTCACTGTGGCCCTTGAGTCTCTTCCCACTCTTAGGAACCAAGGAATCTGCCTTATACTGATTCAGGCCATTTCGTACCATGATTTCTTAAATGCAATACCATACCAACCACAACAAGATTCCTATGAGTAAGGCAGAAAACTAAGCATCTCACAACCAGTCAGGATTCCTAACCAGAAACCAAAATTATGATAAATGAAGAAATATTTATATAAGCATGACTATCAAATATATTTATTATTTACACAAACTGTAAAGATATTTATAGTGCAATCCTAGGTTTACTTATTCAGAAGCAAGTCCCACTCTATTCAGTGGGGCTTACTCAAACAGGGACAGAAATGCAACCTCAACTGATAAGCAACTTCATTCACACAACCCAACATTCTGAATCATGCCACTTTACGCTGTTTTGCAACTGTTTATACTTGTTTTTATGGTTACTGGATTTTAAATGGCTTTATTTCTTGTTGTGAGCTGCCTTGGTTTCTAACCCTACCTCACAGGGTTGTTGGAAACACTCCATACACGCACACACACACACACTGCAAATGTATAATACATACAGTCCATATATTAGTTTATTGTCAAACCAGTTGATCATTGCAGAAAAATCAGTATTAGTTTTTTAAAAATCAGTATTAGTTTCCTACAGAATAAAAACTGTAATACGTAAGTAAGCCCTGCCTACTTGCTTTAAAATAGGACTGGAGAGGGGGGACAGAAAGAGTTAGAACACAAACACAATTCTTTTTTACATTCACTCCAAAGTCCCATTGATTTTCAGCACATTCATAACCATGTCTACTCAAAAGTAAGTCCTATTGAATTCAATGGGATTTACTCTGGGCATATGGGATTAGTATTGCTTTTACAAAAGCAAGTATTGGGAAGGTTTTCAAAACACTGCCCAGGATTTGACTCCTGCGCACAAGAGGAAAAAAAACTGAAATGTATATACTTACCCAATTTATGAGATTTTCAGATAAACAGGGGGGAAACCACCATTTTCTGGCATTGCAATGAGGTTTTCTAGACACTGCCTCAGGTCAACCAAATGCAACCCTGGCTTCACTGATTGGCTGCAATCCTGAACGGGCGGGGTTAAAGCTACGAAGTGCTATACAGTACAGTACTGTTCAAAGAAAGATTTGTCAGGGGGGGCGGCTGACATTTTTATGTATATCTCGAGAACTGGACCTCTTAGAAACTTAATTTTTTTTTAAATTAAAGCTGAGAATCCAGGCCACCTAAGGAGCTAAACGGACGCTGGGTGGCATGCAAAAAATCCGGGTAAAACCCGGCTAACCGGGCAATATGGCAACCCTAGTGTTATCCTAAGGAAGGAGATGAGTATAGATGCCTTTGCATCTTAATTACAGCTGCCTTCCAACCCTTCTCTAAGCAAAACTGCATCAAGAGGAGATAAATGTGTGTGCTGCAACTCTGACGTCTAATATCTGTTGCTGAAGATTTGGGATTTGATTTAGTGTCTCTGTTGGAGAGTGAGGGAAAAATAATCTTAAGTCTTTCATCTTCTTTTAATAAATTCCTTTTCAGACATGCAATTTACCTTGTTGACACCTTTGGAGTTCATAACAATGGGTTTGTTTTTTTCTTTAAAAAAAAGCTGTATTATTCATGGCTACTGTTTCTTCCTCCTTTTGCATTCATTAAGAGAAATGTGCTTTTCAAAAAAAATTAGGACTGTAGAGTAAGAAAAGTAAACTCCACTACAACTTCAGGAAGTACTGGGAAATTACTTGGCAATTTTTAATTGCTATAAACTACTTCCTGGTTTTTCCAATCAAATCACATAATCTAGTATCTGACATGAGGTGGGGCTTCTTTCAGATCTACCCAGGTTGACTTTTGTATTGCTGTACTGCAAAGAGACTGCTGCAAATCAGCTATCAGCAAAGAAGGCAAGACGGAGAGAGCAAAAAAGGGGTTTCAGAACAGTATGACTGCAATTTAATTGGACAAGAAAGGGGAACCTCGAGTAGTCAGTTTAAAAGTTTACAAAAGCAACTATTTCAGTTTTGATTCATGGGACACATCTGTTTCACAGTTGCTTGGCTTTTGTGAGAATTGCCTGACTGCTATTGGCTGAATCAAAAGTGCATCTAGTTCATTATGTTCCCAGCCAGATGCTTCTGGAAGTTCACAAGCAAGGCATGATGTCCCCAATGACTTGTAATCTGTTTTACTGCCTCTGCATAAATATTGTATGGTAGACAGGCATGGATTTGAGAAGTGGAAATGATACCTTCTACCAGGACCAAAATTTGAACTAATGCAGCACCCTTGACCTCCTACTATCACAATGGAGCACCTGGTTGAGTATAGTTGTGTTTAGTCAGAAACATGCGGAATGTAGGAGTGACTTGAACATATGCACAAATCCATGAAATTCATAGGTGACACGCAGATCACACTCATAGGTCAGGGTTTTGTACTGTAAAAATCACCTTCATAGTGTGTGCTGTTCACATATGTGGAATGGTCTGCCCAAAGAGGTCTGCCAGGAGCCTTTGCTGACATCTTTTTGGTGCCAGGTAAAGACATTTGTGAGAATTACCTTACCCAGGCTTTTGATTGACTGAGGTGATGTTGTTTTGTTACTAGTGTGCTGCTGCCATAGCTTCCTGGAGCTGTTATGGGTTTTTTTGTTGTTGTTTTATATATGAATTCTTTTCACACTGTAGTGTATTTATGTTTATGATTTTAAATGCATTATAAGTCACCTGGAGACCTTTGGGTAACAAGTGACTGACAAGTCACATAAATTAATTAATATTTCTCCAGGTATGAACATATATCAGTGACTTGTACATGAATTGATTTGAGAACAAAGAGGCAAAGAAGATACCCTCCCCAGTTATGGTGTTCCCCTTCACCCAAAGCAAATGGGATTGGGACAGAATATTAATTGGCCTTATTCATATAAGACTGCAATAATATTATGGTAGGTCAATGGACCGCTGTGTTTAAATAGAAAATACCATTAACTGAGGAGTGTTCCTAGAGTGGTATGGGAGCTCTTCCAGGTGGCTAGAGCAGGTGACTCTGGCAGGGAAGGAAGTTAATCAGTGCATTGGCCTGGCCCATGCGATTAATCTCTACTGACATTACTGGAGCCATGTGGGATTCAGCCATGCTAAAGTGGTACTGTAGTCTTTTTTGACTCCTGTCCTTTGAGTTCTCTTCTTTGATTGCAGGTCAGTCCTTTGACTGGCTTGCCCTCTGGAACCACACACATTGTTAAATCTTACCCATCCATAGGTCAGATATGTAGTTCTTCAGTCTGCTTCCCTAGAAGCATTTGTGTTGTTAATGCCATGCTGCACTGAATCACAACCTTAGCCATTTTTTAAAGCTTTAAAAATCCTGCCTATGTAATTTCAGGACACGGGCAATTTTATTGTGTGCATAAGTGTTTAAAGACAAGAATTATCTCAAGTGAATAAAAACCAGGGATGAAGATAAAACCCTGGCATTTTTCTTCTTCAGATTGCCCCGGGACCTATGAATAGAATGTACTGCGTACTATAAAAAGGATTTATTTTCAAGGCTCCCTTTTAGGTTTGGCTGGAGGAATCTTGAAATGATGCTGTGCTTAGCAGTTATCTAAAATCTAAATCTAAGTATTATTCATATCATAAAACATTACTCTCCACTTCCTTTTGTAGTTCACCATTTCTTTATAAGGGCAGGACAACTGCATGCATATTTGCAACTCTGTTCATTACTAATTGTACTTAGGGTTACATTCTGTCACTGAATCCTTGTACTACCATAGCAAATTATATGACCATATCATTTATTGTTGGGGAAGTGTGTAGTTATTTTATTGTTCAAATTGCTTTACCATTATGTTCATTTCCCCTCAAAACAGCTGTGGCCATATTTGCACTATGTGGAACCACTTGGATTCATTCTGAAGTATTTTGGCCAAGAGCAAAATGATGTCATTCCAACCCATCAAACTGCAGCTCAGTCCTGTTAAGATGGAAAAGCTGCTGATAGGTAACTTAGATGTGCTGGAGATGATAGCTGACTTGTTTTGGATAGGGTTAGACGTCCCCTAAAGGATTGGGTTCATAGTCTAGGGGTGTTATTAGATTCAACTGTTCCTTGAAGATCCAAGTAGCCTTGGTGGCTTGAACTGCCTTTCAGGAACTAAGGTGAGGAAGGGCAATAGCTGAGTAGCAGGACATTTGCTTTGCATGCAGATGGTCACAGGTTGAATCCCTGGCATCTGAAACCCTGGAGAGCTGCTTCCAGTCAATGTAGAAAATACTGAACTAGATGGAACAATGAGCTGATTTAGTATAAGGTATTTTCCTGTGTAGCAGAGGTGCATTGTCCATGGCCGTTCTAGACAGTGATAGATTGGCAACAGTTATCCATGCTTTCATAACACTGTGCTTGGATGATCAGAGTGCATTTTATGTAGGGCTGTCCTTGAAGACAGCTCAGAAATTACACTTAGAACAAAATACTACAACTAGGTTATTGACAGACCAGTGCACAGATCTCATCTCACCAGAATTAAAATAGCTGCAGTGCCTCTCAGCCTTTTTCTGGAGGTGCTAGTTTTCATGACTTAGAACTAGAATACCTTAAGTATCACCTTAAGGAGTCCCTTCTTTGGGTTTTCCCCATCTTCTGAAGTGAAGTGGCTGACAACTCACAATAGGGCCTTTCAGTGTGGTGTCCTGACTTTGGAATGCTCTCCGAACAGAGACTAGCTTTGCCCTGATGTCTTTTTGACACTAAGACATTTTTACTTATGCAGGCCTTTTAGATGCTGAGGTTTTATATATTATTTTAAGTCAGAATGGATTAAAAAATGGACAATGGTCAGGGACATTGCAAGTTGTAGTCCAACAACACCTGGAGGTCCACAGTTTCCCCCACTTGCTACCTGCTGCTACCATTTTCTGCTGTTACATTTATTGCATTTATTGTAACAAGTGTGATTTAACTTAACTTCTTTGAGTGGTTACTGCCTGAAGACAGCAATAAAAATACTTTAGAGTGGACTTCTTGGCCATGAAGTGGTAAAAACAGCACCATCTGATCCTGTGAGATGGCGGTATATAGCACAATTCAGATCACATGGGCTGTAGATTTGCACCTCATATGCTCAAAGTACTCAATACTAGGAGGAATTGATGTTTTCACGTCCTTCTTGCATTGGTGACTTTAGGGTGTGTGAGATGTTCATCTAGTGTAGACCTGGAGGTTTTCTGGACTGAGGCCTCCAACAGGTGGCAGTGTGAGTGAAAACAATGCCCACTCCTTGTGCTATACAGTTGTGCTATAACAACAATCGGTTGTTATTTCTGAAATGGAACTAGGACCCACTGCAAAATAGTGAATCCAGTTCTGTCAGAGAAATGCTTCTACTATAACTGGCACCTACTACCTAACAGATACTACCTATTTTCCAAAAGCATGTTGACGTGTTGCTTAATGAGTTTGCAATCTGTATACCTGTGTACACAAATAGTTAGCTGTACAAATGAACCAGTGTGCAATCTTTTTCACACGAACACTTGTACATGTGTAGAGAAAGCTTGTACCTGCTCTCACTGTAACTTGTAGACAAGCCTATAGTGATTTGCAGGAAATAGTGTAGATTTTGATCAGGTTTTATTTACTTTTTAAACAAAATGTATATACCATGCTGCTTGATTATAAAAAAAACTCTACGTGATTTACAAAAAACATTAAAATTATCAATAAAACAATTAAAAATATTTTTTTAAAAATATTTTTTAAAACAAACAAACAAGTAAAATCACAACAGACTATGTGTCTGGATAGGCTTGCCTAAACAAAAAAGTTTTAAGCAGGTGCCGAAAAGAATACAGCGAAGGCATCTGCGTGAAATCAGTAGGCAGGGAGTTCCAAAAAGCAGGCACTGCCACACTAAAAGAACAATTTCTTATAAGCGTGTAACAAGTATTATGCAGCATCTATAGCAGGGCCAGTTCCACAGATTGAAGCACTTGAGTGGGCACATATGGGGTAAAGCGATCCCACAAGTAAATTTAATTGTTTCTAATAGAATCTACACCAACTACAATTCCCAGGATTATTTGGGGGAAACCATTACTGTAAACCTGGTATAAAATCAATGTATATATTTATTATGTAGACATGTTGTCCTTAAATTATGTTAATTTCATAGCTAAACAGAAATAATACATTGCTTCCTCATGTCGATATTTAACCTTGCCCACTCTATCTCCTAATTCAAGGGCAGTCAAAATGGTGCTCTCCAGACATTGTGGACTTCAACTCCCATCATCCCTGACCTTTGGCCATGCTGACTGCAGCTGATGGGAGGGCACCACATTATTTACCCCACCTTATTGTTTGTTCTCTTTTGTTTGGGAAATATTTGTTTCAATAGGATTGGCAAATTTACTTTTCTCCATAAAATAACCTGACACAGTATATCTCACAAGTAGAACATTTAGAGGTCAGATCTTTTGTCAGTTCACACACATAAATCTGATTAATGTTATCAGGAAATGAACACTTACTGACTGGAGAATAGATCCTTTCATCTTAGAAGAGAGCATTACTCCTTAAGCTGAATTAGACCTCTTACAAATGGCCCTCAAGTTTATCCCATAGCAGCTATATTTGAATCTATTTTAGTCTCAGGTAGTGTTAAAAATCTAGTTATGAAATACCCTGGTGAATTTGAATCATGTTGAAAAAAGCCACAGAATTTAATTGCCAGACACCTTGAAATGAAGCCTGCTCTCTTATATGCATGTAGCATATTTAATCTCAGTGAGATACAAGGTCGGCATAGCCGAGGAGAAAATCTTCTGTTACCAATCCTGTGTAATGAACTGGATCGTGGTTGTGTAAAACAGAATCAGCTTTAGAAGACAGACTGAGGCAACTAGTATAAACAACACATTCAAAACACTGTTTGAGAAATGGTCTATAATTCAATGTCAGAAAAGCTACGCTGAAGTGTAGTCAGAAGCCATAAAGTTTTGCTCAAGCTAGTAAAAGTGAATAGGAACTTGTGGAAGACCTTGGAAGTGCATTCTCCTGGAGGATTGTCTGAGAATGAAGTCAGAAAGTAACACCAGAAAGAAAAAAACATCCAGATTATCCCATTGAACAAATCCCAGAATCACAGTATGGTAACACTTTTATTAGGATCAGCACAAAAGTCTGATTTTTTTTCAGAACTTTTCATCAGGCTGGATGTCAGAACAAACTTAAGTGGGTGGGGAGAAACTGGACCTGATATTCTTGTTTTGAAGTTTGCAGTCTGTAAATCTTAAAATGAAATACAGGAAGAATTATGAACTCTTAATTGGATTAGCCTTACTAGCTTCAGGGCAGACTGCTGGATGAATACAGGGCTACTGGGGCAAATAATGAAGGTTGTTCCTCCAGTTGTGGAAACACGAAGTCTATCAGATACTCAGTTATTTGGTTCTACCTTGTACAGTTGCTACTGGAGAAACAAGTAGTGATTACCACCCTACTAAACATATATATAGGATTGAAGTAAAAAGGAGGAAGCAATTGGACATTTAAGTGAAAAAGATGTGGAGGACCAGGGCCAACCACGGCCTTCTGCCCCACTGTAGGTTGTCTGGGCAACAGAGTAAGGTGTACACAGGAATAGACAAAATCATTGTTGGCGTTAGTATCCCTGATGAAATCTTGAAGGATATACAGCCTCATTTTATATCACCCTTAAACAAAACAATTAATAATGAACTGCTGATAACTTGCCTGATACAGATAGATAAGATGCCAGGATATGATCTGAAAGTACCTGAGGCCTCCTCTTTGATAAGTTAAGTATGGATCTGGTCAGTGTTCAGATGAGTGACCACCTCGGAACCATGTGTATGCTGCCTTGGGTTCCATGATGGAAGAAAGGCAGGATATAAATGCAATTAAATTAAATTAAAAAATATTAGAACAATAATGCTAAATATTGTAACTATTATAGGCATGAGATCTACTTTCTATATGTCTGATGGTCATGACTAAAACCCCTGTATAATGGAAACATATAGTATATACAATCAAATTAATTATTGCCTATGATGATTTCTTCAATCCATTTAATATTCTGTTGAGATATCAAGGTGGTATAAGAAAAGAAAGCATACATTAATTTGGAAGCTATAACTACTGCAAAGATTCTCATTGTCTTGAATGGTGCACTTCATCCATTTCACCTATTAAGGAACGGCATCAAAATATGGAAAATGACTGAAGTGGCAAAATTTACTAAGATTGTCCAATTAAGAAGAGGAAAGGGAAGGGGAACCACAAATAGATTAGCTACCATTTATTAACTTTTGGAAACTTTCATACAAGCTTGACATAATTACAAAAATAGACGGACCTAAGTCAGGCTGGCTGAACTGTAGCATTCAAGTGAGATTCATTACTGAGGACATGACTGATATAATGTGCATTGAAAAGTTTAGCAAAGCTGAATGAATAAAGTACATGTTCCAGGGTTCCAAATCATGCAGGGAGCCTATGTGAGCAGAACCCTCCTCCCACTGTGGAGGACTGTGGGAGTGGCAATAGTGATGCAAGGGAGGAGCAGGTGCCCATGGTTCCCCTCATGTGATGATAATCACAGTGGGTGGGGAAGAACAGCTGGATAGGACTGTTCTCCTTATCTGGATTGGGGACTGCTCCTGCTATTTACATTGGTAAGGGTGTGTGCTGTCAATGGAGCAAACTGGAGATTTTTTCCAATGTTAATAGCAGGCATGGAGGATGGGTCTGTTTCAGATCAGGACTACAGTGGGACCGATGATTAAAGCCTCACTACTACCCATACCAGGGTCCTAATTGAGGGCCCTGTGCCGGCAATTTGCATAGTTGCATGAATGGCATGTTGTCTAGTTTGTTGCTCAGATTCACAAGTCAGGGTCGATTCACACATTTGTTTTTGAAGTGTATATTTCCACTGGGAATGCATGGATTAGTCAAGTGATACATTGCAGTTTTCTACATAGAACCAATCTTCAGGTAGGAAGAGACATTTTTAGTTTACTATAATACCTGACGTATAGTGTGATGTTTGTTCTGGAATGCCCTTATGAATCTATGGCATGACTGTAGTTACATTTGGAATACTCTGTTCTGGTTGCCTTGTCTTGAAAGGGAAACAAGTTATAAATGAGCTGGAGGGCAGCCCTTTGCAAATGAGGAAAGACTTTAACATCTGGGATTTTTTTGATTTAAAAAAGTACAACTAAGGGGAGGAGAGAGAGGCTTGTAGAATTGCTAATGCTGTGTAGAAAACAGAGATCCCCTCCCTTTTCATTGTACTGGAAGTCAAGCTCACCCAATTAAAATAATTGGCAGTAGATTCAGAAGACAGACCAAAGACTGCCTCATGCCATATCTTTCTGACCTAAAGGACTGTCTTCTCTTTATCATCCTGCCTGCACCCTAAGATCCAATGGAAAGAGATTTCTCTGCAGCCCAACAGAAGCAGGGATGGGGGGATAAATTCATTTCAATTACATTAAAATATGCACTTCCTGAAACACTACATAAAGCGAAGTAGTTACCCCCCAAATTTGCTTTTCTCTGAATCTTGCAATGCAGTTCTCCAACCAAAAAGAGAACAAGATGCTGAACTAGTTGGGCCACTGACCTGATCCAGCAGGCTCTTCTTGCATTCTTATGTACAAAAATGTATATGTTGGGAGAAAGGGTAGACAAGAATGTATATATTCATGAAAATAATATATAAAAATGAATTGTATTTTGGAAAATGTGTGTATTAGGCAAAATCTACATTACAATGCTATGAGGACTTTTAAAAATAAAATTTGCAAACTGATGCAGAAATGTGGCGAACTTAACTAAAGACTGGAAAAACTGACATTGAAGTTTTGCCATCCCTGGGCATGACTAGGTGCTAGGCTACTTGGGATGCAAGAGAGGGCCTTTCTTATAGCTCTCCCTCCCCTGCCCCCCGGTTGGTCCCCTCTCCTTTTGGTCTTCCCAGCAGGTGAAACCAGACAAATTCAACAGGTGAATTTTCATCAGGTGGATTGGTATTTTAAGCTGGTCCTGTTTTAATGATCTGTAATACTATTTCTGGTTTTTGGCTTTTAATTCATTTGTTTAATTTTTCACTGTATTATTTTAGTTTTGAATGTTATTGTGCTGTTTTGGTAAGTGAAAAGCCAGAATAAAAATTAATGAATAAACTAGAAAGTACTGCTTCATACAGGTTTTAGTTAACTGGTGGAATCCACTGCGATAAACTGTGGTGATGACCACTGTCTTAGATAGCTTTAAAGTGGGATTAAACAAATTCCTGGAGGATAGCTCTATCAGGGTTTCTATTGGCCATGATTGCTAAATGGGACCTCCACATTCAGAAGTCCTGTGTCACTGAATACTTGTAGTTAGGGTGCAGGCAAAGTCACAAAGGGCTATTGCCTTCATGTCCTACTTCGTGGGTTTCCCAAAAGCTTCTGGTAGCTCGCTGGGAGAAACAGGTTTTCCTCTTGCTCTGATCCAGCTGGGCTTTTCATATGTTTACTCTGTGAACTATTTCCCTCTCCCCTTTTTTTAATTTAACAGATTAAAAAGATATACCACTTCATTGTTCAGAAGTATACCACTTCATTGTTCAAAGACAAACAAACCCAAAACCATTGAGAGAGCGTGTGTGTGTGTAGTCTACTTGTTTTTAACTTACAACAAGTTAAAAACAAGTAGACCTAAAAAAATCAAAATATAAGTAAAACCTGCAGTTAATATATATATTAAATGCATGCCATGGGTAGGCTTGCCTAAGCAAAAAAGGTTTTAGCAGGTCCAAAACAAAACAAAACAGCGAAAGTGTGTGCCTAATGTCAGTTGGCAAGGAGTTCCCAAGTGTAGATGTTGCCGTACTGAAAGACTGATTCTTTACATGTGCAGAATGGACATTATGTGGCACTTGTAAAATGGGTAATTCCACAGATCAAAGTGGTCAAGTGAGCATATATGGGGTAAGGTGATCTCTCTGGTAACCTGGTCCCGAGCTTTAAGGGCTTTGTATACTAATTGTAACACCTTGCATTTGGCCCTGCAACAAATCAGTAGATAGTGCCGATCTCCAAGCAGGGGTGTAATATGCTGACAGGGCTTCACTCCTGTCAGTAAGCATGCTGCAGCATTCTGCACTAATTGCAGTTTGCTGACAGCTCTATAAGACAAACCCAACAGACTGGTGGTTTCACTTATTTCTGAAATTTGGATTTAGCAACAAGACGCTCCACATCCAATCATTTAGAGTGCAATAACTTTGAAAGGGCAAACAATATATTGTTAATAAGAAACTATATCCATAATTACATTTAAGCTCTTTTTAAAAAAGTAGAAATAGGTCTATGGTGGACTGTAATTGCCATTTAAAGTGTTATCTTTAAAACAGGGTCACTGCAATGCCCTGAGTGATGTAGTCATCTAATACTTACTCCAGCAATTAAAGGCAGCTATCTATCCCTAGCAGCAGGGGGCTTACATTGTATATCATTACTAATAAAACCCTAGAGTGCCTCATAAAACTGCATTTGCAATTTAGGGGTGAGGGGAAAAAACATGATTCCATACTTTCAGCAGAGCTTTTTTAAAAATTGCTGGGTCATCTTGCTTTTTTGTCTTAAAACAATTTCCAAATCTGGCTGTTAATGCTGTTCTCCAGGGATTTGCACCTGCCAAATAACTGTTTTGTGATATGAGGCATTTAAAAGCTGTTCTGTTTCATATAGACCTTGATTAACAAAGGTCTTTTGTAGGCGACAGAAATCTACTGTATAAAGGCCATAATCAATAAATATTTAAACTTTTACTTCATATGTAAATATGGATGTTTCAGATTTGTTAAGCTCAGTTAATTTCCATTCACTCTGATTACCCTTTCTGTTGAAATAACAAACATCTTTCAAGGAATGACTTGTGGCAGTCTCCCAGGACTGCTATGTGAGGATGAAATGGCGGGGGGGGAGAAATTTGTTCCCACTTTGCCACCTGTGGCATAGGGATGGGAGCTCAAACTAAGACCCCCAAGAATGCTGGGTTCTTTCTTTCCTTTCCCCTCTTTCAACATTATTAGGTTGTGCACGTAAACAGGAGTTCCAGGACATGAGGTGAGGTGGCCATCTTTCATAAAAACAATCATTCAGGAATTTAACTGTCTCCTGAAAATGGTATTATTTAGACAGGCCTTTCGAACCTTGCAATATTTTATATGAAAGTATGTTGTAAAAAATATTTAATAAAATAAAATCTGATTTCTCTACCCTTAGTTCACTCTGAAGTTTCCTTCTTCCCGTTGACAGTGTGACATTGGTTCAGCAGCACAAGGCAGTCAGATCCAAAATCCCAAAATATAAGAGTGGACTGTACTACTTCAGACTGCAGGGGTACATGTCATATTTTTAAATGCTCCCCTACATTAAAAATAAATCTTGCAAAATCCTTTTTTTCTTTGGTATTTACCCACTTTTACACTTTATTGCTCTTTTTTAAATACCATGTTTTCACCCTTCTATCTTTTCTATATATAATTTTATCTTCTGACCTGCATCTTCTGCCCCTCCCCCAATTGATATACTGTAGTTCATTTGAGTTTTACAACCATGTTTTACTCAGCTTTGTGGAACCCGAAATAAATTTTCAGTGTTACTTCAAGATTTATGTCAAATCTGCCTCTTTTCTATATTTTTATAAAAAGCAGTTCATTCAGCAGTTCCCTTGTCAAGAGTTTCTTGTTTCCACGTACCTCTCATGCCGCCAACATTATAGCTGTACTACCTCGTTGTTGCCCAAGTCTACGTAAAGGTCAGTCATCATTTCCATTATAAAATCCCATTATTTTCTTGTAACTCAGCCATTTGAAATTGCATAGAGCTGCTACTTGGCACCAAGCTGTTAGCCCAGTTGCGTTGTCTTTACTCATGTATACAAAAGGGTATGGAAATATTTAGACAAGAGTTTTGATATGTCCCAGACTTGGTTTCCTATTCTACCTACCACACAATTATTCTCTTGGAATTTAGATTCCTTAGAATTTGTCTGTTAAAACTTCACATTATTTTTATGCTGTCTGATCTTCTTTATTTAATGACAATTCAAGTCACTGTCCAGTTGAGCAGTAAACAGGCTCACAACAGGACGTCAGTGGGGAATCACAGTGAAAAATAAGGGCTTATCTACAGGGGAGCATTTCTTCATAGCAAATACACTGCTTTTACCTTTGTAACAGATTTGCGAGGTCCCCAATTTGTGCTCAATGGTAGCTTCAGATCCATTGTTTTCCATTCACACAAGCAGGCCTTCCTCTGGGAAGGATTAGTGTTGCTGTTTCCTTGTGGCCCCGCCCTCTAAATTTACATTTTTACTCCCTCTAGTTGCACATGCAATTTTTTTTGACCTGCTCAGTATTTCCACTCCCTCTTGCCCCCGCCGCTTCCTGAAATTTGGGAGTTGAAAAGAAGTGGGGTCATCTGCCTCCCTTTCTCTGCTGCCCCTTGCTTTATCTGAGTTAATTTTTCCCCACTGGAAAAACAAATCAATATAATATTGATATTTTAAATAAAACATCAATATCAATATTGATATTTTCTCAAAATATCAATATCAATATTGATGTTTTTGAGGCAAACTTTTTTTTTTTTAAAGCCACTTTAGATTTTTTTTGGGGGGGAATGGAAATCAGGCACAGAGAATTTTGTTACTTCAAAATTCTCTCCGCAAAGACAGAGAATATGAGAAAGAATGATAAAATCCAATGCCAATTCCCACCTCTACTTACAAGAAGTTTACTTGGGGAGAAAGCGAGGAAAGAAGGGAGGGCTGCAGCAAACTATGAAGGGGGAACAACAGAGCAGTCAGAAGTTGCTAATAAACCACTGGAAACAAAATGGAATTCATGGGAGAGTTAGTGGGCAGAGAGAGGGGAATAGCTGAAAGTGATGATTCACCCTCCCACTAAAAACCATGGAAGCAAACCGTCTTGAAAGATGTGTGGAGGAGAGTGGGGCTGTATTCTAAACTTTTCATATTATCAGCGGATTGGGTTAGTATGGAATTACAGGGGGGAAATTATGTGATAGCTTCTGTTTGCCAGTAACATCATGTGAACCATGTGAATTCAGAAGAAATGTGAGTAGCACCAAACACACTAAACCTCCATGTAGATGAGCCCAAAGTGATCTCCTGAGTGGCATTAAGTAAATGTTGTGTCCTGCAGCCAACCTTGTGAATCGGTAAACCATTGGTTTGGTGAAAATGAGCACACATGTGGGAAAACCCTTGTGACATAAAATGTATTTATTTTATTCATGCATCTATTTGATTAATAGTCCATGTTTACTACAAACTACACCCCATACCTGCCAATCTCTGACCACCAAAATCCATCTGATTTTTTAAAAGGTTTATACAGCAATGGAAAGATGTTCAGACATGGATTTGAGTGAGTTACAGGAGAAGGAAACTACACAACTGAAGAACCAGAACAGCCTCGCCTTACAAAGGCATGAATGTTTGGTATAAAATATCCAAGAAAATTAACAATTTTTTCTTTTTAATCTCTGTTGTATTTTAAATATTTGTTGTTGTTGTTATGTGCCTTCAAGTCAACTATGACTTATGGTGACCCTATGAATCAGCGATCTCCAATAGCATCTGTTGTGAACCACCCTGTTCAGATCTTGTAAGTTCAGGTCTGTGGCTTCCTTTATGGAATCAATCCATCTCTTGTTTGGCCTTCCTCTTTTTCTACTCCCTTCTGTTTTTCCTAGCATTATTGTCTTTTCTAGTGAATCAGGTCTTCTCATTATGTGTCCAAAGTATGATAACCTCGTTCAATGTATTAGGTGCTTTAAAAATTCTAAGTCTCTCTGAAACAAACATTTTGGTAGTAAGCAACAAATAAATATAAATAATAAAAATAATAACAAAAACAACGCAACAAGATAAAAAACAAAGAAGCAAAAAATAATAACCTACTGGTGATGTTAAGGATAGTGCATATATCATTTGATATTTGCCAGCTCCTGAGCCTTACATGGTTTAAGTAGACTAAGAAGTAGTAGGCATTTCAAGTGAATTCTTACAAATTTTGGTAAAAGAAAATTGTACCTAATAATGATTTGAATTTGTCCTTCCTACTGAACCATACAGAATTTGATATGCTTGGGCACACATGCTTCTGTAGAGCTTGATAGCCTTGCCATCCCCGACCATACTGTAACCCACAGAGTTATTCTATTAAAAGATGTTATCTTCTGGACCATCTTCATTAGATCCTATCTGAATGAAATAATAGCAGAGCAACCACACTCTTGTAAAGCACTCTAGCCAAATATGATCTAACTATGTAAGCACTTGTAATACCCTTCATATGGCCTCTTTGTTATTTCCACTGGATATCTGATAATGTAAAGTTTGTAGCACATACCGTACAGCTTTCCACTTTCTTTTTTCTGTACTCATTGCCAGCCAGAATCAGCCATTTAAAAGGTCATGGCTAGCTTTCTAATTAAACCTATCAATAAATATTTATGCTCATGCACATTACTGAGCTAGCTACGCTGTGGTAAAGGTGCCTATCAGAGTTCAATCTGATATCCTCTTTGGCTTATTGCTTTTATCTGATCTACAAGACAATACTTCTAACTTGTATGTTTCTTTTAGCTGGAGCTTTCCTTTCATGAGTACTTTAGGACCAATTGGTTTGATCTTTTGCCTGTTTTTGTGATATTTGATTTGACACAATAAGGACTATTATACACACTTAAGACTATTATCACTAGCAGCTCATTTCTCTTCACTTTCTGAATGCAGTGACATCAGGAGCCAGAAAAAAGAAGGGTGTACTTATTATCCTATCTCTAGCCACTCTGACAATATTACATTTATAGTTGCATTACAAAACATCCTTAAAAACATATTAAAACAAAATATCTTTAAAAACATTTTTTAAAGCTTTAAAACATCATTTTTTTAAAAAAGCTTTAAAAACGCATTAAAAAGCCATTCCAACACAGACGCAAACTGGGATAAGGTCTCTACTTAAAAGGCTTGTTGAAAGAGGAAGGTCTTCAGTAGGCGCCGAAAAGATAACAGAGATAGCGCCTGTCTAATATTTAAGGGGAGGGAATTCCAAAGGGTAGGTGCCACTATACTAAAGGCCCACTTCCTATGTTCTGTGGAACAGACCTCCTGAGGAGATGGTATCAGCAGGAGGCCCTCACCTGCAGAGCACAGTGATTGACTGGGTATATAAGGGGTAAGATGGTCTTTCAGGTATCTTGGTTCCAAGCTGTATAGGGCTTTGTACACCAAAATCAGCATCTTAAACTTAGCCCGGTAGCTAATAGGTAACCAGTGCAATTCATTCAGTAACGGGGTGACATGTTGGTGATACCCTGCCCCAGTGAGCAGTCTCGCCACCACATTTTGCACCAGCTGTAGCTTCCAGGCCAACCTCAAGGGCAGCCCAACATAGAGCACATTACAGTACTCCAGCCTGGAGGTTACCACAGCATGGACAACAGTGGTCAGGCTACTGAGGTGGTTCAACACTGATGCCCATTGATTACAGACCCAAAACTGTGAAAGGAAGAGGAAATGATCAAAATTTTGCACAGGCAATTTCTTAATTCTGATAGGCATTGGGCATAATAAAACATTTTGGCACTTTGAATCTTGCATTCTCTCTGGGATTTTCCTACATCCAGTGCCTTTCCCTGTTTTTGCCTGAGAAGTGGGACCAGAAACAAAATGGAATTCATGGAAGAGTTAGTGGGCAGGGAAAGGGGAATAGCTGAAAGTGATGATTCACCCTCCACTAAAAACCATCGAAGTAAACTGTCTTCACAGATGTGTAGAGTGGAGTGGAGACGTATTCTAAACTTTTCATATTATCAGCAGATTGAGTTAGTACGGATTTACAGGGGTAAATTATGATAGCTTCTGTTTGCCAGTAACATCATGTGAACCATGAGAATTAAAAGAAGATGTGAGTAGCACCAAACACACACTAAACCACCATGCAGATGAGCCCTTACTCTTTCTGTTGCATCTGTTATTTTTGATCAAGTTATATCCATCAATTGCTATATTCTAATCATGGGAATCACTCCACCGATATGCATCAAGTTGTATTTATCGTCCTATATTTGGAGTTCAAGTTCATCTTTCTTATTTCCCCATACTCATTTGTTTAGAGATATCAAAAGCCTTGGATGTTCCACTCTAATGTCTCTCCTGCTGTTTTAGCATGGAGTCTGTTAGGCATACCCTCAACTCCTCCATTATTTCCTGTAGCTCCCAAGCCTCTATTTTTGTGCTACATTTGGGGCATTGTTTCTATTCAGCAGTTTAAGCTGACTGACTAATAGGTAACATTCACACCATACATTTATTCCACTTTTATTCCGCTTTAAAGAGTTATGGTTTCCCCCCAAAAATCCTGGGGAGTGTAGTTTGTGAAGGGTGCTGAGGAGACTCCTATTCACCTCATAAAACTACAGTTCCCTGAGTTGTTTAATAGTCAGTGCCGCTATGCAGAGTATCCTGGGAATTGTAGCTCTATGAGGGGGTCTCCTAACTCTCAGAACCCTGGAAGTGGATTTTTTTGGGGGGAAGCCATGACTCTTTAAAGTGGAATAACAGTGGAATGTGGTCTAGGCTTCTGCCAAACACATTTTTCTCAGTCTTGCAACCAAAAGCCTACAAGTAACCCTTCATTCAGGAAGCTTAGGCTGTCATCCACATGAAAGTCTCTCGTCAACAATATCTGCATAGCCAGTCATTCACCTGAAGAGAGAGAGTGAGAGAGACTCTCTTTTTTGCCTTTCTTCTGTTGTTGGGTGCTAGGACTTGCAATTAAAAGTTATGTGGAAGTTTTTTTGTTTATTTTGCAGCAGGATTGTTAAATATTTAATAAGGACCTTAAGTCTAACTCGCCTTGAGGAAAAATAGATGAATTAATAATGTATGCCATTGCTTTGCAGAAAATTAAAGGTTGGGAGCACGTGTTTAAAAATTAAATCATCCACAATCTAAGATAACAGATGTTATTTAGTTAAAATCTCATACAAAGTACGAAGAGGTGTCTACTTCCTTCCTCATCCCCTTATTCTCAGTGAAATCTTAATGATTCATTGCAGCTGAACAGATTCTAAAGCCTGGGGATAATAGATCAGGCAATAAAGAGGAATTTCAATTACATCCTTGAGAACTTTTGCTTTTTTTATTTTCCTGCATCATTACAATGTAAACATGAATGCCCCGACCCATCTAGAGACACAATGCACATAGGCAGACTTCCGTTTATGTTTCTCCAGCTAGATGGGCTACTGAATGTGCAAATGGGTTCTGTGCATGCAAGTTCCTTTTTCCAATTCAACACCCGAGGATGACAGAAACCCTTTTTTAAAAGGCTAAGATTCTACTGATTAATATATGGCAGCAGGCAGTTACTTCAAGGGGGCAGCTTTTTGTAAGAGATTGCCCTCTCTCTTCCCACCAAACAGCTGATCAGCACAATGTTACATTTTGAAATCCATACACATCCCACCATATGCTCCTTTGGTTCAAGCTGTAAGTGTATGAGAACATGAAATGGTGTAAGATGTAATCTGGGCACAAGCACACACAGAGTTCTTGAGGTACTTTGAGCATTAAATCTTGGGGAGAAGACAGATGCAATGTACAAAGAGGGTTTGCTGTGCTGTGGAACTAAACTGGACAGATGACCTTAAAAATCCTTATCCACTCCATCCTTCCCTTGCTCATTTGCTTGCCACTGCCTCCTCCTGGTCTGTTTAAGGGAAATTAACTAAGCTCCCTGCAGGGCAAGTTTCCTGCCTAATGCACCTAGCTGAAGGACACTTCCTTAATTTCCCCTACATGGAATATGAAAAGGAGAAAGTGGTGGCAGAAGCAAAGGTTGGAAGTCAGTGGGAAGGAGCAAGGCTGACAGCTTTAGCCAGTGTTCACTTTGCTAGTATGCTGGTTTAACAGTGAAGATGAGCTAACAGTATGTCTGAGGAGGATGCCCACCCAATCCTTCTTCATATTTATATCTGACTTCCCTCAAAATGAGGAGGTCCTCATAATGAATATTCTATGGACTAGAAACCATCCAAGGCATTTTCATGCCTGAATTGTAACCCTCTGCAAGGATGATACAACTATAATAATAAACTATAAAATTGGCCATTATTGCCTTTTAATCTTCTACCTGGGGGAAAGTATAGCAATGTGGAAGGCAACTACACTGATGCAAATTTGGTGGTTGCACATTAGCATTTCTCAACATACAATGCAATATAGTTTATTAATGTTTGTGATCAGATATACATACTTGAGAGGTCTGTGTTTCTATCAGACCTACTAAAAAGGGACAGGCAGGCATTTCCTTTCTTCATATTTCACACAAGCACGTGTGCACATGCACACACACACACACACACTTTGTGCAATATCTGCTAAGATTTCAGAATAACTACACCCCCTCCCTTCCAGAAAGTGATAGGTTGCATATAATCTGAAAGTGTATCCTCCTTTACATTTTAAAAGTCATGTCTCATTAGATGTTTAATGTTGTATCACACTGTCTAATGCAACATGACATGACTGGTAAAATTTGAGGAAGGCAGGCATTTTTCATATTAGATACCCACTCTCTGTTGGCAACAGATTCTAGACCGCAGCGTATGCACTGAATTGTATAAAGCCTAAATCATCTGCATATGTGAGGAAGGTAATGTATTGGATTGCTGGTAAATAACTAATTAAAGTGGGAGACAAAACAGCTTGCCATATTCCTTTTTTGAAAAGGACATATGATGCTTTATTGCTTTCCAATTGCTTTGAAAGTCTGTTAGCCTCAAATACCATTTTTGTTGCTTCATTGTTTATATATTCCACCACCTACACAGTGAAAACATAATCAGGTTATTTTCCTGTAATTAAGAAAGCTAACCTACATATAGCAACATATGTCATATGAGTGATAACGTCTCTTTATAGAAAGCGAATGTTGAAGAAAATATTTATAAGGTCAGTCCTGTCATGGGAATGCACCATCCTTCAGAAAATTACATCAGTATCAAGTGAGTTGCGTATGTGGGAAGTACTTCAAGGTTTTTGTAATCAGGACCATAAAGTGCACAACCAATTATGGTGAAGTGCCTAATTCTAAACTCTTGTATGTGTTGAGTATGAATGTACTGCTGCATTTTTGCTTGGCTTCACTGCAGTGTCACTGAGAAAGCCAGAGGTATAATTTATTTTATTTATTTATTTGGTTACATTTATATATCGCCCTTAGCAAATAGCTCTCAGGGCGGTAAACAGCATAGGGTAAAATACATACATGGCAATAATAAAATCACAAAAACATATATGACATAAATACAAATACAGTTAAACAGAAAATAAAAATAAAGACTTAGTATACAACATTAAAAAGCTAAAAAGATTAGAGTGATTAAAATGCCTGGGAGCATAAAAAGGTCTTTACCTGGCGCCGAAAAGATAATAGTGTAGGGTTGCCAGGTCAGAAGCATCCCAAAACTTGAGAATTCAGGGGTGGGCCCTAGTGATGTCATTAAGCATGATACATTAAGCATCAACCACAGTTGCTTGGAGCATACCACTCAAATAAAAAATGTATCTGATTAGAAATTAAGATAGAAATCTTAGCTGAATGAGGGTGTCCCAGATCCAGCTGAAGTGATGGGATCATTCCTTCTCACCTGCTTAGGGAGCTTCTGGAAATAAGGGTTTAAGCACCCTTTTCCTCTCACTAAGCATCTTGTCCAGGTGGCGACTGGTCTAGAGTGTCTCCACCTTGTATTGGGCCAGGGAGACAGACTAGGAATACTGTTGGTGTACCGTCCACCTTGCTGCCCAACAGCTTCCTTAGCTGAGCTGACGGAGATAGTCTCGGAGGTACTATTGAGGTCCCCTAGACTTTTGGTACAACTCGGGGGCCACCACGGAAAAGGTCCTAGATCTAGTAACCACCCTCCGGGCTTCACAATGAGTTGGTACCCGGAGGAGGGCCTTCGATGACGAATGAAGCGAACGGGTAGGTTCATAGTGGGAGAGGCGTTCCACCAGGTATTGCGGTCCCACGCCATGTAAGGCTTTATAGGTCATAACCAACACCTTGAATCTCACCCGGAAGCAAATAGGTAGCCAGTGCAGGCGAGCCAGAACAGGAGTTATATGCAAAGACCGACTGGTCCTCGTCAATAATCTAGCTGCCGCATTCTGCACTAGCTGAAGCTTCCAAACTGTCTTCAAGGGCAGCCCAATGTAGAGTGCATTACAGTAATCCAATCTCGAAGTTACCAGAGCATGGACAACTGAGGCGAGGTCGTCGCCGTCCAGATAGGGGCGTAGTTGGGCTACCAAATGGAGATGGTAAAACGCATTCCATGCCACCGAGGCCACTTGAGCCTCAAGAGACAAGGAAGGGTCAAAAAGAACCCCCAGACTACGGACCTGTTCTTTCAGGGGGAGTGTAACCCCATCCAGAACAGGATGCACATCCACCATCTGAGCGGGGAAGGCGTTCACCAACAGTGTCTCAGTCTTGTCTGGATTGAGTCTCAGTTTATTAGCTCTCATCCAGTCCATTATCGCGGTCAGGCAACGGTTCAGCACATCAACAGACTCACCTGAAGAAGATGAAAAGGAGAAATAGAGTTGCGTGTCATCAGCATACTGATGACAACGCACTCCAAAACTCCTGATGACTGCACCCAGAGGCTGCATGTAAATGTTAAAAAGCATGGGGGACAAAACCGACCCCTGAGGGACTCCACAATGGAGAGTCCAGGGTGTCGAGTAATGTTCCCCAATCACTACCTTCTGGCGATGATCCGCGAAGTAGGAGCGGAACCACTACCAAGCAGTACCCCCAACTCCCAACTCCGCGAGTCTCCCCAGAACGATACCATGGTCGATGGTATCAAACGCCGCTGAGAGATCAAGGAGAATCAACAAAGTCACACTCCCCCTGTCCCTCTCCCGACAAAGGTCATCATACAGGGCGACCAAGGCTGTTTCAGTGCCAAAACTGGGCCTAAAACCGGATTGAAACGGATCCAGATAATCGGTTTCATCCAAGAACACCTGGAGTTGGCTAGCAACCACCCGCTCCAAAACCTTGCCCAAAAAGGGGACGTTCGCCACCGGTCTGTAGTTGTTCAAATTATCCGGGTCCAGGGAAGGTTTCTTTAATAGAGGTCTCACTATTGCCTCCTTGAGGCTACTTGGGACTACTCCCTTTCTCAAGGAGGCATTAACCACTTCCGTGGCCCAGCCGGTGGTTCCAGCCCTGCTAGCTTTCACTAGCCAAGATGGGCAAGGGTCCAGAACAGACGTGGTTGCCCAGACCATTCCAAGCACCTTGTCCACTTCCTCGAGCTGCACCAACTGAAACTCATCCAATAATAAAGAACAAGGCCGTGCTCCGGACAATTCACTGGATTCATCTGTCACAACATCAGAGTCTAAGTCCCTATGAATGCAAGCAATCTTGCTTTGAAAGTGCCCAGCAATTTCGTTGCAGCGGGCTTCAGATGTTTCTATAGTATCGGGCGGGCCAGAATGTAAAAGCCCCCGCACAACTTTAAAAAGCTCCGCTGGGTGGCATAAAGATGACCTAATAGAGGCAGCGAAGTAAAGTTTTTTCACTGTCCTTACCGCTTTCATATACAACTTATTGGTGGCACTTACCAAAGCATGGTTACAATTGTTGGGAGTTTCCCTCCATCTGCACTCCAGCCTCCTCCTCTCTTGCTTCATCACTCTCAGCTCCGGGGTATACCACGGAGCTGTATGAGCTCTACATTGGAGGGGGCGTGCAGGAGTGATCATGTCAACAGCCCGAGTCATCTCCATATTCCACAGTGCGACCAGGGCCTCGACAGCAGCACCAGTCTTATCAGCCGGAAAATCTCCCAGAGCCCTCTGAAAACCAAGAGGATCCATCAGACTGCGGGAGCGGACCAACCTAATAGGTTCTCCACCTTTGCAGAGGGGAAGAGCTACTGTAAGCCTAAATCTCAGCAAGCGGTGATCTATCCATGACAATGGGGTAGATGAGAAACATCCCACCTCCAGATCACCATCTCCGTGACCAGTGGCGAAGATCAAATCAAGAGTATGTCCCGATGCATGTGTTGGGCCAGTAGAAAATTGAGACAGCCCCATTGTTGTCATGGAGGCAATGAAGTCCTGAGCTGCACCAGATAAGACAGCACCAGAAGGCCATTGAAGGAAAAAGGGAGCCTAGTGTTGTGGAGATGTTAGATGGGAGCACTCAGGAGTAAAGATGGATACCCTTGAAGGCTTCAGTTCTAAGCAAACTTACTAAGGGGCTAAGCCCCATGGAACTCAACAGGGCTTACTTCTGAGTAGATATGGTTAGCTGTTGCTAAGGATTGACTAGGGATCCTCTGCAAAGATATCGATATCAAAGCAGAATTGGAAACCCCCTGTCTGGAATGCCCTGTTTGCCGTTAACGTGACTGCTCCAAAGTCTGCTTCTTTACAGACTTGAACCTTCACTGCAGAGAGAGATTTGAGAAATGCATAAGAGTAAGAGGATTTTCTACCCTTTCCTGCCTACCTGTGGGCTGCTATAAACTCACTTTGATAGCCAACTCAATTCCAGTGAGTAATAATTGACACAGAGAAAACACACATGGTTTGGTCTATCTTCACAGGCAGTAGCTTGGGAACAACAGCAGTTGAAGCAGCCACAGAAATCCCCATGCAGCACAATCTGGCCCAGGGCTGCAGATAGCACAGAATGCTACAGCACGATTGCTGACAGGAGTAAGACCCTGTCAGCACATAATACCTCTGTTCTGAAATCTGCACTGGCTGTTGATTTGCTACGTGGCTAAGTTCAAGGGTGCCACATAGTACTTGTGCTGCTCTTGTAATAAATTAATACTTTAGTATGGCAGCAGCTATGCTTTGGAACTCTCTGCCTATTGACATTAGGCAGGCACTTTTATTATACTGTTTTTGACGCCTGCTAAAAACATTTATGTTTAGGCAAGCCTACCCAGTCATGTAGAAGCTATTATGCTTTTTATCTGTTTTTAACTCAGTGTTGGTTTTATAATTTTGAATGTTTTTAAATACATCTAACTGTTTTTGCCAATAATTTTATTGTTTTAATTCCTCTGTGAACTGCTCTGAGGGTTTTTTTTTACAATAAAGTGGTATGTTGTTCTTGTTGTTATGTGCCTTCAAGTCGATTACGACTTATGGCGATCCTATGAATCAGCTACCTCCAGTAGCATCTGTCATGAACCACCCTGTTCAGATCTTGTAAGTTCAGGTCTGTGGCTTCTTTTATGGACTCAATCCATCTCTTGTTTGGTCTTCCTCTTTTTCTGCTCCCTTCTGTTTTTCCCAGCATTATTGTATTTTCTAGTGAATCAGGTCTTCTCATTATGTGTCCAAAGTATGAGAAACTCAGTTTCCTCATTTTAGCTTCTAGTGACAGTTCTGGTTTAATTTGTTATGACACCCAATTATTTGTCTTTTTCGCGGTCCATGGTATCTGCAAAGCTCTCCTCGAACACCACATTTCAAATGAGTGGATTTTTCTCTTATCCACTTTTTTCACTGTCCAACTTTCACATCCATACATAGAGATCGGGAATACCATGGTCTGAATGATCCCGACTTTAGTGTTCAGTGATACATCTTTGCAATTGAGGACCTTTTCTAGTTCTCTCATAGCTGCCCTGCCTAGTCCTAGACTTCTTCTGATTTCTTGGCTATTGTCTCCATTTTGGTTAATGACTGTGCCAAAGTATTGATAATCCTTGACAAGTTCAATGTCCTCATTGTCAACTTTAAAGCTACATAAATCTTCTGTTGTCATTACTTTAGTCTTTTTGATGTTCAGCTGTAGTCCTGCTTTTGTGGAATATAAATGTAAATAAAATACATAGATAAATGGTGGAGTCACTGTGGCCTTTGGGTTTCTTTCCTCTTTTAGGAACAAAAGATTCTTTTTTTTTTTTTTTTCAATAATTTTTATTCAGATTTTCATAAAACATACAAGACAAAATCATAAAACATTCAAAGACAAAAAACAAAATCAAAAATAGTTAAACAAAAAGAAAAAAAGAAAAAAAAAACAAAAATAAAAAATAAAGAGTAAAATATTGACTTCCCATTTGTCAAAGATCAAATCAGTTATAAGTCTATAATATATAACAATCCTGTCTCTTAAGTCATATTATAAAATCACTTTCCTCCAGTAGTTATCTTACTTAATCATCAAATCTCATAAACATTACTTTATTCTTTCCACAAAAAGTCAAAGAGAGGTTTCAATTCTTTAAGAAATATATCTATCAATTTTTTTTCCAGATAAGCATATCGATTAATCCATCTCATTACTAATTATGATAATCTTATTGTCATAACCATAGTCAAAATAAACATTTCAATTAATCCATCACATCAGAATCTGTTAAGTTCAGTAATTTCAGTAGCCATTGTTCTATTATCCCTATTAGTTCCATTTTCCATCTTCCATCTTCAGTAGTCTTGTTAAGTCCAGTAATTTCAGTATCCAATCTTCCATTATCAGTATTCCATAATAATCTTGCTGTCAAAGCCATAGTCATATAGTAAGAGTCTGATGGGAATTACCTCTATCCCAAATATTTTCTTGCCATCCATTCTGAATAGGTTGCTGAAATACTGCTGTAAAATCATATCTCTGTTCTTTTTTTCAAAATACACTGGGTCATCTCTTGAAAGTTTTTCCATTGTCACATGGCTGCAGTTAATTCCATAGATTTTCTCTATATTGGGCTCCATCACATCATTCCAGTCCAGAAGATTATCCATGCCATTGATAACTTTATCTCTAGAATCTTCATTAATTTCTTCAGAGATAACATTGAGTTCCAAACAATAGATTTTATTTCTAAAGTCCATAGACTCCAAGTCTTGTTCCTGTTCCACGTTTGTTCCAATCTCCGGGATCTCCTCTCTCACAGGGACCCCTGTTCCAGTCTCCAGGGTCTCCTCTCTCACAGGGACCCCTGTTCCAGTCTCCAGGGTCTCCTCTCTCACAAGAACCCCTATGTCTTTAATCTCCTGTGTCTCCAAACAATAAATTTTGTTTCTAAAGTCCATAGACTCCAAATCTTTTTCCTGTTCCACGTTTGTTCCAATCTCCGGGGTCTCCTCTCTCACAGGGACCCCTTCCAGGGTCACCTCTCTCACAGGGACCCCTATATCTTTAATCTCCTGCTTCATTTTACTCAATTCAATTTTCAGCTCCTTACAACCCTGTCGCAGGTTTTGTTTCGTTATCTCAATCTCATCCATTATTTTCTGAAACATAGTTATTTCCAGCTTCTCAGCCACTTTCTTAATTGCCATTTTAAAAGAAAAATATAGGAAAACCACTTCTTATTTCAGCAACAATTGGGTTAATACTCCAAACTTGGTGACATCACAGTATAAACAGAGCAGACAGCCTTATCTCTCCATGTTTAAGTAAACAAAATGCAGTTCCCAGGATCGAAACAATTAATGGCGGTCGTCAGAAAACAGATTCGTCAAAATAAAATAGACCAAAAAGAGAGTAGTCTCAGGCAATATAATATTCTTCAAAATAAAAATCTGGAATAGAAATCCCTCTTCAGTGTATATCTTTAGAATGCAAATCCAGGACAGCTTTTTGCAACAAAAACAGAGATAAGCTATTAATTAGTGAGTAGCAGAGAGAAGTTATGGCTCCCCAGTGAGATGTCAAAAACCGATCAATCTGGCAAATCTCTTTTAAACAGCAACAATTTAAGTCAAGTAAAAGAAAAATATAGAAAGAAGGGTGCTTGCCTGTTAGTGCGTTCTCTCTTAGAAGATAAGATGAACGTTCGCTTTTCCAGATAGAGCTTGTTGTTAAAAATCCGTCCCACCTTCGTCGGCTGGACCTCGTCCCATAAATTAATGAGATCTGGTCGTCCCAACAAAAATAGGCTTTGAGGTTAATCTCTTCGTTTCTCCCTACCCGGGAGAAGTTTAATCAGTCAAAAAAAAGAAAAAATCTGACTGATATATCTGAATAAGCTTCTTTTGAGGCAGGAGCCCGTCTCAAAAGCAGGCACAGGCTAAGTCACCCTTCCCGGAAGTCAGGAACAAAAGATTCTGACTTATACTGACTCAGGCCATTTGGTACTGTCTAGCTCAGTAGTGATGACATGGACTAGCACTGGCTCTCCAGGATTCCAGGCAATAGTCTTTTCCAGAGATTGGATTTTGGATCTTTGCATGCAAAGCATGTGCCCTACCACTACCACTGAGCTACAACCCTTCCCCTGTTTTAAAAAAGTATCTTTTTAAATTGTTCTTTTCAATTCACTAATGAATGCACATCAGGCCTTAGCAGATTCACACCATTCATTTAAAGCACATTCAACACACATTTGAAGCACATGAATCCTACCACAGAATCATGGGAACTGTAGTTTGTGAAGAGTGGTGGGAACTATAACTGTGAAGAGGAAACTACACTTCCCAGGACTCTTTGGGGAAGTCAGGTTCTTTAAATGCAAGTTGGATGTGTTTAAAATGTTTACCTCATGTAAATAATTTTCATTAATTTTGGAAGATGGAAATCAGCTACAAAATTTACTGGGTGATCATGGGCTATTCACCATCTGTCAGCCTAATTTGTCCCTCAGAGTGAAAACAACAGAGGGGGACTATGACCACCCCAAGCAAGAAGTGCACACTTAAAATGTAGAGGAAATAATGTACAACCACAGGGTGAAATCAAATACTTATCAGAACATAGTATGAAGAAATATTTATATCAGCATGACTATCGAAGATGTTTATTATTTCCACAATCTGTAAAGATATTTATAGTGCAATCCTATGCATGTATTCAATGGGGCTTACTCAAATAGGAAACCATGCACAGGACTGCAGCCTCAAGTGAAAAGAAACTTCACTCAAAAATCAACCCAAAAATCAGAATCATGCCACTTTAAGCTATTTTGCAATTGTTTTATATTTGTTTTATGGTTATTGGATTTTAAATGGATTTATTTCATGTTGTGAGCTGTACTGGTTTCCAATGGGTTACCCTACCTCACAGGGTTGTTGGAAAAACTCCATATACATACACACTGGAGATGTAAAAATACATACACCCCATATAATAGTTTATTGTCAAAACTAGTTGGTCACTGCAGAGCATTTTTAAAAAATAAAATTAAATCAGTATTAGTTTCCTACCAAATAAAAGCAGTGGCACCTAAGTGAGCCCTGCCTAATTGCGTTAAAAAGAAAAGGATTGAAGGGGGAGAGAAAGATTTACAACATAAACCTTTGCTATGTTCACTCAAAAGTCCCATTGATTTACAGCACAATCCTCACCATGTCTACTCAAAAGTAAGTCCTATTGAATTCAATGGGCTTTACTCCCAGTATGTGGGATTAGCATTGCAGCTTCACTCCAGAAAAGCGAATATAGCATTAAAGTTTCACATTGAGAAGATTTTCAAAACAGGCTATGAATTAGACTAATAAACTGCCCTCTTCAATAGCCTCGGAAAATTTAAACCTTTTTGATTCCTCATAATTAGAAAAGTATAATACATTGGAATGGCAACATAAGCTGCATGTACATTTCTTTTAAATCTCTGTTGAAAAATTATTTGAAAGATGAAATGTATAATAGGCTATTTTTGCGAGTAATTAAAAACCCTTTTATTATAATCATTATAATCATGTATTATTGTAATCATAACTGATTTTTTTACAGTAAACAAATGCCTACCTAGATCCTGCTATGATTTTTTGTTCTACATCTCCTATACACAGAGAGGAAAGGAACTTTTGCTACTTGTGAAAGCTATAAACTTACTCAATTTATGAGAGTTTCAGACAAGCAGGAAAAGACAAATTTTCTGAACTTGCAATGGGTTCTAGTTATTTTCTGGAGATCAACAAATCCCTTGTCAATCACAACCCTGACTTCACTTATTGGCTAGAAACCTGAAAGGATGGGTTTAGATCAGCCAGCTACAAGCTCATTCAATAGAAGTTGCAGGAGGGGCTGCTGACATTTTGGTGTATATCACTTGAACCAGACCACCTAGAAACTTAATTTTTAAAAAAATGAAAGCTGAGAGTCCAGAGATTGGAGTGACTCACCCAGAGACCCAAAGAGGACCCCAAAACTCTGGAGTCTAGGACAAACAACAGAGACCTGGCAACTCTAGGTATGAATGACATCAACAGGATTCAAACACTCTGGCTACACATTACAGCTGCTCAAAGAGAAAGCTGACCATTTAGAAGCGTGAAAAATTTGCTCCTTTTGTAAGGCTGAAATTTTTGAAAGTGTTGCCTACAATGAAGCCAAAAGCATATTCTTGATTTTTCCATAAAAAGGCCATAAGAATTTTCTCCAGATTTATCCTTCACTTTTTTTTGGTGGCTGCTATCTCCGCCCCCACATTCTTAGGAACATAGGACGCTTCCTATGGACTGAGTTAGACCATTGGTCCATCTAGCTGAGTATTATTTACACACTGGCAGCAGCTTTCCAGGATTTCAGACAGGAAGTCTCTCCCAGCCCTACCTGGAGATGCTGGGGATTGAACCTGGGACCTTCTCCATGCAAGGCAGATGCCCTACCACTGACCTATGGCCCTACCCTACATGCCTTAAAATGACATTAGGGGTTGTATCATGCTTAGAGACCCAGTGCCTGCAGGAGGAAGGGGACCACTATCGCCCAGGGAAGGAGAGCCATTTGCTGCTGCTGTCTGCCTGCCTGCTTGCTTGCTGCTGCTCGGCTACCGCTGCCGTGGCCCTCTCTCTCCCTGTTGGACTTCTGCTTTGCAGGTGTCATGCCTTGCAGGCCCAGGCCCCCAGGTACTCAGCCAGCTGTTGCTGATATCATCCACCTGTCCCTTCTCTGGAGGAGATACATAAGCTGACTGGCTGAGGTGGCTTCTGCGTTGCAGATTCCCTGGCTTTTTGCCAGTTTTGAGTTATGTGCCTAGAAGAGAGGACTCAGAGCCAAGTGGGAAGACTTGAGGGGGGCCTGTGATGTCCCTGTATGTATAATACTGTAAATATGGTAAGTGTGGGTTTATTAGAGTATATGTGGTAAGCTGACTGTGTGAGAGGCAGGAGTACGTGGGTTGGAAGTTGGAGAATGTTGTATGATGATTGGCTCAGCATTTGAGTGTCTGAAGGTATAAATGAGAGGATGACAGCTGAGAGGTCGTTCATCGGTTGGTTTTTAGGTGGTTTTGGTGAGGGTTGTTGGGTGGATTGGATTAGGCGGGTAGGGAGGCAGGTTATTGATGACTAAGAAACATAAAGAGTAACGCATTGTATGAAACCACACGCTTGTTGACTAAACCTTTAAGTAATCTTGGCTACTCAATTGTGGTGTGCCACAGGGCTCTATCCTCTCTCCCATGCTATTCAACATCTATATGAAGCCGCTGGGGGCTATCATCAGGAGATTTGGGCTGCAGTGTCACCAATATGCGGATGACACTCAGCTCTATCTCTCATTTAAATCTTCACTAGAGTTGGCTGTGGAGACCGTGTCCAAGTGCCTGGAGTCCGTGAGTGGATGGATGGGAAGGAATAGGATGAAACTGAACCCCGACAAGACCGAGGTACTACTCGTGGGGGACAAGAGAAGGCTGGGATTTGTTGACCTGAAGTTCAATGGGGTGAGTCTACCCCTGAAGGACCAGGTCCGCAGCCTCGGGGTTGTACTTGATTCCAAGCTGTCCATGGAGGCTCAGATTTTGGCTGTGAGCCGGGCAGCTTGGTATCAACTACACCTTATACGTAGGCTGCAACCCTACCTTCCTGTTCATCAGCTCCCACTGGTGGTACATGCCCTGGTCACCTCTCGATTAGATTACTGTAATGCGCTCTACGTGGGGTTACCCTTGAAAACGGTCCAGAAATTACAACTTATACAACATGCGGCGGCTCGGCTACAGGCTACAGTCGTCGCCGGGACCACATCACGCCAGTGCTGTTCGATCTACACTGGCTTCCAGTTGTTTTCCGGGCCCAATTCAAGGTGTTGGTACTAACCTATAAATCCCTATACGGTCTTGGCCCAGTTTATCTAAAGGAGCGCCTACAACGCCACCAATTATGCCGCCTGACAAGATCGGCCACTCAAGGCCTTCTCTCAATCCCGCCAACCAAAGCAGCTAGATTGGCGGGAACTAGAAAGAGGGCCTTCTCAGTGGCGGCCCCCACCCTCTGGAACTCCCTCCCACAAGATCTTCGGCACGTCTCTTCCCTGAATATGTTCTGCAAGGCCTTAAAGACCTGGCTTTTCCAACAGGCTTTTGGGACTTCTGGGGAGGTTTAATGTCCTTATGATTTAAATACTGCCTACCATATATTGTTTGTTAGCATAATTTATACTGTTACACTGCATTTTTGTATTCTATTTTGTTGTAATTTATTGTATGTACGTCGCCTAGAGTGGCCACTGGCCAGATAGACGACACATAAATTAAATTTTATTATTATTATTATTATTATTATTATTATTATTATTATTATTATTATTATTATTATTATTATTATTATTATTATTCCCTGTGTATATAAATAAATATTTCTTGGTTTACCAAAACGCCTCATCCTTGGCTAGGTTTTCATAGACCAGAAGGGTGGGCAGGGCATATACCAAGGTTGGGAAAGAGTATCAATGGTAGCAGCAGTGAAGAGATCGTGTAACATCATCAGGTATCCTGAGCAACCCAGGGCTGTAATCTTTATAGGCACAAAGATACAGGAGGGTTGAGGCCTGTAAATGCACCCAGACACAAAGTAGCAATAAGCCAGGAGGAGACGAAGGCACAGTCTCAAGGCAATATTGTTTACAGGGAGTGTCTGGTGGTGCTGCCTAGCACGGGGATCTTGAGGGATCTTTGCTAGAGCCAGTGAGAAAACTGTTAAGAGACCAGGACCCTGAGGTGGGACCGTGCCAAGGCGGTGAACACAGGAGGGGGCCTGACAGGCCCCAATAAGTGTAGTGACGGGTAGAGGGAGATATGGCATTGTGAGGAGGACTTGCCAGGTAAGGGGAATGCGGCCCAAGCAGTTAATAACTGTGCCTGGGTTCCAGTCCTCTCCACACCTGCAGGTTTGTTGGTTGCCCTATCAGCCAGCTCTCAGACCTCCGGATGCTGCTCCTAAATGCCAGATCGGCGCATAATAAGATCTCCCTCATTCATGATTTAATTGTGGATGAGGCAGCCCATCTGGCATGTATAACCGAGACCTGGGTGGGTGAGCAGGGAGGAATCAGTCTCTCCCAGCTATGTCCGCCAGGGTACCTCGTTCAGCATCAGGGTAGACCTGAGGATCAGGGAGGGGGGTTTGCTGTGGTCTATAGGAGCTCCATTTCCCTCTGCAAGCACCCTGTCCATGTGACTACTGGTCTGGAGTGTTTGCACCTTGTGTTGGGTCAGTGGGACAGACTGGAGATTCTGTTGGTGTACCACCTACCCCACTGCCCAACAGACTCCCTAGCTGAGCTGACAGAGGTGGTGTCAGGTGTACTGTTCAGAGCGATTAAACAATATAGGATATGGCTTGAGTGCAGATGGAGATGAACTCCTGGTGGATGCAATTACACATTGGTAAGTGCCTATGGTAAGCTATATTTAGGGGCAGTGAGGGCAGCAAAAAAACCAATATTTTGCTGCCACTATCAAATCATCAATCTGCCGCCCAGCGGTGCTCTTCAGAATTGTCTGGGGGCTATTACACACTGGCCCCAAGAACATGGTAGAACCACCTGAGGCCCGCTGTAATGAATTTGCTAGGCACTTCCAGGATAAAACCTTTAGCATCTGCCAGGACTTACACTCCAGTGTTATAGCAGGTGAATCAAATGGGGTATCCAGGCACAACCTTGTCCCAAGTTCTTGCATGAGTTTCAGTTGGTACAGCTTGAGGACATTGACAAGGTGCTTGGACAAGTTAATGCAACCACTTCTGTACTGGATCCTTGCCCTTCTTGGCTAATAAAAGCTAGCAGGGATGGAACAGCCAGCTGGGCCAGGGAACTGATTAGTGCCTCTCTGCGAGAGGGAGCATCCCTGGCTGCGTGAAACAGGCAGTAATGAGACCACTCCTGAAGAGACCCTCCCTGGACCCAGAAAGTCTTAATAACTATAGGCCGGTAGCAAATGTTCCATTCCTGGACAAGGTCCTTGAATGAGTGGTGGCAGGACAGCTCCAGACCCTCTTGGTTGAGACAGATTATCTGGATCCATTTCAGTTGGGTTTCAGGCCTGGTTTTGGCATGGAAACAGCCTTGGTCATCCTGTATGATGACCTCTGTCGGGAGAGAGACAGGGGCACTGTGACTCTGTTGATTCTCCTTGATCTCTCAGCTGCTTTCGATACCATCGACCATGGTATCCTTCTGGGGAGACTGGCTGAGTTGGGAGTGGGAGGGACTGCATGGCGGTGGTTCTGCTCCTACTTGGCGGGTCTGCTCCAGAAGGTGGTGCTTGGGGAATATTGCTCAGCACCTTGGACTCTCCAGTATGGGGTTCTGCAGGGGTCAGTTCTGTCCCCCATGCTGTTCAACATCTACATGAAACCGTTGGATGTGGTCATCCAGAGCTTTGGAGTGCGTTGCCATCAGTATGCTGATGACACACAGCTCTATTGCTCCTTTTCATCTTCTTCAGGTGAGGCTGTCAATGTGCTGAACCAGTGCCTGGCTGCGACAATGGACTGGATGAGGGCTTATAAACTGAGGCTCAATCCAGACAAGACTGAGATGCTGCTAGTGGGTGGTTCTTCTGACTGGATGGTGGATGTCTAACCTGTCCTGGATGGGGTTGCACTCCCCCTGAAGGAGCAGGTTCGTAGCTTGGGGGTTCTCCTAGCACCATCTCTGTCACTTGAAGTTCAGGTTGCCTTGGTGGCATGGAGTGCCTTCTACCACCTTTGGTTGGTGACCCAGCTACGCCCCTATCTGAACTGGGATAACCTGGCTTCAGTTGTCCATGCTCTGGTAACCTCCAAGTTAGATTACTGCGATGCGCTCTACATGGGGCTGCCTTTGAAGACAGTTCAGAAACTGCAGCTTGTGCAAAATGCAGCGGCCAGACTGGTAACAGGGAGCTGACAGTTTGAACATATAAAACCAATTCTGGTCCGCTTGCATTGGCTGCCTGTACGTTTCTGAGCTCGATTCAAGGTGCTAGTTTTAACCTATAAAGCCTTACATGGCTTAGGACCACAATACCCAAGGGAACGCCTCTCCCAACATGAACCCACCCATACACTATGCTCCACATCCAAGGCCCTTCTCCGGGTGTCTACTGGGAGGGAAGCTGGGAGTCTGGCAACAAGGGAGAGAGCCTTCTCAGTGGTGGCCCCCATATTATGGAATGATCATTGTGCCAAGGTGCGCCTGGTGCCAACACTGTTATCTTTTCGGCGCCAGGTCAAGACTTTCCTCTTGTCCCAGGCATTTTAGCATGTGTTTTTAAATTGCTTTTTAAAAATGTGTTTTTAAATTTGTATATTTGTTTTTAATGTTTTTAATTGTTGTAAACCGCCCAGAGAGCTGTGGCTATGGGGTGGTATACTAATGCAATCAATCCAACCAACCAATCAATCAATCAATGGGCTCCACTTGCACAATGGAACTTTATCTCCTTCAATCTACTCTGGAGGATGGGGGAGGGGACCCAGAACAGATCTGGAGCATGTGCGGGGGGAGGAGAGGTATGGGAAGTTCCACTGTGCAAGCTGAAGTCCTTGTGCAAACAGATAACTTTGTTGGATACAACCCTAGGCTCAGGGCATGTGGAGAAATAAAATATTGGCCAGGCTGCTATACCTGTTTCGGCTAACATCGCTCATGAGCCCCACCCCCAAGGCATTTCTCTTTCTTCTGGAGAATTTTGGTGAAATAGTCTCCCCAATTTTTCTGTCCACAGATAGGACTGAGAATTATGTGTGGCTGAATCCTCACTCTTTCCTTGGCAGGTACAACAGCTCAATTTAAGAAACATTTTCTGCAGCAGCACAATGCTCTGTAAAACATTTTTTAGAAAAAGAAAAGTAAGAAAAAGACATTGTGTCTGATGCTGTGGTTCAGTCATGTGGGTCAGGCCCCAGAGCTGCATCCTGTAGTCCACCCCTCCATTTCATGGAAGAGTGAATTTTAGAGAAAATGTCAGGGGGTGGAGGGGGTATGGTGCTTACCTTAATTAATAACTGTATGAGATGCCCAAGGTAGTTATAATGTAATGCTCTCCTATGGGCATTCCAGGAAGTGCTGTACTGGGATGTGGTGGGAGGGGAGAAGGCTGCAGAGTTTATAGTGCCACTGCATGCAGTCATTCATAGACAGACAGACAGACAGACATTGTGCAGGTTAAAAAAGAATGAAATTAAGAATAAAACTGTTCAGACAGCTCATACAGTGCTTAAAGTAACACCCATCTCCCCTCGTCTCCCCTCCCCACAACTCACTCTCAAAACTTTCTCTGAATTTTTCCTGTCCCTACCCAATTTTTGAGGACCATTTCATTTCACACACACCATCCCCAGTGTGAATGGCAAAACAAACCAACAAACAAAAGAACAATCCTTGGCCAAAGCAATTGGTGACACATGTCAGTCTAGCTGTACCCCCCTTCCACTCCTCTTGTTGATGAAAGAAGGAAAAGGTAAGATTTTTTAAAGTTTTTTAAAAATCTCAAGACACCCTTTCAAGAATACAAACTATAGATTTTTCTTTGTTGTACTATTTTTTTTAAAAAAAAATCCAGTGTTTTTGTTTTTAATATGGAAAATAAATTTTAGGATTACTTAGAATATTCACCTTCTATATTTGGCTTTCTCACTAATTTTGCCTTTACTTGAGAATCCATTTCGGTAAACAAGTATATAAATAATACATAGAAAGATCCTTGTGCTATATTTTAGAAAGGTTTGACTTATCCATCCACCTCTTCATTGATTTGCTGTAAATAAATGAAGGAAGGGAAGAAGCTAAAATGAAGAGGGTTTTTTTCCCCCCATGAAAATCTTATTTTTCTATTGATAAAAATGGCCTTTTCAATATGCCAGTAAATATAAGTCCTTGTGCTGTAAAGATGCAGAAATTTAATAGCTGGAAGGTTATAAAATTTGTGCAAGTGTCACCTTTAATATAGTTGTTCTTACAAAATTATTTCTCAGTTGTATTACAAGAGTAATAGAAAACCTGAAGTGATCCATTCAGACTCTGTCTGAAGAGGTAATATTTCTGTTAATGAATTATATTATAATTATTTTTCCTTGATTATCTGCATGTAAAAACTGATGGCAGTTGATATGACTGTGCCTTTTAATCTTAGTAATATGTGTCCACACCTTAAAAACTTTGAAAACAAAAGTTGATCTCTTGTCTTAAATTTTTTTGGAGTGATGTCTAAAACAATGAAAGGCGCAGTTATGTGACCTTTTAGAAATAGTGTATGATATCTAGTTTTAGTCAATATCCAATTTAAAGAGGAGAACTGGTGAATTTAGGCAGGTTAAGCAACATGTAGAGATTTGATCTCAGTTTGAAAAAAATCTCCAGGAATTTCCTCAGGCAGAGTTGGCAACCCAATTCACCTAGATTATATACCAGACTTTTGAATACAAAAACATAACATTTCTTGCTAGACCAAACTTTCACCTTTCTTTAGCTCCTCTCTCCTATGTGTTATATTTATCTTTTTAGATATAATAGCCCAATCCTATGTATGCTGCTTCCAAAGACCTACTGAATTAAATGGGACTTACTTCCAGAGCTTGGAAGATTACTTTTAAAAAGTAATAAATTACAGTTACAGTTACATGGTCCAAAAAAGTAGTAATTACCGTTACAATAACAATTGCTCTGAAAGTAACTGATTACTTTTTCTCAAAAGTAATCATTACAGTTACATTTCAGTTACTTTTTTAAAAAAAATACCTACAAGGTGCTGGCCTTGGCTGCTGCACATCTGACTAGCCTTAAACAACATTAAAAATAAATACACACATACAGACATAGTAGAATAATTCTTTTTATCCATAAGATAGCAATGGTGGTCTCTCCGCTGGTAAGGGAGGGAGGGAGGCAGAGGCCACTACTTAGATCTTTGCACGTCAGATCAAATGCAACATCCCCACCCACACTCAGCCAGCAAGCATAATCTCTCTCACTTAACCACCTCCCAGACCCTGCCCTGCCACCAACTAAGGGACACTCACCCAAGCAAACATTTTCCCCTGAGATGCAAAAAAGTTAAAATACTGCAAATGCAGCACAGTAGCCAGAGACGGTGGTGGAGGCCACTTTGTGTGCCAAGTGCAAACACACACAGAGACACGTTGTCATCTTTCACCTCCACAGGTCTTTATCTCCATTCTGCTTCTGCCTCCTTCTCCTTCTTTATCCATGTTCTTGCCCTCTGGCTCCTTTTTCCCTCCACTCCATTTTCTAAAACAATTGTTTTCTCCACTCCACCCCCTCTCACTCCCCACCTCCTCCCTTGTCACCTCCTACCCATTCACAGATCATGACGATAATGAAAGTTAAAGAGGAAAGCACAAAAGCAGGACTACAGCTGAACGTTAAGACTAAAATAATGACAACAAAAGATTTATGTAACTTTAAAGTTGACAGTGAGGATTTTGAACTTGTCAAGGATTATCAATACCTCAGCACAGTCATTACCCAAAATGGAGACAATAGGAAATTAGAAGAAGGCTAGGACTGGGGAGTGCAGCTATGAGAGAACTAGAAAAGGTCCTCAAATGCAAAGATGTATCACTGAACACTAAAGTCAGGATCATTCAGACCATGGTATTCCTGATCTCTATATATGGATGTGAAAGTTGGACACTGAAAAAAGCGAATAAGAGAAAAATCAACTCATTTGAAATGTGGTGTTGGAGGAGAACTTTGCGCATACCATGGACTGTGAAAAAAACAAATAATTGGGTGTTAGAAGAAATTAAACCAGAATTGTCACTAGAAGCTAAAATGATGAAACTGAGGTTATCATACTTGGGACAGATCATGAGAAGACATGATTCAATAAAAAAGACAATGCTGGGAAAAACAGAAGGGAGTAGTAGAAGAGAAAGGCCAAACAAAAGATACATTGATTCCAAAGGAAGCCACACACCTGAACTTACAAGATCTGAACTGGGTGGTTCATGAAAGATGCTATTGGAGGCCTCTGATTCATAGAGTCGCCATAAGTTGTAATCGACTTGAAGGCACATAACAACAATGGTTTGCAACAGGAGTAAACATTCAGTTGTACATGGTAATACTGGAATGTAGCTCAGCCAGTGCAGATCATAATTCTTGGAGGGCTCTTGTTTCTGCCTATCTGTTTGTCATCAGAAGAAGGTTGCTTGATGTCTAGACCCACTGTTGTTGCCACCTTTATGGACTGTACTGTGGAATTTTGGCTAAGTATCTTCTTAATTGCACTGACTTTTCCCCACCACCACCTTGATCACAAACAAGGGCTGCTACCTGTTTCTATAACCAGTTTTGGTTCACCCTGATGCTTCTGCATCTGATGCTTTACACTGGAGGAATCAAATGGGAAACACACACAACCCAAACTCAGCTGGGTTGCACCATTTATTTATCAAATTTATGTCTCACCCTTCCTCCTAAAGGGCAGCAAACAACAAGCAATAAAACCATACCAACATCTTACAAACAATTCCAATAGAGATGCAGACTGGGATAAAGGTCTCTGCCTAAAAGACTTAAAAGCTGTACAAGCTCTTAGGAACAATGTTCCACCTAGAGTGTCAAATGCCTTACAAACAAATAATTTTACATAGAAAGAGTCAATTTAAATTTACCTATTCCATTCTCCCCCTCCCCTGTGCTCCTTGCTTGCATGATGTTTGGAAGAAGCAGAGTTAAAGATAAGTGACCCAGCTTTGCCAAAATGACCCAATTTGGCCAGAGCTGTTTCAGACTCAGTTCAATTAATCTGGATTTATGCACAGTGATTAAAACAGAGGGCATTTCTAGACACAGGAATCATACACAGGTATAAAAAAATGCATGTCTGTGTGCATGCCTCTTCCTTTCTCCCAAAGCCATAGTGTCAGGGGCTGCTGTTGCTAACCCTATGCACTTGACAGTCTCATAACTGCTCTGGAGTGACTCTTAGCTCTCACAAACAAGAACAAAACAACGAGTAACAATTCATGAGAATAATATAGCATGTGTTTATTATTCTGTTTTACTGTACAATTTCTACTTCACCTTTCCCATATAAGTCTTCAAGAAGGCTTACAAAATGCAGTGCAATTTAAAACAATGGGTGGTATCCAATAGTGGTCATATTCACGGCGGACCTATTGAAGTTCATAGATATGAAGTTCACAGAACTTTGGTCTATTAATTTAAATGGGTCTATTCTGAGTAGGACTAGTATCAGATACAATCCCCTGACACTAAGACAACAATGCAAAAAGCAATACAGAACAAAAACTAGCAGAACCACATGGATTTTAAAAGGGAGAGGAGGCGACAGGCAGGAGGGGGAGGCAGCAACAGGCAGGGGTGGGGAGGCAGCGACAGGCAGGAAGGGGAGGCAGCGACAGGCAGGGGTGGGGAGGCAGCGACAGGCAGGGGTGGGGAGGCAGCGACAGGCAGCGGTGGGGAGGCAGCGACAGGCAGGAAGGGGAGGCAGCGACAGGCAGGGGTGAGAGCAGCGACAGGCAGGGGTGAGAGCAGCGACAGGCAGGGGTGAGAGCAGCGACAGGCAGGGGTGGGGAGGCAGCGACAGGCAGGGGTGGGGAGGCAGCGACAGGCAGGGGTGGGGAGGCAGCGACAGGCAGGAAGGGGAGGCAGCGACAGGCAGGAAGGGGAGGCAGCGACAGGCAGGAAGGGGAGGCAGCGACAGGCAGGAAGGGGAGGCAGCGACAGGCAGGAAGGGGAGGCAGCGACAGGCAGGAAGGGGAGGCAGCGACAGGCAGGGGTGGGGAGGCAGCGACAGGCAGGAGGGGGGAGGCAGGGGTGGGGAGGCAGCGACAGGCAGGAGGGGGGAGGCAGCAGCAGGCAGGAGGGGGGAGGCAGCGGCAGGCAGGAGGGGGGAGGCAGCGGCAGGCAGGAGGGGGGAGGCAGCGGCAGGCAGGAGGGGGGAGGCAGCGGCAGGCAGGAGGGGGGAGGCAGCGGCAGGGAGGAGGGGGGAGGCAGCGGCAGGCAGGAGGGGGGAGGCAGCGGCAGGCAGGAGGGGAGAGGCAGCGGCAGGCAGGAGGGGAGAGGCAGCGGCAGGCAGGAGGGGAGAGGCAGCGGCAGGCAGGAGGGGAGAGGCAGCGGCAGGCAGGAGGGAAGAGGCAGCGGCAGGCAGGAGGGAGAGGCAGCGGCAGGCAGGGGGAGGCAGCGACAGGCAGGAGGAGGTAGAGACAGGCAGGAGGGGGAGGTAGAGACAGGCAGGAGGGGGAGGTAGCGACAGGCAGGGAGGCAGCGACAGGTGAGGGAAGGCAGCGACAGGTGGGGGAGGTATGACAGGCACGAGGGGAGAGACAGCGACAATCACGAGGGGAGAGACAGCGACAGGCACGAGGGGAGAGACAGCGACAGGCACGAGGGGAGAGACAGCGACAGGCACGAGGGGAGAGACAGCGACAGGCACGAGGGGAGAGACAGCGACAGGCATGAGGAGGAGGCAGTGACTGTTGCGAGGGGAGAGGAGGCGACAGGCGGGAAGGGGTGGCAGGATGAGCAGTGGGGGCACACACACACACCATCATCATTCACCTCAGCTATTCACCTCCATTCTGCTTCTGCTTTCTTCTTCATCCTTGCCCTCCGGCGCAGTCTGGCTCTCCACTTTCTCCCTCATGCCTCCTAACACAAAGCACGAGGGAAGAGCAATACTGCACAGAAGCCCAGTGTGAGGCACATGTCTTTTGTCCTCCAATCACAGGAGCAGACTTCCCCTGTTCCCCCCCCCAAGTAACATCCAAATGTAACGCTGGAAACGTTACAGTTACAGCTGAAAAGTAAGGAAATTACCACCTGTTACAAGCAAAATGTAATGAAGTTACCCATTCGTTACGCAAAAAAGTAATAAATTACAAGTAACTCGTTATTTGTAACGAGTTACTTCCAAGCTCTGCTTACTTCCTAGTAAGTGTGCTTAGGACAGATAGTCCCATTCTTAACATTGTTTCCCAGTTTCAGCAGATGGGATCAACTCACAATAAATTAAAGGGTGTGTTCAGATAACCATGTTTTTCATTGATTCGTGGCTTATGCAGTGACCTCTCATACACAAAATTTTGGCTTTTGACACATAATTACAATTGTCACTTTTTGAATGTTTGGTGCAGTCTGCCAAGTTGCCACAAAGCCACCAGATGCAGAGGGCAACACTCTCCAGTACTTTCCAGTCTCTGCTATACACCCCTTAGTTGTGTGAATCGCCCACAGTGACCATGAGAAACTAGAATAGAAGGGTTTTTTTAAAAAATAGAAAATTACAAGCAAAAAAATATATGCATCAGCTTTATAAAACAAAAATGCCTCTACTGCTTTTGCTTTGCTGGTTTCAGTTGTTTATTGCTTGTATATTGTCTTTTTGCTGAGCCATCTTAGGAGCCCTGTGATGGGCTGAAAGGTAGGATACAAACATTTTAATGCAATAAATCAGGGATGTGTAATCTCCGGGCCAGGGGCCAAATGTGGCCCTCCAGGCCTTTTTGTGAAGCCTTTGGGGCTCTCCCCAGGCCACACCCTTTCTCTCCTGCCCATATCCCTCACCAGTCCTATTCTGCAACTTCCTTGAGTGATCCTTCTGCCAGGCTGGAATGTGTCCTGGAACTGTTATAATGTCTCTTGCTGAATGGAGACATGTGGATCTTTATGGAAGCCTTTGCCTTTTGTACAGCTGGTATGGAGCATTCTTTACAGAGGTAAGTGTCGCATCCATTGGTGCACGCAGTTTTTGCCTCTGACCTTGTCCATCACTTGCTTGCAGTCCCTGGAAAGTTGCCCACAAGGGAATATGGATCCAGAATTTAAGCTGGGGAAAAAATCAACATCCCTTCAATAAATAAATGTATAAATAAGATGTCAGTTATTTGAAAATTCAAGCTTTATTGATCCCATTATTTGTAAACCTGACATTCAAAATGGAAGGTTTTTTCTCCCATCTAAATTATTCCTCAATTTATTTTGCTAAGTCGTTAACTGCAGCATATTTTCTGAAAGTTTTTGTCTTAATAGGCATCTTCCTATTTAGATCAGCTTGTAAAGGTTCTAGTTAATCACTCATGAAAAATCTGACCTGACTCAACTGCCATAATACTCAGTCGTCTAACTGAAAAATACATGAGTCTCAGACAGAAGACTGCCATATTTCAGAGTTCTTAACTAACAGTCATTTGGTTATTGTTATGCAATCTTGCCAAGGGAGAGTTATATTTTGTCTTCTCGTTTGTGGCCTCAGATACAGGCCTCCAAGAGTAAGGGTGGGGGAGATGCAAGTGGGTGTTAAAATTACATTTGATGCTATAGTAGGCAATTTCCCTGGGAAGCGTCATCAGCAGAAACATTTTCATCTTTGAAAGGCACTTATCACCACTTTTTTTGATCAATTTTTCTGCATTTTACCTTCTCTTGAAGTAGCTCCTCTCTTCCAGCAGCCTTATTCATTTATACATTTCATCTGTCTTATTCTCATTAATTATTCTAACCTAATAGATAAGGTTATTTCCCAAATGTTAACACATGGAAAAAACTCTCTTTGGCATGATGTCAGTGAACCTGCTGGATGCTATTTATTTGCAGTAGGTAGGATGTGAAAACACCTCAACTTATGATCTCGCATTATAACGACTTCTAAAGCCCAGACAGCGCATGACATTATGATCTACTTCTACTATGCCGCTAAAGCAGATGTGGAGAGCAGAGTTCTCTGTAAAGTGTAAGTAAAGATTTATAGACATGGCAAAGGAACACTTACACTGCTCCCTTCTTTAAATAATTATGACTTTCCATGAATCTCTTTCTAAATCAAACACAGAACGCCGTTGATCTGGATAAGAAAATGCCTCCAAATAACATTCACTGCACTCTGCCATGGATTTCATTTTCAATAGGTGATGCTCCCCTGAAATCTCATAATCTTATTACCCAATCGATCCTGTTCCTAAATCAAATATTATTTTACTGGCTGTGTTTACAAAACTTACTTGTTGCTTGTTCTAGATTCACTCGAGCACTCAGCTGGCTTTAATGTAGCAAATTATCCAGAGATTTAAATGTAACAGATCAGTGTTAAGATTCAGATTTCTTCTTCCTATGTCACATTTTCACATGCTCATTTATATGTATATATGCAACTTGCTAATAATTATGATAATTTTAAAAGAAGACTATGTGACCTGCATGCCTGTTCAGTCTGCTGTCCATGTTGTTAATTGTTGATGGGAAACTTCGATGCCCCTGCTCCCCCTTCTTCTAGTTCTTTATTCACTAACAGGTGTGGTTTAAGAACGTACCTATAGCCAACAGATACTTCTATCAAACTTTTAAAAGCAGGGAGATTGGGCAGGTACAGTGAATGCACCAGGGGAGCAGGAGACCTGACCTCCTCTCTATTGCACTGCCCTCCAGATTTCTAAAAATGCAAACACAATTTGGGTTGGTCTTTCACAGTCCAATCCACTCCTTGTGTAGCTTGGAAGAATTTGGGAATGTGTCTCTGAGCATATGGTGAGTGGTGGCAACACCTACATCTCCAAAGATAATTTTTTCTTTTGTATTTTCTTGGTGTTTTTCTTACCTTGCTTCTTTCCTGTGTTACTACTGTTTCTACAAAGAACCTAACCTAGAAAATTATATTTCTCTCATTCATCCTAGAAATCTGTGTCAAATTTATTTCCATCATTTTTAAAGCCTATTGATTGGTCAGTGTCATATGATGGTGAAGACAGTGTTTTGAGTTTCAAAGTGGAGGTTATGTTCTATTTCTGTTTTGGGTGCATTAACAATTGAATCTGAAATTGCAGTTTGATGTAAAATATGTTGCTACTTAAGCAATGAATCTAGCTGTTGGAACAAACAAACTCGGCCTGCCCAAGATGTATGTGTTTAGCCTGCTATGCTTAAACCACTTCACTTAAGGAAGGGTGGGCATGGTCAGTTAAAAACATAGAGCACACCTAGAAATTTGCTAGAATATATTTTACCTCCCACTGTTTTATCTTGTGCAAACTGAGACACTCCTCATGTCCATTGGAAACTATTCTGCAGAATAGTCAGCTACAATCCCCAGTATTGCCACTATTGCTACAGGAGCTCTGTCAGGGGAATAGGAGTCTCCTAACAACTCTCAGCACCCTTCACAAACTACACTTCCCAGGATTCTTTGGGGGAAGCCATGACTGTCTAAAGTGAAATAAAAGTCTGGGTTGGATGTGGCCACCTGATTAGGCAAGCCAAACACCTGTGAGTCTGGGTTTTAGAACACTGACAGTTGGTTCTTACTGAGCATGCCTGTGCTTATCATTGACTCCAGTGTTAAATTTCATAATTAAAAATCAGCCAGCATTTTTTAAACTGTTAAACTGCAAAAGTTGAACTTCAGAGTATGGGGCAAGATCAGTAATAGGATTCCAGGTACACTGTGAACATGGTTGATTTTTAATTAATTTCAACAAATTACAAGACCACTGAAAGAGGAAAAAGTCCAGTGGGGGTCTGATTTTTTTCTCTTATTTTACACTTTGAACTCTCGATTCTCTCTAAATGTTTTGTGTATTGCCATGAAAAAGGGTTGTTAAGCAAGTGTTTCTGAGTTCAGAACTAAGTTGTGTAAGGTTTTGTTTTGAAATGAGCTTATAGGAAGCAGCAGAATGGCAGGGGGGTATTTTCAGTTTAACATTGCAGAATGTGAAAAATCCATACTGGCTATAGCATACAGCCACAAAAGTTCAGCTGGTCTTTCAGCTAGTCTTGAACTGGAGTGCCCTTCAAATAGAGGACGCCTTCAAACAAACCTCTGTGAAGCATAAGGATACCAGTTGTCTGGTTTTTGGCCAGATAATCTGGCTTTTGGGGGTCCTCTCTGGGTCTCTGGGTGGATCAGCTTAATCTCCAGACTCTCAGCTTTCATTTTTCTAAAAAATTAAGTTTCTAGGTGATCTGGTTCTCAAGATATACACCAAAACGTCAGCCACCGCCCTCCCGCAACTTCTGTAAAATGATCTCTTAGCTGGCTGCTCTAACCCTTTCAGGTTTTTAGCCAATAAGTGAGGTCAGGTTTGTGATTGACAAGGGATTTCTGGGCCTCCAGGAAGTACCTAGACTCCATTGCAAAGGTAGAAAACTATTGTTTTCTTCTGTGTATCTGAAAATCTGATAAACTGAGTAATTATATAGCTTTCAGCAGTACCAAAAGTGTTTTTAGTACTTTTGTTTGCTGCCATGGGAGGAAAAGCAGAATATAAATCAAATAATAAATAAATAAATAAATGGTCTGACTTGGTATAAGGTAGATTCCTTTGTTCCTAAAAGTGGAAAGAGACCCAAGGGCCACAGTGACTCCAAAATGTATTTATGTATTTTATTTACAACATTTATATACCACTTTATTGTAAAAAATCTAAAAGGGGTTTACAGAAGCAATTAAAACAAAAGAATTATTGGCAAATACAGTTAAAGACAGGTATTTAAAAACATTAAAAATAATAAAACCAACAACACAGATAAAAAACCCAACAGCTTCTACATGCCTGGATAGGCTTGCTTAAACAAAAATGATTTGAGCAGGTGCTGAAAACAGTACAATGAAGGTGTCTACCTAATGTCAATAGGCAGGGAGTTCCAAAGCATAGGTGCTGCCACACTAAATGACTGATTTCTTACAAGAGCAAAACAAGTACTATGTGGCACCTGTAACATGGAAAGCACATCTTGAACTTGGCCTGGTAGCAAATGGGCAATCAGTGCAGATTTTGGAGCAGAGGTATTATGTCCTTGATAGGGTCTCACTCTTGTCAGCAATTGTGGAACAGCATTCTGCACTAACTTCAGCCCCCGGGTCAGGTTGTGCTGCATGGGGATTTCTGTGACCTTGGCTGCCTGGCTGCCAGGATTTTTTTAGTTTTAGTTTTTGGTTAGGAATCCTGACTGGTTGTACGATGCTGAGTTTTCTGCATTACTCATAGGACTTTTGCTTTTGTTGGTATGGTATTGCATTTAGGAAATCATCACTTTCATTTTTATTTTTCTGTATTCGTTTCATTTACCTTTAACCTCACTCCCTTACATCCATAGAAGCAACAAGAGTGGTTCCATGCACTCAGCTCAACCCCCTTAAACCCACTGATGATGCAGCTTGTTGGTTGCATGACGGTTTGTTTCTTGCCCAATAGTGGCAAAAGAGAATTCACATAATCCACAGTTTTGCCTCAATCCCCACCTCACCACCCATAATTGGATTGCAGTCCATGCCATCCCTCCTTTGGACCAGGTACAGCATGGTTTCATTTACCACACATTGGCTCCCACCTGAATACTGGTATCATGGTATCCACTATTACTTTTGAGCCAGTGCGTTCCTTCTAGACATACTGTATTCAGCCAAGTCCTACACAAAGTGGACCCATTGAATTTCATGAATCTAAGTTTTATTTTATTTATTTATTGGATTTATATCCTGCTCTTCCTCTCGAAGGAGCCCAATAACACCTCAATAAACACCTCAATAAAACAATGTAACAACAACCCAAGAAACCACACATGCATTCTGAAAACAGTTAAAGACATTCTAAAAGCAGTTAAAAATATTCTTTCATCCAGTGATTGGGTTGCCAATAGTCTCCTTCAGCTATCAAATGCCTGAGTAAACAAGAAAGTTTTCAAATTCCTCCTACAGATTTCTCATGTCCATTAACTTTAATGGGCCTACTCTGAGTAGAAGTAGCATGGAATGCCACCCATCTTGACCATTGCTAATAGTAAAATAAAATAATTAGAGATTAGTGCTGGATTTCTTTTAAAGACTCAGATTTAAAATCAGACATTTTCTGAGATCCGAATTGCCTAACGTGAATGCAGTGCAACTGAATAACTTTGAATGCAAGTGGACACAACTTTTTCCTGTCAAAAACTGTTAGAAGCCACGAGAGTGGGTGCATACTATAGTCAGCATGAATTTTTCGCATTCTGCAATATTAAATTGAAAAGCCCCCCATGCCATTTTGATGCTTCCCATAAACTCATTTCAAAACAAAACCTTACAAAACTTACAGTCCTGAACTCTGAAATGTTTGCTTAAAAGCCCTCTAAATTTTCATGGTGATAGGTAAAACAGTCAGAGAAAATCAAGAGTTCAAAGTGTAAAAAGAGAGAGAATACAACCAGACACCTTTTGGACTTTATTTATTTATTATTTGATTTATATCCCGCCCTTCCTCCTAGCAGGAGCCCAGAGTTATTCTGTCAGAGTTCTCATAATCTGTTGAAATTAATTAAAAATCAGCCATGTTCACAGAGTACCTCAAATCCTATTACTGACCTTGTCCATACTCTGACCTTCATCTTCTGCACTTTAAAAGTTAAAAAAAATGCCTGGCTGATTTTTAATTAATTTAAGAAATTTTGCATTAAACTCAATGATAATGTTGGGCATGCTCAGTAAGAACCTTATACGGTGCGGGACCACGATACCTTGCGGAACGCCTCTTCCGATATGAACCGGCCCGTGCACTACGTTCTGCTACGAAGGCCCTCCTCCGGGTTCCAACTCACAGGGAGGCCCGGAGGGTGATGACAAGATCTAGGGCCTTCTCAGTGGTGGCCCCCGAACTATGGAACAGTCTCCCCGAGGAAGTACGCCTGGCGCCGACTCTGCTCTCCTTCCGGCGCCAGGTCAAAACCTTCCTATTCTCTGAAGCATTTTAAGTTACACTGATTTACTTTTTAAAATGTTTATTGTATTGGATTGTTGATTGTATTTTAGTATTATTTTGTTATTCATTGTATTTTTATGCTATTTTATGTTCACCGCCCAGAGAGCTATTGCTAGTCGGGCGGTATATAAATTTAATAAATAAATAAATAAATAAATAAATAAGAACCAACTGTCAGTGTTCTAAAGGCCAGACTCACAGCTGCTGGGCTTGCCTAATCAGGGGGCCACACCAGACTTTGATTTCACTTGAGACAGTCATGGCTTTCCCCAAAAAATCCTGGAAAATGTAGTTTGTGAAGGGTGCTGAGAGGAGGCTCTTATTCCCCTGACAGAGCTCCAGTGGCCAGACTGGTTTAACAGTCAGCTACTCTGATTGAAGCTCTGTGAGGGGAACCGGGCATCTCCTAGCAACTCTCAGCATCCTTCACTTACTACACTTCCCAGGATTCTTTGGAAGAAGTCATGATTGTCTAAAGTGAAATAAAGGTCTGGTGTGGATATGGCCAGGGACAGCTTTGGTTTAAATTCTGCTGTAGAATAAGAAGGTGGGGGGAAACCTGAAAAAGAATGATATTGTTCACAGTGTTTTCTTTTTGGAAAGGAAAGGGGCTTCCACTCTGCCCAGTGCCAACCCATCCAATCTCCTCCCCTCCCCCTTCCTCCCTCCCCTCCCTTTCCTGCCCTCCTCCTCCCCTCCCTGCCCCTCCCCCAGGTCAGTTTCACCTATCCTAAGCATGATTGCACAGGAGTAAATCCCACTGAACTCAAAAAGCATTCAAATGATCAAACCTCCCCTCCCTCTTCCCTCCCCCTCCCCCTCCCCTCCCCTCCCCCTCCCCTTTCCCTCCCCTCCCCCTCCACCTCCCCCTCCCCTCCCCTTCCCCTCCCCTCCCCCTCCCCTTCCCCTCCCCTCCCCATCCCATCCCCATCCCCTTCCAATCCCCTTCCAATCCCCTCCTTCCCTCTCCTTCTCCTTCCTCTCCCCTCCTCCCTCCCTCCCCTCCTCCTCCCCCATGCTCAGTTTTACCTATCCTAGGACTATGACTTGGGAAACCAGGGTTCAAATCCCCACACAGCCATGAAGCTCATTGGGTGACCTTGGGCTAGGCACTGCCTCTCAGCCTCGGAGAAAGGCAATGGTACCTCTGAATACCGCTTACCATGAAAACCCTATTCATAGGGTCGCCATAAGTCGGAATCAACTTGAAGGCAGTCCAATTCATTTTCAAGCATGATTGCACGGGAGTAAATCCCATTGAACTCAATAGGCATGCAAATGATCAACCTTGCCCTCCCCTCCTCCTCTTCCCTCCCATCACCTCTTTTTTGCCCCTTCCCCCTGCTTCCTTCACCCCTCCCCTTCCAATCTCCTCCTTCCTATCCCCTCCTTCACCCTCCCACTCCTCCTGCTCCCTTCTGCTCCCTTCTTCCTTCCCTCTACTCTCCCCTCCTCCTCCCCCCCAATAGTCAGTTTTACCTCTCCTAGCCATGATTGCACAGGAGAAAATCCCATTGAACTCAATAAGCATGCAAATGATCAGACCTGCCTTTTCCCTCCTTCCCCTTTCCTTTCCCTTCCTCCTCTCTTCTTCCTGTCCTCCTCTCTTCCTTCTTCCTCCTCCTCTGCCCACTCCAGGCTTCCCTCCCCATGGTTAGTTTTACCTATCCTAAGCATGATTACACAGGAGTAAATCCCACTCAACTCAATAAACATGCAAATGATCAAACCTGCCCTCCTCCTCATGACCTTAAAAATATTACTATCTTACCACTGAAATGCTCAAACAGATGACATATGGCATTTTATCATTTTGCCCTATCCTGTGTGGTAGAATTATATGATCTCTACAGTCTTTTCTTAAGAAAACTTTTTGTTTGTCACAGTACAGCTTCTTTCATTCAGATGTTTTCAGTTCTAGAGCTGTTAAAAGGTAGAGGGAGGATCCACACAGATTTATTATTTTACCACTAATTGGGGACAAGTAGATTTTCCTCATCTCCTTGACTCATTTGCAAGAACAGACAGCCTGTTTTAACTCAACCGTCCTTTTTTTCTTTTTTAAAGAATGCCTACAAGAATCCTAAAGCAGAATGTGTATCAGGATTATTCTTAGCTTAGAATAAAAGCAAGAAAGGTATTTTGAGTACATGGGGAAGACAGGTACTAAGAATGCAGTTTATTTTTAGTTAGGAAATATTGTGCTCATTTAGTTTGACCTGTTTATGATACAAATTACCCAGAGCTTCGGTATATGGCTTACAGGAAGGTTTTGATTTATAATTTTAGCTTAGTTATTTAACTAAACTGTACCTATATTAACATTTGTGTAATAATAAAAGCAGTTTCACAAATCGGCTTTCATTACCTATGATGTGAACACTCCCCCATCCCCATGGGAAATTACTCCAAGATTTTTTTTCTTTATTCATAAATTGAATGAATATAGCTTTTACAGGGTTCTAAATTAGAAAGTTAATGAAGTTAACAATAATTTTAAATTATGGTCTTAAGGTCCTGCTTTGCACTGACTGAGTACTAAGGTTGAAATCTATTTATTTGGGAGTAGTCTTGAATGAAAAATCTAAAATAAATAAAAACTGCAAGGGAAAACAAATCTGAATTAAACATTAGTAATACTCCAATCTATGTATCTCTTCTTTATGTTTAGAAAAATACAGACTTCATAAAAGTTTATTATTTGTGTTTTTTCTAGTTCCAACAGAAATGCTACACACCTTCTATTTAAATATTGCACAAAGAAATAAAGGAGCCTTTTTCATATCCGAATGTAGATTTAAATTAATGGGCCCGACAAATGGCACTACAACAGTCTTCTCTGATCTATGCATATTCATATGTAGGAAATCCCTAGGTTGCCTTACATATATTTTGAAATCGCATATAAGAGCCTGCCACTGCAATGTAAAGAGAGAAATCTGTTTTACCTGTGATGATTAAAAACATTTTTGTTTAAGAAGTCCTTCCCTGAGATGTGACCAGGGCTGCCAAGAACAGGTTCGGGCCCTGGTGAAATTTGTTTTCGGGGGCCCCAGCAAGGGCAGACTGGCTAAAAATCTTTACATGGGATTTGTATTGATGTGCAAAAATAAATAAACAAATAAATAAATAAATATGCCCTGCCTGGTATACAAATGAAACATGGAATAGGAAAAGAAAACATTTATTCTTAAAGAACACAGTTCTGCTCAGGGGATGTGCCCGCTAGTGAAAGAGAGAGAGGTGACTTTTCCTGATTCCACCACCCACTGAACCCCTTGTGCTCTCTGAAAATCTTTGTTGAGAGATACTCTTGAATAGTGTGAATAGTGGTGCTGAGGGCTTCAAGGGGAAGGGTTCTATCAACAAATGTCATCTCCCCCATTTTTTGCCACTGGGATCCGTCCTCAGGATCAAAAGCCTTCAGTTGATGGAAGGAGCTCTTTCCTTTGCAGAGGGCAAGTCTGGATCCAACCCAATAAATATAATCCATAAAAATTAAATTTTACAAATTAAAGCAGGCACAAAGGAGGAGGCAACATTGTCACATCACCAGGGATCTCATAGAAAGGCCCGGCAGAGTAGGTGCCTGTGATACTTAATGTGTAATATGCATTCAAGGAAGGAAAAGTAGTTGGGTCAGTAATTTTGAGTGCTGAGCAACATAATGGAAAACAGGCCTTCCCTGCCACTCTTTACTCAAAATCACCTGTTCCCAATGTGGTTTTTACTTTAACAAAAATTAAGGGCCATTGGGGTTCAGTTACATATGGTTGCATAGAGTCACACTTCGAAAACCTCTTAAATTTCAACATTCCTAAAAATAAACTAGAACAGATTTTTATCAGTTAGGTTTGTCAGATCTCTGGTTTTCACTCAGAGACTGCAGTTTTTATGGGTGCTCTCCAGGTCTCCATGTGAGTCACTCCAAAAATCAAAATACTTAGCTTTTATTTTAAAAAACATTAAGTTCATAGGTGGTCTGGTTGAGGAGATATACATCAAAATGTCAGGTACCCTCCCAACTTCTGTTAGTACCAGCTGCTCAAATGCCTGCCCTTTCAGGTTTTTAACCAATAAGTGAAGTGAGGGTTGTGATTTACAAGGGATTTGTTGACGTCCAGGCAATAGCTAAAACCCATTGCAAATTCTGAAAACAGTTTGCTTTTCCTGCTTGTCTGCACGTTAGGAATTCAGTAAATTTATAGCTTTCAGCAGTATTAACAGTATTTCCTTTGTGCAGATCTAGAACAGAAGATCACATCAGGATCTTGGTATGCATGAACAGTAAACAATTTCAGTTATGATTATAATAAAGGGTACATGTAGGGGTTTTTAATTACTTGCAAAAATAGCAGATGATACATTGTATTTTTCAAATAATTTTTGAACAGAAATTTGAAAAAGTGTACATGCTGTAGCTTATGATGCCATTACAATGTGTTATACTTTTGTTTGACTCTTTATAATTAGAAAAGTTTAAATCTTCCTGGGCTGTTGAAGAGAGCAGTTTATTTGTCTAATTCATAATCTGTTCTGAAAACCTTCCCAACATGAAGCTTTAATCCTATATTCACTTTTTTGGGAGTAAAGTTGCAATGCTAATCCCACACAATGATAATCCCAATTCAGTCCTACTGAATTCAATGGGATTTACTCCCAGGTACAATAGGGCCCCACATTACGTTGGGTTAGGTTCCAGACCCCTGCTGAAAAGCGAAAATCGCCAAAAAGTGGAACACCGACAATAAAATAATGCCCGACGCCCTTCTCAGAGCGTGTCATGCCGAAAAACGCCAAAAAAGCAGAACAAGCGCCGTAAGACTGGGGCCCAACTGTAATTGAAAACTGCCGTATTAGTGGAATGCCAAGAAGCAGGGCCCTACTTATGTAGGAGTAAATGCCATTGAATCCAGTAGGACTTACTTTTGAGTAGACATGGTTAGGATTGTGCTGTAAATCAGTGGGACTTTTGAGTGAACATAGCAAAGGATTGTGCTGTAAATGTTTCTCACCCCCTCCAATCCTTGTATGGAGTTTTCCCCAAACCCCTGAGAGGTAGGGTTGCTGAATGGAAACCAAGACAGCTCACAACAAGAAATAAATCCCCTTAAAATCCAATAACCATAAAACAAGTATAAAACAGTTGCAATACAGCTTAAAGTGGCATGATTCTGAATTTTGGGTTGGGAGAATGAAGTCCTGTATCACTTGAGGTTGCAGTCCTGTGCACACTTCCCTTTCAGTAAGCCTCATTGAATGTATTGGGACTTGCTTCTGAGTAAACATGCATAGGATTGCACCACAAATATCTTTACAGATAGTGTAAATAATAAACATCTGTCATGCTTATGTAAATATTTCTTCATGCTATATCGCAATAAGTATCTGATTTCACACTATGGTTGTACATTATTTCCTTTACATTTTAAGTGTTGCCCTTCTTCCTTGGGGTGGTCATGGTCCCCTATGGTTTTCACTCTGAGGTGCAGATTAGGCTGAGAGATGGTGAGTAGCCGAGGGTCACCCAGTAAACTTTGTAGTGGATTTCCATTTTAAAGAATTAATTAAAATGATTTACATTCAGGCAAACTTTATTAGGAATATCCACACAATACATTTAAAGCACATCAGCTCGCATTTAAAGTGTTGTTTCCCCCTCACAGTTATAGTTCCCACCTCCCTTAACAAACTACAGTTCCCATTATTCTGTGATGGGATTCAATGCTTTAAATGCATGGTGTGGATCTGCCCTAGTATGCTGTGCATTCATTAGTGAACTGAATTGAAAAGAATAATTTTAAAATATACTTTTTTAAACAGGGAAGGGCTGTAGCTCAGTGGGAGGACACATGCTTTACATGCAAAGGTCCAAAATCCAATATCTGGAAACGACTATTGTCTGGACTGCTGGAGAGCCAGTTCTAGTCCATGTCATCAGTACTGAGTTAGATGGTACCAAATGGTCTGAGTCGGTATGAGGTAGATTCCTTTGTTCCTAAAAGAGGAAAGAGTCCCAAGGGCCACAGTGACTCTGAGATTTATTTATGAATTTTACTTACAACATTTATATACCAATTCATTGTAAAAAAAACCTCAAAGTTGTTTACAGAAGGAATTAAAACACTAAAATTATTGGCAAAAACGGTTAAAAACAGGTATTTAAAAACATTCAAGATAATAAAACCAACAATGAGTTAAAAACAGATAAAAAGCATAATAGCATCTATATGCCTAGGTAGGCTTGCCTAACAAAAAATGTTTGTAGCAGGTGCTGAAAAGAGTACAATGTAGGCACCTGCCTAATGTCAGTAGGCAAGGAGCTCCAAAGCTTAGGTGCTGCCACACTAAAGGATTGATTTCTTACAACAGCAGAACAAGTACTATGTGGCACCATAGCATGGAAAGCACACCTTGAACTTGGCCTGGTAGCAAATGGGCAATCAGTGCAGATTTCAGAGCAGAGGTATTATATGCTGACAGAGTCTTACTCTTTTTTTAGTTTTGGGTTTTGGTTAGGAACCCTGGCTGGTTATGATATGCTGAGTTTTCTGCCTTACTCATAGGAATCCTGTTGTGGTTGGTATGGTATTACATTTGGGAAATCATCATTATCTTTTTCTTTTTCTATTTGCATTTCATTGACCTCTGATCTCACTCCCTTATATCCATGGAAGAGGCAACAGTGGTTCCATGCTCTCAGCTCAACATCTAATGATGCACCTTATTGTTTGCATGAAGGTTTATTTCTTGCCCAATAGTGGTAAAAGAAAATTCACACAGAATTTGGTAGAGGTAGACCAAACCATGTGTGTTTTCTTTTTGTCAATTATTACTCACTGGAATTGGGTTGGCTATCAAAGTGAGTTTATAGCAGCCCACAGGGTAGGCAGGAAAGGGCAGAGAATCTTCTTAACTCTTACTCATTTCTCAAGCCTGTCTCTGCAATGAAGGGTCAAATCTGTAGAGATGTTTGGAGCAGCCATGTCAAAAGGTAGGGGCAGGGTATTCCAGGCAGGGGGTTGCCAACTCTGCTTGAATATGGATATCTTTGCATAGGATCCCTAGTTGAGCTTTGCCAACAGCACAATCCTAACCACATCTGCTCAAAAGTAAGTCCTGTTGAGTTCTATGGGGCTTAGTAAGTGTGTTTAGAATTGCAGCCTTCAGGGGCAGCCATGTCAAAAGGTAGGGGCAGGGTATTCCAGGCAGGGGGTTGCCAACTCTGCTTGAATATGGATATCTTTGCATAGGATCCCTAGTTGAGCTTTGCCAACAGCACAATCCTAACCACATCTGCTCAAAAGTAAGTCCTGTTGAGTTCTATGGGGCTTAGTAAGTGTGTTTAGAATTGCAGCCTTCAGGGGCATCCATCTTTATTCCTGAGTGCTCCCATCTAACATCTCAACAATGCTAGGCTTCCTTTTTCCTACAATGGCTTTTTGGTGACTGTCCTGCCCTGAGGGCAGTAAAACCCTTCTTGCCAGAAGCAAGTAGGCTAGATTAAATGTTTCCTACCCAGGCTTCCTAAGTAGGTGAGAAGGAATGATCCTGTCACTTCAGCTGGACCTGAGAACAATCTCATTTAGTTAAGATTTCTCTTAATTTCTAATTCGATAATTTTTTTGTTTGAGTGGAATGCTTCACGCAACTGTGATTGATGCTTAACACATCATTCTTAATGTCATCACTAGGGCCCACCCCCGTGACATCAGCAGCACCCACCCCTGAAATCTCAGGGTTTGGGATACTTCTGACCTAGCAACCCTAATATCACTCCTTTTGTTTTCCTTTTGTATTCCAGATAAAGTTTTTAGAACTCTTGGATGTTTCAGATAAACTGGAAAGTACTGCTTCTTTTTTAAAAAAGTGTGATTGTGGGGAGGAAGGAGAGAGATAAGATTAAAAAACCATAAGATATAAGGCTACCCATTTTGCTTTATTGAATGCCTAGGATTTGAATTGATTTTTCCGGTTATAAAAAAAAATAAGTTAAGACTTTTGATGCTATGTTTTAGAGAAACCAGAAAAGTCAATAACAGATGGAAAGTTCAAAATATAAAATGTACATGTTTGGTAGAATGTATTGGTAGTAGGTCATGATACTATTTTTATATCAAACTAGTTCATATGCAAGATAGTGGGGCTTACTTATATAATCCTGAAAGAATAATATAGAATCTGAACTGAAAGCGTTGTACTGATAGGTTCTCATTTAATTGGTGAATTACATGGCATAGACCAGTGATGGGGACCCCATAGCCCTCCAGATGCTGTTGGACTCCAATTCCCATCAACCCTGACCATTGGCCCATGTTGGCTGGGACTGATGGGAGTTGGAGTCCAAGAACATTTAGAGAGCCACAGGTTCTCTACACTTGTCATAGACTTTTATTTGACTTATAACCTGGAGTAGCCAGCATGGTGGAGTGGAGCCATGATGTCCTGGGATCCTTTTGTGAGGAAGGGCTGGATAGTAATTTTGGAATAAACAAATAAATAAAATTTCACTTTCCTGCCAGTATCATCACTTCCACTTATTGGGATGATGTATGCATAGGCCAAGGCGGTGGCAAGGTTGGAGCCAATCCAGCAATTCTTCCAGTATGCCCATGCAGCCCCACCTTCAAGCTGTCTCAGAAAGTGACAGCAATGCCATTATCAGGAGGGCAGCAGCACAGCTCCACCCCACTATGCCAGCTACTCCTACTTATATCCCTTTCTATTCTCAGAATTCAAAGTGTGTTAATTAAAAAATAAAGTAAGTAAACAGTTTCTCTCTCTCTCTGAAGGTCTTACATGTGGATGATCATGGACTGCTTCTTATGTGTAACCATATATATGGCTGGTCACTCACAAGATTTATGTATGAATGTATATGAATGTATGAACGATTCTCTCAGAAATGTGTGCAATTTTTAACCATACTGGTATAGCTCTAGATTTCTAAGAGTTACATTCAAATGCACCTAAAACATATACAAGAGTCAATCCAGTGGGATTTAGTTTTTGTACATTCATTCCCATGAAGCTTATACAGGAGGAGTTCTCAGATGATTCTGGGCAAAATCATAAGGATCAAAGCTTCAGTATGTAACAATAGCAAATGGGGAAAATGGGTTGCATCCCACATTGTCATCCCATTTGTAGAAGAGGAACGGTTTTTGATCTAGCAATGATCTTCCCTAACTGAAACGGGAAAAGTGGTATACTCCTATTCTTCATCTCCTGGGAGTCACCTGACTCCCCCAAAATCTGTTTTGGAGTGTTGGGGACCCTCCAGCACAGTATGGTAACTTTTCCCCAAGGCTAATAACAGTGCATGGACAATTTTAGTAGGGATGTGGCTAGGGAAAGAAGGTTTAAACCTCCTTCTGTATGCATTCTAGTTCCAAAATCACACACTGCCAACACACACACACAATTATTTAAAAACAACAACCCTGATGTGCGTCCCATATATGGTGCCAAAACAAAGTATAGGACGTGACAAATGAATAGCTCAGACTATTGATCAGTTACTATTATTTCAATAATTCTATTTTTTTAAATACTGTGTATTTTTGTACATATTCTTGTGCTTATGTTGTTTTTTAACTACTGTGAAGAACTACTTATATTCGTGCTACAGAATCAGTGTTCAGTTCCCACTGTAGAGAACACACATCATCAAAAACACATTGCCTTGGATACCAAGGTGCCCTTCTGTTAGGAGAAAATCTCTTTTGGTCATGGAAGGGTTGTTTCCAACAATGGAAGAGTGTTGCATGAGAAAACTGTCCCTGGAGCCAGAGTAGTTCTTCAAGTTCTTGCACAAAGTCTTTCTTAAGGCTTTTTATGGAACACTAGAGTTTGTAATGTATATATTGTATAGCCTGTATCTTTCTTATTCAGCATGTTTCTCCTAATGCAGAGATGGGGAAATCTGTGGCCCTCCAGATCTTATTGGATTCCAGCTCCCATTAGCCACAGCCAGTGTGGTCAGTAGTGAGGAATAGTAGTATTTGTGGTCCAGCAATAGGTGGAGGACCACAGGTGCTCCTTACCTGTATAATGCAATGCAGTGTCTGTTATCTTGTGATGACGTAACAAGGGTTCATGGAACAGCACTTACAATTTTCTCCTTCTAGTCAAGGTTCTTTGGATCAAAGCCATAGTAAGAAGTGTTCAGTATTCACAAACAGTATTGTACCAGGTCACAGAACAATAAAGCCTCAAGGAGGGATTTTTATCCACACCCACTATATATTCACTAGCTCACTTCTACATAGAGATTGGAATAAATCTATCAAAGGAAGAGTGTAACATATTTTCAGAAATGCAATTTCATCTTTGATAGATGTAATGATAATAAAACAATGAAACTCCTTTATTTTTAATCAGGCTCAAAGGTGCAGGCAATTGATGTACAGCATTTTTTATTATTTCTAGAAGGAATAGCATCTTTCTCTTATATTTTCCTGAATATGGAGACAATGCAGTCTGGTATGGCACCACTTGAAAATTACTGTATGTAGAGGCATGCTGTTTGTATGAATCAACTGCAGCTATTTTAACCATACTACAATGCTCCTCCTAAAGAGGGATTCTGATGGCATTGTGGCTGTAAGCATAAGGGATGCCATTATATATAATATGGATATACATAACACACTGGAATTACTTATGCCCCTTCCATTTTTTTTATAGAATCTCTTCCTGTGGAACAGTGTTGTCTGCTCCCAACATATTCTACCAGCATTGCTCATATTTATTTATTTTTTTAAAAGAATCTACACAATATATTCCATCTGCAATGCTTGCACTGTTGAGGTCCTCTTTTAAAGTGTAATATGGGAGAATAGACATGAGCATGAAAAGAAAATGCCTTGTCTTTAAAATACAGCAATTTGATTGTGTGCTATTGTTGCCTGCCAGCAATGAACTAAAGAGGTTAATGGATCATAGATCTGGCAAACAGCCATGCTGCCTCTCATTCAATAGCATTTGGGTTGATTTTTATGATTGTTTCATTGTTAGTAAATACAAGTTGTAATATTTTACATAACACTTTGAAAGAAACCACTCAGCTCTTTTTTGTCATTCAAAGTGAATTTCATTTGATGATGATTAATAAGGAATAGATAATAGGGTCCTGAATCCTATTTCTTGTGCATTTTGCAATGGTCTTTCTACTTGTGCAAATTGGCTTCTCACGTATCCTTTAGTAGTACAACACTGATGTGCCTCTTCAGTGGTTTTTTTGTCACTAATAAGTCAGTTCACCCTTGCCTCTGAGTCTTTTTGCACTATCCCCAAGACTGTCCCATCAGCAGATAGTGGTAGATCAAGAGGCACAGCCTGATGTGGTAAGGATCAAGTTGTAAAATCTTCTGGATCAAAGGTTAAGATGTGAAGCTTGGCGGGGCCTGGTGGTCAGGATATGACTCCTGGCAGGATGCAGAATACACAGAAAATCTATTCATCTAAGATGTACAGATACTGCTTGTGCTTGAAGGTGCCCTGCCACCAAGCTATACCATGATATCAGGCCACCACAACTCGACTAATACAATCCAGACTACAACAGTTGCACAATAAAAAACAACACTATGAGATAATCTATATACAAATGTCAAAAAGAGGTGGTGGAAGGATTTGTCATTTTCAGTTTTCTCCATTTCTCATCCCATTTTAAATTCAGTTCTCCACATTTCTGTAGCAATTTGACTTTTTTTAAATCCTGATGAAAATTCTGCAGCATTTTAGTGCAAATTCCTTGTCACACATTTTTCTGTGCAGTTTTGACTAATGTGCACATTTTTGTAAGCAATTTCTCCTAATATTATGCATTTCAATGTTGTTTTCACTAATGTATTCATTTTATGCACAATTCCCCCTATATATACATTTTTGTAAATGTTCTTTGGTTGGAAAACTGCATCACAAAAATAGGATATGTGCAAATTTCAAAGAATGGCTCTGTTTGAGGTTTTCATATTGTTTTGGAAAGTGTGAATTTGAAATATTGGGCTTTAAATGTGAACTGAGTTGAATTTCTCCCTCATCCCTATTCAAGAGTCAAAGTCATACATGAAATGCATCAAGGCAAGGCTGGATTCAGGTAGTGGTGGGGCCTAGTTCCCAAAATAGGACCCTCCTTTTCCCCCAAAAGGGACACATGAAATAAGGCACCACATAATAAGTACTGTGGTATCTTAAAGACTAACACATTTATTATGGCACAACCTTTCATGGTTTACAAAAAAATAGGCACAGTTCCCCATTTTAACTCATCATTGGTTTCACTCACTTCCAGCCTTGAGCCATTCACCCAAGTTTCAGACTAACCTACCTCACATGGCTGATCAGAAGATACAGGAGGTGGATAAAAAACTTAGTTCTTGTATCATAGGCATCAACTTTTGATTCCTTTAACCAGAGGGATGCATCTTTCTACTATAAAGGGCCATGTTTGGTACCACAAGGGTTATGACTCAGGAGTTACCTTACTCCTGTAGCCACTGGCGGTGGGGGATTGGAAAGCAGAGTAATCTGCTTTCATTTTTAAAAAGCATCTTTCCCCCCCCCTTTTTCTTACTTTTTACTGTTTTATATTTACAGGTTAGATAGTAAGAAAAGCATACAGTCAGTATTTTTCCTAATTGCTCAGTAAAACAAAAACAAAAGAACTGCTCTCACTGACAGAACTAACAGGATTTTAAAATGTTTTAGAATAAGCGCTATTTTATTAATTTAATTATGTCGTTGTTATTTGATTTTATGCTCTTTTATAAATAAATGTAAACCTAGTGGGCTGCCTATATTTAGGTTATGAACCCTATTGCCCCTTACTCATAAGAAAGTCAAACCTGCAGTATTGCACCCACCTGGGAGTCCCATTAAACAAAAGGGACTTACTTCTGAGTAAACCTGTATAGTGTCGTACTGTAAGCTAACTATGCAGTGAATTCTGCCTAAGCCTCTTTGAAACATTTTCACATTAACCCAGGAGAGAAGGGAAAGGATGGAGAGAGATTATTGTTTAGTGTTATTTGCAAATAATAACTTCTAAGGAATACCTGATCTCAAGAAAGCTGCATCTTGGTTGTTAGGAAGAATGAAAGGACAAACTATGAGATTCCAAGGACTTGAAAATGAGCAGGAAGAAAAGTGCACTAAATGAGAGAGGAAAGAACAGCTATTTCAGACTCCAAGGATTCCTATAGCCCCCCAAAAACCATTCATCAATCACAGCTCTGACTTTTCTCATTGGCTAAAATCATGAAAGGCAGGAGCAGTCAGGCTGCTGCTTGCACATTTTGTTTCATGATGTCTGTTTTGAGAGGGTTTGAGACTTTTAAAAAAAGCTCACTGTCTGGTCCCCTTGTTGGCATGGCCCTGGGTCCAGTTGCTCCAAATTGCACGATAATCAAGCCACGCATCAAAGAATTATGTATGTAGAGCAAACTTTTGTGGGAAATACATTTCCTTTTGTGATAGTTTTCAAACTTGACTGACCCCTTTGGAAGCGATCACCACAAATCTGTCTAAGAGGTGGGGCCAGCATTTTTCAATATTGTTCTAAATGTTTGTGAAAATTTGTCTTCTTTCAACTCAGCACTACTTAAGTGTCAGCAAACCTTACATATATGATCTCAGCAATTCTTAGAACAACCCACCAAGATATTTCAGTTTTATTATCTGCATATTTCAAGAGAAGAGAACATGAAACTTCTCTGAAACCACCTGCTCTTAAATGAGTTCTTGGCAGAGGTGAGATTTCATTTGAGAACCACCTGAGTCATGTCTATTCAGAAATAAGTCCTACCGAATTCAAGGGAACTTAATCCCAGGTAAGTGGGTGATGACTGCAGCCTTTCCATGGAAGTTTGCCAGGTGCTACATGTTTGATGTGGCAGAAGGAGATGATCCTTCTGTTCCTCCAGGCCTTTTTAATGTGGTATTGTCTGAACCCCTCAGTTTGTAAATCAGGTTTTATTTATTTATTTAGACCATTTCTATAACGCTTATATTTAAATAAAACTCTCAGCAGTGTACAACGTAAGTCAAAACATCTTAAAAAGGCAGATACAAAAAAACACAATCAATAAAAACATCCTCTTTAGTATCAACATATAGTATAAACACTACATATAACACTGCATATTTTAGTGCTTTTGTTTGCCACCCTGGGCTCCTGCTTGGAGGAAGGGCGGCATATAAATCAAATAGTAAATAAAATAAATAAATACATATACAATTAAGTGCAAGAAATGCAAGGAAAAAATCATAATGTAGTAAACAAAATATCCCCTAGACTTCAAGAAAAAAATAATAAAAATCAAGTTAAGAAAACAACTTTGGGGTGCATTGCATTATAATTTTTGTTGTATTTCCCTTGCTTTGGATGTTATGGTTTTATGTCTTACTTGCATTCAAACTGTTTACTTAATTATTGTTATAGGATTGTGGGTGGTGGGTTTGAATGATATCTGTGAGACCCCTTCTAGCTTATATATGTTGGTAAGGACACAGTCTGCAATGAAGAGACCTGCTAAACTAGGCAAACAAGTTTCCTTTGCATAAGCTAATAGTTTAGCCAAATCAGCCTGTGAGTAAATGGGCTTATTGAGTAGCCAATCTACATACTCAAAAGGATGTGGCCAAGAGAGATCCTGTTGCTACTGGAACACTTTTGAGGAAAGAGGCCCTCCTCCCTCCCATCTTCGAGCCAAGGAGAGGCTTGTGTTTTTAGTCTTGTCTTGGGGTGAGGCTGGAAAGGCACACAGAGAGCAGGCCTCTCTGTGTCGGAATCCCCAAAGCTATGGGCTTTGGGAAGCAAGATCAGATGGACTGTTAATGCTCAGGTTATATAGGTGTGTGTAAAAACCAAACCAAACCTATATATCCTATAAGACACCACGGTCTCTGCTGACCTTCTTTCCAAGGAAAACAAATGCTGGGTAAGTACAGGAACCCTTGGAAGTCTCACATCTCTCAGAGATCAGGGTGTGTGCAACACTGTTTATTGTTAGCCACTCAGAGAACTTTATGTTATGGAGTGTCATACAAATGCCATAAACAAAAACAAAATATAAATATTAGTGGCAGTATATGTATAACATGTACTTTAGGCCTTTGTCTGTGAGCACTTTGTCTTTGTCTGTGAGGGTTCAAACAGCTGTTGTCAAAATTTCCCTGGTGCCAAGTGCATGACAAACCCAAGTCAAGCCACTACACTTGGAGATCTTCTGGCTACTCATGGGCTGCTTAAATCTGTTGCCAGTCAGATGATGCTCTTTTAGGCAATTAGGCAATTTGTTATTGTCTTATCTTGGAATCAGTCCTCCACTCCCTGCTGTTGAAGATGGTTAAAAATGCTGAGGGTATGAACTGGACAGTCAAATGACTATTAATAGAAGCTAACTGGCTCAGAGGAGAGTGTAAAGGCTTTACAGAGGAAAAGACAACTAAAAGCAGAGGGTGAAAGAGGAAAGAAGAAGAGGGTGGGGGAATAAACACAATGAATAAATGGCTGTAGCTGACAGAAAAGCTTGCAGAAATAAAGTAGAGGAAGAGAGCCTTTATCCCATTTTTGCTCATGGGACAGTGATTTTCTGTGTTCACTTTACTGTTTTCTTCTTAAAAGCACAGTGGCCTTAATTTCTGATGATGCAGTTCTGCGATATATCTTCTGTGAATCAAATTCTGTTGAACTACTGAAATAGACTTTATTCGATGAATTATTCAATAGAATATTCCAAACTGTATACCAAATACAGTTCTAACCCCCATTTTCACAAGTTCAAAGGTGGTGGTTGTATCCAACTAGCTGCAGATTTTGGCTCCTGACAAACTTCCCAACATAGAGAAGGAGCAATAACCTTCAATAATAGGATACAATGCAGATTATTAAACCCACTCTCCCACCCCGCATAAAGCCTCTAAGCTATTCCTGTATTTGGCTTGCTTTGTACCATTTTAATTTTCAGAAATTGACTCAAGGGCACTTCTCTGGGGTCAAGTGAACTGATTTAATAGGGACTGTATGAATCCTCATGCTGTCTATCCCAGCATGTCCACATAATGGAGGATTAGCAATGTTCATAGGAATGGCACACGGCACAACAGGGATTCCTGGAACTTCATTGCACAAAGTCCTTTATTCCTCTTTGGCTGCATCCAAATGCCAGCTTTTCTACATCTGATATAGTGCTATAATGTTAGGTACCAAAAAATCCCTAAACAACAACAACAACAATAGAACCAGCATAGGGGAGGGGCAAATTGGCAATAGTTCATGTTTTGGATTATGCCACTCCTAATAATTGTGCTAGACCATGATCTACCATTTAGGCTAGCAGTGATTATGGGGACAGTGGGAGGCCATCTGTGGTTTGTGGGTGTTGGATTTTATTGAAGAGCCATTTCTGCAATTACAACTGCACTATTTCCAGCTGTTTGCGATAAACTGCTCAGTTTATAATTATGACTTTGTACATAGGAAGTACCTGAAAGATAGTCTCATCCTTTATATACCCAATCAATCACTGCATTCTGCAGGTGACGGCATCCTGCAGATACCATTTTATCAGGAGGTCCATTCTACACAATACAAGAATCGGCCCATTAGTGTTGTGACACTTGTTGTTGTTATGTGCCTTCTAGTCGATTACAACTTATGCCGACTCTATGAATCAGTGACCTTGAAGAGCATCTGTCATGAACCACCCTGTTCAGATCTTGTAAGTTCAGGTCTGTGGCTTCCTTTATGGAATCAATCCATCTCTTGTTTGGTCTTCCTCTTTTTCTATTCCCTTCTGTTTTGCCCAGCATGATTGTCTTTTCTAGTGAATTATGTCTTCTCATGATGTATCCAAAGTATGATAACCTCAGTTTCATCATTTTAGCTTCTAATGATAGTTCTGGTTTAATTTGTTCTAACGCCCAATTATTTCTCTTTTTCACAGTCCATGGTATACGCCAAGCTCTCCTCCAGCACCACATTTCAAATGAGTTGATTTTTCTCTTATCCGCCTTTTTCATTGTCCAGCTTTCACATCCATACATAGAGATTGGGAATACCATGGTCTGAATGATCCTGATTTTGGTGTTCAGTGATACATCTTTGCATTTGAGGACCTTTTCTAGTTCTCTCATAGCTGCCCTCCCCAGTCCTAGCCTTCTTCTGGTTTCTTTACTATTGACTCCATCTTGGTTAATGACTGTACCGAGGTATTGATAATCCTTGACAAGTTCAATGTCCTCATTGTCAACTTTAAAGTTACATAAATCTTCTGTTGACATTAGTCTTTTTGATGTTCAGCTGTAGTCCTGCTTTTGTGCCTGTCATCTTTAACTTTCATCAGCATTCGTTTCAAATCATTACTGGTTTCTGCTAATAGCATGGTATCATCTGCATATCTTAAATTATTGATATTTCTCCCTCCAATTTTCACACCTCCTTCATCTTGGTCCAATCCCACTTTCTATAGGATACGTTCTGCATGCAGATTAAACAAATAGGATGATAAAATACACCCATCTCACACCCTTTCCTATTGCGAACCAATCGGTTTCTCCATATTCTGTCCTTACAGTAGCCTCTTGTCCAGAGTATAGGTTGCGCATCAAGACAATCAGATGCTGTGGCACCCCCATTTCTTTTAAAGCATGGAATTCCCTCCTGATAGACAGGCACTGTCTCTGGTGTTTTTTCATTGCCTACTGAAGACTTCCTCTTTCAACAAGCCTTTTAAGTAGAGATCTTTCCCAGTCTGCACCCATATTGGTAATGTTTTAAGATGTTATTTAGATGTTTTGTTTTATAGTTTGCATGTTTGCCTGGGATCCTTGGAGAGGAAGGGCAGGATATAAATGTTAAATACTACCACTAATACGTCAAAAAGACTAAAGTAATGACAACAGAAGATTTATGTAACTTTAAAGTTGACAATGTATGGATGTGAAAGTTGGACAGTGAAAAAAGTGGATAAGAGAAAAATCAACTCATTTGAAATGTGGTGTTGGAGGAGCTTTGCGCATACCATGGAGGTTATCAATACTTTGGCACAGTCATTAACCAAAATGGAGATAATAGTAAAGAAATTAGAAGAAGGCTAGGACTGGGGAGGGCAGCTATGAGAGAACTGGATAAGGTCCTCAAATGCAAAGTTGTATCACTGAACACTAAAGTCAGGATCATTCAGACCATAGTATTCCCGATCTCTATGTATGGATTTGCGCATACCATGGACTGTGAAAAAGACAAATAATTGGGTGTTAGAACAAATTAAACCAGAACTGTCACTAGAAGCTAAAATGATGAAACTGATGTTAGCATACTTTGGACACATCATGAGAGGACATGATGCACTAGAAAAGACAATAATGCTGGGAAAAACAGAAGGAAGTAGAAAAAGAAGAAGGCCAAACAAGAGATGGATTGATTCCATAAAGGAAGCCACAGACCTGAACTTACAAGATCTGAACAGGGTGGTTCATGACAGATATTCTTGGAGGTCACTGATTCATAGGGTCGCCATAAGTCATAATTGACTTGAAGGCACATAACAACAACAAACCACTAATAGTATTACTACTACTACTAATAATAATCCAAGTTGGTATTGTTTACATATAGTGGGAAAGTACTGGAGAATCATCTTAGATCTTCATAACATACAACCAAAAGCAATGAATTTTATAATGTTGAGAAAACCCAGAAGCTAATCATCTCTTGCAAGTGTTACATATTCAAAAAACCTTGAAAGCTGTGCTCTCTTAGGTGCCAGCTTCCATGCTGCTTGTTCCGTACTACAATCTAGTTCTTCAGAATAGAAGCCTCAAATTGTTCTTTTCCAGTTTTCCCTGCACAGACTTAATGAGGCAAGAATAGGTTTAACCTAAGCTCTGTCTTATAGGAATGGGGGGGGGATTCAGTTCTATTTGCATTTTAAAACAAACCTACCTAATTTGCACCTCGTGCAGCCATACACAAGCTATTTTTCAAAATTCATACCTTTGAATTTTGAGATGCACGTGCACAAAAATGCACAGAAAGTACCGGTGTCCCCCATAAATAAGCAGGCTAAACTAAAGTCTGAAGGCAGTGTCATTTCTGCATTTTGCATAACACATTTCAAAAAAATATTCTAGATCTTACTTTGTGATGGATATTCTTTTGATCTAGGGTATGGCACAGAAACTACACATCTTTTCTCAATGTGAACATAGGTTTAAACAAAAATTCTATTTAACAATAGCAGCCGCAACTAACCTGTCAACAGCTAATAAGAGAAGGTATTGGAAGGTTGATAAACAAAATGTGCAAGGAAGAAACAAAGCAGAAGCCTCCAAAGAAAGCAACCCCTAACACTTTTCTACTGTTGTTACTGAGCAACTTTTTTTTCTTTTTTGAGATCTCTTCCTGCTTCAGTGGATATTGCTGACAACGCCTAACACCCACGACCACTGTGACTGCTGCTATTATTACTTTAACAATCATTTGGCACCAGCAGTGTCTGTGCCAAGCAATGCACAGAATGTAGAAATGGTAGAACTTTCTACTCTGTTCCCTAAATAGGATTATACGAATCCCAAATCAGTGATGCCTATTTACTATGAACTGTGTCTCACTTTGTTCCCCTATGTAATGGAAATTTGAAACCTTTCTTCACTTCTTCATTTTAATTCCAGCAAAGCCTAAAGTGCATGCTTACATAGCTATAATGGCATAAACACCATGCATGGAAGTGACTAAGGAATTATTTATAACAGAATATTTTTATAACAATATTTTATTGTAGCCTTTTATGTCTGGTATCCATTTCTATTGTGATGTATTACTATGGCAGATTACTTGTCAAACTGACAAGTTTACAGTTTTGTTATTTCCCAGATCAATAAAGTTTTAAAATGATTTATTAGTTTACTGCCTTCCTATGGTCAAGGGGAAGGCACAGTTTTGACCTTACCCACTTTCCTTTTCTGTGACATTAAATTTTTTCTAATAAACTATGTGTTCACAGTGACATGGCTAATGTATTTTATCCATAACATGTCATTATTAAATAAGGCAATGCAAATATTTACTAACAATCAAGTAGCAACAATACATTGTGAAGATTGCTCCCATCTGGTTTACAACTCCCCCTCCCGCAAATTAGCACATTTCTGAAGCAGAATTTCTATGGTTTGTAGACTGTAGCTGGTATCCATAGAATTGCTGTGCATTTTCTCATCTTCAGACAGTGGCTGTATACTATAGCCTGCATGGATTTTTCACATTCTACAATGTTAAATTGAAAATATTCCCCCATGCCATTCTGATGCTTCTCATAAGCTCATTTCAAAACAAAATCTTACAAAACGTATAGTCCTGACCTCAGAAATGCTTCCTTAAAAACCCTCTAAGTTTTAATGGTGATACGCAAAACATTCAGTGGTCTCATAATTTGTTGAAATTAATTAAAATTCAGCCATGTTCACAGAGTACCCATAGTACACCTTGCCCCATACTCTGACCTTCTTCTGCAGTTTAAAAGTTTAAAAGATGCCTGGTTGATTTTTAATTAATTTAAGAAATTTAACATTGGCATCAACGATAAGCACAGGCCTGCTCAGTAAGAACCAACCGTCAGTGTTCTAAAAGCCAGACTCACAGCTGTTTGGCTTGCCTAATCAGGGGGCCACACCCACACCTTTATTTTACTTTAAACAGTCATGACTCCCCCCTGACAGCTGATAGAAGACTTCTATTCCTGTGGCCAGAGTGGTTTAACAGTTAGCCCCTCTTCTGGGGATTGTAGCTCTGTGAGAGATATAGGGCATCTTGTAACAACTCTCAGCACCCTTCAGAAGCTACACTTCCCAGGGTTCTTTGGGGGAAGCCATGACATTCTAAAGTGAAATAAAGAATGTGGCTAGTGATAGCTTTGGTTTAAATATGGGTGGGAGACTACATGTGCCGGCTGTAGAATAAAAAGGTGGGGGAAAACCCTGAAAAACAATGATACCGTTCACAATATGTTCCTTTTGGAAAGGAAAGGGGCTTTCCCTCCCCTTCCTCCCATTCTTTATTTTATATTATTTTTTTTATTTGTTTCATTTTTAAACCGCCCATAGCGAGTGGCTCTCTGGGCGGTGTACAAAATTCTTTCCCCCTCCCTCTTCCTCCTCCCCCCTCTCTGCCCCTTCCCCAGGTCATTTTCACCTATCATAAGCATGATTGTACAGGAGTAAGTCCCACTGAACTCAAAAAGTATACAAATGATCATACCTGCCCTCCCCTCCTTCTCCTATCCCCTCCCTCTTGCCTCTTCCTTTGCCCTTCCCACCTCCCCTTCCCCTTCCACCCTGTGCAGGAACTACACATGCACCACATGCCCTCCCCACCACCAATCTCCTCTAGACTGGTTTACCAGAAAACAAATTAAAAAAACAACAAGAAAAAGTAATAGAACTCAATAAGCATGCAAATGATCAAATTTGCCCTCCACCCCACCCCTACTCTTCCTCCTCCTCCTCTCCCCAATCCCCCCCATGGTCAGTTTCACCTATCCTAAGCATGATTGCTGGAGAGTAAATGCCATTGAACTCAATAAGCATGCAAATAATCAATTCTCAACAAACTTGCTCAGGATCCTATTTCTTACCCCCTGGATTAAAAAGTAGAGAAATTCACTAATAGGCAATAAATTTGTAAGAACATTTAAACTTAAAGCAGTTTAAGAACATACCTATAGCCAGCAGATATTACTATCAAACTTTAAAAAGCAGGGGAAATGGTCAGCTATAGTGAATGCGCCAGTGAGCAGGAAACTGACCTTATCTTTCAGATATTGTGCTGCCCTACAAATAGTAAATCACTTTCTTTTGCTTCTGTTTCTGTGAATATGTGAAGTAGTGCAAGTCTTTGTATAATTTACACTAGAAAACTCCAAAAACAATTATAGAATAATGGTACAGTTTCCAGTGGACATGAGGAGAGTCTCGGTTTGCACAAAATAAAACAGTGGGAGGTGAAATATATTCTAGCAAAATTCTAGGTGAGCTCTATGTTTTTAATTGACCATGCCCACCCTTCCTTAGGTGGAGTGGTTTAGCATAGCAGGCTGAACACATGCATCTTGGGCAGGCCAAATTTGTACTTTCCAACAGCTAGATACATTGTTTAAGTAGCAACATATTGTAATAGTCTGATTTTACATCAAACTGCAGTTTCAGATTCAATGCACCCAAAATAGAATAGAGCATAACCTCCAGTTTGAAACACAAAAGGCTGTCTTCACCATCATAAGACACTGAGCAATAAAAAGGCTTTGAAATTAATGTAAATAAATTTGACAGAGATTTCCAGGATGAATAATGAAATATGATCGCCTAGGTTAGATTCTCTGTAGAAACAGTAGTAACACAGGAAAGAAGCAAAGAACACCACCAACAAAATACAAAAAAATGTAATTCTCAATTTTTGGAGATGTAGTCCTGATTGTAGTCCTCCTTTAAATTATTAGGAGAAATTCACAGTAAAATGCTGAAGAATTTTCATGAAGAGTTTTAAAAATAAATTTCAAATTGCTGCAGAGATGTCACAACTGAATTTAGGATTAGAACCAAATTTCACAGATAATTACATCCCTAACACTGGCACACAAGACAAGCTAATAGTTGTGTCTAGTTTATTGTAAACATAGCTATGTCTCAAAGTTATGAGATACATTCTGCTCCATGGATTAGAATGTAAAAAGGAGGCAGCAGGTTTGGTCGTATTGAAAATCAGAGTAAAGCTAAAGAAGAAGAACAAAGCAATCATAATGCCAAAATACAATTTCAATAACATCCCAGAAGAGTATAAAAATCAAATAAGGGACAGATTTTAGGCTTTAAATTTAGTTGACAGAACCAGAAGAACTATGGAATGGAGTCAGAGACATTATCAGGGAAGAATGCAAAAAGACAATACCACTAGTTAAAAAGAGAGAAATACCTCAATGGATGTCTGAAGAAACTCTAAAAATGGTAAAAGAGAGAAGGAAAGCAAAAGCAAAAGGAGATAGAAACACTGTCAGAACCCTAAATGCAACAATACAGCGACTAGTACGTAGGGACAAAGAGAACTATTACAATAGTTATTGTATAGAAATAAAAAAAGGGCAACAAAAAGGGTAGAACAAGAGCCCTATTCCAAAAGATTAGAGAAATGAAAGGGAAATTTAAACCAAGAGTAGGGATGTTGAATGATCAACAGGGGAACACACTGACTGACCGAGATGAAATAAAAGGAAGATGGAAGCAATACACTGAAGGACTCTATAAAAGAGATGCCAGGATAACAGATTCATTCACGGAGGAACCGCATGATGAAGAACCAGAAATTTTTGAATGTGAGATGAAAGCTGCTCTTAAAATACTTGGAAGAAACAAATCAGCAGGAACAGATGGCATACCAATAGAGTCGCTACAAGCTACTGAGACTGAACCTGTCCAAATGTTGACAAAAATCTGTCAAGAAATATGGAAAACTTAACAATGGTCCAGAGATCGGAATTTTTCAATATATATCCCAATTCCAAAGAAAGGGGATCCCAGGGAATGCAGTAATTATCTAACTATTGCCTTAATATCCCATGCAAGAACAACAAAAAGGGCAACAAAAAGGTAGAACAAGAGCCCTATTCCAGATGGTTAGAGAAATTAAAGGGAAATTTAAACCAATAGTAGGGATGTTGAATAATCAACAGGGGAATACACTGACTGACTGAGATAAAATAAAAGGAAGATGGAAGCAATACACTGAAGAATTATATAACAAAACAATGGCCCAATTCCAAAGAAAGGGGATCCTAGGGAATGTAGTAATTATCAAACGATTGCCTTAATATCCCATGCAAGTAAAGTAATGCTCAAGATTCTACAACAAAGGCTCTTACCAAATGTGGAGCGATAAATGCCAGAAGTTCAAGCTGGATTTAGAAAGGGAAGAGGTACCAGAAATCATATCACAAACATACATTGGATAATGGAACAGACCACGGAATTTCAGAAGAAAATGATCCTATACTTTAGAGATTACAGCAAAGCCTTTGGTTGTGTAGATCATGAAAAACTATGGAATGTTTTAAAGAAATGGGGGTGTCACAGCATCCGATTGTCCTGATGCTCTACCTATACTCTGGACAAGAGGCTACTGTAAGGACAGAATATGGAGAAACCGACTGGTTTCCAGTCGGAAAGGGTGTGAGACAGGGGTGTATTTTATCACCCTATTTGTTTAATCTATATGCAGAATGTGATGCCCTTCCCTGGCTCTCCCTGTCAGGTTCCTACCTGCTCGTGGCTACTGCCTTTCACTAGGCACCACCAGGGACTCCACCAGTCCGGACTGTCCTTTTTTATGGTTTCTCTCCCTGCTCTAGCACAGATCTCAATAGATTCCCCTGCTAGGCAGCACCACCAGTCACGTCCTATAACCAGTATTCCCAGAGACTCTGCCTGAGTCTCTCTATCCGGTTATATTCGTGACTGTGTGCCTATGCTGTCCCAATCCCTTTGATCTATATAGAATGCATATAATTCTGGGTTGCTCTGGATACTTGTGGTGTTATATTCTTCCCTTCACCGCTGCCACCAATTGTTACAGTTTCCCTTCAGCCTTGGTAAGTACCTTGCCCTCCCCTCTGGTCTGTATATTCCCCAGCCAAGGATCAGGCCTCCGGAAAACCAGAATAGTGTTTATTAAATATTAGAAATAACAAGATTACTTTATAAAGGCACATAAGCATATGGTTTCATGTGATACTTGTCTTAGTATTAATCCGAACTCCACACTCTCCTCACATCCACCTCCAAACACCCAGCTCCAAACACCTCTCAAACACCTCTAAAACCCACCAACGTCCACCCAGATTCAACTGTCCTCCTTCCATTTATACTCTCAGCCATCCAAACACTCAGCCAATCATCCAGCATTCTACTGCTCATTTACTCCCCCCTCCTCTTTCATTCCACTTACCATGTATCTTCTATACAAACAGCACTTACCATATATACATTAATACAGGAACATCACATTCCCCCCCCCCTTAAAAATAACGGCAGAGTATTATTCCTGCTCTAGGATTCATACGCCGCGTTAACAATAAAACCAAGTCTTTATGGGGAAAATGTCTTTTTTGTTCCTACGTCTGCGTCACGTCACTGCAGTCCCAGCCACCTGCCTTGACAGTCCATCGGCCAATACATTGTCCTTGCCTTTGATGAACTGGAAGTCCACTTGATAGTCTTGTAGGGCCCAGGACCACCTCTGCAGCATAGTGTTATGGTTTTTCATAGTCTGTAACCATAACAAGGCCTGATGGTCAGTCGTCACCGTAAATCTTCGTCCCCACACGTATGGGTGCAACTTGTTCAGTCCTCACACGACCGCTAGGCACTCCTTTTGGACCGACGAATAGTTTTTCTCCCTTGACGTCAGCTTGCGACACAGATACGCCACTGGATGTCTGGTGCCTTCTCTCTCCTGCAGCAAGACGACTCCCAGCGCGAGGTCCGACGCATCCGTAACCACGATGAATGGTTGCTCATAGTCTGGTGCTATTAATATAGGTCCTTGGTACAAGGCTTGCTTCAGCAGATCAAAAGCCTTCTGACATTCATCCGTCCATACCACATGCTCAGAACACTTTTTCTTTGTCAACTCATGCAAGGGGGTTGCTATTTCCCCAAAATCTTTCACAAACTTTCTATAAAAACCAGCCACACCTAGAAATGCCCTAACTTGTTTTTTAGTTAAGGGGATAGGCCACGCTTGTATTGCCTCCACCTTGCTCCATAAGGGGGTGATTTTCCCACTCCCCACCTTATGTCCTAAATAGATTACTTCCTTCAGCCCAAACTGGCATTTCTTAGCTTTTATTGTGAGGCCTGCTTTTCTTAATGCCTCCAATACTGTTGTCAGGTGTTGGACATGCTCAGGCACCGACTTGCTAAAAATGGCCACGTCATCGATATAGGCCACTGCAAAATCTGACATGCCTCGCAACACAGTATTAATTAGCCTCTGAAATGAACTTGGTGAGTTCCTTAGTCCCATGGGTAAAGTCACAAACTCATATAACCCATCTGGCGTACTGAAGGCAGTTTTGGCTCTGGATTGCTCATCTAGTTCCATTTGCCAAAATCCCTTACAGAGATCTATTGTAGAGATAATGGTTGCTGCCCCCAATAACTCTAACATTGCGTCTACCCTAGGCATAGGATACGCATCTGGGACAGTAATTTTATTGATTAGCCGATAATCAATGCAAAACCTTGTCGTTTCATCTTTTTTCGGAACCAGGACAATACTTGAGGCCCAGGGACTGATGGATTCCCTGATCACTCCTAGTTCCAGCATATCTTCGACCTCCTTTTTTATTTCACTCAAAACTTTCCCATTCACACGGTACGGAACAGATCTGATCGGGGCATGATTTCCAGTATCAATGGAGTGTCTGGCTATACTGGTTTATTACTAAAGAGATCTCCATAGTTTTTCAAAACTCTCAGAATCTCTTCCTTTACTTCTTCTTTCACCTCCTCCGACCATTCCACTTGATCTACCCCTCCTTTGTCTTTGCTTTCCTGTACCAAATCTGGAAGTTCAGACCCACTTCCCTCAGGGAATAAGGTAACTTGCAACACCTTTGCATCCCTGGTATGGTAAGGTTTCAACATATTTACATGAACCACTTTGTTTTTGTTTAATTGGTCTGTGGTAATTACATACGTCACTGTGTCAAGCTTTTCTCTTATGGTATATGGTCCCTCCCAGTTAGCCTGTAATTTATCATGTTTCCTGGGTATGAATGCCATAACCATATCTCCCACATCATACACACGTTCCCTGGCTGTTCTGTCATACCAGTAACTTTGCTTCTCCTGAGCTTGACTCAAATTCTTTTGTACAGCTTCCATCATCGATGTTAATTTGCTGCGGAAGTCTAATACAAAATCAACTACCGATGTTTTGTACTCTCCCAGGGTTCCTTCCCATGAATTTTTTAACAGTTCCAAAGGTCCCCTCACTTTTCTAGTGAACATCAGTTCAAAGGGTGAGAAGCCTGTTGACTCCTGAGGGACTTCTCTGTACGCGAATAAGAAGCACCCCAAACGTTCATCCCAGTCTTGTGGGTGATCTTGAACATAACTTCTTATCATGCCCTTCAGAACCCCATTGAATCTGGTTCTGTATTTGCTAGGTACTATCAATTGCTTCACTGGTTCGCATTCACTCTCTCTCTCAGCAGGCATCCACAGTCTATATAAAATCCCATTCTCACACACAATTTGAGTCCTCAGTTTGTCAGTAAAGGGAATCTTTTGTGTCAGGGCTTGGTCCTTTATTTGCTTCAAACTTGTATCCCTATTCAGTTCTTTCCTGAACTGCTCTGCTTCTTGACTAGAGACCATTTGATACAAGTTGTTTCTTTCAGCAGGCCTTCCAGGGGTTGCTATGGTGACCGTAGGCTCGAAAACAGGTTCCACCCTGTTTCCTTCAGCCCTTTTTAACATGGCTTCTGTTTCTCTGCCAAGTTGTTGTCTGGTTACCACATATATTTTTCCTTGTGCCCCCATTACATCTCTTCCCAGTATCACTGGTTCTTGTTGTTGGGCATTAATACCTACTTTATATTTTCTCTCTCGGCCTCTCCACTGCATTTTCACTAGGGCCATGGGTAAGCTTTCTGGTTGACCCCTCACTCCTTGGATAGTCACCGTTTCCTGAGGTAATATTTCCTCAGATTTTATTAAAACTGGCCTCAGTAACGTCTGAGCGGCACCAGTATCAAGCAATGCCCAATAATTTGCCCCTTGAACACACACTTCTTCTCTTAGACTCGAATCCAAGTCTTTTACTTCTGTCCAGTTTATCTGGCAGAACTGAACCTTTTTCGTTGTTAGATCTTTTGGTTCTGTTTTTACTGCCCTTGCCTGAGCAGGATTACTAATGGGGTTGGCAACCTCACATTGAAAACATAGGTGCCCCGGTCTACCAGATTTATAGCATAATTTCTCCTCCATTTTAGGGTACACAGATCCACTCTGGGGTGTCCTGTGCCCTTCAGATTTTACTGGAGGACTCACTCGCTGTGGTACCACATCCTTTCTGCCACCATTATATGGTCTGGGTTTAAACTCTCTTGATGTTTTCCCCACCCAGCCAGTTCTGTTGGAGGCAAAGTGATCCGCCATCTCTGCGGCCTCCTGCACTGACGTAGGGGAACGGTCTTTGACCAGGAGCCTTATTTCTGGTGGTAATTGATGGAATAATTGATCCAGTATCATGAGGCTTTTCACCTCTTCCACTGACTGAGCTTTGGCACTACTCATCCACTTTCCAAATATATCCATCAACTTTGCTCCCAGTTCAACAAAAGACCTCCCTGCTTGGATCTGACAGTTTCGGAATAACTTTCTAAAATAGTCAGGTCCCAGTCTGAATCTTTTGTATACTGCCTCTTTAAACTCAGCATATGTGACGGGCTTGTCTGAGGGGAAATATTGGTATACCTCTGCCAATTCCCCTTTGATCAGGTTTGATAAATATTGCATATATTTATCCTCCGGTAGCCCCCACAATTGAGCTGCCTTTTCAAAAGTGCTGAGGTAAATCTGTGGATCTTGTCCAGGCTCAAACATTGCAAAGTTTTTTGGTGTAACCTTTATCTTTGTTTCATTTCTGTCCTTTCTTGTTTCATCAGAATGAAACTTCTCTCTTTCAAATTTTAACTTTTCCACCTGTAATTCAGCATCCACTCTCATTCTCTCAAATTCCAACTCCCTCTGCTTTTCTTTCTTATCCACCTCCCTCCTCAATCTCTCAATTTCCAACTCCCGCTGCTTTTCCTTCTCTTCCGTTTCAAAGACCCTCTGCTTGTCTTTTTCCTCAGCCTCCCTCCTCAATCTCTCAGTTTCTAACTCCCACTGTTTTTCTTTCTCATCAGCCTCCATCCTCAATGTCCAACTCCCGCTGTTTTTCCTTCTCTGCACCTTCCATCCTCACTCTCTGTTTCCAACTTTAACTTCTCTCTCAAATACTCTATATAAGCAGGATTTCTTGAGTATCCTTCTGGGGTCTCTTCCCTGACAGGTTGTTTTTGCTGGGCAGTTGCAAATCCTATAACTGCTACCCTCAATTCGTCTACTCCTTTACCCTCGTGAGGTAAATTGAATGCTATGCACTTCTCCACTAGCTCCTCTCTTTTCATCTTTATATATTCAGCCATGGTGTTTGAGTTCACTCACTCTTTGCCAGTCACTCTTTGCCAGTCACTCTTTGCCAGTCACTCTCACAAGTAATCTTTATTTGTTATTTCTGTTTGCCACACCACTGTTTAGGGACTCTCTATTTTGTATCTGGACTCTTTTGTTCGTATCTGGACTCTCTTTTGTTCGTATCCCACCTCTGCCACCACCTGTGACACCCTTCCCTGGCTCTCCCTGTCAGGTTCCTACCTGCTCGTGGCTACTGCCTTTCACTAGGCACCACCAGGGACTCCACCAGTCCGGACTGTCCTTTTTTATGGTTTCTCTCCCCGCTGAGCACAGATCTCAATAGATCCCCCTGCTAGGCAGCACCACCAGTCACATCCTATAACCAGTATTCCCAGAGACTCTGCCTGAGTCTCTCTATCCGGTTATATTCGTGACTGCTTGCCTATGCTGTCCCAATCCCTTTGATCTATATAGAATGCATATAATTCTGGGTTGCTCTGGATACTTGTGGTGTTATATTCTTCCCTTCACTGCTGCCACCAATTGTTACAGTTTCCCTTCAGCCTTGGTAAGTACCTTGCCCTCCCCTCTGGTCTGTATATTCCCCAGCCAAGGATCAGGCCTCCAGTAAACCAGAATAGTGTTTATTAAATATTAGAAATAACAAGATTACTTTATAAAGGCACATAAGCATATGGTTTCATGTGACACTTCTCTTAGTATTAATCCGAACTCCACACTCTCCTCACATCCACCTCCAAACACCCAGCTCCAAACACCTCTCAAACACCTCTAAAACCCACCAACGTCCACCCAGATTCAACTGTCCTCCTTCCATTTATACTCTCAGCCATCCAAACACTCAGCCAATCATCCAGCATTCTACTGCTCATTTACTCCCCCCTCCTCTTTCATTCCACTTACCATGTATCTTCTATACAAACAGCACTTACCATATATACATTAATACAGGAACATCACACAGAACATATCATACGGAAAGTGGGACTGGACCAAGACGAAGAAGGTGTAAAAACTGGAGGGAGAAATATCAATAATTTAAGATATGCAGACAATACCATACTACAAGCAGAAACCAGTAACAATTTGAAATGAATGCTGATGAAAGTTAAAGAGGAAAGCACAAAAGCAGGACTACAGCTGAAGTCAAGAAGACTAAAGTAATGAGAACAGAAGATTTATGTAACTTTAAAGTTGACAATGAGGACATTGAACTTGTCAAGGATTACCAATACCTCGGCACAGTCATTAACCAAAATGGAGACAATAGTCAAGAAATCAGAAGAAGGCTAGGACTGGGGAGGGCAGCTATGAGAGAACTAGAAAAGGTCCTCAAATGCAAAGATGTATCACTGATCACTGAAGTCAGGATCATTCAGACCATGGTATTCCCAATCTCTATGTATGGATGTGAAAGTTGGACAGTGAAAAAAGTAGGTAAGAGAAAAATCTACTCATTTGAAATGTGGTGTTGGAGGAGAGCTTTGTGCATACTATGGACTGTGAAAAAGAGAAATAATTGGGTGTTAGAAGAAATTAAACCAGAACTACCATTAGAAGCTAAAATGATGAAACTGAGGTTATCATACTTTGGACACATCATGTGAAGACGTGATTCTCTAGAAAATGCTGGGAAAAACAGAAGGGAGTAGAAAAACAGGAACGCCAAACAAGAGATGGATTGATTCCATAAGGGAAGCCACAGACCTGAACTTGCGGGATCTGAACAGGGTGGTTCATGACAGATGCTGTAAGTCGTGATCGACTTGAAGGCATGTAACAACAACAACAAGGTTTTGATACTGGAGGCCCCTTGGAGATTAGAGGTGTTCCATAGGATAGGCTTGTGTAGTAGTAATTTGTATTATTGAGTAATAGTGACAGTCTTCCTCTATAAGGACTGTGTAAACCAGAGGTAGGTGGGAATCCCGTTCACCCAGAGGGCTACATTCCCACATGGACAGCCCACCAGGGGCCACATGTTAGTGACGGGTAGGGCAAGAGACCTGACTTTTATTGTTTGACAGTAGGCTACAGTCCAGTCACAAAAAAGCCTGAAGTTTCTCTCTCCATCCAGGCAAGGAAAAGGCATTATTTCAGTCCAAGGAAATGAACTGGAGGGTGTGAGGGATATGGCCTGGAGGGAAGGGGTGTGGCCTGGGGAGAGTGCCTAGAGAAAGACAGACAGGCTTGTAGGGCTGCACAGGCTGGCGGGCTTCAGGCTCCGCACTCCTAAAATAAATAAGTGCTAGCCTTGCTAGCAATACAAAGCAGTTCCTTCAGGCATCGATCAGATGGCCTTCCAACCAAAGGCTCTGTGTACATGTCACAGGCTCATTCTGGTGCAGCTCGAACTGACTGGAGATTTTTTTTTTTATAATAATTTTTTATTATTCAAATTTTTATAAAAACAAATACAAATACAACAAAAACAATACAACAGAAAAAAAATAAAATAAAAAGAAAAACTTGACTTCCGATTTGTTACAGATCAGCTATAAGTATATTATATCAAACCTGCCTTCTAGAACATACGAAATTCACTTTTGTCCAAAGTCTATCTTAATTAATCGTCAGCACAGTTACTGTTGGGCACGTAGGCCTGGTGTCATGGATTGTGCCATGCATTGAGCTGAGTCCGTAAGAGTCAGGCATCCCAGTCTTGCACAACTCTTCACTGACATGTGGAGTGGAGAGGGGCATGTACCCCCTTTCTGCAACAGTATGTGGGAGGATTGGCATCTGTTATAATTGGCATTCCTTCCTCCCCCCCCCTCAGGAGCAGAGCAGCTAACAGCCTGAGGTAGCAAAATCTGTCAGGAAAGCTGAGGAAGTCTTGCGCTTGTGCTTCGAGTTTTCGGAAGAAGACTGACGGCGGCCTGTTCTGGCCGGGAGGGGTGCCAAGCGATAGCGCCCGAAGGGAACCCGCTCTATCCCGGCGGGCCCTCCTCTACTAAAGCCGCGGCTCTGCTCCCACGTCGTCCTTGGCAAGCTCCTGCACTGCTCTCGGAGGCTTCCAGGCTCGTCGCTGACAGCGCTGTGGGAGTGGGTGGGTAGTGGCAGCCTCGGCGGGCGGGAACAGGAAACAGGCGGGCTACTTGGTGCCTCCGAGATTGGAAAAGGGGAGGAGGCGGAGGCGCGCAGGCTGCTGCCGCCGCTGCTACTGGGCACACGCGGGAAGAAGCTGTGACTATACCACAGGCACCGGGAAGCAAAAAGAGGAGCTGGTGCATGCAAACAGCGCCACAGGGACAAGCGAGGAGGTGGATCTGTTGTGTATGAGGGAGAGTCTGAAGGACACACACATATACATATATTTTACACACACTTACACAAACGTAAAGCAACTGGCGATGTTGGAGGCTGCCTCACGAAGGCGGAGGGAGGGGGAATTGCCCGCCTGGAACTCGAGAGAGTTTATATGCTGCTTATGGAAGTGAGGACAAGAATGTGCTTCAGTCCCACCTCCTCCGCCGCCGCGCGCTGTCCCCGCTGCTTCTGCTCCCCACAAGCAAAGCCGACTGGAACTGAGGGGACGCCAGTAGCTGGTGCTGCTGCTGCTGGTCGTTCCGTGCTTGCGCCGCGGGAGCGAGCCCTGCTGCTGTCGCCACCGCCGCCGCCGCACCTGGCCTGGGCCGCTCTGGGATGTGCAGCAAACGTCTCCTCCTGAACTCCAGTACTTCTGCCGCGTGCTCTACGGCTCCGGCTTTCTCTCTCGGGCGTCCAGGTTCCTACCTCGCGCCCAGACTCTGCCCGGCTTTTGCGGTAACAACGCAAGCGAGATGCTGCCCGGTAAATGCCAAGCGGTGCCATAATCCCAGATATATTGGGGCGGGGGATACAGAGGAGGAGGAGGCGGGGAAACGGGCAGGCTGATAGCGTGAGGCGAACGGGCATCTCTTTCCCTCCCCACCCTCCGTAAGCAGGACTTTTAGCTGCTGCGCTGGACCTGCCAGGCGAGAAGAGAGCGGTGTCTTGCGCGTGAGTATAGAGCGTGAAGGGGCTTTGGGATGGTGCCGCCTCCTGGCACAGCCTGTGCAGTTTGGGGGTTCTTCCTTGCTTGCGTGTTAGGGGCACACTTTTGGATGTGTGTGGGCACGCGCGCGCGTGTGTTTTGATTGCAAAGAGACGCCTGGCTGTTTGTCCCTGGTGCAGTTTTGCGAAGACACACGCACACACTCTGCAGTGCATTGTTCGCAGACTGCTGAAGGCTGTAATCCTATGTGCACAGACTTACCTGGGAGTAAGTCTCATTGTATTCAGACTCAGCACCGGGCTGTGGATGCCTCAGATCTCTCGCTCTGCTGCAGGTCTGTAAATTGCTGAGGGCACTGTGGAGGGGTGGACTAAACTGGCCCTATGCATTGTTGGTGGTGATGATCTGTGGCATGAATGGGGGGTGGGTAGGATAGGCTTGGCAGCCAATTAGTAGTTTAGGGCTTGGCGTGTGCCTTGCCCCAGAAACTTGGTTCTGATGGAGAAGCAGGGATGTCCCTGCCATGCAGGCTTATGGCAGCGAGAGAGTCATCCTTTCCTACCTGGGAAAGGTAGGGTTTTCCAAGTACACGCAGGTCAACTCCCACAGTGGGAAAGACAGTACCACCTTCTGCCATCCCAGTGCACTCCTCCTTGGATCTCCTTCTGTTCTTAGTTCTCACTTTCCTATGGTCATTTCTGCACTTGGACCAAGGAAGCATCGGGTATGAAAACTCATCGACTCCTTTCCCCTCCTCCTTCTCCCATCCCATCCCATCTCTTGCCATCGTGTGTTTTAATAGCTTGGCTGTAACTGTGAAATATGGATCCCTTAAGGGAAGCCTTAATATTTGCAAAATGTTTTATATCAAATTAGTGCCTGGCTTCATTTAACCAGGGATATTTTTTGTTCTTTTGCATTGTAACTTCTTTGAGATTTATGATAGTTTTGCTTAGCAAATGTCAGAGGCATTTGGTTGGATGGGGGAACACTGCGGTGGGGTTCACCCCCTTTTCTTTTACGTTGCTTGGCATGATTCCTGTGAAACATATAAAAGCTGGTAATTGCTGGAGACTTTTTAATGGATTTTGCTAAGTGATTTCAATATTTCTCTTCAATTGTAGTGGCAAGTGGTTTGACAATAATGTCCTTTTGGGTTTCACCTCAAAAGCTTGTTCTTTATAAGCTTGCTCTTGTATAATTGAGCAGTGAAAAGGCATATGGGTTTCACTGGGTAAAAGCATTAGGGCATGTTAAGTGTTTTCTAAGAAGAAAAGGATAGGATTGGCTGGGAAGTAGTCTGATGCAAAGAATTAGTAGTGCAAGTTTTAAAATAAGGGTAAATGCTTTGGGGAAAATAGAATGCTGTGAGTTTAGGTGGCCACAATATAGAAACAACCTCAGGGATACTATTCTGGGTTAAGCAGTTAATGGACTGGGGACCATTCACCTTAAATTTGTCATGCAAATTTAGTTTCATATTTATCAAAGATGGAAAAAATGTGATTTTCATTGCAGGGTATTTATTTATTTATTTATTTATTTTGTGCGCAGGCAATTTCAGATATGGTCAGATTCCCAGTGCAGCTTTGGGTATATAAATTTGTTTATAACTGGGGGCTTACCCATTCTTACCTCTCTGCCCAATATAGTCTGTTGGAGGAAGGGCAAACCAGGACTATTGATCACTTAAATCAGCTTGTCAGCTGTTAACACTTCTCCTTTAGATAAGGCAGGATGTCACTGTACTTCATGATATATTTTCCCAATTGAACTTTATTGCAAAGTATTAATGCCAAATGCTTGATGGTTTTGTAGACACCTGTAAGAAGCATTTTAGTAATACAAGACACCTGCCTGCAATTATTGTGAAAAAGGATTATATAAAAAATCTTCTTCAGTTTTATTTTGTCATTGTTTTCTTGTTAATAAGCCAACGGAGATAGCATGCTCTGTGTGTATAGCTTCCATGTACTCAATGCAGCAGTTAACTTTTTCTTTGTTTCTTGAAGAGTTGACATCTAGTTGTTTGGGACAATATTATGTATATGTACATATTAACATTTTCAGTTTACAACTATTGTTTTAACCAAAAATAAATGAAATAAAATATGAAAGTAGATGGTCACAGAAAACTTAAACTGTGTGAGGAGGGAAATCAATTCCCCATACCATACCAAAATGTCTGTACCTGATTTTCTAGCTCAGAATTATTCCTTGGGCTATCAGCCTAAAGCTACTTCTTTATGAGTAGATATTTCCATGAGATGAGTCTGTAATACCAATTTATAAATACATTTCAGTAAAGGCTTCAAATAGCACTTGCATAGTGAACTTCATGAAGTGGTCAGTGATTTGAAACATCTTTCTTGAGTAACTTTTTAAAAAAAGAATTGAAAATAATAGATGGTATTTAAAATTATTTGGACATTCTTATGATGTTGTCAGCACACTATAAAGCAATTTGTATAGATATCTTAGTGATATGTGTCGTACAGTACATCATTTAAGGTTCTGAGAATTAAATGCTTTGGTTTTGATCTACAGGGCTGTGCAGCAAACTGTACAAATGCAGTGGAGCCAGTCTTGACCATTGCCCCCTCTTACAAAAGCACCACATGAAAAACCACTTTCAAAACTCAGGAAATTCTTGAAAATAGCCTACAATATAACACAAGGAACTGCAGTTGGAGAAAAACAGGGAAATCCAAATGCGCATAAAAGTGCATGGTGTTTCTTTAGGATATTGTTGGATTCTGGAGCCATTGGAATTAGTGATGTCAGGCTGAAACCATTGCATAGTATTGAATAGATCATGATGCTGTTAACATTTTACACTTTTATGCATTGACTATAGCATTCAAAAAGGTGTTGTGCATAATTTTAGAATGCATATGAAGACCTGAATAATATCTAAATACATCTAAACCATGGGGAGGTGATGGAATATCACATAAAATGACCGACTCCCAAGTCTTCAGCAGAATATTGTTTCGGTATTTGTGTACGCACATGCAGGTGTGTGTATGCACAGTATTGTATCTCTGATTGTTTATTGCATAATACATAATGTTTTGAACACATACTGTTCAAGAAAAAACATCTTAAAATGAGAACATCAGTATATGTTTAATATTATACCATTTGTTTCTTTTCTTAAATTTATATTCTACCTTTATTCCACTATGGAACCCAAGGTGGCATACATGTAGTTTTGAAGTGGTCACCCATTCAGGCATTGACTAGACCCAGATCTGCTTGGCTTTAGCAAGGTGATGGACTCATGTACCTTTAGAACATACCTTGGATATTTTTATTAGTTGACAGCTGGATATTTATGCTTCAGTAATGATAAAACATTGTCTCTCAGGGAAAAGTTTCAAACTGATGAGATTTTTAAAATACAACGCAGGAGAACTGAAATCTGGAAATATCAGTGGGCAAGGATTGGAACTGAGTCTGCATATAGAAGGCTTCCCAGAAAGTTGGTTTTAATAGGACCATGGGTTACTATTCGATTTTGTTCATTTACTACTTGCAGATATATATCAAAATACAAAACCTATGCAAATAGGAGTCTACCATTTTATTTTATTTATTATTACGTTTATATCCCACCTCCCTCCAAGGATCTTAAGGTGACATACAAACATGGTTCTCCTCCTCCTGTTTTATCCTCACAACAACCCTTTGAGGAAGGTAAGGCTAGAAGACAGTAGCTGGCCCAGCATCACCCAGGGAGCTTCATGGCTGAGCAAGGATAGTATCTAACCCAAGGGCCCTTCCAGCAAAATCCATATGGAGTTTATTATTCTGATGTAACATGTGTCATATGTCTTCCTTCATGGCAATAATTTCTAATCATTCCTGGGGAGAAAAAGATTGTCACAGGAAGCACATTGTTTATATAGTGTACTCAAAGTATAAACTTCTCCAGTGTAAACAGGTGCAAATATAACATTATGGAAACTTTAATGGGCCATATTATTTTACAAGTTGCAGGTTTTTTTTTAAAAAAAATAGGTTAATTGAAGAAAGGCAGGTTGCCATAAAAAAGCTATTTAATGACTCAGGACATATCAAATATTTGCATTTATATTATTTGAGTAGACACTGTACTTCAAATTGTCAAACTGTAAAAAATTAAATAAAGCCCTCTATGATTTCTACATCAGATTTCTATGCTGTCACCGTTTCTGTGGTTGAACATGCAATAAGCTGTGGGAAATAATCTAGTTTTTTATGTGGTGGTAATTAGATAAAGCATTTTTTCAGTTATTGTTTTAAAAGAGCAATGTTTACTCCATATTTTTTCCTGCTAGAAAAGAAATATATCCATTCAAATTGCAGCAGTAAAATCTCACAACTTAATGGCTGGAATAATCTTGAATAATTGTGTGCGTTTGTTGTATTCTCAAAGGACAGTCATAAATACAGTGGTTATACAGCATTTTAGTAGAGACTTTGACAAGTCATATAACTGCTAATTATAATTTGTCAAATATATGAAGGATCTGTAAATACGATATAGTTTTTGGTCCAAACCAGGGCCTTTAAGTGCTAGTTTTTATCTAAAATAAAGATGATGTGTGCTTTTGCTTCTGAAAGAAATGTAGCACAGAAGTTTGATTAATAGTTAGAACTTGCATAGATATAGCAAGGATGGCATGAAGACATTTTTACCCAAAGTGGTATTTCTATATATATGTTCAGCATGAGCCAGCAAATGTTGATTGGTGGCTCCACATAGAGACAATTGTAAGGATATTTTCCTATGCTGCCAAATATTTTACAAGAGCATTTATTGGGGAGTGTATTGAGTGCATATAAGGGATTATGAAATGGGAATATAAAAATAATGTTAGTGCATACCCAGATAGTGACTTCCTGTGCTTGTGGTTTTTATGCTTCTGTCATAAACTAGAAATGTCATAAGTGAATGAAACTAGGACCATGTTTAAAATGCAGTATATGCTGGTCACCCAGTACTATCTTCTGCAGTGGGGATCAGTGTGGAACCAGCACAGAATAAAGTTGCAGAAGTGTAAGTAAAGCCAAGAATGCTGTTAGAGTGGATGGCTGGATTGCTTTCCTCTTACTTTCTATTTCGTATTTGCCATAAATTAGATTTATTATGAATTGGGCATGCACTGGAGGAACACTCTGAGGTCTGAAATTTGACTGTGACAATAAGTTTTGCATGAAACTTAAGAAATACAGAATTAGTCAAAGGAAAATAAACAAATTGAATGTTTGAATGTCCCCGTCTACTGAAAATACCTTTCTGTTTAAGACAATTCCATTTGAATTAGCTTGTTTATTAGTATAATTAACACAAGAAGAATTAGCTTTTAAGGTGTGCTTTCTAAATACAGTTTATACTTGTACCCACACTTTCATTAGAACCAGGATGGACTGAAATGTGGAAAACTCAAATCAGACAGCTGTTAGGCAACACTTTATTTTCACAGAGAGATAAATTGTATTGTCATGCAGATGTATTCCAAGACCTCAGCAGGCCTAATTCTATGAACAAATGTAGCACATATAATTACATTTTTATGGAGTTAAGTTCCTATTATAAAGAAACTTAACTCCACAAGAAGGTTCCTATTGTTAAGTTCCCATTAAATATAATTTGAATAGAAATGTCAACTTTTTTAGGTGTCAGAGCCAGGCACAATAAAGGCAATGAGTTTCCATACAGATCACAAAAGGTACTGATATAGCAGCACCATGCTGAACAGCTTTTTTCCTGCTATAAAAGATACTCAATATAGATTTTATCCGTGTTTGCACCTGTATTGATTGGATTAAATTACTGGGCTGTATCCAGTGCCCTGTGTGTATAGCTCCTCTCCTCCTCCCCCTCCCCCTCCCCCCAAAAAAACTGCTCTGGAGGGTATGCAGTGGGGCTGGAGGGGACAGCAGAGGAAGAGGAAGCTCCATTGCGCACAGGGAAGTCCATTGTGCCAGCGGAGCTACAGAACTGGATAAGGCCCATTGAGTGTGAACAATACTCAGATCCCACAGCTTTCTGAAATATAGTTAAAGAATTCTGCATTAATTGGAAGTCAACCCTAGAGTCCCTCTTTATTGGGCTCTCCTTTTTCTGCCATCATGCAGGTAGAGAAAAGGAACTAGTTGTATCTACTGGTGAATGGCTTGTGGCTCATTGGTCTGGTTCACTGTTCAGCTATTATGTGACCCAGGCCTTGCTTTGGAAGCCAATTGGATGTGCCAGATAACACCTAGGAAGTGGGTCCTTAGGATGGACCTGAGCGAGAACCTTCTACCTCTGGTCTACTCCTAGGACATTAATAGGAGGCCTGACCGTGTTTTTGGCATTTCTGTAGGTCTGAGATTCCTGCAACACCCATCAATGTTATCCCAACACTCAGGCTGCAGTGGTGGTGTTGGCCAGGGATCAGGCCATGATGATTGGATCCCTGCCCTATGCCGTACCCAGCTCTGAGCTGCAAGGAATGATGTTCTGGCCATTTTTAACCCATTTCAATCTATATGTAGTCATTTGTTCCTGCACCCAGCCCCACACAGTTGGCATAACTATACCAGTTGACCATATGAAAGTGAAAAGGAATCAGAGGTAGCTAAGAATTATTCAACATTTTTTGTTATCTTTTTAAAGTTAGAAACTGAGATGGCATACTTTATTGGATTTATCAAAGAGAAAGCCAAGCACTGATTTATTTGTGAAGGTAGATGAATAGTGAATCAATTGTCCTACAGATGCAACTCACTTGGTGCCTTTTCAATCAACAGTACATGACTTTTAATGAACACTCGGCTGTAGTGAAATAGATATAAAATTTTGGAATGAAATATTATTATGGAAGATGTCTGGCTAGATAATTGTTATTATCGCCTCCTAAGATCTATAGTTGTAATCCAGCATCTTGCTATGCAGGATAGACTACATACTCTTTCCATTGATTGCATAAAAAAAGGAAATAAAAGTATTGCTTAGAAATATTTATTTATTATTTATTACATTTTTAAAATTTATATTTTGCTTTTCACCATCTAGGTTTAAAGTGGCTTACAATGACAAAAATATACAGTATACAAAATGTAAAACATAATTAAACCTCAGAAATTTCAAATATCAAAATATTTTTTTTAAAAATTAGAAAATTTAAAACAGAAAAACATTCATGATGCAAATATGCATTGTATGATGTGAAAAAGGAATTGCCCGTATATGAAAGATGAGGCTATGACAACTTGTCTGAATAGGATGTCCCATCTCTTGGTAGTCCACAGAATGTAGATATGTGCTTTGTTGATCCAAAGGATTACAGGACAGTACAAACCCTAGGCTGGCAGCAGTGGAGTATAATACACTACTGCATCCACAGCCCTGTTGCTTATGCTGGCTGGGACAGAAGGTGGGGTCAGGCAATTTGCTATGCCAGCCTGTAGCTGATGCAGTGATTGGGCCTGGATCAGACCTGCTGCTGTGAAGTCATGGCAGTGGGGCCAAAGGATCCTTGACTGAATCAGTCCCTCCTTGCCTACAGAACATCTCATTTTGCGGCTTTCTGCAGACTATCACCAGTGGGATCCTATAGGCAGTATCTGCCTGTCTGCGTGTTTGGTGTGCAGAACAGGGAGCTTCACACCATTGGGGTGATGCTGATGTCACTCTGCAGGTGGAAGCTGGTAGGGCTAGGTGGAATGATACCTCTGTCCAATCCATCCCCATGCACTCAGCCTGGTGCAGGGGCTTGGACTGCAGTTAAGAGGTGAAAGCAGGCATTTTATTAGAGCATCTGTTGTTGAAAGAAAATACAAGTTTTCAAATATTACATCACATTGTACAAAATTTGTGATTTTTAAATAAAATAAAGGATTAGAATAAAAATAAAATGTTTTTTCAGATCTTTGACGTTATCTTAGAAGTATATAAGACAGGTGTGCTATTGCTATATAGACTTCATTAAAACACGGTGATGGTTGGTTGCAAAGTGAATCCTTAGAATTTGGGGATGTGTTCATTGGGGCATGGAATGACAAAAATATTAACAACATAATCTTAAGCAGTTTACATGCTACTGAATAGTCTAGTGATGCACATTTAACTCGAGTGTTTGTTTGTATTTTTTATTTTTATTTAGGAATTTAATACCCACTTTTTAATTCACAAAAAAATAAAGGGAAAAAGGAAAAAAGATATAAGGCCACCTAATCAATTGTAAAGTCCCATTCCCTGAATACATGGAATAAATCGATAATGTTATTTAGCACACTTGTAATGTTCTAAATGAAAAAGATAAAAAAACCTTTTGATTATGTACATGGAATTATGTTTTTGCCTACTCCTGATTGTAATTTATTGTTTGCAAATTAATTAGCTTAGTTCTGTTTGTTCTTTTCTTTTTCCTTTCCCTTTTTAATTTTTTTCTTTTAATTTTTAAAAATTTGTTATGAATTTTAATGTTGAAATAACAAAATAAACGAATATGATTTAAAAAATCAAAAAACCCTCAAAGTAGACAGCATCAGTTGTGTGTGTGTGTGTGTGTGTGTAATTTTAAACATGAACAACAATAAAATAGTGACAACTGAATTAGCATCTTTCCCATCAATGGGAAATTTAGTTCAAGTATAGGGTCGCCATAAGTCATAATCGACTTGAAGGCATATAACAACAACAAATATCTAATTCATTTTAAATATGAAGTAATTGTCTAAAAAATAATTTAACAGCATGCCTAAGTAGTCAGGTGTGACAAAATTCAAATGACAACAATTGTTTTAAATTTTTAAATTGTGTTCTAAATTGTTTTTAAAAGATGTGTTTTTAAATTTGTATATTTGTTTTAATGTTTTTAGTTACTGAAAACCGCCCAGAGAGCTTCGGCTATGGGGCAGTATATAAATACAATAAATAAATAATAAATAAACAGATTACTTAGAGATGGGGCCATAACTTAAAATGCTCTATTAGCTGTTACAGACCTGTTTCACCTCTAGCAGAGATGGCAGTTGCAACACAGACTGCATTCACACTGTACATTTGTTCCACTATTATTCCACTTTAAATAGTCATGACTTTCCCCAAAGTATGCTGGGAACTGTAGTTTGTGAAGGGTGCTGAGAGTGGTTAGGAGACCCCTGTTCCCCTCAGAGAGCTACAATTCTCAGAGTCCCCTGGGAAAAGAGATTGATTATTAAGCCACTCAGGGAATTGTAGCTCTCTGCGGAGAAAATGAGCCTCCTAACAACGCGCAGAACCTCTTCACAAGCCACACTTCCCATGATTCTTTGGGGGAAGCCATGAATATTTACAGTGGAATAATAGTGAAATAAATGTCTGGTGTGAATGTGGCCACAGACTTTATCAGCAACCATTTCAGATATATAATTGTTATTTCCAAAGTAAAAATAGGAGACCTGGATTTAGCTATCAAGTGAGTCCATGGCTGAGACAGAATCTGACATTTTCAACTCACTGTGTTTTTGTTTGCCTCAATCCACTAGACCAGCTTGGCTTTCATGGGACAATGCCCATTGGTAATGAACAGATATGAATCGATTTCATGTTTGTATTGCTTACCAAGCGGACCTCTCTTATACTTTCTCATAGTAGACATTTATATTACTTAAGAGAAATATCAAGGAGCAAAGTGATTTGTTTTACGTTATATAATAGGAAAACATTCAATGGAAAATAGTCACAGGTACACCTAATGTCATTTTGTTATGAATAATAATTAATTTAAACAAAATTTTATCTGAACATACAAATGAAAGAGTAATCACATCCAGCCATCTACCTCAAGCTGTTTAAATACAGTGCCATTGCTGAGATGAAAATGTCCAGAGTAGGGTGGGCCAAATAGTTGACCTGCAAGCCAGATTCAGCCACTGAAGAAACTTTATCTGACCTCCAATAGCTCTGTCAGGCTTAATTATGGTGCTATACACTATTTTGCTCAGCACTTGTAAGGAAAAGAAGGAATGAATCAGTATTTTATATAAATTTTATTTTATTGCTGTCTCATGCATATTCTGGAAAGGCTGCCAATCTGCCTCTAGAGTGGTCTTTTCCAAGATTATAACTGAACGTGTTGCATGGCCAACTCTTTCAACTATTCTAGAGACTTTAAGGATAGTTATGTAGTTGTATGTTGCTTTTAGTATAAGAAAACTAGATTTCATGGAGGCCAAAAGTATGCTAATGTATTGCATAGGTTGGTGAGATGACTTCTAGAAGACAAAAAGAACTGCAACCCAAAGGAGGAAGTAGTTTTAGATGTCATCGTACCTAAAGATTCACATCTATACACTGATGACACCCAAGTCTAGTGCTTTTTTTTGTGACAGTACTCACTGATGCAGAGTACCATTTTGTGCTGGCAGCCATGGTACTTTTATCAAGATACAAGTACTGGTACCTCATTTCTCTCTATATATGAAATGTACGCCCTTATGCCATCAATCCATTATGATGTGACAGTGTGACGGCAAGGGTGGGCCAGGCCAGTGACCTATGTGGTGGGACACACTAGCAGTTGCAGCCTGGGACTCGACAGCTGCTGCCAAAACAGGATTCCAGGTGATAGGCTGGGCCTGGGAGCAAGCAGGCCAGCTGGGCCTGGGACTGAGCAGGCTGGTTGGCAGGTTTGGCAGCCCGTGGGGATGAGGAAGGGAAAGGTTTGGTAACCCGTGCAGGGGAGGAGGAAAGGGGGATCTTCAGCTACCAGTGTCAGGCAGGGGCAGGGGGGAGAAAGGGGTGCTTTGGTGAACTGGGCTGGGGGAGGAGGGGAGATTTGGCAACCCACATGGTCATGGGGTTGGCCAGTGAAGCAAGTGGGGTGGAGACCCTGTGTTTACCTAAAAGCACTGCCCAACTCTATTTCCTTATGAGTCAGGTGGGGCCATGCAGGAACTGGACAAGTGTCTGGGCACAGCTGTGGGCTGGATGAGGACATAAAAATGGATCTTGGTAAGACAGAGTCTCTGTATGAGTGGTTCCAGGGTCCGGCAAATAGGCCAATTGCCAATTCTGGATGGGGTGCATGTAGCTTGGTGGTGCTCCTGGATCTGTCTCTGTCACTGGAGGGCTAAGTGGCTTCAGTGACTAGGAGTGCCTTCTGCCAGCTTTGGCTGTTGTGACATCTACAACTGTTCCTAAATTGAAATAGCTTAGCTGCAGTAGTCCAGGCACTGGCAACCTCTAGACTGAATTACAGTAATACATTCTATGTGAAGCTTCCCTTAAGGTTGGTCCAGAAGCTGAATGCATTCTAGTGCAGAATGCAGCAACAAGACTGCTATACTGACTATGCTTAACACCTGTGCTGAAAGAGGTGCTGCCAGGACAAGTTAAGGTCTTGCTATTGGCATATAAAGCCCCAAACAACTTGAGATCAGGTTACCTCTGAGAACACCTTAACTTGTATCTCTCTAATCCTCAGGAGAAACACGTTTAGCAGTGCTATATGCTCCGAAGGTTCCTTTTATGTTCACTAAGACCATGGCTTTTAGTGTGGCAGCACCTGCCGTTTGGAATGCGCTTCCAATGAACATCAGACAGGAATGTACATTATTGACATTTAGACACCTGCTTAAAACTTACCAGTTCACTTGAGGGGTGATCCAACTATATTGATGTACTAATCTGATCTATTGATTTATGACATATTCTGTATTTGCTTTACCAATGTAATTTTCATGTTGATTTGATGTTGTTCACCATATTTTTTAAAAAAATGTTGGTGGTATAGTTTTTTTTGTTTTACAAAGTAAATAAATAGTCAGGATTATTGTTATAACTATAATTTCTTTCATTGGTAGTTGCTAATTACTAATACAGTCTTTGCAGGAGTATTGTAAACTTTTATAATTGGCAACTATTAAAATTAAAATTAGTTCACTCTTAAGTCTCAGTTGTTTGCTTTTCTTGATTTAACTGAGTTCCTTATGACTAGACATTTATTTTCTTTGACATAATTGTTTGAAATTATAGTTCAATTGTAAGAACTCCCTTCAGATATTATTGTCACTCTATTTTTTTTCTTTTAAGATTTTAGTAAAGTGTTAGAACCTCTGATTTGTGAGTGGGATAATTTTTGGGAGAGCTGACATTGAAGGGTGTTGATGTGTATTCATGGATGGAGAATGATGGGAGTTGGAGTCCAACAACATGTGGAGAACCATAGGTCCCGAACCCTAAAATAGTCTGTAACTAAAGAGGGAATGGTTAAGAGTCCACAGAGCCACTCCTCCAATAGTCCCAATTGATAAGATAATGTATTCCATAGACAAAAATTCTTTGTTGCCTTGTGATACCAGCTTTATTATAAAGAATATCTGAGAGTGGGTCAGATAGTTCCACTCACTAGATTATCTGCCTCTGGGGATTGTTTCCCTACCATTGTTCTTCTTAGGAGAAATTTTGCCAGTTTAAGCTGTACATGTGAATGTGTATAAAAGGTATATGCAGCTGAAAATCGGCCTTTAATATACAAAACAAAGTTAACATATAACCTTAATGGTGGAAGGATTTGCTAATTCTTATATACTTTGGGGCTCTCAATCTCTCTTACATACTGGTCACAGTAGGTATAGCTAGACAATAACATATATGTAAATTGTCTGGATTGCATTCACTGATTTGCTCATTGACAGGCAGAGGGAACACAAAATTATTAAAGCAACTTCCACAAAGGATAAAAAGCAAAACATGATCCACATATTGGTTCCAAATTCATGATTAACTCAAGCCTCATTGTTTTCAGTGCAACTTAGTCATGACTAACTTGAAAAATACCGAGATTACTAAACACGTCTGAATGTGAGATCCAAAGTTAATCATGCTCACATTATGACTTCGTTGGGTATCACCCTGATATTTTTATGTCTCTTGCACAATACCAACTCTTATAATAGTAGCCAGGACTCTGGCAGATAATAAGCCAACGCCTCTGTATATAATAGAAAACTCCTGATTCCCTGTAATTGTGTTATAATCAGGAACTATAAAAAGTGTGTTATGATAACTGACACTAAATATTTTAATTACCTATAAGAACTATGGCATGTAATTAAATAGATGCTAAAACTAACATTTGCATAATCAACATTACTGCTAATATTTATTAAATGTTACCATTGTGTACAGTAATACCTCCGTTAATAAAGCAGATGCATTCCTGGGCGTTACTTCTGTAACAGAGACTTTGGTAGCAGAGGTAGGAATAAAGTGGAAAGAATAGGGATAGGTTCCTACACCCGCTCATAGATGCCGGGAATAGCTTCAACAGTATGATGAAGTCTTTTATTGTGGATTGGCCATAGACTTTTACAATATTATTAAATACTAAAATACTAAAAGAGAGAAATATAAGATTTAAAACAGGTCAGGAAATCAGCATTAAATATATTCCACTTAATAACATCATTTTATAAGTGTTAAAACAATAATATTAAACGTTCTAAATTTCCAAGTAACAAGAATGCAACCTCTTTGCTGCTAGAGCAAACTGAGCCACTTTATATGTGATATACACATTTTTGTCCTCTTATAAAGAAGACACATTCTGTGGGAGACAGGAACTTCCCTCTGGAATCCTCAAAAAGTGGGCAGAACAACAAGTAATGTGTGATGTCCTCAATCTGGCAGCATCCATATACACATCTCCGCTCCTCATGTGGGATCCCATGATATCTTCCATCAAGATAAGCTGAGGGCATCAACTGAAACCTAAGTTTAGTAAAAGCCTTGCGGAGATTAGAGCGCGTCAGGATTTCATGATAGTGTGCCCTTAAATTATCTAATTTAGGCTTAGGAAACCACATGGAAAATTGAGCACCAACAATTGCTGCCCTGTCCTGATTTACATCCAGAGCTTGGAAAACTTACTTTTTTGAACTTCAACGCCCATCAGCCCAATCCAGTGGCCATGCTGGCTGGGGCTGATGGGAGTCGTAGTTCAAAAAAGTAACTTTTCCAAGCTCTGTTTACATCATGATCAAAAATCCAATTTTTAAGGGCACATGAGTTGAGGGATAAAAACCTGTCCATAGTAAGGTTATATTCTTCAAGCTTTTCCTGGCACTGCTGTGCCCAACCTCTGAGTCTCAGCTGCTCAAACCAACAAAGCTTAGTCAGAGATTGGTCTTCCATCCCATTTAATCTGCGCCAATATCTAAAAAAGGATAGGTCAATTCTAGCTGCAATCGAAGGAAGGCCTAGCTCACCTCTCAGATGGGCTGATGGTGTTCTGGAGCAAAGTCCCAAAACCTGTTTCATAAATTTATTTTGGAGAACCTCCAACATGGATGTGAGGTGTTCCCCACAGATGTCAGCCCCATATAGCATTTGGGCAATAATTTTAGCTGTAAAAATGTTCAGGGTAGGAAAGATTTTTTCCCTAAGCTGTCCAATAGACCTAGAATTTGCTAAGGTGGTGCTTCCACGATAAATACTTGTTAAAATGAAGTCCCAAATATTTAAATAATTGAATCTCTATTCAATGTTATGCCTGTCAAGGGACCATTTATGCACTGGAACCCTTTTCCCAAAACCATAATTTTGGATTTGGAATAGTTGACCTTCAAGTGTTCCTCTTTACATAGCTGACCAAATCTACCTAGCATTCTTTGAAGTCCTATTTTGTTTAGGGAACAATTATCAATTGTGGGAGGAAAGAAGAACAGGAAGGCCATGCCAGGAATTAAATCATTAATATACAGGTTGAACAGAAAGGGGGCCAAAATACAGCCTTGCTTCACCCCTCGGTTGATGGAGATTGGTTGTGTTAAAACACCTTGGAGACCAACCTTTACCTGCATTAGGTTATCCTGGCATAGTAATTGAATAAGCCAAAGTAGCCTTTTGTTGATGATATTCATGGCCAGTTTTTGCCATAATTGCTTCCTCTCTATCAAATCAAAAGCTGATGAAAAATCAATAAAAGCAGCAAAAATAAATTTGTTTGGGCTCTTGGTATATTTTATAATTAAATGATAGAGTACGTATGCCTGGTCAATTGTACTCCTGCCCTTTCTGAAGCCTGCTTGCTCACCATAAATAAAGGAGTGGTCATTATCCCATTTCTGGAGTTTAAGCAAAAGAAACCTTGCATAAAGTTTGGATGACACATTTAAAAGGCTGATAGGTCTATAGTTGTTAGGGTCGCCTTTCTTAAAAATTGGCACAACAATGCTGGTCCGCCAACCTACTAGAAGTTTGCTAATATAGTTACTATAAGTAAATAATTTCACTAAAATCAGTGCCCACCAGTTGGCATCTACAATAAAAACCTCTGGGGAGATCATGCCCCACCCCTGGTGCTTTTCCCAGTCGCAATGCTGCAATTAATTCTATAACTTCAAAAGGGGAGACAGAGGGCCAATCAGGAAGGTTGGGAGGTGAGCTTGTCCCTGGTGTCTGTTTTTCCAATGCTGTCAAAGATGGCACTGATGGAGAATTTATCTCCTATGGGATCTTTTGCTGGGGGTCCTTGAAGAAATTTTAAGACACAGGCTTGAAGCAAAAAGGTAGGCCTTTATTCTTTACAAGCATATGCAGGGTCAGTCTCTCTGAGACATCCAGGAGAGAGTGCAGTGAGGCACAGTCTGCATAGATCTTTTATATGGTACTAAATACACATGTGACATTAGTTTACCAATCCCACAAGTTCCTTTCCACATAACGTAACAGTTCCTTCCTCCTGCAATATTTCCAACCAATCAGATAATTTTATTAAAATGAGTATATGTATATTCATAATTTGCAACCATCTCCCATCCCATTGTCCTGCTGTCTTCTTTGACTAATGTCAATCTGTCCCCTTGACTAATATTTGCAATACTCCCCTGTCTCCTTGACCGATGTTACCACTATTCTTTTGTCTCACGTTACTAATGGTTTTAGGCCAGTTGAGACCAGTTTGTACCATACACTTCATTCTACTTATCGTGAGTGGGCCTTCACGCATACTTTCATGGCTTCTGATTAGCCAAGCTGACCCAGGGACACCTGAGAACATTACAACATGTTCCTTAAGCAATACCACAATGCCAGGTTGAGACTGGTTAACTTAGGGTGTCCATGAGCATCATAGTTTTATTAGCCTGCTATAGGGTTCCTTATTCCTTATAGTTTCTCAGAAATCCCATTCCTTATAAAATACATAGCTTATGAGGGAGGATTATATTTAAACACTGGGTTGCGTTTGGAGACCACCTGGTCTAGGGAAGACACTGGGGCTGATTCTAGCCACTAAGTGTCTCTCAGCCTCAGAGGAATAGACAAAGCAAGCCACCTCAAAATACTTATTTACCATGAATACCCACTTAGAAAGTTGTATCCTATTTATCAAAAGTGAAAAAACAACACACCAAGTTATTTTAAAATGTGTGCTAAAGCTCAAAGTTCCTCTCGTTCTGACTTTGGAAGAGCTGTAAAATACTTCTGCTAGTCGGTGTTCTCGCTCTACAAAATCAAGAACAGAATATATGTCATTGTTATCTGTTTCACTAAAATCAGTTTCTCAGGATAAAACGTTTAAAAATATATCCATCGTGGATTATAGGCCTCCTTTGCTTAAAACAATACGGCCGTTAATCAAAAGTTAATCATACACACAGGCCTACTTGCTTCATTTTCATGGGTTGGGAAGTTCAAACTGAATTTGCTTTCCCTATGATCCCAAGGCCTGTGGCCTTCTTTGCTTAATTCTTTAGTTCCTTTTGATTTTATTATATATACCTATACCTTCTAATATAATAACCTATGTTTATATGTGTGAATATATTAAAATTCTCCATTAGCACTAAAATGGGAAAAGCATTTTTCAGGTGTGATTTGAAACACATCTTTATACATGCTGTAAGAGGAGTCTCCCTGTATCAGTTTCCAAAACTTTGTTTCATCTCCTTCAATAAAGGCAAGACTTAAGGATTTCCAGTTATTTTAATAAAGCGCTCTTTTTTCCTCCTAAGCAAGTTTTTATAATCACTTCGGTGTTTTTGGAGAAGTATGATAGTTTCATCTGAGCAAAAGCGTCTTAACAACCCTGCGAATCTGTTTAGTTCCTTTTTCTTAGATTTGCATTCCCTGCCAAACCATGACCATACTGCCAGGGGAGACTTAACTGAGGATGCTATGGTCAAGTATGGTTAAAGTGCAGTGAAAATGTCCCAGAATATTTCACAAATATGCCAAGATCCTTCTACAACAGACTGATAGAGTTCTTGTAATTCAGCACTTTGTAATACCTCCCTAATATTAGTATCCATTTGGGGACCATATAATCTGTTTCTCTCCCTGTCGATTACAGGCTCTATGGTAATCTGTTACAACACGAGATTTCCCCCCTCTGCAGATCCAGTGTTAGTTTGAGAGGGAAGTGATCACTTTTGGATCTATCCTCAATTTCCATGGATTGAATGAAGGGGATCAACGAGGGAGATCCAAGAATATAATCAACCACACTAGCTCCCTTGTTTGTAAAATATGTATAGTAGCCATTTGAACAATCTAAGTAGGTCCTGTTTAGACAGATAAATTGATGTTTGAAAATGATTGTCAAGAGGGCTTGGCCATATCTATTAATAGTCTTATCACATGAAGTACAAGGTATATTTATTGTTTTTCCTAAATCTAAACTGAGTGCTGTTTCTACTGAGGAGTAATCTGCACCCACCTGAGCATTAAAATCTCCACAGATTAATAGTTGGTAATTAGGATAATCTGTGAGGAGTCTATCTAGCAGGTCTTCCAACGTTGTCCATATCTCGTCATGGGAGCTAGTAGATCTTGGAGGTATGTAGATGTTAACACATATCAGGTGACCTGAATTATATCCTTGTATCACTAGAACATGAAAATAGTTAGAAACTTGCTCTTTGACCTCAATCCCCTCTAAATCTAGAGTGGCTGAAATTGCAATAGCTAACCCTCTACTCCCTTGACCTGTTAAAGAGTTTCTTTGCTGGTTGTTCCCAAATCATAAATCCTTGGATACTTAAGGAATTTTCCTCCTGTAGCCAAGTCTCTTGCAAGCAAATTATATCAAAAGTCTGAAGATATTGTGTAACTTCTCTGTCAACCAATTTATTCCTCCAGCCTGTGATATTTCAAGATAGAAATCTTGTGTACACAGGTTGGTATCTATCTATTGGGAGTCAGTCCTCTGGACAGGCTGCCAGGCAAGCAAATCTATTACCTTCAAGGTAGTAGGAGGTAAAAGGAGGTTAAAGGAGGGATCTATACATGTGAGCATGCAAAGTGCCCAAGTGGAATCCCAGATCCACTCTACCTTTGTTCCCTTCTCCTGGGGCTGTTCCCAGTATTTCTACCTTATCCCATTCTGAATTTATTTGAGTTAGGTGGCTTAGTTCTGATAAAATAGCCTTTCCCCCTAAAAAGGATCCTGCTCCACTCTTATAGTCCAATTGCAGAGAGTCAATTTTTAAGTTTAGACAAGGATACATCTAAGGTTCCTGGAAAGGGGATTTGTGAAATCATTTGTTCCTCATTTCCAGAGACTCTTACTTCATCTCCTATATAATCCATTTCATACAGTTCCTGTACTTCAGGAGACTCCTCACTATGTATAAATCCCACCTTATTGTTCTGTAACCTTGGTGTACGTTGAATATGAGAATTCTTAATATGAAATTTACGTCTAAAATTATCATGGGTAGAACATGTGCCCAATTTGAATGAAATTTCTCTATCTTTAAATTTGTGTAGGAGATTCCAAAAATGAAGAGCTTGTCCATTATTAGTAAATCTCAAGTTCACTTTGCCTCTCTTCATCTTGTATCTTTTGGGGTATACGCAGAAGCATTTTATGTGCATTGTGGAATCGCAGTTATTGCCCAAGGTATCCAGTATGTCCTGCAACACCTCTAGGTTAGACACCCAAGCACTATCCGACTTTCTAAGAAGCCAATTAAAAATGGTTATACTACACGCCAACTTAGTAGGAGACAAGTCCTCCTGTAAAGTCAAACCAACACCAGATATTTGCTGTCGTGAATATTGTTCCTTAATCTCAGCTCCCTGCAGCTTTTTTCACACAGTGCTGGTTCTGGTGGGGATTGTTGTCTGGATTCTCCCTGGAGGTCATCATACCATTCATCCAGCAGAATTAGATCTGGGTTTGATAGAGTCAAATTACAGTCCTCAGTGATAGTTCCAAGAACATCTTCTCTAGCTGAGTTAGCTGTTATAGTCTCTGCGTTTGTAGCCCAATCCAGCATTATCTCTTCCAAATGTCAAGAAGAAGGTTGACCTTTAAAAAAGGGGGGGGAAGTGGTGGAAGCTCTTCTGGCACCCCTAAACTCAGAATCAGCAGCTTGAAGATCAGCTGGGCTGTTGTCTGAAAAAGCATTGGGTGGAGCTGCTCTTATTATTCCCAATTCAATCAGGGCAGCTGTTGATTGAAGTGTAGCTTTCAGACCAGAAATTTCTTGTTTAATGGAAGATAAATTGTTGAAAATGTTTTGATTAGTTTGAGCAGAAAGGAAACACTGGTCTCTTCAATATTTGAATATATTCTCTTCCTGTTTACAACTTAATTTGCCTGGGTCCTTTGTGGGTCTTTCCTGAGGGCTTGTAATATACCTGGGTGGAATATAGTTTACATTTTCTTGCTGCATGCCCGCTAAGTCCTTTTCCAGAAAATCTGGATCCAGTGACCAATTGCCTATCCCCTGTGGATCCTCCTTGGAATCCCAAGGCACGTTGTTCAACAGAATTATTTCACTGCCTTCACCCAGGTTAGCAGAATTATTGGGAGAGGCCAGAGTGAGGACTCATTGTTCAGAGAGATCCTTTTACTTCCTTCTCCCATGTAGCAGGGTTCTTGGAAGAACCAAAAGCCCAGACACTAGTCTGCCATTGTATGGGACAATTGGGGTTTAATTGCTAAAGATCTTCAGCTGGGACACAGTAATTTATAATTGATTTCTGTGCCTGTCCCTTTAATGCTGAAGTAACAAAAGCCTGAGCTTTTTGTGCAAAAGTATGAACCATTATAACCAACTTATCAAGCTCAGCCCCCCCTGATGATTTCAACACAGAGGATAACAAGGGTTTTATAAAAGTTCATACAAAGTTCATACAAGATTATACAAGACGAGACCTGCAGCCAAGGTTCTTCCCAAACCTGCTGTATTCTGAAAGTTTAAACAGCTCCATCAGCAGCATTCAGTCTGGGAGCACCATAATTGCTCCAAACTCTGCAGTCATCCCCCAGGCTGCAACCAGCAAACAACTATTTCAATAAAAACAAGCAGACTTGAAGAAAAGCAGGAGGAAATTCAGCCCACAACCTTGTAGCTAGAATTTCAATTAATTATTAAAAGTAGTAAGCGTAGAGGGATTAAAACAAAGCTCATGACCCGGTGCTTAGAAAACAGTTACTGCTCCATCCTCCATCTTGAACTCACCGCCTTGAATTTGAAGGGGGGGGGACAACTTCAACAGGGGCTTTAAAGGGTGCCTACCTGGCATCCACCCTCTCCCCTCCTTTTCCTCCTCTAAATCGTATTAGATCCTTCCCTCCCCAGCCCTGGGAAAGCAAGAGATCTCTTTAATGCATACACACAGGCTTGTCAGTTTCACCTTAGCAAAGCAAAGGCACATGCTGGTCAGTTTCACCTGATGGCAAAAGCACAGGCTTGAAAGTTTATCTATAGCACAGCAAAGCAAAGCTGATGAGTTTCACCTTTTAAAAAGCCCTTGGGAGACCAGGGTTTGAATCTCCACACAGTCATGAAGCTTACTGGATGACCTTGGGCCAGTCACTGCCTCTCAGCCTCAGAGGAAGGCAATGGTAAAACCACCTCTGAATACTGCTCACAATGAAAACCCTATTCATAGGGTCACCCATAAATCGGAATTGACTTTAGGGCAATCCATTTCATTTTCAAAAGAAGCTTGGTTCCTGAAGGATTTGTTAACTGAGGTATTACTGTAATCTCATTAGTACTTTTGAATATTTTAGTATTCAGTTATAAGGCAACCCAATGCATAACTTTGTTAAATGATCAGTATTGCCAGCCGGATACTCAGAGTTGGAATTAGAATAACTTGTTTGCAGGAACAACTCAGATAATTGGGACAGTGTAGAATAATTATTTTGTGGGAACAAAAAGATGACAAACATACTGAGGAACAACTCTATTATTTTATATGATTTAGTAATGTGGGCCATTATTGTTGTTGTTATTATTTCCATTTATAGACTGCTTACTATCTAACAGATCTCAAAGCATTTTTTTTAGGATCTTTATCTTCTCACTAAAGTTGCATAAGAGAGCCAGTGTGGCATAGTGGTTAGAGTGTTGAACTACGACCTGGGAGACTAGGGTTCAAATCCCACATAGCCACAAAGCTCATTGGGTGACCTTGGGCCAGTCACTTCCTCTCAGCCTCAGAGGAAGGCAATGGTAAACCATCTCTGAATACCGCTTACCATGAAAACCCTATTAATAGGGTCACCATAACTTGGGATCAACTTGAAGGCAGTCCATTTCCATTTTCAAAGTTGCATATGATTATGACAAAATGTAGGAAAGGAAATGGGGATTTTTCTAAAGATATACCTATTACATGTTGCACCCTGAAGCATTATCTCTGTAAATAATGCAATGACTTGGTTTAGCTTTAGAAAAAGCTAGAGTGTGCTAAAAAAATTCAACCAACATAATATTGTAATTGATTCTACCTCCTTCATATTCCCATAGTTTACTTTTCTTTTGGAGTAATAGTGGAAGATAAGGATAATACTTTTCTTTTAGCCCCCTGAGGCTGTGATCTTAAACATACCATTTGGAAGCAAGTTTCATTGATGTGGTAGAACATCCTTCCTAGGAAATGCATTGAGGATTAAGGTACAAGAGACAAACTGAGAAAAGTATTGAATAACTTAAAACAGTCTTGAGCAGAGTGTCCCATTAGCTTTGATCTTAAATTTACTGAGCAATTATAGTTTCAGGACAGATATAAATGGTTTACACACTCTGCTCTGCAGGAAAGAAAGCACCTCCATCCAAATGTCACTTTGATCCTCAATGAACCAAGAGTACATCTCTGGGCGAATTAACTGCTAACTAATCAGGCAACATAGTTCTGACAGGAGGTATCTGCCCTTTATGCAGGAACCTGTTTGAAAAGTTATGGCTTAGTGGTACTTGTATGTAGGTCCTTATATTCAGTGTGTGCATTACTTGATCTTAAGAAGCAGATATCTGGAGTCCTTAACATATAAAATTAAGGTAAAAAGTGAATTAATAAATTAATAAACATCTTGATACATCTATTTTGACTACATTTTCTGTTTGCCTTATGAGTCACCTAAATACATCCTTGTACAGTATATGTGATACTTTATTAATATATTTATTGTTTGACCTTTCTCCAATGAGCTCAGGGTTCTTCCCAACCAACTACCTTCATTTTATTGTCATAATAGTCCTGTGCAGTAGGTTAGAGAGAGAAAGAGTGACTGGACGAAGGTCACCTAGTCAGCTTTGTGGCCGGGTATGTATTTGATCCTGGTTCTCTCTGGTAATAGTTTGACACTCTAACCACATGAAGCATACCATCTTGTTGAAATTCCATCCTTTCATGAATAAAAATTATATATGAGAGGTTCATGGATCGTAAAACATTTCTGCAAAGTTGCCAGTACAAATGCCAACTGTAAGTGGACAGAATGTATAACAGTCTAAAAGAAATTATCACCAGGCATATGAATCTGGTGCTCTCTAACAGTATATAGTTCATATTGGACATTTTTGTGCAACTCCCATTTCTGTTAACTTGTTTCAGTGAGCACACACACACTGTAACTTAAAAAAAATGCAAAACTTAAAAGCAGGTTTCTAGTGCTTTTATAGAGCTCTCAGAAGACATGCTTTTTCTGCTCTTAAATGATTATAAGAAAAAGAGACCTTTGCTCCCAAATACATTTACATAATTGTGAGGTACTCTATTTTCATGTACTTCAAGAGTGTTAAATACGACTATTTGCTGGCATTATGTGTTGGAGAAAAAAGGGAAACCACTTACCTCTTTTTTTTGGACTAAGAGTGAAAAAAACACAAATTTGAATTACTTTGAAGTATTCTTGGAAGAAAGAAAACTATTTATTTATTATATTTATATATTTATATAACAACATTTTTTAAAAAGAATGTTTAAAAACCTATTAAAAAGCAATTCCAACACAGATGCAGACTGGGATAAGGTCTCAACATAAAAGGCTTGTTGAAAGAGGAAGGTCGTCAGTAGGTTCCAAAAAAGATTACAGATGCCTGTCTAATATTTAAGGGGAGGGAATTCCAAAAGGTAGGTGCTGCCACACTAAAGCTCCATTTCCTATGTTGTGCAGAACGAACCTCCTGATAAGATGATATCTGCAGAAGGCCCTTACCTGCAGGTATCTGCAGGAGGCTCAGTGATAAGATGGTATCTGCAGGAGGCTCAGTGATCGACTGGGTATATAAGGGATAAGATGGTCTTTCAGGTATCCTGGTACTAAGCTGTATAGGGCTTTGTACATCAAAACTAGAATCTTGAACTTGGCCCAGTAGCAAATGGGCAGCCAGTGCAATTCTTTCAGCAGCGGGGTGACATGTTGGTGATACCCTGCCCCAGTGAGCAGTCTTGCCGCTGCATTTTGCACCAGCTGCAGCTTCTGGACTAACCGCAATGGTAGCCCCACATAGGGCACATGACTGTAATCCAGCCTGGAGGTTACCGATGCATGGCTATCCCAGTCCAGAAATGACAGCAGCTGTCTTACCAGTCAAAACTGGTATAGTAGGGCCCCACTCATATGGCAGGTTAGGTTCTAGACCCCCGCCGAAAAGTGAAAACTGCCGAAAAACAGATCAGCTGTAGCGCGCGAGGGTCTGGAACCTAACCCACTGATTGCCCTTTATTTTATTTTAAAGAAAATAAAACAGAACAAAATAATTTTGGAGAAAAACTAAAAAAAGGGAAGTCCACCACATAAGATAATAGGTTCCAGACTCCCCACACCCTCTTCATTACTGAGACAAGGCAGAGCAAGTGATTCTACAGAGAGCACATGGAGTCAGGGACTATCTGTGAAAAAGTATTTTGTCTTAATCTTGAGGACGCAAAATGAAGTGGAAATTTATCCCAAATCCTTTCCCATTTCACCAGGTCAATTTCCTTACCTATATCCACGTCTCAAATATGTCTTAAACTATCCAAATTCCCTGTAGCTACTTCTAACAACAATTTATACAATTGTGACAATAACCCCTTATCTATATAAGTAGTTTGCAGAAGATACTTTTCAAACTGTGTCAAGGGCTTTGTTCCCCTTGCTTTTGACACAATTGTGGCAGGGAGAGAAAAAGTAAAACTGTCCCCTCCCAGCCTGCATAGTCCCAAGGTACAGTATGGGCTTCTTCTTCACTGCCACTTATAAAAATAAAATGTGCATGTTAATTGGAGTTACACCATTAAATGATACACCTACTTTGGGTCTTAGACCTACTCAAGTCTCTCCCAAGCAATTTGTTAGGGGAGCAAATCCAGTGCCTGCAAGGGAGGAGGACCATCACCGCCCAGGGAGGGAGAGCCATCTGCCTGCTTTGCTGCTGCTGCTTGGCCAACATCTCTGCTCTCTCCTTCTTGGGCTCCTGCTCTGCACGTGGGCACCTTGCAGGACCAGGCTCCAGGTACTCAGTCAGCTGTGCCTGATACTGTTCCACCTGTCCCTTCTTTGGAGGGGATATATAAGCCGGCTGGCTGAGGGGGCTTGGGAGACCCACTGCCTGCAAGGGGAAGAGGACCATCACTGCCCAGGGAGGGAGAACCATCTGCCTGCCTGTGCTGCTGCTGTGCTGCTGCTGTGCTGCTGCTGTGCTGCTGCTGTGCTGCTGCTGGATAACATCTCTGCTCTCTCCTTCTTGGGCTCCTGCTCTGCACGTGGGCACCTTGCAGGACCAGGCTCCAGGTACTCAGCCAGCTGTGCCTGATACTGTTCCACCTGTCCCTTCTCTGGAGGGGATATATAAGCCGGCTGGCTGAGGGGGCTTGGGAGATCCAGTGCCTGCAAGGGAAGAGGACCATCACTGCCCAGGGAGGGAGAGCCATCTGCCTGCTTTGCTGCTGCTGCTTGGCCAACATCTCTGCTCTCTCCTTCTTGGGCTCCTGCTCTGCACGTGGGCACCTTGCAGGACCAGGCCCCAGGTGGCGCTTTTCCCGGGAAGAAGAATGGTTTGAGAGCTGCGTTGGTGTGCATGGAGCACGGGACTGTGGTTGTTGTGTAGACCTGAATGGAATGAGTGGATGTTTGTATGACTGTATGTTGTGAGTGTGTGTGTATTTTTATTTTATTTTATTTTTATTTTATTTTATTATGTGCCTGGGCGGGAGGATAGGGTATTGGGAGGGGGGACCAGAGGGAGCCCCTGTTAGCGTAGTGATGGGTAATGGGAGGTATGGCGTTGTGAGGAGGACATGCCGGTTGAGGGGAACTCGGCCCAGACAATTGGTGGCTGCACCGTGTTCCGGTCCTCCCCACATCCACAGGATTGCTGGTAGTTCTATCAGCCAACTCTCGGATCTCCAGTTGCTGCTTCTTAATGCCAGATCGGTAAATAATAAAGCTTCCCTCATCCATGATTTAATTGTGGATGAGGCGGCCGATCTGGCGTTTATTACTGAGACATGGGTGAGCGATCTGGGAGGCATTAATCTCTCCCAGCTGTGCCCACCTGGGTACTCGGTTCAGCATCTGGGTAGATCCGAGGGTCGGGGAGGGGGAATCGCTGTGGTCTATAGAAGTTCCATCCCTCTCATTAGGCACCCTATCCAGCTAGCTAATGGTCTGGAGTGTCTCCATATTACGTTGGGTCAGCGAGACAGACTGGGAATACTGTTGTTGTACCATCCACCCTGCTGCCCAACAGCCTCCCTAACTGAGCTGATGGAGGTGGTCTCGGGTTTGGTGTTGCGATCCCCCAAATTTATGGTATTGGGGGATCTCAACATTCATGCCGAGACCGCTTTGTCTGGGTCGGCTCAGGACTTCATGGCCTCCATGACAGCCATGGAGCTGTTTCAATTTGTTACTGGCCCTACGCATATTTCGGGGCACACTCTAGACTTAATTTTTGCTACTGGAGCAGGGGATGGTGATCTGGGAGTGAGGGATTTTACATCTATTCTTCTGTCATGGACAGATCATCACCTATTGAGGTGTAGGCTCACAATGTTTTCTCCCCTCTGCAAGGGTGGAGGACCAATTAAGATGGTCCGCCCCCGGAGACTAATGAATCCTGAAGGTTTTCAGAAGGCTCTGGGGAGTTTTCCGGCTGATAAAACTGACGCTCCTGTCGAAACCCTGGTCAATCTGTGGAATACGGAAATGACCCGGGCAGTTGACACGATCGCCCCGGTGCGCCCTCTCCTCTGCAGAGCTCAATTGGCTCCGTGGTTTACCCGGAGCTAAGAGTGATGAAGCAAGAAAGGAGACGGCTTGAGTGCAAATGGAGACGAACTCCTGACGGCTGTGGTCTTGCACTTGTGAAGATCTCTACCAAGCTCTATGTGAAGGCGGTGAGGGCAGCGAAGAAGCAGTACTTTGCTGCCTCCATTCAGTCATCTTCTAACCGCCCAGCAGAACTTTATAAGGTTGTTCGGGGACTTTTACACTCTGGTCCTCAGAACGCAATAATACCATCAATAGCCTGCTGTAATGAGTTTGCGAGACACTTCCAAGATAAGATCACAAACATCCGCCGGGACCTTGACTCCAATATTGTAGCAGTTGAGCCTAATGAGGTGTCCGGAGCACAGTCCTGTCCTGTTTTATTGGATGAATTTCAGTTGGTTCAGCTCGAGGACGTGGACAAGGTGCTTGGACAGGTGCGGGCGACCACTTCTGCTCTGGATCCTTGCCCCTCATGGCTAATAAAAGCTAGCAGGAACGGAACAGCCGGATGGGCCAAGGAGGTGATCAATGCCTCTTTACGAGAGGGAGTGGTACCACCCTGCCTGAAACAGGCGGTGGTGAGACCGCTCCTAAAGAAACCCTCCTTGGACCCTGAAAATCTTGACAACTATAGACCGGTAGCAAATGTTCCGTTCCTGGGCAAGGTTTTATAGCGTGTGGTCGCTCACCAGCTCCAGGCTCTCTTGGATGAAACTGATTATCTGGATCCATGTCAATCGGGCTTTCGGCCGGGGTTTGGTACAGAAACAGCCTTGGTCGCCCTGTATGATGACCTCTGTCGGGAGAAAGACAGAGGGAGTGTAACTCTGTTGGTTCTCCTTGATCTCTCAGCGGCTTTTGATACCATCGACCATGGTATCCTTCTGGGACGTCTTGCAGACTTAGGAGTTGGAGGCACTGCTTGGCGGTGGCTGTGCTCCTACCTCAAGAATCGTCTCCAGAAGTTGGTGCTTGGGGAGCATTACTTGAGTCCCTGGATACTCCAATATGGGGTCCCACAGGGTTCAGTTCTGTCCCCCATGCTCTTTAATATCTATATGAAGCCGCTGGGCGAGGTCATTAGGAGATTTGGAGTGCGTTTCCAGCAATATGCTGATGATACGCAGCTCTACTTCTCCTTTTCATCTTCTTCAGGTGAGGCTGTTAATGTACTAAACCACTGCCTGGCCGCGATGATGGACTGGATGAGAGCTAATAAACTGAGACTCAATCCTGACAAGACTGAGATGCTGTTGGTGGGGGGGCTCTCTGCCCAGATGGTTGATGTCTGACCTGCCCTAGATGGGGTTACACTCCCCCTAAAGGAGCAGGTCCATAGTTTGGGGGTCTTATTAGATCCGCTCCTGTCACTGGAGGCTCAAGTAGCCTCGGTGGCACGGAATGCGTTCTACCAGCTTCGGCTGGTAGCCCAACTACGACCCTATCTGGATAGGGAGAACCTTGCCACAGTTATCCATGCTCTGGTAACCTCTAGATTGGACTACTGTAATGCACTCTACGTAGGGTTACCTCTGAAGACGGTTCGGAAACTTCAGCTGGTGCAGAATGCTGCGGCCAGAGTTCTTACTGGGACAAAAAAATTTGATCATATAACACCTGTCCTGGCCCAGCTGCACTGGCTACCAATATGTTTCCGGGCCAGATTCAAAGTGTTGGTTCTTACCTATAAAGCCCTTAACGGTATCGGACCGCAATACCTGATGGAACGCCTCTCCCGCTATGTACCTACCCGGTCGCTGCGCTCGACGTCGAAGGCCCTTCTCCGTGTCCCAACGCATAGGGAGGCACGGAGAACGATAACTAGAGCTAGGGCCTTCTCAGTGGTGGCCCCCGAACTATGGAACGTCCTCCCTGATGAGATACGCCTGGCGCCTTCTTTGTTATCTTTTCGGCGCCAGGTAAAGACCTACCTCTTCGCCCAGGCATTTTAAAAATTTTAAAATTTGAATTTAAAATTGAAAATTTTTAATTATGTTTTATTGTGTATTGTATTTACATCCACTTGTATTTTAACCTGTTTTATTATGCTGTACACCGCCCTGGGAGCTTATTGCTATAGGGCGGTCTAAAAATGTAATAAAACAAACAAACAAATAAATAAATAAATGTCTAGAGATCCAAATGATGGCACTTGCACATAATCCTAAGCAAAGGTATCCTCACTCATGATATAAGAAGGATAATGCAGAATTTATTTTAGCACTTGTATTAATATAATAATAATAATAATAATAATTCCTAAGCTTTGTGTATCCCCACGTCACCCTTTGATAATGCCTGCTGGCACAGCTGTTTCACTTACATATTTTGTTGTTATTGCTGCTCCTGCTCCTGCTGCTCTATCTTGTAACTGACACAGTTTTTCATTGTGCTGCCACAGCTTCTTATGCTCTACTTGGTTTGTTTTTGTGACTTCCACACCCCAGTTTCCTGAATTCACTTTGATAACTGCTCTGACTTGTCCATCTTCCCTCTATAGCCTACTGCGTCATTCTATAACTCAAACTTGTCTTCATATGCAGATTTATTTTTCTACACCACATATTCTGTTGGGCATCAGCCATGGGATTGGGACTAAGGACATAAAAGTACTGTACTCCCCAGTATAGTGCAACGTCTGCTGCAACTTCTTGGGAACGGTTTCAGTTGATGCGGCCTGATGACGTAGACAAGGTGCTTGCGATGCTACTGCCAGCAATGTGTCCTCTAGATCCTTTCCTTTCTTGGCTTATTACAGCTTGCTGAGGGGTTTGACCGAGTGGATCCAGGGTGTGGTCAATGCATTGTTGCAGGAGGGAGTGGTTCCAGCCGTCCTGAAAGAGGCTGTGATTTGACCACTTCTGAAAAAGCCCACCTGGGACCCATTGGTCTGTGACAATTATCGACTGGTTGCAAATACCCCCTTCTTAGGGAAGGGAATTGTGGCACAGTAATTGCAAGTACTCTTGGATGAAACAGATTATCTTGACCCATTCCAGTCTGGGGTCAGGCCTGGTTATGAGGCTGAATCAGCCTTGGTCGCCCTGATAGATGACGTTTATCGGGAGCGGAACGGGGGAGTGCGGCCCTGTTATTCTTACTTGATCTCTCAGTGGCTTTTGATACCATTGACTATGGTATCCTTCTGGGCTGACTTGGTGAGATGGGTATTGGAGGCACTGTTTTGGTTGTTTAAGAATATCCCAACCACATTATCAAATAGTAATTTGAAAGATTTTTTTTTTAAAGCAGTTTATCAATGGTACTTAACACCACATAGATTAAGCAAAATATTTAATCAAAATATGTACTGTTGGAGATGTAGAAGAAGTAACATGGATTTTATACATCTTTTTTGGAGCTGTGTTAAAATAAAACCTTTTTGGAACAAAATTTTAGATATAATACAGAATATTACAGGTCAGATGTTATTCAGAAATCCTAAAACAATTCTTTTGTGCTTATTTTGTGAAGAAATTATTAATGTAGATTTTCAATTAGTAGCTACTTTGCTCACAGTGGCAAAAATATGTATCTCACAAAAATGGAAGAATAACAAATCCCCAACATTGATGGATTGGTTGAAAAAAACTGGGGAGACAGTATTAATGATAAAAATGACTTATAATAGAAATGCGATGAATTATAACCATCAAAATAAATTTGTAGAGAAATGGGCTTTATTTATACAATTCTGGAATGATAAAATGATAGGTGAAATAGCTCAATTTAATTTATTTACCTCAATATAGGAAACTGTTGTATGATATATTACGCTTAAATATGAAGGGGTAAGAAGTTAACCTTAATAATTACCTATTATTACTTTTGTTCATTTCATATTTTGTTGTTGTTGCGTTATTTTGTAATGCTTCTGTGTAATCGAATTGGAACATTTTGTACTTTTACTTTATCTTGAATAAAATTCTTTAAAAAAGAAGTAACTACAGGGAATTTGGATAGTTTAAGACATATCTGAGACATGGATATAGGTAAGGAAATTGACCTGGTGAAATGGGAAAGGATTTGGGATAAATTTCCACTACATTTTGCATCCTCAAGATTAAGGCAAAACCCTTTTTCACAGATAGTCCCTGACTCCATGTGATCTCTGTAGAATCACTTGCTCTACCTTGTCTCAGTAATGAAGAGGGTGTGGGGAGTCTGGAACCTATTATCATATGTGGTGGACTTCCCTTTTTTTAGTTTTTCTCCAAAATTATTTTGTTCTGTTTTGTTTTCTTTAAAATAAATTTTGTAATTTATAAATGTATAAGTTACTCATTGAATATTGCAAATGGAAATTCATGCTGTAAAATTGCAAAAAATTAAAAAAGCTTTCAACAATTAAAAAAATCTCGCTGACGTGTCCTTTGCAGTTCCTGTTGACACTAGTTGGCCTAAGAGAGCATTTCTCCTTGCATTCTTCATGCATACAGTTCAAGAACTGAATCTCAGGAGGCTCTCTGGAAGACATTTCCAGGAGCTGAATCGTTAGAGAGATGGTTCTATAAGGAATTTACTGTTCTCACTGCTGTGCTGTAGCAGGGAAGCCTTGACTGGCTACAGTAAACCTCAACCAGAAACCTAGATTAAACCCATTTTAAACAAAAAGTGTGTATGCTTAGGTTTCAGTTCAAGCTACTGTAGGTTCAGTTAAGGTTTTAAGCGCAGCTTACAAGCTTATTTCTCTTTGTCATAATGCAGAACCTGGGATCATTCAATGAAACTGAATGGTAATTTAGGACAGACAAAAGAAAGTACTACTTCACACAGCACATGAAATTTGCTATTAGAAGATATGGTGATGGCCACAGTTTAGGTGGCTTACAAAAGGAATTGGACAAATTCATGGACAATAAGGCTATCAATGAGTACTACTTATGATTTCTATATTACCTCCAATATGAGAGGCTGTATGCCTTTGAACACCAGTCGCTGGGGAACAATAGCAGGCTAGAGTAATGCACTTATGTTCTGCTTGTGGTCTTCCCATAGGTATCTGGTGGGCCACTTCCCATAGGTATCTGGCTGGCCACAGAATGCTAGATCAGATAGATCTGATCTAGCACTTACACTCTTATTTGTGAATTCATTATTGAAGACATAGTCAACTGTAGTATAAGTTAGTTGTCTGGGAACGATAATTACCAAATCCAAGCACCTTCTCTATATAAGGATAGTATACCACTGTTTAGAAATCAGCTAAGCCTATGCTCATTTTTAAATGAGCATGGAATAAATGTTCAAAATGTTTCCAATTTTGCACTTGTAATGAGATATGTAATTAAGTACAATCCTATGGACTTTAATTGTTTAGGAGTATGTGCTATTGAATTCAATGTGTCTGTCTTCTTATGTAAACATATTAATAGAACTGAACTGCAACTGTGCTGCATTAGCCATTGAGAAGTAAAACAATACCGTTATAGTTCTGTTCCTAAATTTAGATGTTCATGGCAGTGTTCTGGTTTAGGATTATTCCTGAAGTCAGTCGTATTTGTGTATTTCAAAATGTATAAACTGCTCTACATTCAGAGAATAACTAAGTGGTGTACAGAAATAGAAGCCGTTGCACTTGCTTCTGATGCATTTACCTCTTCAGTTTGGGAGGAAGGATAGGATATAAACTGAATCAATACTATAATATGCAGATATACCTTTATTCTCACTAATATCTCTATCACTTGCACTTATTCTGTTTTCATTCTCCCGATAGCTTAGATTAATAGTTGGGGAAATAGTATTTCTTTAATAAGGTTGTATTTATCTGTGATGATCCATTAAATCAAAAACTATAATCATGACTAATCTATGAAATATAATTAGATCAACATGTTACAAGGCTTCTAGTTAAAAAAGTAATATAAATGGCTATCTGTACTGTATCCTGCAAATAAATTTATTTGATTAGATAAGGGCATCTGACTGGCATCTAAAAATATTTTAATCTGGTTTCCATAATGTCCCTAACAAATTTTAATCAAGATATGGTAAAAACAAAACAAAAAATATCCTTTGCCCACAATTTGATTTGTAAGGGAAAAATTGTCAAAGGTTTTGACAAGCTGAGATATCAGGCACTTTAAGTATTTCATTTCTCTTTTAGTTTTGTATTTAATTTTCTAGTCATACCTGTCTCTGTCATATGCTGCATACATATGAAGCTCTTGAAAAGTAGCACTGACTTTATTATAGATGTTGACATTCCATGAAAGTATTGGGTTGTGCAGCAAAATATATTTCTGTCTGGGTTAATACAGATTGACCGTTCCAAACTGAAATCATAAGAAAAGGTATTATGATGATTATTTGCCTTAAGATCCAAAGTCAGGTTACAACAGTATAAATAATACAAATTAAAACCAGAGAAAACCAACCATATATTTATAACCCCAAATTATGTTGTGTTACAGAGTAGAGCTCTTAGCCAAAGTAACATGAATTGGAGATGTAATGTCTACCTGTTTCATCAATAGTGGATGTGTGTTTTCATTTTCACTGGTAATTTTTCCATTGGATTTTTACAGTGACAATTATACTAATGTATGTTTCAGGTTCAGTGGCACTTAGGTGTAAGCTGGTAAAGGACTATAGTAACAATGTGTTCAGTGTTTCTGTGCTTTTAAAAATGTTTTGAAGTATATCACAAGTGCCTTATGAACCTACAAAGCAAGCTGCCTTATGCTGTTGGTCCAGGTAATTCAGTATAGCCTAGAGATGGAATCTGCTGTCTGGTGTCAGTTTGAAAGCATTCCATCAACTTAACAGGCTGGCATTGATTTGAGTTCGTTCTTTATCTGCTATCTGCTGTTTTTACCAATCCATTTTTTTCACTCAGAAAATATATGTATTAATAATTGATATTTTTAAAGGAAATATCAACATTTTGAAGGAAATGTCAATATTTCCTCTAAAAATATTGAAGGAAATATTGATATTTTTAAAGGAAGTATCTATAAATTATCATTTTTAAAATCAATATTTTAGAGGCAGATTTTTTTTAAAGTCCATTAAAATTCAGTCCTCAATGACTGCGAATGAGCAAATTAATGAAAAATTTGTTACCATATTCAAATTGGGCAGAATTCTAGAACACCCCTAATATAGCCCTGTTCTGACCTCCAGTAGCTCTCCAAGATCTTAAGCAGACAGAGATCTTTCTCAGCACTGCTGCTTGAGATCCTTTTAACTGGAGATAGCAGGGATTGAAATTTCACTTAGGGAACTTTTGTATGTTAAGGATGAACACTGTCACTGATCTTTCACTCCTGTCTTTAATTTTCAATTGTGCTTTTATACTACAAAAATTTACAGTATCTAAAACACACACACATATTCCAGTCCTCCCCACTGCTGCTACAAAAGCTTTAAGGAGACTGTCCAGTACCATTATTTCAATATGTACAAATTTCTTTTTAAATTGTAGTCAAAAGTATCTAAATTAGTGTGTTATAACCCTAGTTGTGCTGTTAGTTCATGGCATGAAACTGGAATTGGCAACCTGCCTGATCTGTGCTCCCTGTAAAATATGTGTGACATATTTTGCAAAGGTATTGCTGATAGTTCTGGTGTTGGGGCAAATTTCATTTAAATAATTATGCTCTGCTACCATTTATTTGAAATTTCAATTGGAGTGTACATTCTTTATTCCTCTAGCTGCTGTACAATGTTGCATGCAGAGTATGAGTTTTGCAGTGGACCTCAGAGACAATTATGTTTAGGTATAAACAACTGAATTTACACTTCATATGAGTTCTAAAATATTTTCCATTCATTATCCAAAAATTTGTTACACGCTAACATAATGTTACATTCACATCCGTAAAATGCTGTTATTAGGAATATGCACTGAAACTGCGCATAGTGAGTCTTTTTCAGCATGTCTCCTCTTTCAAGTAGAGCTACCTCTTCAAGAGAAGGGTGTCCTTGCATATGGTTTAAATAGCAGGCAGACTAATCCACAAATCAGTTACAAAGGACTACTGGGATTTAAGAGATTTAGCCACATTGAAGTCAGCCCTCAGTCTTAAACATGTTTGCTTGTAAATCCTATTGATTTTAATGAAACTTTTATGAAAGTGTATTTAGGGTTGAAAGTTAGATCAGCTTATATGCTAGTGCTGAGGCTTACCTGATTTATGAACAAAGTAAAAAATTACAAAGTTTTACTTGGTCGTTACAGTAAAGTAATGAGAATTGGCTGACAGCATGACAGATTTCAATAAGTATGCCAGAATTCTCAGGGCAATATTCTGAATGTTCAGTCTGAATTTTCTTTTCAGTGAAGGTCAGTGGTGACTGAGAGCAGTCAGTATAAGAAGCCAGTAGTGGCTGCTGGCAATCTTTAGAGAAGTATGTAACCACAGACCTTTGTGCACCCCTCTATTTATATAGGAAAGATAATATGATAAACTGTGTGAAACAGCTTTCACACCAAACCAGGCCATGGTGTAAAAGCACATGAAGCAGGGCCCTTATTGAAGGTCTGTGTCTTATCAGAGTCTTAATAAGAGACTGTTTGGGTACCCTGTGTGTTAACTTTGTGTCCATGGATGAAAGATATGTTATAAATATAATAAAAGGATAAAATGATAAACTATAAACAGAACAAACTCTGTTAGACATTCACTGGGGCAGGCTGCATTTGAATTTCAACAAAATAATGTATTGACTATTATGTGCAACGTTTTGAATAAAACTTTTAACTACCTTATGGAAAACTCTGGCTGTAATCCTGTTTATACTTTCCTGAGAAAAAATGAGCCATATAGAATTAGCTGAGAGTGGCTGTATCCCATTGGGCAGGATATTGCTCTTTGGTTGGGAAAGCTCAGATTTAAAACTATATTCTTCTATATGTTGTAAGGTTGCCAGGTCAGAAAGATCCCAAAGCCTGAGATTTCAGGGGTGGACCCTAGTGATGTCATGGGGCAGATTGTAGTGATGTAATGGGGATGGGCCATAGTGATGTCAGAGGGGCAGGCCATAGTGATGTCATTAAGCATGATACATTAAGCAACAACCACAGTTGCTTGGACCATATAGTGCAAACAAAAACATTTCTCTGATTGGAAATTAAGATAGAAATCTTAGCTAAAAGACAGAGCTTGGGTAGGGAACATTTAATCCAGCCTATTTGATTCAGTCAAGAAGGATTTAAGTGCCTTCAGTCTAGCCCAGTCACCAGAAAGCCATTGTAGGAAGAAAGGAGCCTAGCATTGTGGAGATGTTAGAAAGGAGCACCCAGGAGTAAAAATGGATGCCCCCGAAGGCTGTAATTCTAAACACACTTAAGCCCCATAGGACACAATAGGACTTACTTCTGAGTAGATATGGTTTGGATTGTGCTGTTGGTAAAGCTTGACTAGGGATTCTCTGCAAAGATATCCATATCCAAGCAGGGTTGGCAACCCCTGTCTGGAATGCCCTGCCTGTACCTTTCAGCATGGCTGTTCCAAACTTCTTTACAGATTTGACCCTTCACTTCAGAAAGAGGTCTGAGAAAATGAGTAAGACTAAGAAGATTCTCTACCCTTTTCCGTCTACCTTGTGCTATAAACACACTTTGATAGCGAACCCAATTCCAATGAATAATGAGACAGAAAACACACATGGTTTGGTCTACCTTCACAGACAGTAGCTTGGGAGCAACAGCAATTGCAGCACTTCTCAGTATGCGAATTCTCTTTTACCACTATTGGGCAAGAAACAAACCATCATGCAACCAACAAGGTGCATCATCAGTGGGTTTAAGGGGGTTGAGTTGAGCTCATGGAACCACTGTTGCTTCTATGGATGTAAGGTAGTAAGGTTAAAGGTAAATGAAATGCAAATAGAAAAACAAAAACAAAAGACATTGATGGTTTTCTAAATGCAATACAATACCAACAAAAACAAAATTCCTATGAGTAAGGTAGAAAACTCAGCATCCCACAACCAATCAGGATTCCTAACCAAAAATCAAAACTAAAAAAATCCTGGCAGCCAGTCAGCCAGGGTCACAGAAATCCCCATGCAGCACAACCTGACCCAGGGGCTGACAAGATTGCTGACAAGATTAAGACCCTATCAGCACATAATAGCCTGCTCTGAAATCAGCACTGTTTGCTGATTTGTTACCAGGCCAAGTTCAAGGTGTGTTTTCCATGCTATGGTGCCACATAGTACTTGTTCTGCTCTTGTAAGCAATCAGTCCTTTAGTGTGGCAGCACCTACGCTTTGGAACTCCCTGTCTATTGACATTAGGCAGACACCTTCATTGTATTCTTTTCAGCACCTGCTAAAAACATTTTTGTTTAGGCAAGCCTGCCCAGGCATGTAGACGTTACTGTGTTTTTTATCTCTTTTTAACTCATTGTTGGTTTTATCATTTTGAATGTTTTAAAATACCTGGCTTTAACTGTTTTTGCCAATGATTTTATTGTTTTAATTCCTTCTGTAAACCACTTTGAGATTTTTTACAATAAAGCAGTATATAAATCTTGTGAAATGAAATACATAAATAAATTTTGGAGTCACTGTAGGCCTTGGGTCTCTTTCCACTTTTAGGAACAAAGGAATCTACCTTATACTGACTCAGGCCATTTGATACCATCTAGGTACTGATGACATGCACCAGTATTGGCTCTCCAAGATTCCAGACAGTAGTCTCTTCCAGAAATAGAATGCTGGACCTTTGCCTGAAAAGCATATGCCCTGCCACTGACCTACAGCCCTGCCCTTGTTTAAAAAAGTTTGTTTTAAAATTATTCTTTTCAATTCACTAATGAATGAACAGCATACCTAGAGCAGATCCACATCATTCATTTAAAGCACATTAAACACATATTTGAAGCACATGAACCCCACCACAGAATTATGGGAACTGTAGTTTGTTAAGGGTAGTGGGAACCGTAACTGTGAGGGGGAAACTACACTTCCCAGATTCTTTCGGGAAAGTCATGTGCTTTAAATGTGAGTTGGATGTGCTTTAAATGTATTGTGTGGGTCTACTTAATAACCTTTGCCTGCATGTGAATAGTTTTAATTAATTTTTAATTAATTTGGGCTATTAAGGTTACTGGGTGACCATGGGCTAGTCACTATCTTTTCGTCTAATCTGCCCCTCAGAATGAAAATAACAGAAGGGAACCATGACCACACCAAGGAAGAAGAGCACACTTAAAATGTAGAGGAAGTAATAATCTACAACTATAGTGTGAAATCAAATACTTATTGGGACCTGGTACGAATAAATATTTATATAAGCATGACTGTCAAAGATGTTTATTATTTACAAAAACTGTAAAGAGATTTGTAGTGCAATCCTATGATTGTTTGGTCAGAAGCAAGTCCCAATGTATTCAGTGAGGCTTACTCAAACAGGGAAGCGTGCACAGAAGTGCAACCTCAAGTGATAAGGAACACTCAACCCAACCCAAAATTCAGAATCATGTCACTTTAAGCTGTTTTGCAACCGTTGATACTTTTTAGGGTTATTGGATTTTAAAGGGATTTATTTCTTGTTGTGAGCTGCCTTGGTTTCCAATCTGCAATCCTACCTCACAGGGTTTGGGGGAAGACTCCACACACTCACGCACGCACGTACGCACGCACACACACACATACACACACACTGGAGATGTAAAAATACATACACACCATATAATAGTTTATTGTCAAAATGAGTTGGTCATTGCAGAACATTTTTTTTAAAATATCATCAGTATTAGTTTCCTACATAATAAAAGCAGTGATATCTATGTAAGCCCTGTCTAATTGCTTTAAAAATAAGATTGGGGGGGGGAGATTTACAACACAAACACAATCCTTCGCTATGTTCACTCAAATGCCCCATTGATTTACAGCACAATCCTAACCAAGTCTACTGAAAAGTAAGTCCTATTGAATTCAATGGGGTTTCCTCCAGGTATGTGGGATTAGCATTGCAGCTTTACTCCCAGAAAAGTGAGTATTGGATTAAAGCTTCATATTGGGAAGGTTTTCAGAACACTGCCATCTTCAATAGCCCAGGAAAATTTAAACTTCTTTGACTCCTGAACACAAGAGAAAAAAAGACTTTTGGTACTGCTGAAAGTTATATATACTTACTCAATTTATGAGATTTTCAGGTAAACAGGAAAAAACAATCGTTTTCTACCTTTGCAATGGACCCTAGGTACTGCCTGGAGCCCAGAAATCCCTTGTCAATCACAACCCTGACTTCACTTATTGGCTACAAACCTGAATAGGAGGGTTTAGAGCAGCCAGCTAAGAGATCATTTCACGGTCGTTATGGGGGGCAGGCGGCTGATGTTTTGGTGTATATCTTGTGAACCAAACCACCTAAAAACTTATTTTTTAAAACAAATGAAAGCTGAGATTCCGGAGATTAAGCTGATTCACCCAGAGACCCAGAGAGGACCCGAAAAATCCAGAGTCTCCAGACAAAAACCGGATACCTGGCAACCCTAATATGTTGAGAAGTTTCAGAGGAAGTACAGCAGGGTTTAGCTTCCTTTTGAATGGAGCACCAGTCACGTGTGAGCCTCTGCGTATAGTAAGAAATGCACTAGCATTATTTTTATTTAGTTAATTTATATTCTGCCTTTCCTTAAAAGACCTCAAGGTAGCATATATAGATCACTTTCTCTTTTATGTTGGCAACAACCCTGTGAGGTAGGCTAGGCTGAAAGACAATGACTGGCCTTTTTATCTTTCAATCTAACCTACCCCACAGGTTTAAAGTCACCTAGTGGGCTGTGTGGCTGAATGGGTATTTGAACTTGGGTCTTTCCCAGCCTAGTCCAGTACTCTAACCAAGAGAACCCATGTGATAGTTACATATTTGTTACTGACAGTGGGGCACACATGCTTACGTGAAGCAAAGTTGTATGGTTGTAGAATTCTGAGTAGTGGTTATAATAAGCAGCAGTTCCATCCAGCAGGGGGAACTGCAGGGAGACTGCCATGGAGATCTGGAGGCTGAGCTCTAGTGAGGTCAGGTGGGAGGAGCCTGAGCAAGCACGGCAGATCTTCTAAGCATTCTCTTAATAAAGCTTTAGTTATAGCAAGCAGGTCTCTGTCTTCTCTCAGCGAAGAAAGCACTATTAAAACAGTAGTAATCCTTTGCAGAATATGAATATTTTCATCCCCACACTATATTTTACATCTCTCTCTCCCTCTCGTACAATTTTGTTTTTTTTTTAAATAGGCCTGGTTCTTTTGAACTTTGCAGTTACACTCTTAAGAGGTTTGGGTAAATAATGACTTTCCCTATGCAAAGGCAAGCCACAAATTCCAGTCATGATGGCTGTTCTTAGAGTGTAATGTAAGTAAATCTAAGAGACAACTGCTGACTGCTCACAATGGACAAACTGATTTCTGTTATTAAAACCCATTTTATGTTGTCTTGATAAAGATTTCACATTGCCATTGGGATATAAAGTTGAGTAAATAGAGTAGCTATGTGGCATTATGTATGCTGCAGCTGTGCCAGAGTACTGCTGAATTTAAATCTGGAGGGGGGAAAAACTTTCTACCAATACATTTTGGAAGCAGATGATATGAACTAAGCATAAGTGCAGATGCTCTCATTATTATGTGTCCTTTTGAATTCTATATGATATATTAACCTATAGACAGAGCTTGGAAAAGTTACTTTTTTGAACTACAACTCCCATCAGCTCCAGCTAGCATGGCCACTGGATTGGGCTGATGGGAGTTGTAGTTCAAAAAAGTAACTTCCAAGCTCTGCCTATAGAATATCTCTAGACAATTAAGCAAATAGGAAAGCATGTGTTCTGATAAAAGATAGTTTCACATGTATTTATTCATATTAAAACAACAAAATAAACCTTTTAATGGCTTTGAATGCAGATTTTAATATTAAAAATAAACATAGGCCCAGCATGAGGAAAAGCAGGTAGCTGGGCTAGGAAAGCAACAGCACTTCCCTTCAATAGTCTTTACTGCACATTCAAGGATATTACACTTGAGTGAATATTTTCATATCTGCTTGTTTATTTTTAAAGTTCTGTATTATTGTCAGAGTACCTGAAAAGTAGTCTAGAACATGAACTAACTGTTCCAAAGAACCATTTTAGGGGATGTCCAGATCCATTCGTTTAATTAATTAATTAATAACTGAAACCTGGTGGAACGGAGAAAACCAGCGGGATACAGTTATGCCTGGATATAAAATATATTGGAAGAACAGGGAAGGACATATTGGAGGTGTTGCTCTGTAGGTGAAAGAGAGCATTGCATCCAGCAAGCCAAAACCATCTATAGAGGCAAATTCCTCCACAGAATCATTGTGCGCAGTGATGCCAGGACCCAAGGGCAAGTTAATACTGGGGACGTTCTATCGTCCTTCTGATCAAAATGCTGAGGGAGATCTTGAGATGAAAAATGAAATCGAGGAAGCATCCAAACTAGAGCTGTTTTCACACTGCACTTTATTCCAATGATTTCTTACCTGGCAATTAGCTCATTTTATTTGATCTTTCACATGATGTAAAAGCTAGTTCCAGAAATCTAGTGGAATGTTATTGTTATTATGTGCCTTCAAGTTGATTATGACTTATGGTGACCCTATGAATTAGCAACCTCCAAGAGCATCTGTTATAAACCACCCTGTTCAGATCTTGTAAGTTCAGGTCTGTGGCTTCCTTTATGGAATCAATCCATCTCTTGTTTGGACTTCCTCTTTTTCTACTCCCTTCTGTTTTTCCCAGCATGATTGTCTTTTCTAGTGAATCATGTCTTCTCATTATGTGTCCAAAGTATGACAACCTCAGTTCCATCATTTTAGCTTCTAATGATAGTTGTGGTTTAATTTGTTCTAACACTCAGATATTTGTCTTTTTCACAGTCCATAGTATGTGCAAAGCTCTCCTCCAATGCCACATTTCAAATGAGTTGATTTTTCTCTTATCTGCTTTTTTCACTGTCCAGCTTTCACATCCATACATAGAGATCAGGAATACCATGGTTTGAATGATCCTGACTTTAGTGTTCAGTGGTACATCTCTGCATAGTATGGTATTGTCTGCATATCTTAAATTATTGATATTTCTCCCTCCAATTTTCACACCTCCTTCATCTTGGTCCAGTCCCACTTTCCGTATGATATGTTCTGCATATAGATTAAACAAATAGGGTGATAAAATACACCCCTCTCTCATACCCTTTCCGATTGGGAACCAATCGGTTTCTCCATATTCTGTCTTTACAGTAGTCCCTTGTCCAGAGTATAGAACAATCAGGACTATCGGATGCTGTGGCACCCATATTTCTTTGAAAGCATTCCATGATCTACACAACCAAAGGCTTTGCTGTAATCTCTGAAGTATAGGGTCATATTTTTCTGAAATACCTTGGTCTGTTCCATTATCCAACGTATGTTTGCAATATGATCTCTGGTACTTCTTCCCTTTCTAAATCGAGCTTGAACTTCTGGCATTTATCGCTCCATATTTGGTAAGAGCCTTTGTTGTAGAATCTTGAGCATTACTTTACTTGCATGGATATTAAGGCAATCGTTTGATAATTACTGCATTCCCTGGGATCCCCTTTCTTTCGAATTGGGATATATATTGAACCCTTCCAGTCTATGGGCCATTGTTTTGTTATATAGTTCTTCATTATATTGCTTCCATCTTCCTTTTATTTTATCTCGGTCAGTCAGTGTGTTCCCCTGTTGATTATTCAACATCCCTACTCTTGGTTTAAATTTCCCTTTAATTTCTCTAACCATTTGGAATAGGGCTCTTGTTCTACCTTTTTTGTTGCCCTTTTTGTTGTTCTATCTCTTCTATTTCTATACAATAACTATTGTAATAGTTGTCTTTGTCCCTATGTACTAGTTGCTGTATTATTGGATTTAGGTTTCTGACCATGTTTCGAGTTTCTTCGGTCATCCATTGAGTTTTCTCTCTTTTTAACTAGAGGCTAGTGGAATATCATAGAAGTTTAGCACTCATTTCTGTGGCAAATAATTCCAGAAATAATCTGGAAAATCATGGGAGTTTTGTGATACCTGTAGCTATTCATGTGATATATATCCCGGCATGCAGTGTGCTCCTTCCCTTTAGGCTTATGTTTTTGTTGTTATTATTATTAGTCTGACAAAAATTGTACCGGTATTCTGGTATAGGTGCAGATAGCAGCTTCCCCTTCCTCTTTTTCCCATTTACACCCCTGTGTCCAGACCCTGGACAGTGAATTCTGGAGGAGCTATAGTGCACATGTGTATAGTGGGTGAGAGACGAAAACAAGATGTTTGTTGCATCAGTTGAAATACATTTGTGTGAAATGCTGGTGTATCAGCCGAAAAAACCCAGTTCCTTAACACAATACTCGTCTGTGTTGGAAATGCTTTTTAATGCATTTTTAAACCTTTTTTTTTTAAAGATGCTTTTAAAGCTTTTTAAAAATGTTTTTAAGGATGTTTTGTTTTAATATATTTTAAAGTCTGTTTTTATGATGTTTTAGAGTGTTTTTAGTGCTTTTGTTCACCACCCTGGGATCCTAGTAGCAGGAAGGGCAGGATATAAATCTAATAATAATAAATAATAAAACAACAGGTACAGCAGCGTGAAAGGAATTTTAGAAATCGGGACAGAAGCAGTAACATTTTAATCTGCAAAACTGATGCAATAAATCCCATGTGTGAAAGCAGCCTAGGAAACATTGTAGTAATGGGTGACTTCAAATACCCTGACATAGACTGGCTACATAGTTGCCAGTCATTACAAAGAGGTAAAATTTCTAGATACCCTGCATGACTGTACTATAGAAGAGTTGGGTATAGAACTGACCAGAGGTGCAACAACAAAACCCATTTAAGATTGGCGCCTAGGACCTCATGTGAGATGTAAGCTTTGTTGAACCTATTGGGATCAATGACCAAAATGCTGTTATATTACACATGTGTAAATGGCCAGTTGCCAAGAAAATCAAACATGGTCACATTTGACTTCAAAGGAGGAAACTTCCCCAAAATGAGGGAATTGGTAAAAAGGAAGTTCAAAGGCAAAGTCCAGAGGGGCAAATCACTCCAAAATGCATGGGAGTTATTTAAAAACACAATATTAGAAACTCAACTGAAGTGTATACCACAGATCAGGAAAGGTACCACCATCATGGTTAACAAACAGAGTCAAAGAAGCTATTAGAGGCAAGAAGGCTTTTTTTCAAAAATGGAAGTCTTGTCTGAATGAGGAGAATAAAAAGGAACACACTCTGGCAAAAGAAATGCAAGAAGACAATAAGGGATGCTAAAAAAAGTATTTGAGGAGCACATTGTTAAAGACATAAAAACCACCATGAACAAAAATATTTAAATACATCCAAAAGAAGACTTGTAGGAAGGCGGTTGGACCCTTGGATGACAGTCAAAGATGTTCTAAAGAAGGATAAAAAGATTGCAGGGAAGCTAAATTAATTGAGATGGAGCATAGGGAGTCCTTAAGGTACTTTGGGCCCAAGTTGTTTAGGGCTTTGTGAATTAACACAAGTACCTTGAACTTGGCCCGAGAGCAAATTGGCAACCAGCGCAGCTGTTCTAGCAGTGGGGCAACATCTTGCCAGTAATCTGCTCCTGTATGCAGTCTGTCCACTGCATTGTGCATTAGTTGCAGTTCTGGACCAGATACAGGGGCAGCCCAACATAAAGCACATTACAGAAATCAAGCCTTGAGGTTACTAATGCATGGACCACTGTAGTCAGGATGTCACAGTCCAGGAAAGATTGCAGTTGGCGTACCAGCTGAAGCTGGCAGAAAGCACTCCTGGCCACAGAGCTCACTTGAGCCCCTAGTGACAGAGACAGATTTGCATTTGCCACAGCTTTACCACTGGGTTTAACCCTACCCAGAAATATCCAAACAGATTGGTAGCTGTCATGGCCTACTGCATTAATAGAGCAGTAGGACTTTTAAGGATCATGGGGCGAGGAGGAGAGATCCAACTAGGGCTATCCATGCCTTTGGTCCCAGCCAGACCATATATATTGCAAAGAATTTAAAGCACATACCCCAAAGAATCCAGGGAATTGTAGTTTACCCCTCAGTTCCCAGGATTATTTAAAGCCATGTACTTTAAATGTATGGTGTGGATGTGACCATAAAGGGTTAACATGCATGTGAACAGCCCAAGACAACAATGGGAGTGTGTGAGATTGAGTTTAGAAACTACCCAGATCAAAACTTAATGGTATGTCAAATAGCCCCTTCTTCCTTTTGCTGTAACATTAATGCCACACAATAAATACTGGGACTTTCAGGGTAGTGGTGGAATTCTAAAACCTTTTGTGGGGTGGGGTTGCCTTTCTTTAATATAATATGGTCAAGAATTTTAAAAAACATTTATTTTTAGTTTGAAGAAAAAAATAGTCTTGCTACTGCTTCAAGTGGTGGCTTGGCTGCTCTCAACTGCCTGGCTGTGTTGCTAGGATCAGAATACTTAATGTCTAAAAATGCCTTAAACAGGTGGGCATAATACTTTAATCAGAATATATTAGATTATTTTAATTAAAAATTTAACTAAAACAAAGACACACACAAACATAACATTGCAATTAATTAAATAAATACTCTGCTGTTTCTAACACAGACGTCCAAGTTCATAAATGTACCTTGGTAAACTAGTCAGGTATTTTCTTTCTCAGAAGAAATAGCTGAGACAAAAGGTTTCTCTCTATCTTCTGGCAGAGGATTACCATGCACTTTATGTGAGAAGGATCTTGGAATTGTTGTTGATCAAAAGCTGAATATGAGCCAACAGTGTGATGTGGCTGCAAAAAAGGCAAATGCTACATTAGGCTGCATTAACAGAAGTATAGTTTCCAAATCGCATGAAGTACTAGTTCCCCTCTATTCAGCACTGTTTAGGCCTCATCTTGAATACTGCGTCCAGTTCTAGTCTCCGCACTTCAAGAAGGATGCAGACAAACTGGAACGGGTTCAGAGGAGGACAACAAAGATGATCAGAGGACTGGAAACAAAGCCCTATGAGGAGAGACTGAAAGAACTGGACATGTTTAGCCTGGAGAAGAGAAGACGGAGGGGAGATATGATAGCACTCTTCAAGTACATGAAAGGTTGTCACATAGAGGAGGGCTGGGATATCTTCTCGATTGTCCCAGAGTGCAGGACACGGAATAATGGGCTCAAGTTGCAGGAAGCCAGATTTTGACTGGACATCAGGAAAAACTTCCTAACTGTTAGAACAGCCTTTCCCAACCAGTGTGCCTCCAGATGTTGTTGGACCACAACTCCCATCAGCCTCAGCCAGCATTGCCAATGGTCAGGAAAGATGGGAATTGTGGTCCAACAACATCTGGAGGCACACTGGTTGGGAAAGGCTGTGTTAGAGTCATACGACAATGGAACCAATTACCTAGAGAGGTAGTGGGCTCTCTGACACTGGAGGCATTCAAAAGGCAGCTGGACAGCCGTCTGTTGGGAATGCTTTAATTTGGATTCCTGCATTGCGCAGGGGGTTGGACTTGATGGCCTTATAGGCCCCTTCCAACTCTGCTATTCTATGATTCTATGATTCTATGGGCATAGCTAGCTGGATTACTGGTCTCTCAAAAGCCTAGATTCTTTATCTGTAGCAATTGTTGTTAACCTTTTTTGGGTCATGGACCTGTTTGAGAATCTGATGAAAGCCATGGAGCCCCCCAAATAAATGCATAAATACAATTTATTTTATTGCAATGGAATTTTTTTGTGCCTAGTTCACAGACCAGTCATTTCTGCTGGTGCCCCAGCACTCTCTCAAAATTTGAAATGTGCCATCCAGTCCAAAAAGGTTAGCAATCCCTTCCTTGTATATTCTAGGAGTGTGCACATGCCCCAGGATTCACCTTGTGTCTGTATCTGTGCTTTCCAAAAAAATTCGGATCTGTTTCTGTGCCGTTCTGTGCTCTATCTCTTTAAATCTATAATTTGGTTCTGAGTTAATCTGTATAAATGAAACTCTGTGCTCCCCATTCACTGTTATGGGGAATCTAAAAAAGGCAATTCTATAGCTGTGAAGCTACCACAGGAAAGGCTGTATTTTGTACCTACTAGTTTGACTTCCCGTTTTGGTGAGCACGCAAACAGAGCTTCTGAAGATGATGTCACATCTCTGGCAAGTTCTTATGGGGGTAGGCAGCCCTTCATTTAATTTGTTCCCAAACCATTAAGGGATTTAAAGGTCATTCACAACAGTTTGAGACGGGACTGGAAATATTGATGCAGATAGTGCACAAAATAGGTATAATATGATCTGAGTGGTTAGCCCCTATCAATACACGGGCCATTCTTCAACAGCTGAATGTTCCTAACCATATTCAAAGGCAGCCCCATATAGAGTGTACTGCAATAGTCCAGTCTGACATTTACTTCCATGTAAATGTGCTTTATTTAAAGAAATAATGATATTAAGGATGACTACCAATCAATTTAATGATACCTTGTGCAGAATAGGTGCACTCTGGAAAATCAGTTTTCAGTTGTCATACCTTTGGTAATACTTACATGAGCAATGTCCTTTTTAAACTGACCACTTTAATTATTTATCATAATTTTATTTTATCTTCAGTTAAAAGCCATATATGCTATGCAGCCATTTTTGCTGGACTCCTGGGTAGTCACATAATACAATGTATATTAATTCAGTGAAAATATATTCTCTATTTGAATATGAGCCAAAATGTTAAGAGTTTTCCTAAGCATATCAGTGTATTGTCATGAAACAGATTAAAAAAGGAATTTAATACGGGTATCTCTGCAAAAACAATTTGATGGGATCTAAGTATGGTGAAAGTGAAAATAACAGAAAGTGAGAAATGACAATGGCAACAGACTAACCTCAAGACAGCAAACAGGAATATACCAAAAGCTTTTGGCTTACTGGACATCACAATAAACCATGGGTATGAGTCTAGCTCGTGCCCTCCCTCCCCATGACTGATATGAAGTTTTCGCTTCTTTTTTGCATTAACTGCAGCTTGCCATATCATCTGAACACAGTAAACTATGGTTAATCTTTGGTTAACATAGCACTGAGCCATGATTAAAATGAAATTGGGGGGGGGAAGCTCATTTCTTCATGGCTGCATGAAAGGAGGAGAGGGAACAAGGAGTGTTTGAGCCCAAGGATCACCTAGCCTCATTCCCATCATGATAAACTATAGTTTATTGTGACATCTGAATGTAGCCACTTTCTATGAGATACCAAATGGCAGATTTTCTCACTGTCCTTATTGTGTATTAATGGAAGCTGACTATGACAGGCATATCATACCAAGTCATCAGATCATGTCCTATAAATCCATGTTCCACAAGGTTTTGGGAACTTCTGGCATTTTGGGAATGAAAAATTGAATGTCGTTGTCTCAGTTGAACCACAGAAGGAGAAAATGTGGCTGGAACCCAGTCATTAAGGTCTGTGCTGGTGTATTTGTCTGTAATGCTGGTGTAGTTGTATTGTAATATCAACAAGAATGGCATATCCTAAGTGTTTTCTTGGTGCATAAAGTCCTAGGATCCATCTCTTCTGAAGTGATAGATGAAGACTGTGAAAAGTCATTCTCAAATTTTTTAAAATTGTGAAAGCAAGCCCTCCTTTCCCTTTATTATATTACACCCACAAAGTCACTGCTAACCTGTTCAGTAAGAAACATAAATCTATACCATTATTAAAAGCCCATCAACATTTCATTGTTTTCCATATGAAACAATACAGTTCTGATCTGGATTGCTGTGCTTTCCCACCCTCTACAAACAGTAGGTGTGGATTAGGACCACAGAAGGGAAAAAGGACTAAAGCCGTCCTTACCCTGTGTTGAGTATTTGTGATAGAAAAGCCTTGCACTTGGGACGTACCAATGAACAATTTCATGTGTAATTTAACTATTATAATAGGTTGAAGCAAGACTCCACCTTCATTGAACAATTCCTTTCATTTTTTGTCCAGTATTATTCAAACAATTAACAACTTGTTTTTCTTGCTATTAATAAAGTGTGTGGGAGCTTTATTTACATATAAAAAGTTGTTTCTGTATTGTGGGCTTTTATCCACAGCCAAACAGGCATTTTTCAGTGTGTATCACTGTTCAGAACTAATAGCCTTTTAACCAAAGCATGTTAACATAAGGTTTTTTGGTTTTTGACAAAGATGAATAAGAACAGTTGCAAGCATGTTTGGTTGCTGTTACTGTTCTTGGATAATACCACTGTTGCTCTGAAAGCTCTAATTTTCACTACCACTTCAACATTTTTAAAATGAAACAGAAAGAACTTATATGCTTCAAAACAAAAGCCTTCTAGTATTTTAATTATAGTTCAAATAGCCAGAGATCTGATCATTAGGTTCATCACATGCTAATGTTGGTATCTCTGTCACAGTAGTGTAGTGGCAAATTGAGAAGTGAAGGATCCCTTTGTGAATCATGCCACTCCTCCCACTGCCACCACTTCTAAGGTTGTATCACTGACACTATTGGGGCCTGCACAGTTGACTTGGAAAGCTACAGCAATTTAAAAAACACATGATGTATGGAAGCTTCACCCTCTCTTCTCAATCCTCATGGATGGATCTCTTCCCATTTGATTCACCAGCATGCATAGATTAACCAACCTCCTGCACACTCCCTTAGTGTGATTACCCATCAGCCTTCCACAAGATAATCATCTCGCTCCCTCTCCCCTGAAACAACACTCCCCAGCCAAGTACTGTGGCCTGCAAGTATTTCACAACATGCATTTTTGTAATTTCATATAGACAGCAAATAGGAGTTTCATCAAGTCTCTGACAAACCACCCTGCATGGCTGATAGGCTTTTTTGGTCACAGACTTCATAGGCCTGCCTGTCCTTGTCAGATGAGACTAATACAGGTAACTTTTCTTTCTCTTTTTTTGGAGACAACTCTTTCTCAGTATATTAAAGAAAGAAGTTAAGCAAGTTTAAGAAGAGAAAAAGACAGGAAACTGCCTTATACTGAGTCCATCTTGCTCAGTATTGTTTACACTGACTGGCAGCAGCAATCCAGGGTTTCAGGCAAGAGTCTCTACCAGCCCTACCGGAAGGTGCCAAAAATTCAACCTGGGATCTTCTGCATGGAAAGCAGATGCTCTGCCACTGAGCTACGGCCCTTTCCCATTTAAAGCCTATTTTCATCAAGGAATTTTTTTAAAGCATATTGTGGTTTTAGAAGCTCATTAGTTGAAAGATCCTTCCGTGCCTTCTCCACCCCAAGGTTATGTACCTAGAATGATAAAATGACCTTAACTCACTATTTAACTATCATTCTTCTTATCTCTAATCTTGTCATACAATCCAGCCAAAGAAAGAATTTAACAACCTATTTTATCAAGATAAATCTGCTATAGTATCATGCAACCCAATAATTTGCATGTTTACTCTTGGCAAGCCCTACTGCGATCAATGAAGCTTACTCCCAAGTAAACCATGTTAGCTTTAACATGTTGGTGTTGCTGAGTTCCTAGCTGAGAAAATTGCTTCCTCGCTCACTCCTTCCACAGCAGCAGCATCCATTCCCTACAGGGAGCAAATTAAGGCTGCAAGCCAGTACATGTCTACTCAGAAGTAAACTCCATTGGGTTCAATGGAACTTACTCCTAGGTAAGTGTGTATTGGATTGCAGCCTAAATTTGTTAATGAGAGAGAGAGAGAGAGATTTGTCTGGGCAGAGATTGACAGAGAAGGGAAGACATTGCTTTGAATAATCTGTTGCTCATATAACAAACCTAGGCAAGAAGCACTCGTTTTCCTTCTGGGTTTGCAAATTATAATGCTTTGCATCAGGAATATTTTCAGATGCATGAGGCGGAAGGGAATCAGAGGGGGGAGAAGGTGGGAAGATCTCACAAACTACTAAAGCCTCTTTTTTTAAGAGAGAGACAGGGCACAATTCTTCATCCCTTTTGAATGCTTTGCAACTAATGTGTCTCTCCTCCTCTTCTGAAACCTGAACAGATTCATCACCTCCTGGAGGGGGTAAAAAACCCAAGAAGCAAGCACAACATCCAATTCCTTCCTAGGCTGAGGGATTTGAAGTCAAATTGGGGCTCATCCACACGGCACTTTACTGTGTGTTTGGTGCTACTTGCATCCCCTTTTAATTTGCATGGTTCACATAACTTTACAGGCAAGCAGAAGCTATCATGTAGTTGTCCTCTTTAAATCTGTATTAACACAATCCACTGATAATGCAAAAAGGGAAGGAAAAACCGTGTTAGCTGTGCTGTGCTCCTCCTTGTAGGCACTTTGCTTTGATGTTTTTTAGTGGGTGGGTGAATTGTCATTTTCAGCTGTTCCCCTTTCTCTGCCCACTGTAACTCCACCATGAATTTATTTATATATTTATTTATTTAGACTATTTCTATACCTCTTAATATATAAAAAATATCTCTAAGCAGTGTACAAAAAAGGAAAAACCACAAGAAGTATTATAAAAAGTACACAATAAAGCCATAATACAAATAAATCATACATAATACAAATTATTAACAAATAAATATACGAACACAACAAATTCCATCACACTTCCCCACTTATCCCATGCCCTGCTCTGTTCCAACAACTTGAGTCCTGTCATAAGCCATGGTGCATTCAGAAAGGCTACCCTTCCGCTTCTGTTGTTTCAGTCTCCAAGTCGGCTTCGCAGTACTCCACCTCCTTGAGAAAGAGGCCGTCTGGCGGCTCAATGGTGTTCTGGGGGTAAGCCATCAGGTCTCCGGTCTCCAGGAACTCCTCTACATGGCATGGTTGCAGCCGGTTCTGGCCAACAGCCACCAAGGCTCTGGCCATGCACTGCACCGAGGGCCACGGCCATACTTGCGCTGGGGTCTGCGAATGCAGTGAGGCTCCGGCTGCTCCTCCTCCTGCGCCGCCACTCCCGGGTAGTTCAAACTCGACTCCGACGAGCGGGGCAGGCTGTAGAACAAGGCTTTCCTTATGAAGAAGGTCATGATGGCATGGGGAGAGGGAGGGGTCGGGGGTTTAAGGTGGTCCTGTCTCCCTCTCAGGGCTCCTGATGCAGCACCTTCTTCCTGCTCCTCCTGCAGGTTCACCATCAGGGCAATGGGGTCCTCTTTCAAACCCTCCTCGGAGCCTTTTCTGTTGTCATTCAGTTATTCCCTAGTGGGAGTGCCTTTTAAGGACTTCAGGTGCACTACGGAGACTTATCTGTCAGAATCCTGGAAAATGTTCGATGAAATTCTTTAGAAGATGTGTCTCGGAGAGCTTTTCCCCACACATTAGTTCCAATAATAATAATAATTTCTTTCTTGTATACAACATGCATATGCTTCCAGTTTGGTTTTGTTTCTGGCAGCTTAACCAACGACTCCCAACTGACTATTCTGTCCTCCCCCACAGGAATTTGCTGCAGCTCTCCTTTCTCCCCCAATAAACTTCCTTCCTTCACTCCTTGTAACCAGCAATGGGCTCCATTTCCACAGTATCTAATCAGAATTGCCACTGTATTTCATCCTGCCGGAGGGTGCATGTCCCCACTTTCCCAGGTGCAGAATCCCCCTTTCTCCCCAGCCTTTTCCCCTAGATGCTTTCATTGCACTGCCGTCTGCAAAAGTTGCTGCAGCTGCTGCCTATTGTGCCTTTCACTCACTCCCCCCTGTGTGCCTTTCACTCAGGCTTGGTCAATGGAGAAGGGGAGGACGGGTCTACTCCGTTTCATTGTTTCTTGTCAATTGCATGCAGATGCGCTCTTCCTGCATCAGCCTTGAAGCCCAAACAGTCATGGGGATTACAACAGAGGGAACTGTTGCCTTCAATCAATACTCCGGAGGGAGTAAACATGTAAAAATGGGGGTGGGGCCACAAGGAAACAACACTAATCCTTCCCAGAGGAACGCCTACTTGTGTAAATGGAACATAGCAGATTGGAAGCTACCATTGAGCAAGAAATGTGGACCTTGAAAATTTATTATGATGGTCAAAGCACTGTCTTTAATACGAAGTTAGGCTCCCATGTGGAGCAACTGCCTTCCACACTCCCCCTGTGTAAACTTGTTCTCTCACCCTCCGTCATCCTCGCCACCGTTCTCCCGTGTAAAGTTCTCTCAAGTGCAGAGTCCCTTCCAGCCCCCCCCCCACACGTGCCGCTACAGATCTGCTACCTTCCAGTTACCATGGAGAAGGAGGAGCCCCTCTGGGCACATCCATATAGCAGAGGCCGCAGCAATATCCTCCCCAAGAGTGCTAACCTAGGAAGAGGAAGAGCCACACTGCAGGGCAAGAGATAGGCTGTAGGCTGGGGTGGGCAAATATCTGCTTAATTCTGACACACACACACACGGAATCAAGCAAATATTTTGCCGGCTTCTGCCAGCAGCCTGTCTCTTACCCTGCAGTGTTGTACCTCCTTTTCCTTTTCTTCCTCCACCTGCTCAGAAAGCTTTACAGAAGCCTCTGCTGTACGGTTTGGCTATACCCCTCCCCCTCCCCTCCTTCCTCCTCCTTCTCCCTGGTGTGTGTGTGTGTGACTGGGTGGCAGATTGGAGGGGGCTGGCTGCGGAAAAACTAACAGGACGAAGTCCCGACGTGTTCCCCTTCCAAAACACACCTGCTCTCTCATAGACAAAAAAATAACACCAAATTCTGATATATGCTAAATTTAAATCTAGCATAAAATTATTAATTGTGATCGTAATTGAGTATATGAGGTTTGAAACCTAAATGAAATTTGGTGATTGAAGTTATATGGGTCTTTTTCTGACTTACAGGAACAATTTTCTCTTATATGTTTATACGGCATTCCATAAATTGTGACTTCGCTCAATCATCAGCCATTATTTGCAGTTTCTGTTGGCCCTTCAAGTCCTGTGGCATTTGCTGAAAAATTGGGAGAAAGGTAAAAGGCTTTTCAGGCTAGAGAAAAAGATGACAAAGGAAAAATTTGATACTATCTCTTAAGCTGTTGGGGTCACCCAGTGAAATTGATTGGCAATAGATTCACTTCTGCACACAATTAATAATTAATGTACAGAGCTCAATCAGAAGATATTTTGATAGCCATTGGATTAGACAGCTTTAAAGGAGAATGAGGCAACTCCAAGGGAATAGGTCTATGAATGGCTGTTAGTAATGTTTGTGAAATAGAACCTCTGTATTTCAAAGTAGTACCTATATGAATGCCAGTTGTTGGGGATGAGCAGCGGGAGGGGGTGTTGCCTTCATGTCCTGCTTTTGTGCTTCTCAGAGACATTAATTTGACTATATTTGGAAACAGCATATTGTATTAGATGGATGCTTGGCCTGATCCAACAAGGCAGAGCAACAGTGAGGCTTGTCTAGACCTTCTCCACTTTGAGCCACCACTGAAAGATAGTTATCCTCTGTATCAATATCTTGAAAGGCCAGCAGTTGTTACAGAACTTGGACAGTCTCCTTTATTTAACTGCCTTGGATCCTTGGGATATATGTGACCACCTCCTACCAGAGCTTCCCAATCCTTAGAGCAACAAAGGCCCTCTAAAATCTCCAGCAGCGTAGCCTGGGCATAAGAGACCCAAGATTTACTTGCACAAAGGCAATCTGTGGCGTGTTCTTACAATCTTTAGAAGTTTATTTGCTTCTAGGCCTTCTGGCTAAGATCAGGTGTAGTGTCTAAAGTATTTATTTATTTATTATTTGATTTATATCCTGCCCTTCTTCCCAGCAGGAGCCCAGGTAGTAAAGTACTACCTACGTTTTGTGAAACAGTAGTACTTTTCTCATAAAACCAACAGTTTTGTTGTATTAAGCTTCCATTAAAACAGGTGTTACTTGTTTAGCACTTAATTGGTTGTTTAAATGTGTGTGTGTGTGTGTGTGTGTGTGTATGTGTGTGTGTGTGAGAGAGAGAGAGAGAGAGAGAGAGAGAGAGAATTAACAATGCTGGATCTATTCCACTCCCTTTATTACAGCTAATGACAACCCTCCTCCAACAGATAGCCACTGTGTTATTATTTTGATGACAATCTTTGCCTATATGGAGCTAACTTCATATCCTGTTTATTGCAGCTTTGTAGTACTGTGGTTGAAGAACCACTTGCCAAAGCCAATTTGCACAACTTCTTTTCAGCACACCGTCCATACAGTGCATACATGCGCACACGCATATACACACAGAACTAATATACACATATACACACTAATATACACATATACACACAGAACTAATGACTTCAAGGGAAGAAAAATAAAGACAAATTCAAGAACACAGGCTATTTCCAGTTCATCCTTCACTGGTAGCCTTGTTTATTTTGTATTACAATAAATCCTGTAATTGTTGATAGGAAAAGTCACATACATGCATGCACACTCCAGTTTATCCCCACGGTACTGCAAAGTTAGATTGCAGCATCAGTGAAAATGCTGGTGTGCTTTCAAAGCCTTGGCAACCTGCAGTGACCTTCAGGAAAAATGAAATGCTCTGCTGGCTAGGGAAACAATTGAGCTGAAACCACTGAGGCGCAGTCAACTCAGATATAGACTTCCCAAATTAAAAGCTGTTAGTAACAGCTCCAAACAAGATTGGAAAGTGAGAGCAGAACATCTTTCTTCAAGGTGATTTATGCAATGAATAAGACACGATCAAGAGCATGAACTTCTAATAAAGAGGAATACTCATTAAATTGAACAACCTGAACTTTAAATTGAACATCACTGTCTTCAAAAGTCTGAGCACAAACTGGTGTTAGAATCATTATTTGCTTAAATAAATAGATAAATGTAAACTGATAACCTTTTAACACATTGGGACATAAAATACATCCGTACTTGCAAGTAATTAATTTGCGACAAGTACATACTTTTTTCCCCTTCAAGTATCTCTTCTGACAGAATGTTCACACAACAGCATTAGATATTTGTAATGACCTTTCCTGATTATACTGTATCAGACAGACCACAATGTAGTCTCTGCTGCATCCCCCATTAATGTCAATTAGTTTGGTGTAACTGGGAAGAAAAAGTCAAGGCTTAAATTAGCCCACAAACTCCCCATAAACTAACAAATGTTTAAAAATGGATATAAAGACTGAAATAAGTTCAAGCCCCAAAGAAGCACTAATAGTTTTGGTGGTGCTGCAACAGAAAACAAGATGCTGGTATAGCACAGTGGGGAAGAGAGCCTGGCTGGGAGTCCAGAGTCTGTGAGTTCAAATCCCCGCTCATGTCTCCTGGGCGTAAAGGGCCAGCTAAAAATCATCCCCACAGTGAGTGGATCAGGGATTACATGCCCTGCCACCTGTGCAGCCGTGGGCAAGCTGCATAGTATCAAGGAGCCCAGTTGCCTCCCGGCTGGCAGTTGTGGACAAGCAAGGGGCTGGTTTGTGCAGCTGTGGCAAGCTGAGCAGGCCCAAGCCAGCTGGGGAAGACTAGCCTCAGAGGGAGTCAATGGTAAACCCCCTCTGAATACCGCTTACCCTGAAAACCCTATTCAAGGGTCGCCATGAGTCGGGATCGACTTGAAGGCAGTCCATTTCCTCATGCAACAATCAATCTAAAATGTTGGCATATGTTTGAGAAACTTTCTGCTGCATTCTTTTGTTGTGATTCTGGCCAAAAGTTAATGGAAAATATTAAATTAATTTGAAAAATTTCTCAGGAAGCGATTATGCATGTATTACACTAGATTGTCTAAGGAATTAAGTAAATTATAAATTCTAGTAACCTAGATGATCAGTAGTGCTGAGGCTAATACATGTGATATTAAAAGCAGGCTAAAGAGTGGGCTGAGGAAAATATGTGATTCATTTGGACGCACAGGCAAATACTTGTATACAGTCCAATACGTCTTTGAAAAGGGTGGCGAATTTCAAAATAGCATATTTTAAAGATCCCGTATTTTCTATGGCAGATTTTGTATTCCAAAGTTTCTGCTTGTTGCACTATAGGGTGGTGCATCTGTATTTGCCTTGTAATCTACCCACTTTGAACCCTTCTCCCCGGGATTTACCAGCACTGAGAGTCACTTGTAAATCCAACTGCTTCTCCTTTGCAAAACAAACATTAAGAGAAACAAGAGTGTTACATATGTATAGGTCACAGCAACTGCTTAAAATAGTCACAAGAAACAATAAAGAGAATTTATCCAGATAGGATTCTCTCACACAAAAAAGTTGCTTAGGTGGTCTGTTCATGTAATTCACAGTAATAAATCAGCATTTCATCAAGAATTAAGGGGTTTAACAAAAGAATTTTACTGTGTCTACAAAGCAGCTGACTTGGGATATTTGGTCTGCTGAACGTTGACTATGCATGCACAGGATCTTGTAAAATTTCATTTTATGTACAAACCCAGAGAAGGAACTTTTGGGAAAATGCAGCTTGAGACTTATGAGTAGGGTTGATAATTATGAATAGGGATGGATGAATCTGAAAGTTTTGGTTTCTCTCAATTTCTGGCTTCTCACTTTTTTTATTTGTAAGTTCAGTTTTCTCTATTTACACATCAATTTGCAGCAATAAAAAAGTCTACAAAAATATAGCTATCCTGCAAATGTATCAGATGAAGAACACAATATACCATACCTTTAAAAAGCTTGCCTTATTTATTTATGTGAATGTTTCTGATAGCAGACTTTCTTAATTTAAGATGAAACATTTAAGAGCAGAGTGAAGAATTTCCTGTAGAGCTATGGTAATGCAAGGGTTCCCAAACTGTGGTTCATGGACCACCAGTGGTCCATGAACTTTATTCAGGTGGTCCACTGCATTGTCCACATTAAATATTCATATTGGTTTTTAATTGTATCTATTGCTTCTTTTATTTCTTATATTGCTTTTTATTGTATTCCAATTTGAATTCTATGAAATGCAAATTCTAGTACAGTAAAACACAATATAAAAAAATAAATGAAGCAATGAAATTGAAAAACTTATGGATACAGCATCATGCATGACAATTGCTGCAACAGGCAGAAAAATCACTAAGTGATCTGCCAAGACCCTTGGCAGTTTTCAAGTGGTATGTAGAGAAAAAAGTTTGGGAAGCACCAGTATACTTCATTGTTTAAGTAGTCCAACTTCTGATTGATATGGCCCTGTCTAAGTCTCACACTAGTATGACCAAGAAAGAGAACTGTGCAATTAAAGAGGCAGCACTATGTAGATAGGAGCATACTTTATTTTCAGATGTTTGGGTCTCCAAGAACACAAGAAAGGATTGTCTCTACCCGAGTGATGTCCTAATGCCCCCCTTTACCTTCGTTATTTACTCATGAAAAAGTGCTACATTGTTAGAGTGTCTCCATCTCTAACACAAGGTGTCTGGTCTCCACTGACAGGAATTCCATAGGGAAAGCAGATTAAAACTGTGTTTCTGCACTAAGACACACTACACCCTTTAGGAAGGTTTACAATATGTAAGACTTATCTCTGCACATTTCTGACAAGCATTTTGGCAGAAGAAAAAAGTGGCCATCATTATCTCACAAGTACATCAATTCTTCTTGGATTAGTCTTCTCCCCCACAATAGCATCAATTTTTCATCAATTACTGCAATTTAATCATCATAATATACAAAGAAATTGCCTTTTACGCAAACCAATTATTTAATGTGGCAAAAAGTGGTACCATTTGTTCCTTCTCTACACGTACAACATTCCTTTATACTGTACAAGTTTATTACTCAAAATAATTCTGCATATCTTTTTTTTTTCCATTTCAATCAGTTTACCAGAATATCCTTCAGAATACTGGAGCAACGTGACCCAATGTATTTCATTGTTAATAGCTTTACAGTGGAAAGACAATTGTATCATAGGAAACAAAGTAACTATTTTGACAAATAATAACACATGGAGATAAGCAAAAACATTTAAATGAAGAGAAACATTTAAACAACCTAACTGTAAGAACTACAGCTACCTCCAAAATTTGGGATGGTTTGAAGATCTGAGCTCCTACTGGGAGCAAGGGTAGGATATAAATTTAATAAATAAATAAGATCTGTGAGTAGCTGCTACTGAAATGGAAATGGAAATGTGTTTGGCATCTTATACAGAACATTTCAAATTACTATTAATTTTCATCCAACTTATAACTATGTCAGGGGTAGCCAACCTGGTGCCCTTCAGATGTTGCTGGAGTACAAATCCCATCAACCCTGACCTTTAGCCATGCTGGCTGGGGCTGATGGGAGCTTGAGTCCAACAACTAGTCATACCTTCTGGAGCAACAGATAACATGTCTTCTGTGTGTCTCCCTTAATCTTTTCTTTTCCAGGGTAAATATATTCAGCTCTTTCAATCATCCCTCATGGAACTTAGTTTCCATACCCCTCACCATGTTTGTCACCATCTGCTGGACATGTTCTAGTTTGTAATGCCCTTCTTTCAATGTGGCACCCAGAACTAGACACAGTTGTCCAGATGCGGCTTGACTATCACAGAACAGAGTAGAGCTGTTACTTATCATGATCTGGAGACTATGATTATGTTAATACAGCCTAATACTGTATCTACTTGTTTGCAGTTTCATTGCACTACTGGCTTATTTTCAGACAGTGGTCCATTAAGACACCTAAATGCTTTTCACAAGTACTGCTGTCAGGCCAGGCCTCCCCAAACCTTTATTTGTGTCTTTAATTGGTTGGCCCTAAATGCAGGGATTTATATTTATATTTGTTGAATTTCATCTTGTCACTTGTGGTCCAGTGTTATAGCTTGTCAGGATCATTTTGAACCCTTGGTTCTATCTTCTATGGTGTTAGCTAACCCTCCTAGTTTCAGGTCATCTACAAACTTGATAAGGACCCATCTACTCCCTATTCCTAGTCATTTATAAAAATGTTCTGAGTGTCCAAAAATGTATTTACATGTCTTGATATTTTTGACATTTGCCAGTGAATGCTGACAGCAATGTTCATTTTTCTCATTATACCACAAACTACCTCCTCAAAGCCATGATATGAAAAGGCCATTTAAGTATATGTGTAACAGGTTTTTTTAGGGCCAAACCACACATTATATTAAACATATATTTTAATGTTGTGTGATTTTTTATTTAAGTAGGAGCTTCAGGTCCTCCTTGATTAGAACTGGAGCCAAGACATATGAGGTAGAGATTAACCCTTTCCTGCCATATCACAGTCCTGATGAAAATCTCCCCACCCGATCCCACACACACTAAGCTGCTATTTGGCATGGGACAGAAGCCCATTGGCCTCACAGGAATTGTGGCACAGAAGGAAAAGGTTACATCACAGTGTCTCTGAGTCTAACAGGCAGCTTGTCAAGCAGTTTCTAGAAAGTGAAAATCAAAAATCGTGCTGCACATATTTAGCTTTCTAGATTGGGGACATGTGTATTTGAACTGTCTCTAAGAGGGTAAATCTGGTGGCCAGTCAATACTATTTGTGACTATAAGGAACAGAAAAATCCAAGATAGCTTATTTAAATCACATATAAGAAACAGAGAAAGAGGTGTAACTAAAGTTTTTCTAGTGGTATATATCCATACTTAGTCATCAGCTAGATGATTAATAATTTCAATAATATCTTAAGGCTTGTCCTCCTGGTAACACTTCAAATTGCTTAAATACTCTACACTATACTAATAATTTAGTATATTTAATTAGTATATCCAACCATCTATTTTTAAAACCCTTCAAAGAAATATGGCAATCAGAAATGTCATTTGGGTGTATATTACTTTTAAAAATCCATTCTCAAATAGTGTTAAGTGATCAAACCTACTTCACCTATAAAATAGAGATTATTTGAAAAACAGTAATTCAGTCAAATAAAGATGTGTTATCTAAAGAAATGGCCAGCTTAGAAATAGATTAGCTATTTAAGTAATTTGGCCATACGTGTAATGGGTATGGTTCATAAACTACACATAAAAAGCCTTGAAATGGAGAGTGGATGGTAAAATTACTGCAGGTTTTATCTTCTTTACTTTGAGTATTTAAATAGCTCTTTTCTAACTTGGCTGCCAAGTATTATTACTTAGCCAAGGAAGACTTACAGTTTTGCTACCTCAGATTTTTTTAATGTAAATTGGCATTTATTTTCCTCATTCATTTGAAGTATCTTGAATTAGGCACAAGTTTACTAAATCAGTCAATAACAAAATATCAGTCATCCAGGACTTTGTTGTAGATGAGGGGCTTGACTTTGTGTTCATCAGATAGACATGGGTGGATAAGCTGGGTGGGTCTGACCTGACCCAATTTTGTCTGCCTAAGTACATGGCACCATTGTAGGTCAGAGGGCTGTTGGGGCAGAGGCTATCATTATTCATAGAAGCTCCATCTCTCTCACAAGGAATCTAATCCACTTGGGAACCAGATTCCTGGTATTGGGCTACAGAGACAGAGTTTTTTTCATGTAGTACTCTTCTGCCCCAAAACTTCCCTGCTTGGGTTGATGGAAGTGGTCCCAGAGGTGATTCTGGGGCTGCCTTATCTGGTCCAGGTCAGAACTTCATGGCTGCTGTGACAATCATTGGGCTGCCTCAATATATCACAGGCCTAATACATTCAGAGTTCACACCCTTGATCTATTCTTTGTTTGTTTTTCCTACAAGGCACTTCAGAAATGATCTAATAATAGGGGGTTCAAGTCACTCCATTGTCACGGACAGGCCGTTCCTTGGTGAGGTTTGGATTGTTGATGGCAGTTTCCTCCTGCAGGGATGGGAGACTATGATGGTCCTGAAGACTTATTGAATCCAAGGGATCCCTGGATGCTTTGGGGAGTTTCCAACTGGCATGTTGTGGCCCTAGTCTTGTGGTAGAACAGTGAAATGGAATGGGCCATTGACAGGGCAGCTCTGTAGACCTCTGAGGGCTCCTTAGTTTGGAGAGAAGTGACAGGTAATGAAACAGTCAGATGAGACTTTAGTTGGCTCAAATCCTGCAGTGAATATGACTCAAGACAAGTAAGAGTACATAATCATGTGGTCATGATGGTAAAGAAAGCCTACTTCTCTGCAACAATCTGAAGGCACATTCAGATCTTTGGGACAAATTGAAGCAACAACACCATGGAAATGGAGGTTTAGACCCTTTGGAGGCCCATTGTTTGCAAGGCATTTGAGGGTGAAGTTTCTTGCCTCCGTAGCAGTCTTGATGCCCCATCCACATCTACTGTAGCCCCAATGAGGTGTGCAGTGCTACGTCTGCTGCAACTTCTTGGGAACAGTTTCAGTTAATGTGGCCTGATGATGTAGACAAGGTGCTTGCGATGATGCAGCCAGCAACATGTCCCCTTGACCCTTGCCCTTCTTGGCTTATTAAAGCTTGCTGAGGGGTTTGACCGAGTGGATCCAGGGTGTGGTCAACACATCACTGCAGGAGGGAGTGGTTCCAGCTGCCCTGAAACAGGCAGTGATTTGACCACGCCTGAAAAAGCCCACCTGGGACCCATTGGTCTGTGACAATTACTGACCAGTTGCAGATACCCCCTTCTTAGGGAAGGTGATTGAGAGAGTTGTAGTGCAGCAGTTGCAAGTACTCTTGGATGAAACAGATCATTTTGACCCATTCCAGTCTGGGTTCAGGCCTGGGTATGGGACTGAATTGGCCTTGGTCCCCCTGATGGATAACCTTTATTGGGAGAAGGACAGGGGGAGTGCAACCCTATTGATCTCTCCGCGGCTTTTGATACCATTGACCATGGTATCCTTCTGGGCCGACTTGGTGAGATGGGTATTGGAGGCACTGTTTTAGAGTGGTTCCGATCCTATCTCCAAGGTCATTTTCAGAGAATAGCATTGGGTAACTGTCTTTCGCCCCCCTGGCAGTTGTGCTGTGGGGTGGTGCAGGGTACCATCTTGACCCCCATGCTGTTTAACATCTATATGAAGCCCTTGGGAGCAGTCATCAGGAGATTTGGGGTGAGGTATCAGCAGTAAGCTGATGATACCCAGCTCTATTTCTCTGTAACTGCTGAATCGGGAGAGGTCGTGGCCCTTGACCGCTGCATGGACTAGGTGGTGGGCTGGATGAGGGCCAATAAATTGAGCCTGAATCCTAGCAAGATGGAAGTGTTGTGGGTTGGTGGTTCCTGAGTTCAGATAATTGGTCAGTTGCGTCCTTTAGATGTGGCCATACTCCTTCTGAAAGAGCAGGTCTGTAGTCTGTAGGTGCTCCTGGATCCATCTTTGTCACTAGAAGCCCAGGTGAGCTCCGTTGCTAGGAGTGCCTTTTATCAATTTCAGCTGGTAAGACAGCTGTGGCCGTTTCTGGACGGGGATAGCCTGACCACTGTTGTCGACATACTGGTAACCTCTAGGCTTGATTACTGTAATGTGCTGTATGCGGGGCTGCCCTTGAGGTTGGTCCGGAAGCTGCAGCTGGTGCAAAATGCGGCAGCGGGACTGCTCACTGGGGCAGGGTATTGCCAACATGTCACCCCGCTGCTGAAAGAATTGCACTGGCTGTCCATTTGCTACTGGGCCAAGTTCAAGGTTCTAGTTTTGGTGTACAAAGCCGTATACAGCTTGGGACCAGGATATCTGAAAGACCGTCTTATCCCTTATATACCCAGTTGATCACTGCGCTCTGCAGGTGAGGGCCTCCTGCGATACTATCTTATCAGGAGGTCCATTCTGCACAACATAAGAAACGGACCTTTAGTGCGGCGGCACCTACCCTGTGGAATTCCCTCCCCTTAAATATTAGACAGGCACCATCTCTGTTATCTTTTCGGCACTTATTGAAGACCTTCCTCTTTCAACAAGCCTTCTAAGTTGAGACCTTATCCCATTCTACACCTGTGTTGGAATTGCTTTTTAATATGTTTTAAAATCTTTTTTTAAAAAAACAATATGTTTTTAACCTTTTTAAAAAGATGTCTTGGAAACTTAAATTTTTTTTAAAAAAAAAAATGTTTTATTTTAATGTATTTTAAAGTGTGTTTTTATGATGTTTTAAATTGCTTTTTAGTGCTTTTGTTTGCCACCCTGGGCTCCTGTTTGGAGGAAGGGCGGGATATAAATCAAATAATAAATAAATAAACACCATATATGAATCAGAGTGTATTAAGATGATTGTTTGATTCTGATGCACAACATATTTTATGGGTTTTTTTTGTATTTATTTTTTATACTATGTAGGATTTTATATATTATAGTATACCCACCTGTGATTGTCAGGTGAAGGGTAGCCTAGAAATAATACAAGTGATTATGATAAAAAAGGCAGACTTGAGCCTTGATTCAGAGGCGTTTACTCATTCAGCACAAACTCTTGACATACTGTTTGTGTGTGCAGATCTGCTATTACAAATACTGCACTCCACAGAGAACCCTTTGCTTATCAGGATCATTGTATATACACTGGAGAGACTATGGATCCCTGGATTGGTTTGGAATCTAAATCTTGTGCAATCTTATATTTTTGTGAGATGTGGCCACACAACCTAATGTTACAAAGATGCCCCCTAGCTCCTTGGGCTCCTTTACCTTTTCAGTGTTTCAAAATAAAATATCCTACAGAACAAAATTATCATGTACCATTTGTAATTCAGTAATATGAGAGCATTGGTCAGAGGTCTGATTACTTTTGCAAGGCACTGTATGTATATGGGAGAATGATTAACACCCTGCCTGCACACACTCTCTTCTCTAAACCTGTCCCAGCAGACAATGGCAGATTGGATTTGCAAAGGACCTACATGTAAAGTCGAATATTTGTAGGTATGAGTATCCTGGTTGTGCTCCAGATTCCTTTTTCTTTGCGTTTTTTAAGTTGTTTTTTTAATTGTTTCAAACCTACATCCCCACCCCTCTCCCAGTTCAAAATCAGGGACAGGCAGTCTGGAGATGGATTTTTTATTTTATTTTGAGTATTCCTTATTTGTTAGTATTACATTTACATCCACTTCACCTTTCTTCCAAGGAACTCAAGGTGACATTCATGGGTCTCCTTTTTTCCTTTTCTGACTCTGTGAGGTAGCTTAGGCTTGACAGGCAGTGACTGGCCCAAGGTCACACTGTGAGTTTCCTGGCTAAGTGGTGATTTTAACTGTAATCACTGAGGTTCTAGTCTACTTAATTTCCCTTCATTTTATTCCACATTCTGGAAAAAAATGTAGAAATGAATAATCTGATGGTAGTGGGGAATATTTTCCCATAGGTCTGGAAATGTATCAGGTGCCTTGTTAAGAGTCCTGCATGGGACCTTTAAGAATAACCAATTCAGGCTGCAATCCTGGACAGACTTACCAGGGAACAACCCCCATGGAATTCAGATGGGGCTTCCCTCTTGAGTAATGTATTGAGGCATAAATCCATACTAGAAATTGTGACACCTTCTGAATCAACCTTTAGGTGCTATATATTAATAAAAATTGCAGTGTTTCAGTGTCCACTGTTTCTTTTCAAAAGAGGAGGATAGGAAGAGAACCAGAAGAGGTGGAGGCTACACAACTCTTCCCCCAGCAGAAAACCAACTGTAACTGCAGGGACCCCTTCTGAAACAAAGTAAGACATTTTTCTGTTTAGTTAGGCACTATTTGTAAAACAACAGTATTTATTTATTTATTATTTGATTTATATCCTGCCCTTCCTCCCGGCAGGAGCCCAGGGCGGCAAACAAAAGCACTAAAAACTATAAAACATCATAAAAACAAACTTTAAAACACATTAAAACAAAAACATCTTTAAAAACATTTCTCTAAAAAGCTTTCAAAACATCTAAGATTAAAAACAGTAAATACAAAGTATTTAAGTTTCTACAGTATCTTTATTCACTAATAGGCAAAAAACCTTGAGGTTTAAGAACGTACCTATAGCCCACAGATATTTCTATCAAACTTTAAAAAGCAGGGAAATTGGGCAGCTATAGTGAATGCACCAGGGGAGCAGGACACCTGACCTCCTCTCTGAGATATTGTACTGCCCTACAAAGTTGTCAAAATGCAAATACCATTTGGGTTGGTCTTTCACAGTCCAATCCACTTGCTGTGTAGCTTGGAAGAATTTGGTAACATGTGCCTCTGAGCATATGGTGAGTGGTGGCAACACCTCACATCTCCAAAGATGGAGAATTATATTTTTGTATGTTTGTTGGTGTTCTTCTTACATTGCTTCTTTCCTGTGTTACTAATGTTTCTACAGAGAATGTGAACTAGAAAATTTTATTTCCCTCATTATTCATCCTAGAAATCTGTGTCAAATTTATTTTCATTAATTTCAGTCTTTTTATTGGTCAATATCATATGATAGTGAAGACAGCCTTTTGTGTTTTATATTGGAGGTTATGTTCTATTTCTATTTTGGGTGCATTAACAGTTGAATCTGAAACTGCAGTTTGATGTAAAATCAGACTGATTCCAATATGTTGTTACTTCAGCAATGACTCTAGCTGTTGGAAAAAAGAGGGTGCATGTTTTCAGCCTGCTATGTTTAAACCACTTTATTTAAGGCAAGGTATTCACGATCAATTAAAAGCACAGAGCACACCTAGAATTTTGCTAGAATATATTTCACCTCCCAGTGTTTTATCTTGTGCAAATTGAGACACTTCTGAGGTCCAGTGGAGCAGGTGAAAAGTCTTATTGAATTCGGCGAAGCCAATAATCTGTTTCTAGCAAATACATTTTTTGAGCAACCGAAAAGACAACTGTACACATGGACATCACCAAATGGTCAATATAGGAATCAAATTGATTATATAATTGGTAGCAGAAGATGAAGTTCCATATTTTCTGCAAAAACAAGACCAGATCACAAACTGGTAATATCGAAAATCAGAGTAAAGCTAAAGAAGAACAAAACAATCATAACACCATGATGCAATTTAAACAACATCCCAGAAGAATATAAAGAGCAAATAAAAAGCAGATTTGAGGCTTTCAACTTAGTGGATAGAGAACCAGGAGAACTATTGATTGAAGCAAGAGACATTATCAGGGAAGAATGTAAAAAGACAATACCTCTAGCTAAAAGGAGAGAAAGACCTCAATGGATGATGGACGAAACGCTTAAAATGGTTAAAGAGAGAAGGAAAGCAAAAGGAGACAAAAACATGGTCAGAATGCAGTAATAATAATGCAATCCTAAATGCAATAATGCAGCGACTAGTACACTTACAACAAGTATTGTATAGAAATAGAAGAGGATAATAAAAAAGGTAGAATAATAATAATAATAATAATATTTAATTTGTTTGTCGCCTATCTGGCAATTAGCCACTCTAGGCGACGTACATTAAAAGAGATAAAATACAATAATAACAGATGTAATCACATTAATAACAATAGGTAAAATACTGGACAGTCATCAATACATATAAAAGCAATTATAATAACAACATACGATAAATGACAGAATCATGGTGATTTACCCAATGACCTCAAAGGCTTGCTGGAATAGCCACGTCTTCAGGGCCTTGCGGAATACATCTAGGGAAGGGGCATGTCGAAGATCATATGGGAGGGAGTTCCAGAGAGTGGGGGCCACCACAGAAAAGGCCTTCTCCCTAGTACCCACCAACCTAGCTGTTTTGGTTGGAGGGATTGAGAGAAGGCCTTGTGTGGCTGATCTAGTTGGGCGGCATAATTGGTGGCGGTGGAGGCGCTCTTTCAGGTAAGCTGGGCCGAAACCGTACAGGGTGTTAAAGGTTAAAACCAACACCTTGAATCGGGCCCGGAAAACAACCAGCAGCCAGTGTAGGTCAAACAACACTGGCGTGATGTGATCCCGTCGGCAGCTGTTGGTAAGTAAGCGCGCCGCCGCATTCTGTATAAGCTGTAATTTCCAGGTCGTTTTCAAGGGTAACCCCACGTAGAGCGCATTACAGTAGTCCAATCGAGAGGTGACCAGGGCATGCACCATGAGCGGGAGCTGTTGAACAGGGAGGTAGGGTTGCAGCCTACGTATAAGGTGTAATTGATACCAAGCTGCCTGGCTCACAGCCGAAATCTGAGCCTCCATGGACAGCTTGGAATCAAGAACAACCCCGAGGCTGCGCACCTGGTCCTGTAGGGGCAACTTCACCCCACCAAACACCAGGTCAACATCTCCTAACCCTCCCTTGTCTCCCACAAGTAGTACCTCGGTCTTATCAGGGTTCAACTTCAACCTGTTCCTGCCCATCCATCCACTCACGGATTCCAGGCACTTGGACATGGTCTCCACAGCCCTCTCTGGTGAAGATTTAAATGAGAGATAGAGCTGAGTGTCATCCGCATATTGGTGACACTGCAGCCCAAATCTCCTGATGATCTCTCCCAGCGGCTTTACATAGATGTTAAATAGCATGGGAGAGAGGATAGAACCCTGTGGCACACCACAATTGAGAGGCCAAGGGTCTGAAACCTCGTCACCCAATGCTACCTGTTGGCGCCTATCAGAGAGAAAGGACTGGAACCACCGTAAAACCGTGCCTCCCAATCCCAAACTCTCCAGGCGATCTAAAAGGATACCGTGGTCGACGGTATCAAAAGCCGCTGAGAGATCCAGGAGGACAAGGAAGGTGAATTCTCCCCTATCCAGTGCCCTCCTCATATCATCTACCAGAGCGACCAAGGCTGTTTCAGTTCCATGTCCAGTCCTGAAACCCGATTGGTATGGATCTAGATAATCCGTTTCATCCAAGTGTGTCTGCAACTGATTTGCCACCACTCTCTCAATGACCTTGCCCAAGAATGGTAAGTTTGAAATTGGGCGGAAGTTGTTTAAAATCTGGGGATCCAAGGAGGTCTTCTTTAAGATGGGTTTAATAATAGCCTCCTTGAGGGCTAGTGGCATAACACCCTCTTGCAAGGATGCATTAACCATTGCCTTGATCCCCTCACCCAATCTCTCTTTGCAGCTCATAAGGAGCCACGATGGGCAAGGGTCATTTAGACAAGTGGTAGGCTTTACAGATGAGAGCACCTTGTCCACATCCTGAGCAGGAAGAGGCCGGAATCGATCCCATTTGACCGGTTTGCAACTGGTTAACTCTAGCTCACTCACTGTATCCACGGCGCACGGAATCGAGCTTCTCAGGTGTTCGATTTTATCAGCAAAGTGCTTTGCCAATTTGTCACAGGAGGCCTTAGACTGTTCCAAGGGTTCCTGAGCAACTGGACCGACCAGGCTTCGGACCACCTGGAACAACCTCCTGGGACAGCACTCAGCTGATGCAATAGAGGCAGCAAAGAATTCCCTCTTTGCTGCCCTTACTGCCACTTGGTAGGCAGCTATTGCTGCTCTAACCTGTGTCCGAGCATCTTCGGAGCGCGACTTCCGCCACCAGCGCTCTAGTCGTCTCACCTCCTGTCTCAAAGTACGCAACCGTGGTGTGTACCATGGTGCTACTTGAGTTCTATTCAGGGGGAGAGGACATTGCGGAGCCACTCGGTCTAACGCCCCGGCGATCCTCTCATTCCACTCCATCACCAGGGCATCGACCGGGCGACCTTCAGCAGGTTCCAGTTCCCCAAGCGCTGTCAGGAAACCATCTGGATCCATCAGGCGCCTGGGGCGGACCATTCTAATAGGACCTTTACCCCTGCGGAGGGCATGCGGCATCGAGAAATCCATCTTTACCAGATAGTGGTCTGACCATGACACAGGGGTAAAAGAATTAGCCCCTAACTTCAGCACACTACCCTCCCCCCCCGGGACAAATACAAGGTCAAGAGTATGACCGGCTACATGGGTGGGCTCAGTATTACTAAGGCGCAGTTCCCAGGAAGCCATGGTTTCCAGGAAATCCCGAGGAGCTCCAGTGAGAGTGGTCTCAGCGTGTATGTTAAAGTCACCCAGAACTAACAGCTCCGGGGACAACATTCGCACGTCTGAGATCACCTCGAGCACCTCGGCCAGGGAGTCTGCCGTGCAGCGGGGCGGGCGGTACACGAGTAGGATCCCTAAACTGCCCTTCGAGCCCAACCTCCAGTACATACAATCAACGAAGCTAGTCCCACGAAGGGGAGGTCTGGCAAAGAACAACGACTCTCGATAAATAACTGCCACTCCCCCTCCCCGCCTTCCGACCCTCGGCTGCTGTGCGTAACGGAAGCCTGGTGGGCACACAGCCTCAAGAATAGAAGCTGAGGCTTCGTCCAACCAGGTCTCCGTAATACATGCCAGGTCTGCACATTCATCCAAGATCAAATCATGAATGACAGATGTTTTTTGTGCTACAGACCTGGCATTACACATCAGCAGTCGAAGGTCAGTAGGTATCCTGCATCCCCCAGCTTCCTTCTGGTTCTGGACAGACCTGGAACAAGGGATGGATATTATGTATCTATCCCTTGTTCCTCTCCGTTGACATGGTCTGCCCCCAGCACCATTCCAGCACCTGCCGCCCAATCTTGTTATACTTTGGCCCCCAACCCCTCCCTCCTCTTCCCTCCCTGGTTTACACATGCCCCTATCTCCTCCGCAATCAATCAACAAGCCCAGTTGAAAAGGTCAAAGATGTTGTAAAAAATATTAAGGGATGGGTAATCAGGTCCAGTAGGGTTAGTCAGTCCTTCCAATCATGCGACTACATATACATAACAAGAGCTTTATTCTAAAACATTAGAGAAATTAAAGGAAATTTTAAACTGAGAGTAGAGATGTTGAATAATCAACAGGGGAATACACTGACTGACCGAGATAAAATAAAAGGAAGCAGTGGCGTAGCTAGAGCTTTTGCCGCCCGGGGCGGTCCCTGAATTTGCCGCCCCTCTCAATACACTCCAAAAATACCTCCGACCCCCCCAGCTACGCCACTGCAACCCTCCAGCCAGGTTACCTCATGTACGCGGGTTGTGGGGAGGGGGGTCTCTGGGCGAAGCTGTGCCAAAAAGTGGCTGGGAAAATCTCTCGAAAATGTGGAGAGAACTCCCCACTTCGTCGCCCTCCCCCCTTTGTCGCCCTCCCCCCGCCGTCTTCAAAAAACACACGCGAGCAGGGCGACATCTTTTCATTTCCCGAGCAACTTTTTCAAGATAATTACCTGGCCCTTTGATCAAGTGGCAGGTGGTGTGAAAACTGGAGGAAGAAATATCACTAATTTAAGATGCAGACGATACCATACTGCGAGCAGAAACCAGTAATAATTTGAAGCAAATGCTGATGAAAGGTAAAGAGGAAAGCACAAAAGCAGGACTACAGCCGAATGTCAAGAAGACCAAAGTAATAACAGAAGATTTATGTAACTTTAAAGTTGACAATGAGGACATTGAACTTGTCAAGGATTATCAATACCTCAGCACAGTCATTAACCAAAATGGAGACAATAGTCAAGAAATCAGGAGAAGTCTAGGATTGGGGAGGGCAGCTATGAGAGAACGAGAAAAGGTCCTCAAATGCAAAGATGTATCACTGAACACCAAAGTCAGGATCATTCAGACCATGGTATTTCTGATCTCTATGTATGGATGTGAAAGTTGGACAGTGAAAAAGGCGGATAAGAGAAAAATCAACTCATTTGAAATGTGGTGTTGGAGGAGAGCTTTGTGCATACCATGGACTGCGAAAAAGACAAATAAAGGGGTGATAGAACAAATTAGTGAGAGGCAGTGTGGTGTAGTGGTTAAGGTGTTGGACTACGACCTGAGAGACCAGGGTTGGAATCCCCACATAGCCATGAAGCTCACTGGGTGAAGCTCACATGGCCTCTCAGCCTCATGAAAACCTTATTCATAGGGTCGCCCTAAGTCAGAATTGACTTGAAGGCAGTACATTTACATTTAGAACAAATTAAACCAAAACTGTCATTAGAAGCTAAAATGATGAAACTGAGGTTATCATACTTTGGACACATCATGAGAAGACATGATTCACTAGAAAAGACAATTCCGGGAAAAACAGAAGGGAGTAGAAAAAGAGGAAGGCCAAACAAGAGATGGATCAATTCCATAAAGGAAGCCACAGACCTGAACTTACAAGAACTGAACAGGGTGGTTCATGACAGATGCTCTTGGAGGTCACTGATTCATGGGGTCGCCATAAGTCAAAATCGGTAGGGCTGGGAAAGGCTCCTGCTCAAAATCCTGGACACCTACTGCTGCTGCCAATCAGTGTCGACAACACTGAGCTAGGTGATCTGACTATAAAAGAGCTTCCTGTATTCTTGTGCTTTGTTGTTGAAGGGTGCAGAAGTCATGTAAGTTAAAAACAAATTTGGCAGCTCCTGTCAGCTGGCAGAGAGTGACATAAAACATCCCCAGGGGATGGGTTTTTTTGTTGTTGTTCACACTGGAAATCAGACTTCTTTCCTCTGCTTAGAGGGGCAGTGCAGTATAGCGGTTAGTGCATTGTCCCAGGGGGACTTGGGTTCAAATCCCCACTAAGTCACAAAACTCACCTGGTAATCTTGGATCAGTCACTAGCTCTCTGTCAACCAGCCTCATAAACGGTGGGCTATGAGTGCCATAAGTAACTACATAAATAAAAGGGCTGTTCTGCATGCCGTGGAGAAGGAACCCTGGCTCAGTGGGTACAGCACTTGCTTTGCATGCAGAAGGTCCCAAGTGCAATCCCTGGCGTTGCCACTTCAAAGAATCAGGCAGCCTGGGAGGGCAAAAAACCTTTGTCTGCAGGGGACTCTGGCAAGCGGCTGCCCATTGGTGTAGAGTGACCAAAGATGGGGAACCTGTGGCCCTCCACGTGTTGCTGGACTACAACTCCAATCACCCCTGACCGCTAGCCAGGCCAGAGGCCAACAACATCTGGAGGACCACCGCAGGTTCCTCATCAGCCTTCTGCAGCAGAGCAGTGCTCACTCTCCAGCGGCTGGTTTTCTGTCTGCACTCCAAAAGGACAACATCAGGCAGGCCCGGTGCTCGGCCAGCAGGCGGGCGCGGGCGTCGTGCAAGGCAGCCACCAGGGTTCGCTCGGGCGGCCCCTCCAGGCCCGCGAAGACGGCGGCGCCCACCAGCAGCAACAGCCCATAGGCGCCCTGCAGCAGCCCGTAGCGCCAGCCCCGCTGTAAGGTTGGCAGCTGCGGCAGAGCCATCCCTCGACGGCCAGCCCTGACGCCTCGCCAGCAGCCGCCTCACCTGCATGCCCTACCGAGTGCTGTGGTCCAATTGTGGTGCAGCAGCAGCCGCCGCATGAGAATCCCAATTCCAAAGAAAGGGGATCCCAGGGAATGCAGTAATTATATCAAACTATTGCCTTAATATCCCATGTAATGCTCAAGAGTCTACAACAAAGGTGGTTACCATATAAGGAGTGAGAAATGCCAGATGTTCAAGCTGGATTAAGAAAGGGAAGAGGTACCAGAGATCATATTGCAAACATATTTTGGATAATGGAACAGACTAAGGAATTTCAGAAGAAAATCACCCTATACTTTATAGATTACAGCAAAGCCTTTGGTTGTATAGATCATGAAAAACTATGGAATGCTTTAAAAGAAATGGGGGTGCCACAGCATCTGATTGTTTTGATGCGCAACCTATACTCTGAACAAGAGGCTACTGTAAGGACAGAATATGGAGAATTGGTTCCCAATCAGAAAGGGTGTAAGGACAGAATATGGAGAATTGGTTCCCAGTCGGAAAGGATGTGAGATGGGTGTATTTTATCACCCTATTTATTTAATCTATATACAAGACATCATACTTTGGACACATAATGAGAAAACAGGACTCACTAGAAAAGACAATAATGCTGGGGAAAACAGAAGGGAGTAGAAAAGAGGAAGACCAAACAAGGGATGGATCGATTCCATAAAGGAAGCCACAGACCTGAACTTACAAGATCTGAACAGGGTGGTTTATAACAGATGTTATTGGAGGTCACTGATTCATAGGGTCGCCATAAGTCATAATCAACTTAAAGGCACATAACACACACACACAGAGCAAAAAAGTTGATAAGGAAATGATTCCTTGAAAATATAATATCTAGAAATGATAGAATAGGGAATAGTAAAAAATATGGTTGTTTTCACATTTGAATTTGCAAGAAAGTAATACCATATGGCACTTTTAGAAACTCATTCATATTTCTGTTGATTTTCTGGAAGTGGTGGTATTCAACTTTGTATAACAATGAAGTTGTATGAATACTCCCACCAGCATATACATGCAAAAATAATTCCCACCACTGCTTTCTAAGATCTGAAATACTCTGTTTAAAAGAACCAAGCCATCGTGTTCTTCACTTCTTGAAGGGTGAAAAGTATAATTTGATGAAGGCCATTAAACATAGACTCCATTCACGCAATAATGATTTTTATAATTATGTATAGAAAAGATTGTGAATCTTTTTAAAGTACAATAAGCTGCTAATTATTCTGAGCCTACAGAAAGAACAATAGATTAAACAATTTGTCTTTTAAAGCTTACAGTGCTGTATGCAGTGTTTGATAAGGAAAATACTTTTAAAACACAAATCATTCAGTATTTAATGCCTCTGTGAAGACTGCTGTGTGCATGTTAATTATAATGGAGCTTAAAAATGTAGATTGTATTAGAGAATTTAAAGTAAGAATTTACTGACAGTATACTTTAAAACTATTTTTTGTATTGTTCCTGAGAAGGCTAATGATGGAAAGCTCTTAAGTGAAAAATTATTTACATACATTTTTGTCATTCTTTTTAGCAGTTAAATAATAGCAGCTGTGTTATATATAGTAAATAGCTAGTATTCTTGAACTTCAGGGCACTGATTTCATCTAATCTTAACATCCCTACAAAGTTATTTATACATTTATTTTCTTTTATAATAACACAGAAAGGTCTTTGCTACTTCAAACTGATTGCCAAAGGACAGTTTATTCTCATCACAAACTAAAGCAAAAATAGCAAGGGTGCTGAAATTTGAGCTTTTCAGGATATGGAAACATGCTGTTTACACACATCTCCCTTTTAGTGCTTTGCTTCTTACTGTATCTACTCTATTCAAATTGCCTTTTACAAGGGCAGGTATTTTTGTCCCTGCATCATAGGTTGTATTGTTGCTCTACATGAATTACAAAACCCATAATCTTTATTTTCAAAGTGATGGCACCACTTTTTTCAGTTACTGTATTTACTGAATTTTAAGTTATAACCAAGATTACAAAGCATATTACAGTTCTCCAGATGGGGTAGTTTCATTTGCACTTAAAGTTTTAGAAGTCTTTAATGCATCTGTCAGAATGAATGACAGACTTGATCATTGTTCCTATTCAGTATAGGTGAAATAAAAGTTGGCACAGCAGGTTTTTGTTTTGTTTTTAATAAGGTTAGCTGCAAAGTTGGTCAGAAGATTCTGAAACTTTTGCAATTAAAGGTTTTAGAGCTAGCCATTGCCCTATACCTATCAATAATATAAGTTTTAAAGTATTTATTTTTGTATAATTTATTTTAAAATTAATAGCTTTAATAATATCCATTTCTGTAATAGAAACACATTTTAGTAATGCCAGTTGCTATAGATTCATTGTTAGTAGTATGTTGATTTACCAAATCTAGAATTCTTTAGATATACTTTTTCAGTTGAAACTTGCATTTGTTTATATACACCTTATAAGGTAGGAAACAGCATAGTACTTGGGCTCCATAAATATAATGAAAACTGAGAGACAGCTTGGCAACTGAGGTTGATTATTGTCCTTGGGGTCGGAGGAAAACAGTTCCAGGGAGGAGTGAAACATTTCTGGTTTAAGATCCCTGAAGGCATGAAATCTGGAAATAAAATACACTGGTTGGTTTATTGGTTTCCTTCAATGATCAATCAGAAGAGCACATATTAAGTCCCTTCTTGTGCCAAGGTAGTGTTGACTGTGATGGATGTAGAGTACTGACATCATTATGCAATCAAGATTCACACAAACCATGGGGGAAAAGAAAAGATTAAGTTTCCCTTTCCCATGTGACAGTGGAGGCTGGTGGCTCTGATGTCCCTCAAGGATTGGTATTGGGACCTGTACTTTTCAACTTGTTCATTAATGACCTAGAATTAGGAGTGAGCAGTGAAGTGGCCAAGTTTGCTGACGACACTAAATTGTTCAGGGTTGTTAAAACAAAAAGGGGTTGCGAAGAGCTCCAAAAAGACCTCTCCAAACTGAGTGAATGGGCGGAAAAATGGCAAATGCAATTCAATATAAACAAGTGTAAAATTATGCATATTGGAGCAAAAAATCTTAATTTCACATATACGCTCATGGGGTCTGAACTGGCGGTGACCGACCAGGAGAGAGACCTCGGGGTTGTAGTGGACAGCACGATGAAAATGTCGACCCAGTGTGCGGCAGCTGTGAAAAAGGCAAATTCCATGCTAGCAATAATTAGGAAAGGTATTGAAAATAAAACAGCCGATATCATAATGCCATTGTATAAATCTATGGTGCGGCCACATTTGGAATACTGTGTACAGTTCCGGTCGCCTCATCTCAAAAAGGATATTATAGAGTTGGAAAATATTCAGAAGAGGGCAACCAGAATGATCAAGGGGATGGAGCGACTCCCTTACGAGGAAAGGTTGCAGCATTTGGGGCTTTTTAGTTTAGAGAAAAGGCGGGTCAGAGGAGACATGATAGAAGTGTATAAAATTATGCATGGCATTGAGAAAGTGGATAGAGAAAAGTTCTTCTCCCTCTCTCATAATACTAGAACTCGTGGACATTCAAAGAAGCTGAATGTTGGAAGATTCAGGACAGACAAAAGGAAGTACTTCTTTACTCAGCACATAGTTAAACTATGGAATTTGCTCCCACAAGATGCAGTAATGGCCACCAGCTTGGATGGCTTTAAAAGGAGATTAGACAAATTCATGGAGGACAGGGCTATCAATGGCTACTAGCCATGATGGCTGTGCTGTGCCACCCTAGTCAGAGGCAGCATGCTTCTGAAAACCAGTTGCCGGAAGGGAGGGGAGAGTGTTCTTGCACTCGGGTCCTGCTTGCGGGCTTCCCCCAGGCACCTGGTTGGCCACTGTGAGAACAGGATGCTGGACTAGATGGGCCACTGGCCTGATCCAGCAGGCTCTTCTTATGTTCTTATGTTCTTATGTCAGTGGAGCAGTGAATCCACTCCAGGTTTTAGTCTGAACTTTCAAGGAGCTGTCCAAGTATTACCTTGGGCACTTGAAAGTTCATACTAAAACCTGGAGTGGATTCACTGCCCCACTGACATCAGAGCCACCAGCCTCCACTGCCATGTGGTATGGTTCTTATAAAAGTCACCCCCCATGCCTGCTATGAATTTTTAAAATGTATTTGCAAGTGATGTATTTAATGTTACATCTAGCTTGTGGCATAGGTTTTCATGGGCCAGAACCCACTTCAATATATAACTCTAAAAAGTGGGTTCTGGGCCATGAAAGCTTATGCCTCCAGACATTTGTTAGTTTTTATAGTGTCATTAGTCTATTGTTTTTGTATCAACAAATAGTTACCCCTCTAGAATTTAAGAATCAGCTGGTGTTTCTATACTTTCTTTTTTTATTGGGAGGTTGTTCTTTTGCAGAAACTATTGGCATGGCCCAATGTCAATATTCCTTCCAGAATGTTTCTGGGCATGCATAGTTTTCTGATACTGATGTTCCTGCACATTTAATTTGATAGTATTAAATGCTCACATTTAAGACAAAACCAAAATCAAATCTACTTCTGCTGTCTTGTGCTATACACTTGTTGAAAAGGAATGTTTAGAATGTAATGGAAGTAGTACTGATCTAGTTACAAGTGGTCTTTTCCATGTTCCGATGAAAAAATACCTTCCCAATCAGATTTGTGTATGACCAAAATAATACTGATGTCTTTATAGTGAAAAGTGCAAGCGGTATATTAATTGTCTGCTTTTGTACCTTTCCTCAGTTAAATTCCAGATGGCACCAAAGACAACTATTTCTTCTCTTCCTCTCTTTTTGCCTTGTGACCGCCTCTTGGACTATTAATCTGATTTGCTGATATTGTTGACAGGTTGCAATATAAGAGAAGGAACTAAAAACAAAATCATTTGCAGTGCTTGACAGAATAATGCAGTGAGCCATAGTATTAGTCACAATGGACATTTCTTTCAGTACTAAGAAAATATTTCTTGTGGATGATGCGGCTTGTGGTGATATTTTCTCTTATTTTTGTTAATATTCAGATCACAGTCAGAGAAGGGAGGGGGAACCTAAGCACAATCTTGCTTTTGATTTTCCTGTCACTTAGACATTCATTAACAGACTACTCTCTCTACCATTGCTCACTTCTCAAAGCTCACATAACATTTAGATGAGCCATAACGGAATTGAAAATGTAGACAGCTGTGTGTTATATTTATAGCAGAAGTAGCAGTAGAAAAGAGGTAGAATAATATGATAAACTTCAAAAAGAAACTATTTTGACGTTCAGTCCTTTTTCCTTTTTACTATTTATTTAGAATATACAAATGAGAATTATTTAAATTAACTACTATAACTTAAGGCAATGAGGCTTTTTTTCTAATTAATAAAAGCCAAAACAATATTGCTTTCTGTTTAGTACTGTATTGTGTGATTATTTCATTTTAAAAGGTAGTGTCTGATAAAAGAATTTTCAGTCCATTTCTTTCTCCTTTTCCTGTTCTCCTTACTGCAAGCCCCAAGATTTCACCTTCAAAGTACAGAGAGCTAGATCAGATCAATCTTATTCTCTTTTGAAAATCTAATCTGTGGGTCAATGTTGGCCAGCTTTATCTTAAAAATTATCCAGCAGCAATTTGCCTGACAATTCAGCTTTCTTAAACTAAACCCCTTTCCCTCCTCCCTACTTCATTTGATCAGGGAAGTCTAATTTGCAGCTGTCAGAAACTAGAATTGATATTCTACTTAAAAAAATGATTTAGTCATGATTTACTCTAGTTTGGAACAGAAAGCAACAATATATTACCATCCAAGGAGCCAGTAATCGAGGTGTAAAGCTATGTATTTTTGCCCATAGACAAAGTAGTGCCGTTCTTTATCCAAGACTGTAAATAGAAGTTCTTCAATAGGCCACAAAGGCCACAAGCAAACAATTTGAGGTGAATATGTTCTCTGTTGAGGGCATGGAACACTATGAATCTGAGGTCAAGGAAGGAAAAAGGAGACATAGTCTCCAAAGACAAAATGCAAGCTCTGAAACTTTTTTTTTTAAACTAGCCTGGAAAGCCCAGAATTTCAATGTATACTTGCAAACCATTCAGAAACTCACAAACAGAAAGCTAAGTACTATTATCAACAGTGAGAATGTGGGACTGTCTTTCTATAATGCAAGTGGTCTGTAATATCCTTCAGGTGCGGAGTAGAGCAGTGGAAGTCTTGATTGCAAAGCACAAAGTGCCAGCCTTGAGATGTTGTCCTATTCACATTGGCTGGGATCCAAACCTGTGCAAGAGATCACTCCACTCACACGGAGGGGTTTTTAAGCTCCACCCTGCAAGCAGCAGCCCCCCAGGGTGGGAGGGCCTCTCTGATTCTACCTTTATGAGTGACTATAATTGGATTTTCTCCTTTCTGCCCCTACACAAGTTGAAGTGCTTTCATCACTCATGCGTAGGGGGTGGAGAAGTATAGTGGTGCATCTAACTTATGTGTGTTTTTGACATGCCAACTACCTTCTGTTCATATTCATACACCATTTCCCAGTAAACATGAAATCATCATCAGTTTATGACAGTCACAGTGGTGGTGGCTGCAGTCAACACACCAGAAATGACCAGAAATTAACTGTACACTACATCAAAATCTTAAATACAGGACAAATACAAAAAAAGTGTAACATAGGAATAGCAGCTTAGTTACATGCAAAATAAGGAATAACCTGGAAATAATCCCTCCGGTTTCAGGTGGTTAATTGTTCTCACTGCCTCCTTGTTCTCACTGGCATGAATAGAAATGTAGCAACTATCAATGACACCCATAGGTTTTTATTTCCTACCAAATATTTAACATAAAATTGAGCTGCTATCCAAGGTAGTTTGGCCAATAAAGGACCAGCAGAGTCCTTTTATGTTCCAACATAGAAACTGAAAAACTGGACATATCCCATCGATTCTGCCTTCTGGTTGTTGCAAGGGATACCCGCAAGGAGAGAGGAACAGCAGCATATTTTACCCTAAAGCATTTGAGATGGTAGCACATTAAATCTGGTGGGAGCAAAAGCCCTATGATATTTAGCTACATGCAGATTCCTAAAATAAGCAGTTAACTGAAAAGGAACATTATAGGAAATACCCAAGAAGCAAAGTGAGCAGGATGTACATGAGCAAGCCAAAAGGTCCTGAAAGGAAATATCCCCAAGTGATTGCTTTATTAGGGCTAATGCAGAATCAAATTGCATTTGAAGAAGAAAGGAGAGAGACAGTCCAAGAAAACGAGCTTTTTGGGCAACAGATTTTGTCCATTCATTACAGTAGCTATCCTCAGGTAAATACGATAGCAATATGCTGCCATCTTGAAGACAAAGATCTTGAAAATATAGCTCAGATTGGAAAAAGGCTGTAGCTTGGTGATAGAGCATCTGTTTGCATGCAGAAGTTCTTAAATTTAATCCCAGGCATCTCCAGGTAGGGCTGGGAGAGAACCCTGGCCGAAAGCCTGGAAAGCTGCTGCTGATCATTGTAGAAAATATTGAGCTAGACGGACCACTGGTCTGACTCGGTATGAGGCAGCTTCCTGTGTTCCTATGTTGAGTCAAAGTTTTAAGGCTACTAACCAAGGTCTTATCTCAAAATGGCACTGTCATGTTTCCAATAATGTAGCTGCATTAAAAAAATGTCTTCGAATATGTAAAAGGGCTCAAAAGAATATAGCTTGAACATCATTTATACTCGATGATACTCCAAATCACAGCTTCATAAATTTATTGAGAAGATATGTTCACTTTTAAAAACTGGAATAGCCACAGGAATATATTGACCCCCTTTGGTGTAACCCCCCATGCCAGACTATAGCATTCTGGCTAACTGAGGCTTTCTGAGAAACAAATTATCTATGTGTAGCCCAAGAGATAGAATAATGGAATACCACCCCCAAAGTGAGCATGAAATGGTGAGCATGAACAGGTACATATGAACCACCGCAATCTGTATCTTTTCAATCCATCCCTGGGTAGATTGATTCACACATAACCAAATTTGCCATAAGATGATTATTACCCTGTGAGCTCACACAGTTCTATCTTCTGTTGGCTTTTCTCTGATATATATTTTCAGTGTGTATAAGCAGTAGCCATTAATTGGAGAAAAATAGCAAATGGCATAGTTTTGATCCCTGTCTGGGATGCTGCCATAGGCTCTTTCTAGAGCAGCCTTTCCCAACTAGTGGGCCTCCAGATGTTGTTGGACCACAACTCCCATCAGCCTCAGCCAGCATTGCCAATGGTCAGGAAAGATGGGAATTGTGGTCCAACAACATCTGGTGGCCCACTAGGTGGGAAAGGCTGTTCTAGAGTCTTCAGCAGAAATCTTACCCATTGCTTTCTGGCTAACTGCTTTTTAAATTAGAGATGCCAGGGACCAAACCGGACGTCTTTTGCATGCAAAGCACGTGTTATACCACTGAGCTAGATGCCTCAAGAATTTGGGTTGGACTATTTCTTTGTGGTGGGTTCACTTGGTATGATTTGCCTTTTTCATTCTCCTGTTGAGAGTCGTCCATTATTTTTTTCAGCACACACTCTAAAATTAACCTTTTTATTACTGGAGGGCTGGTTTTAATGCCACAAACTTCACAGAAATCTTGATTCAGCACGTAGCCTGCCTGACATTTTGCACTTCAGAATGCATCAGGCCAATGTGTTCTGGCACAGTATAGGTCTAGTGGCATTTCATGGCCTTCAAATATTTCATGTTATTTAAACATTTCATGACATAAATGTTAATATTTCAAAATGATCACTTCTGAGGTACAGCATATAATTGAGATGTTGCTTTAGGACGGCATGGCATATTAATGTTTAATCAGATGACGGAAGTATTTTGGTGTAGGAATTTAAAGCAGGTTCTGTTTTTAACAGCTCAGCATAGGCTGATAACGGTTCAGGGACAGGCATTCAGCACTTTGAGAAATTTAATAGAATAACTGCTTCATTTTTAAAATAACGTAATCATTCTCAGTACGCATATTTTTGAGATTAAAGAAAAATGAAATAGAAAAAAGTAGAAGGCAACGCCCACCCCTGCTACCCTGGCTGGTGTGAGCTGGAAAGGCTTTTGATGCAATGGTGGTTCTTCCATGGATGTCCCAGGAAAGGAGGACTGCTTTGCTCACCATCACTGAATTTGCTCATTTGCTGCAGTGTGTGTATGTGTTGTTTTTATACCTGCATGCATTCTCTTCTGTTTGGTGTGAGTTGACAAATGAATGTTTATTACTATTGGTTGATCATCCAACACTTGTACTGCACCTGTCCCCTGTGTGAAGCTTTTGTTAAGAAAACAAAGTATTTTCACTTCGGGTTAGATTATCTTGCTGTTCCATCTCCATTTTATTGCTGTTTCATCTCCATTTTTCAACAGAAATAAATCTAGCTCACCTGTTCTGCTAGCAGTACACTAACCCAGACTTACTGATAATAGCAGATTGTATTGCCTTTGCATCTAGGTTTTGTGTCATAATTCTGAAAAGAATCAGAAACCTTTCACACATTACTTCAGGCAAACCTAGATTTGCCAGTAAGTGTACATTCAACAACAATCTTCAGGCGGTCACAACTAACAAGTGTACTTGTATGGCAGACATATTTGTAGCAATTCACCTGTTATAATCTTAGATGTGCATTTCACACATTGTATGTGTACATTTAAACTTGTAAATATTTGAAGTGGTTCTTATTGTCTAGTATGCCATTTACATGAGTGGAGATTTCTGTGGCAATTTCTTATGCTATTTTCTCTGTTGCTATCAGCATGAGCAATTGTTTCCTGCATCACGTCTGCAGATAGGTATGAATATTACTGCACATTAGAACTTGTTCAATGTATCTTAGCAGTTGGCCATTTAGCTATATATTGACTGAGTGCTTGATAGTAGGGCTGAATTTTGAAAGCAGAAGGCACTTGCATTCCAATCATAACATTGGTTAAGCTTGTTTTCATTGCAGTAGATGCCAATTAAATTACTGATTTCATAATTATAATTCAGCACGATAAGAGTTGATAATGAATGTTGTCACACTCGAGCTGAGTTATTACTGTATAGGAGCTCAGGTCTTCTTTCTGTTGATGTACTAATCCATCGGTTTGCAAACAATGCATTATTCAATTTTTTAAAATGAACTTTAATGTGGATTTCAGCAGCTTATGCTGATATCCATTCAGCCACACATTGAATTGTTTATAAATCAAATAAGAGAAGCAATTTTTGAATGTGTCAATATTTTGGTAAGATAATAAATTAACTCTGGTAAAAAGTATTTTGAGGTATTTATGTTGTTGTTTTTAGAATATTATTGAGATTTGTTTTTTAAAAATACATACATTAAAATATATGTAGTAAATTGCTTTTACTCTACACTGCTAAAATATCACTCCCTGGTTGCTATATGTCATCCATATGAAATGCCAATTTTGCAGGGCAGTCCTGGACTTTGGTTGTCCCACTTGGCCTGCAAGTACTTCCCATGCAAGTGCACCTTGGAAGTCAAGCCATATATTTTAACTGTTACTTGTTTTATATTTATTTGTGCCTAAGGAAAAGTTCTCTGAATCAAAAATATCTAAATATTTTATTTCGCCAAACACTTTCATAAGCAAGCATGGTTTTGTGTTTTCCATTCTGAAACTAAGCTATGAAATGGTTATTTAAGTATCTTTTAAGCATCCAAAAGTTTTTTTTGTTAGTGTCCATCTCTGGTTTTGTCTCATTATTAGTTCCTCTTTATAAACATTGATAGTTTATCTAGAACTAATCGGTACTGTCATGAGCCCGGCAGAATGGGGGTGGAGTGGAGAGATGGCGGTGGCAGCGGAGGACATTGAATGAATGGATGCTTCCCATGTAGAGCCATCAGGCGCACAAAACTCTGAGAACTCTCTTGCTCTGGACAGTGACAGTTCCACCCCTGAAGCTCTGGTTATCCACGAGGAGGCACAGCCCAGTTAGGTAGTTGCCATCCTGCCTGAAGTGCCTCCTCTACCCACACCCGCTCTGCCCTCTCCCCAGTGCATTGCACCTCCTTCTGACGAGGAGGGTCCTGCTGAGGCAGAGCAGCCGCCGTCACTTCATTCATGGACGTGTCAGCACCGGAAAGATCAACATGTGCCAACAGCTCCCTTGAGGCAGAGCTCTCGGGTGCGTGTGCGCTCCCAGCAGTGACCCTCAGTTCACACAAGCAGGGTGCCCATCCAACATTACATAAGCCAGATGAGGGAGCGAAACTAGTTACTGCGGCAACTTGTTAATGCAGTGTAGTCGTGTCTAGTCAAGCCTAGAAAAGAAGCTGAACCTGTGTAACTTGTAAGCTGATTCATAAAGTGCTCTGAACTGAAATCTCTCAATAAATCTATTATAGAAAAGCACAACCCCTTGTTCGTTCATGACTGACTTCAGGGTGTTTGGGCAGGACAGGTGCAATGTTTTCAGATTAGCTGACCTGTGTGCCTTGGTGTATAGTCAATTAGCAGGAATCCAAGGATGCTATCAGTTGACAGCTAGAAATCTCTAACAGCAGCATGAGAACTCCAGTGTCACAGTGTATTGATGCATTAATATTACATATTAGGATTTTCATCAGCATTCTGACTATTGGTTTTAATTAGCATCATTTAGTGGGAGAACTTTGCAAAAAATATCTTTTTAAAACAACAGGTAAAGGTAGACATAACAGTCAGGACATATCTTTGCTATCCAGGATTGCTTTCTGTAAATAGTGGCTCTGCACATTTTCAGTGGAAGCCAGCTATAAATGTCACAAAGGGCTACTTCCCAATTCCCCAGAAGTTGTGTTACCCTTTTGTGGGAACTTCAGAGCCTTAAAGAGCCAGCCCTCTGGCCTGAAGACAGGCACTCATCTTCTATCCCATAGCCTCCCTTTCTGGTGCATTCCCTGTGCCGCTGGACCAATGAACTGTAGTGGGAGTAGGGTTCCAGGTTCCTGGCCTGAGACTGATCCTGTATCTTTAGGAGAAGAGAAAGTCAGCCAAGTGCAGATGTTCTTGCAACCCTGTAATGGGAAAAACCACAAGGTGGAATTCTCCCTTCCCCCTGCACAACTTTTAAAGATATAGAAGACCTCTTGGAGGCCAGGCCTGGCAACCTGCATGTGATGTCACGGCCCTACGGCCCACCCAGAGAACCATGCTGTGGCTGCAGATTAGGATGTGTGTCTGCTCCATCCCCATCCACCAACCTGCCAAAACAAAGTACAAACCATTAGGCTTCCGAATTTCCAAGCCCCACCATAGGGCAAATATAGCTTTTATAAGCCCCAGAAGTCCACCTTCCAACTGCCTGCAACCTGGCGTGTGAAAACTCCAGACCTGCTGCCGTAGAAGCAGTTCCAACCCTAAGGGAGTGGGTCTGAAACCCTGAGGGGTCCACTCCGATACCCTGCAAGTCCTGTTTCATGAGTGCCCAGAACTGATACCTCATGAGGGGAGACCCTCCCTCATGAACAAAGAAGTATCTAATCCTCGCTCCCCTGGCACTCAGAAAGACTGGTAAAGCTCGTACCAGACAGAAGTTCAGCATTGAGGAAGGGGCTAAAACTACAGTTCAACCCATGCACCTGTGTTTAGTCTTGGATCTCCTCAGCCTAATGTAGGCACAACCCCCCTCCATGCTGACATCTGACAGCAGGAGGGGGCACTGGGAAGGGTCCAGCTTTGCCCCAGCTACCACCTTCCCTATCCGAAATGCCCCCCAAAACAACGTGAAGGCCACTGTCTGGAATGGCTGGGCCTCATAGCTCAATGAGCATAACTTCACCCACTGGCTCACCAAACCCATCCAAAGGTCTGGTGACGAAGGTCGTCGGGGATCAGGCATAGCTGGGTATTCTCTAGCCCACCCAGCCAACATACGATGGACCCTAAAATCCCCTGAATGGTCTAAAAAAAACCCAGCCTTGGCCAGAAAGGAAAGCCCTGCCAGCTTACCTTGAAGCACTCGGACTGACAGGCCCCTCCTCCTGCCATCCACCAGGAATTCCAGCAGGTGACTCACTGGAATAGGCCACTCTGGTGTATAGCCCCTGCCGGCCCAGAACTCCTGAATCACCCTACCTACTCTCTGATAGCTGGCGAGCCTGCTGGGGTCAATGGAAAGGCTTATGGCCCTCTCCCACTCTTTGCCCCAGTCTCCCAAATTGCAGGGGCATGGCTTCCGGCTGAGCTCTGGCCAGCGGCACCAGCAGATGAAAATGCTCCATCTGGTTCCGTCGGCAACACTATTGTCAATGCCCGGAACATGCTGTGCCTGGAAAAGAACATTAAAACGCAGGCATTGGAGAACAAATGAGCGGACGAGGCCCATAACACTGGTGTTCCTGGTTGTAAGGGGATTGATAACATGGAACGTAGCCATGTTATCACACCAGAAATGGACCGGAGAGTTCTGCAGCCTGTTCGCCCACAAGTAGACCGCCACCACTATCAGGAAAAACTCTGGAAAGGTCAGATCCTTGGTCAGTCCCTCCTGAATTCATGTCTGCAGCCAACCAGGAAGACCCAAAAACTACCCCAAATCCAAAAGCCCCTGACACATCAGATTGAACTTGCAACTCCGCCTCCAGGAGCTGGTGCTGCCTCCAAAAGGATACGCCATTGAAATCCTGCAGGAAAGAGAACCACACCGCCAGGTCAGCCCGCAACGCAACCATTACCCTGAACCTGTGGCGGGGCCGTAAAAGCTCTACCATGGCATCATAAACTCTTCGCAAAAATGCCCGACCTGGCGTGACAACCCTGCACGCAGAGTTCAGGTGTCCATCCTGCTGGGTAAAAAGAAAAACCTCCCTGGCCTGTGAAACCTCCCTAATCTTAAATTGGAGGAGTTCGAGCTTCTCTCTGGGCAGCCTACAACACTGTTTCACTAAATCAAACTCAATACACAGGAATATCAGGACAGGGGCTGGGCCTCCCATCTTTTTAGCAGCTAAGGTCACCAAACTGTGACATCAAGCGTTGGCATTCACCAGTGCCTGCCCTACCCGCAAACAGGAAGTCGTCCAAATAGTGTACTATTACATTCAAACCCGCTCCCCTCCTGACTGCCCACTCCACAAAGGAGCTGAAATGCTCAAACACTGCAAGAGATCGAGTAGCCCACAGGCAATGCTGTGTCCATATAGTATTTGCCCATGAAGGCAAATCCCAGCAGCTCAAAATCTGCAGGGTGGACAGGCAGGAGGCAGAAAGCGAACTTGATATCATTTGCCCATAAGTGCCCCTCCACCACAAGCCTGCACCATGCGCACTGCAGCGTCCAGAGAGGTGCAGTGGACTGTACACAAACTATCGGGTATGAAATTATTAACAGACTGCCCCTGCAGGTAGGACAAGTGGTAAATCAATCTAGATTCCCCCCACAGCCTTTTTGGGAACAGTACCAAGAGGGGACACCCTATGTTTCGGAATGAAGGGTGATTGGAATGGGCCAAGCACCCACCAGGCCTGCACTTCATTGTCAATCTTCTGCTGGACGACTGGCTCGATGCCCACTATAGATTTAAGGTTGTGGGACATGAAGGCAGCCTGTGGACCAGTACAGGGAATCTGAAAGCCTAAAGAAAAACCCTGTAACAAAAAAAGTGCATCCCCAGCCGCTGGGTAGCCAGCTAGCAGGGGCCGCAAAACCTCTAAGTTAACTGGGGAGGGACCCTTTTACTTGAGCAGCTCTGGGTGGGGGCTGCTTCCTGTTCCGCTGCTGATCCCTGACTCCCCCCCTAAACAACCTTTCTCAGGGGCAGGCTGTGCACGAGTGCGCTGCTCCGCAGATGGAACACTTGTGCCGGAAACTACACGGGTTGTGAACACAACCCCCCCGGAACTAAATTCCCAACACAGCAGCAATTATTTAACCCCCGTCCTTCATTGAAGCAGGGAAGGGTAGCAGCCAACTGCTTGCTCAATAAATGCCCACTATCACATCTGTCCCCAGTCATGGCTTGGGCCGCTGCCATGAACTGCAGCCACAACTCTGGCTCTTTTTTATCCCATGGCAACGTCCTGTCACACACAGCTCGCATACAAAAGGCCTCATCATAGGACGGCCAGGCCAGAAAACTCAACATAGGCTCTAAATATAATGTCCAGGTATTTCACCAAAGGCAACCCCTTCAGCGGCTGCCTTTCCACTATAACCCCAGCGTAAATCAGCTACAGGTAGCCAGTTGGCCCACATCTGATCCACCTTCCTACACCTAGGCCTCTCAGGCTCCCCCTTGTCATCCTTTACCTTATCCCTTTTGGGGTGCCCTCGGTAGAGCAGGGAAAACAAATCAACGTATTCTCCCTGCCAAATTTTTTCTTTGGTCGCCGGGAGCAGGTGAAAACCCAGGGTGACAGACGTGTATCCGAAAGGGATGGCACTCACCGCTACCGACCTCAACGGATCCATCATTGTGTCTGAAACTGCAGCTGCAGCCAGCTCATTGCCGGCCAGCTCCATAGGCGGATCTGACCCCCTAGTAGGTGTGGCCAGTGCCGTAACCTGCCCCCTTCCCATGTGTTGCCAGACTTGGTTGCAAGCCGCCTGAAGTGGAGGTTGGGGACCTCCTGGCATCATTACCATCCCCTGCCAGTATTGGATGCGTTACTTGCTTCCACCCTGGCAGGAGTAGAGCATGCCCCCCCTGCTCCTGGGGCCCCCGGCCCCCATGGAGGCCACCCCCAACTTGGCCACCCAGCTGCTGGAGCAAGCCTTGCTGTCTCACCTGCTCCTCCCAGTGGCCCTGTCACACTAGCTGCCTGCCCCTCCCCCGCTAATGGTGGTATCAAGCCGGTTTCGGGTGCAGCCTCCTCCCATTCCGTGCCAGCTGCCGGTGCGGGGGGAGCCTCTGTCTCCCCAGTTGCAAGCTGGGCCACACCAGGACTTGTTTCCAGGGCATCCAGCCAGGCTAAAATCAAGACAACAACATTTTGGTTAGCACTCTGCTGCTGCCCTGTGCCGTCGCCTTAGTGCGCTTAGGTCTGGCTGCCACCCCTGCAGAAGTCCCCAGACTGATTGATGGTTCCCTGGCAGTAGGGGGGTGCATGGTGCTCTGACCTGAAGCCCCCATCCCCTGCTTCTCTAACGCCTCCAGGCGTGCCAAAATAGCTGCCCATGGTGGTGCCTCCTCTTCATCCGAAGAACCAGCCACTGGGGGGGGGCATTTTAGAGGAGGCCTGCGGGCCTTCACCTTCCCTTTTGCTCCACCTTTTCCTTTTTTGGGTGGCATCCTAAGCGCCACAATTCCCACCCTCTGTGATCCCACAGAGTGGCCTAATGCTCCTGCCCCACCCCCCTGGTTTGCATTTGTATGCTAGTCTATTTGCTTTATCCCTAAGACCAAAGAAGAGATGGGTTGATTCCATAAAGGAAGCCACAGACCTGAACAGGGTGGTTCATGACAGATGCTCTTGGAGGTCACTGATTCATAGGGTCGCCATAAGTCGCAATCGACTTGAAGGCACATAACAACAACATTCTTCATGATGATAGGAACTAAGCAAAGTAGCATTCTCTTTCTTTGGTGCTTAACTGTTTCCAGAAAATATGAGTGCTTCAGAAAAGAATGAATAATCAGAGTAGATAAAGTTGTGAATATGTTTCTGGAAACTTCATGAGAAAGAAGAAAGGGCAAAATGCAATAACCTTTTAAGAAAATTTTGTAGCCTCAGTTTCCAGAAAAAAATGTTACACCCTATAATAACATCCTAAAATAAATTCCAACCATTATTGTTTCATTGTTATTTTAGATAAAAGGACAATATGGAGATTCAATGTTTGCTATGTTGTCTAATAGAATAAATAAGTTCTGAACTTTTATTCTATTACACAACATAGCAAACATATTTTTGAAAGTTACTTAATGTGACCTCAAAAGGCCTTTTGAGAATCTAGGGTTGTTTATTGCATGTTATTTTTGCTCGGACAATTCTTTACTTTTACTTGTTGTACTCTTGCTATTGAAGCCACTTGTAGCACTTGGTTAGATTATTAAAGCCCTTTAAGAACTTGTAACATTTCTAATTTAGCTATTTGTACAAGGCATACAAGACACTTGGGGAGTCCTTCAGTGTGGTTCTTTGTTGTTACAGATCCCACTTGAAAAATGTCGGTGTTTTGTGGCACTTTTTAAAGTTAAAATATTACTTTCCCTTTGTACTATTGAAAAAATAATTTATTTGATATGTACATTCTAGATAACTTTTAAAAAAAAAAATGTACATGCTGGTTTGGTTGGTCTTTCTGTCCTGTATCCAAGAGACTATGTAGACCAGGCTTTCAGAGACCGACATTGTTGGATGCCAACTCCCATCAGACCCAGCCAGCATGGCCAGTGGTCAGGGATGTTGGGTGTTGTAGTCCAACAACAATTGCAGGCACCGTATTGACTACTCCTGATCTAATATGATAGTAGATAATTGTTGGGAATTGCTCGTGCAAGCAATGCAAACAATTTCCATTGGTGCTGCAGCCATCATCATTTAGAGAAATTCACTTGAACCCCTTTACACATTCTTCCAATATACAAAGGGACTGTGGGGTGGGAGTGATTAGCCCATTACCAGCCGTCGCCCTGCATTCTACCAGTTAGCTGTGTGGTTGGGGGTCAAGATTCCAATCAGCTACAGAGATGTACTGCACTGTCAGCTTCTTCACATTGCCTCTGAGTGTGAATGGTGAGAGACCAGCCAGCGCTGTCCCCTCATACACTGAAAAAATGTGTGAGAGGATTCATGTGAACCTTTTTATGTAGAGAGGAAACCCTTGCTCCCATTGCCTCCAACTAGCGGCAACAGAAACATGATTGATAGTGGCTTTGATTCTAAGTTAATTTAAAGATGGAAAGTTTCTAGCACCCTCCTTCCCTGCAGCCACCTGTGCCCCCCCAAGCCTCTCTGGGGGGCTGGGGAGCGCTCATGAACAATGTGGGATGGGGTATTGAAGGCTGCTGGGTTAGGGGAGAATCACCACAAATTTGAACGGCAAAGGTGGTTTCAGACACAGGGACACGTATACTAGGCAACCACTATTCACAGCTTTCAATGTCAACAATTGCCAAGAAGGGGCTCAGTTTGCCCTTGTTCTTTTTCCTCCAGAAGTCTTATCTAGTACTCCAAGAGCTTTGTTCATGTCCTTGCCTTGGACCAAATTAGATGAGATGATAGAAGATCTATGACTGGATCCCCCATGGTTCTGTTTTAAGTTAAAAGGACCTGTAAGATGACAGAAAAGCAAATTGTGTTGGGGCTGTGGTGCTGGTGGTGGGAGTTTCAGCTTTTCTCCCCGTACCATTTTTTCCAGTCTAACTGGTCTCCTTTGCAGCTACTTCTTTATAGAAAACATACAGGTACCTGTATGTTTCCTCCTGCAATATTAGCATCAGAATGCAATTTTGATTGGGGAATGGGTTTACCTTATTTATTTATATATTTATTTATCTGATTTATATCCCACCCTTCCTTCCAGCAGTAGCCCAGGGTGGCAAACAAAAGCACTAAAAACACTTGGAAACATCATGAAAACAGACATTAAAATACATTAAAACAAAACCACTTTAAAAACATTTTTAAAAGCTTTAAAGACATTTTAAAAGAAAAGGTTAAAAAACATCGTTTAAAAAAAAGGTTTAAAAGCATATTAAAAAGCAATTCCAACACAGAAGCAGACTCACTCTCAGTACTGTAGCTGTGATATGATACAGACTGTGAGCACACTAGTCACCTACAGCAAAGCGTTTCCATTGGCCGCACCTGGAGGGGTTGATCTGCCAGTCAGTTGCGAAGTCTGAAGCTGAATTTAAAACAAAACAAAATGCGCTCGAAATGATCTCACCAAGTTTTACAGTAAAAATGGGTGAGGTTTGACTAATGTTGTGTGCCCCCATTTTTAGAAAAGAGAGGTGGAGATGCACTGGACCCGGTAGAACAGTAAGTGTGTCTCTAACCATTGTCACGCCTTCCAATGTGCCCGTTGTTGTTGTTGTTTTAAATAATAAAGCAAGAGATCTGATCACAGACCTCTTGCCATCTCGACTTCTTACATCCTTTATAGTAAATTGGTTTCCTTCTCTTTGGGCATCTGCTATTGCCATCTGTGTTGCTGCCTGTGATATCACAATCTCTGTGTTGCTATCTCACTACAATAATGTAAATAAATAAAATAATTTGAATAACAAGAATATATATGAAGCTGAGTGCCTACAGGTGTCTATAGCCCTTTGGCAAGATAGATAGACAGATACAGATTTAAATTTATTGTTGTCTGATGATGGAATTGGATGCCACATAGAGTACATAGAGTAGCACATGCATGTGTCCCCTTAGGAACAGGGATGCCCTTCTTTGTGCATTACATTTCTTAAGACACAAGTGTGTTTACTCAGCTGACAAACAAGTAAGGAAAATCAAATCAATGCATCCAAAGCAGGCCAGAGAATTAAGTTGAGATCTAGGCCAGATTCCTTTCATTTATTTTAAAAAACTGTATTCTGATGTCAAGAATGTGTGCATGCCTAAGAACACATGCTCTGATATCAAGCTTTAACTATTTTAGTCACATTGAAGTAAGTAAAAAGAAGTAAAATATAGAAGTTTTCTTAAACTACTGATGTTCATTTTTCACTTCCAATAAGTGATGAAGGCTATAAAACCTGGGACTAACTGGAAATGTAATGGTCTTTGGGATGAATATCTTTTGGGTAAAGCCTTTTGTGTCAAGGCTGACATTTTCATTTTGATTGAACAACTGCATCACAATTTAAATGAAGAGTTATTTATTTGTGTTCTCTGTGAGCTAAATACACTCTCAAGAAAAAAAGTGGAAGCTCTTATTTTAAATTCACTCTACTTTCCACTTATCAGTTTAGCTTGCCTCTTATAAACAGAGTTCAAGATTTCACTGGGAGGAAACATTTGAAAAAGCTTCTTTCCTAAAGCATAGATAATCTTTTATATATAACAGTAGTCTTTTCAAAGAGAGGATAATGAGTGCACAAGGCATAGCGGTATGTCCCTTTTTTAATTTTGGCTTGTGCTTCAGCAGCAGTTCTTTTCTTCTTTTTCTTTTGTGCCTATTGCCAAAACACTTTTTAAACCAAGGGGAAGTGTAAACATTATACACAAATGTATGCAACAGAGCCTTAAACATTTGGAACTGAAGATACCAGGAGAAAGGGAAGGGTGTTTAATCCTTTACGTACCTGATGCTTTTATGCTCAGAATGATCTGATGGTTAGGAGTAAATCGTCATGAAAATATATATAAAAATTGACACAAATAACAAACATTGCATGGTTAGCAAATCTAATGAAATATCTTGGTTTTGGTTCACAGAGAATATAACAATTGATAAAAACAAATCATGATAAATTATTCAATATCATAGAACCAGACTTCACGTTGTGGAAAAATCTGGGCAACAAAAATGAATATTCTACCAAAACTCTTGTTCCTGTTTATAAATATCTTCTTACAGGTCACACCATAAATTATAAATAAATGGTAAAAACTAGTTTTGGATTTTATTGGGGAGGGGGTGGGGAACCACCTAGAATTGCAGCAAACAAATATTTATAAAAGTATTAACAGGAGTGGGAGTACCTAACATTACTTGGTATATAACTAAGCAACAAAAACTGCAGTAATCAAACACTGGTATTCATAAATAAGTTGAATGATGCAGAAAGTATAATACTAAACAAACAAACATCATGCTGTGGCATTAGGAAAATAACTGGGCAGAAGCAGCGAATAAGATATCAATAATCACAACCTTTTTAACTTGTACCAAGTTAAAACAAATATGACCAAGGTTATCTCCCCCATCCCCATTTCATAATGAATTTCTCAGCCATACAATGGGTATGTTAGGAGAGCTAGGAATGTGGTATCAGTCAGGGACTGACTTAATCAGAGATCTATTAGATAACCAAAACATATATTTTCACCTGGATTCCTGCATTGTGCAGGGGTTTGAACTTGATGGCCTTATAGGCCCCTTCCAACTCCACTGTTCTATTATTTTAATTTTGAAGAAATAATGAGAACCTTGGGAGGCCTAAACCCCTCCCCATCATTTTTCAGTGTAAGTTGATTGTTGGACAGTGGGGAAGTGGGAAGGGCTCCCTTACCATACTTGCTTTCTACATTCTACTAATAGAAACGTTTGGGCAGAGTATATCAGTCCACTGACCATTATTCTAAACTTTTATACAGTAGGAAGATAATGGTAGTTCATACCTAAGTTCAAACCTGGAGAGATACATAATAAAGACTATGGCCTCTATAAAGATTAATTATTGCTCAAATGATTGTTTATGCCATCATATTAAATCATTTTAACATCTACATATCTGTGTCAAGGAACCCTGATTGAGCCATACATGTAAACATAAATACACGACATCTACATCTTTCTGTGGAAACATCAATGTTTTATGCATAAAGTGAAGAGGAACAGGAATACAAATGTATTTTCATGGAGCAGGGCACCTAGTGCTAAAATTAATGAATGGTTATATTTCTAACTCTGTAATTTCTTTGCATGTATAACTTTCCCTAATGCATTAGGTTTATCTCATTTAAATATATGTGCCTTATTTTAATATTTTCATGTTTGATATAGTTGTTGAACAGGCATTTTCTCTTACATTTGTTATGGGCCAAATTTGTTTAAATATTTTATGCTGAGTTGTAGAGTTAAAGCTACCATGCTGGCCATTGAAGATGGTAATTACTGGAGGGAGGTATTTCCTGACCTCCAGCGTTTACATACCCTTTCCTTCAAGTTCATATCATATGTGAATTTTCTTTGCAAAATTGATTTCATACTGATTCTTTGGGGTAATATTGAATTACTTTCTCTTTGCTTGAGAAAAGAAGAATCTATTCCAGTTTACTATTATATATGAAGCTTAATAGTGCTTATCTTCTAACAAGAGAGATGCCTGAGAAATGCTAAAGCCTAGCTGGGATTTGCACCCTCTTCTTCCTAATGGCCTACATTGACTTATAGTTCTATTCCAGAGCTTGGAAAAGTTACTTTTTTTGAACTACAACTCCCATTAGCCCCAGCCAGCATGGCTACTGGATTGGACTGATGGGAGTTGTAGTTCAAAAAAGTAACTTTTCCAAGTTTTGTATTCATATGAAGGAGCGGCTAACCTGGTGGAATGGAGTCATAGCAGTAGCCTTCTGGCAATGGAGTTGGTGCTGCTTACCAGGAGGGGAAGGAGAGAGGTGATGACAAAGCCTATGCCATACTAAATTTGTCATTTTAAGGTGCCACAAGACTCTTTGTTGTTTCTGTTGCAATGCATTAACACAGCTACCCTCTGAAAATCATGGGCACGTTGTCTTAATACCCTTATCTCCTATGGATTTATGCAGCCTTGAATCATGGCCTTCTATGCAAGAAGACATCAATGTTTTCTTAGCAATAATTTTTTGAAAGCAAGGGTTGGAATAAGGCTTGAATATTGGCATAAATTATTGTTTCAAAAAAAAATTACAAGAACTGATCAGAGGGTACTGGTTTACTTTGGTGCATGAGTTTCTATTAATGCAGCATTATACACTAGGGTTGTCAGGTCAGAAGCATCCCAAACACTGTGATTTTGGGGGTGGGTCCAAGTGATACCATGGGGTGGATCCAAGTGATGCCATGGGGCGGGTCCAAGTGATGTCACGGGGTGGGTCCAGGTAATGTCATTAAGCATGATACATTAAGCATCAACCACAGTTGCTTGGCGCATACAATTCATACAAAAACATTTCTCTGATTGGAAATTAAGATAGAAAGCTAAAAGATAGAGCCTGGGTAAGGAACATTTAATCTAGCCAATTCGCTTCTGGCAAAAAGGGTTCAAGTGCCCTCAGGTGAGGCCAGTTACCTGAAGGCCATTGTACGAAGAAAGGAGCCTAGTGTTATGGAGATGTTAGATGGGAGCACTGAGGAGTAAAGATGGATGGCTGCAATTCTAAACACACTTACTAAGGGACTAAGCCCCATAGAACTCAATAGGACTTACTTCTCAGTAAATATGGTTTGGATTGTGCTGTTGGTACAGCTTTACTAGGGATCCTCTGCAAAGATATCCATATCCAAGAAGGGTTGGCAATCTCCTGCCTGGAATGTCCTGCCCCTACCTTTTAACATCCACAGATTTGACCCTTCACTTCAGAAAGAGGTCTGAGAAATGAGTAAGAAGATTATCTACCCTTTTCTGTCTCCCCTGTGGGCTGCTATAAACTCACTTCATCAGCCAACCCAATTCCAGTGAATATAATTGACAGAGAGAAAGCACACATGATTTGGTCTACCTTCATAGGCAGCAGCTTGGGAAGAACAACAATAGCAGCCACACTGCCCAGTATGTGAATTCCCTTTTACCACTATTGGACAAGAAACAAACAACAAGGTGCATCATCAGTGGGTTTAAGAAGGTTGAGCAGAGCACATGGAACCACTGTTGTTGCTTTTTATGGATGAAAGGGAGTGATGATAAAAGTAAATGAAATGCAAATAATTTTAATTTTCTTAACCATTTTAATCTTTTAATCTGTATTTTTTAATTTTTGTCGTATTGTGTTTTTGTAGTGTTTTTTGTTGTTTGTATATGTTTTTATGATTTTTATTATGATATATTGTATTTTATCTTGTTTGTTCACCGCCCTGAGAGCTATTCTGCTAAGGGCGGTATATAAATTGAAATAAATAAATAAATAAATAAATAAATAAATAGAAAAACAAAAACAAAAGACAGTGATGATTTCTTAAATGCCATACCATATCAACCACAACAAGATTCCTATGAGTAAGGCAGAAAACTAAGCATCCCACAACCAGTCAGGATTCCTAACCAAAAATCAAAACTAAGAAAATCCTGGCAGCCAGTCAGCCAAAGTCACAGAAATCCCCATGCAGCACAACCTGACCCGGGGGCTGCAATTAGTACAGAATGCTATGGCATGATTGCTGACATGAGTGAGACCCTATCAGCACATAATACCTTTGCTCTGAAATCTGTACTGGTTGCTGATATGCTAGCAGGCCAAGTTCAAGGTGTGCTTTCCATGTTACAGATGCCACATAGTACTTGTTCTGCTCTTGTAAGAAACCACCTGCAGCACCTACACTTTAGAACTCCCTGCCTATTGACATTAGGTGCCTTCACTGTACTCTTTTTGGCACCTTCTAAATATATATATATTTTTAGGCAAGCCTACCCAGGCATGTAGAAGCTATTATTTTTTATCTCTTTTTAACTCATTGTTGGTTTTATTATTTTGAATATTTTTAAATACCTGTCTTTAACTGTTTTTGCCAAAATAGTTTTGTTTTCGTTCTTTCTGTAAACTGCTTTAAGATTTTTTTTACAATAAAGTGGTATATAAATGTTGTAATTAAAATACATGAATAAATTTTAGAGTCACTGTGGCCATTGGGTCTCTTTTCATTTTTAAGAGCAAAGGAATCTGCCTTATACCAACACAGGCCATTTGGTGCCATCTAGCCTCATGAGTACTGATGACATGGACTAGCATTGGCTCTCCAGGATTCTTGGCAATAGTCTTCTCCATAAATTGAATTTTGGACCTTTGCATGCAAAGCGTATACCCTACCACTGAGCTACAATCCTTCCCATTTTAAACAAATCTTTTGCAATTGTTCTTTTCAATTCACTAATGAATGCACATCATACCTAGTGCAGATCCACACCATTCATTTAAAGCACATTCAACACATATTTGAAGCATATGAATCACACCACAGAATCGTAGGAACTGTCGTTTGTTAAGGGTGGTGGGAACTATAACTGTGAGGGGGAAACTACACTTCCCAGGATTCTTTAGGGGAAGCCATGTGCTTTAAATACAAGTTGGATGTGCTTTAAACATATTGTGTGGATCTACTTAATCAACTTTGCCTGTATGTAAATTGTTTTAATTAATTGTTTAAAATGGAAATGAGCTATAAAGTTTACTGGGTGCCCATGGGCTACTCACCATCTCTCAGCTTAATCTGCCCCTTAGGATGAAAACAATGGAGGGGAACCATGAACCGTGGTTTCAGAGGGGAACCAGGCAGGTGATACAAAATTGGGGGGCACAGCTAATACCATGGAAGACAGAAACAAAATTCAAAGGGACCTTGATAGGCTGGAGCATTGAGCTGAAAACAACAGAATGAAATTCAACAGGGATAAATGCAAAGTTCTACACCTAGGAAAAAGAAACCAAATGCAAAATTATAAGAGGGTGATACTTGGCTCAGCAATATGACATGTGATAAGGATCTTGGAATTGTCGTTGATAACAAGCTGAGTATGAGCCAACAGTGATATGTGGCTGCAAAAAAGGCAAATGCTATTTTAGGCTGCATTAACAGAAGTATAGTTTCCAAATCACATGAAGTATTAGTTCCCCCCTATTCAGCACTGCTTAGGCCTCATCTTGAGTACTGCGTCCAGTTCTGGTCTCTGCACTTCAAGAAGGATGCAGACAAACTGGAACAGGTTCAGAGGAGGGCAACAAGGATGATCAGGGGACTGGAAACAAACCCTGTGAGGAGAGACTGAAAGAACTGGGCATGTTTAGCCATGAGAAGAGAAGACTGAGGGGAGATATGATGGTCTCAGAGTGCAGGACACGGAATAACGGGCTCAAGTTGCAGGAAGCCAGATTGCGACTGAACATCAGGAAAAACTTCCTGTTAGAGCTGTACGACAATGGAACCAATTACCTAGAGAGGTAGTGGGCTCTCTGACACTGGAGGCATTCAAGAGGCAGCTGGACAGTCATCTGTTGGGAATGCTTTGATTTGGATTCCTGCATTGAGCAGGGGGTTGGACTCAATGGCCTCATAGGCCCTTTCTAACTCTACTATTTTATGATTCTATGAGCACCCCAAGGAAGAAGGGCACACTTAAAATGTAGGGGAAGTATTGTAAACCATAGTGTGAAATCAGTTACTATTTAATAATAATGATGATGATGGTGATGATATCCCACCCTTTCTCCCAGCAGGAGCCCAGGGCGATAACATAGTATGAAGAAATATATTATGGGGACATAGTATTAAGAAATATTTGTATAAGCATGACTATCAAATATGTTTATTATTTACACAACCTGTAAAGACATTTATAGTACAATCCTATGTTTATTTATTCAGAAGCAAGTCCCAATGTATTCAGTGGGGCTTACTCAAACAGGGACAGAACTGCAACCTCAAGTGAACTTCATTCACACAACCCAAAATTCAGAATCATGCCACTTTAAGCTGTTTTGCAACTCTTTATACTTGTTTTTATGGTTACTGGATTTTAAAGGGATTTATTTCTTATTGTGAGCTGCCTTGGTTTCCAGACTGCAACCCTACCTCACAGGGTTGTTGGAAAGATTCCCATATACACGCACACACTGGAGATGTAAAAATACATAAACCCCATATAATAGTTTATTGTCAAAATCAGTATTAGTTTCCTACATAATAAAAACAGTGATACCTAAGTAAGCCTTGCTTAATTGCTTTAAAAATAGGATTGGAGGGGGAGAGAAAGATATACAATACAAACACAATTCTTTGCTATGTTCATGCAAAAGTCCCATCAATTTACAGCACAAACCTAACCATGTCTACTCAAAAGAAAGTCCTATTGAATTCAATGGGGTTTACTCTTGAAAAGCAAATACTGGATTAAAGTTTCATATTGGGAATTTGCAAAACACTGCCCTCTTCAAAATTTAAACCTGTCTGACTCCTACACACAAGAAAGAAAAAGACTGAAAGCTTACTTATTCAATCTGTGAGATGTTCAGAAAAGCAGGAAAAAGTACGTTTTCTGAGCTTTGGACCAGTCATTGCCTCACAGCCTCAGAGGGAGGCAATAGTAAACCCCCTCTGAATACTGCTTACCATGAAAACCCTGTTCATAGGGTCGCTATAAGTCGGAATCGACTTGAAGACAGACAATGCAATTTGACTCTGTAATTTCTTGGCTCTATAATTTCTTGTCAGTCACAACCCTGACTTCTTATTGGCTAGATACCTGAAAGGGCAAGGATTAGAGCAGAACTTAGAGCAACTAATAAGTTGGGGGTGCTAACGTTTTGGTGTATATATCTACGGAACCAGACCACCTAGAAACTTATTTTTTTTAAATGAAAGCTGAAAGTTCGGAGATTAAGGTGAGTCACCCAGAGAGGACCCACAAAAACCTGAGTCTCTGGTTGAAAAATGGAGATCTGGTAACCCTGTTATACACGATTTTGTGTCTGTTTGCCTGAATTTCAATAGTGTTCAATCTAAAACCATATTCAATACTTCCTCTCTCTCTGTGCCCCCAAATCTGCTCCAGAGGGTCCTCCAACCCTCTAGAGCAGAGTTTTTTGGGGGTATGTGGGGGCTGCAGGGGACAGAACAGACAGGGAAATTCCATTGTGCAAGTGGAAGTCTGTTATGCAAGCAAAATGGCAGCAATGGATACAAACTACTATTTCCCCCCAGGAAGATGTAATTCAGTACTTCAAACTATATAAGAAATAGCAGTGTGTATTATAGGCTCTGTATGGGAGCAAAAAAATCAACGAATCTAGTGATTTGGGGGTCTTTCACCCTTCTCCTGAGCTAAAGCACAGTGTCAATACTGCCCCCAAAAAAGTTGGATCAGGGCCCCACAAAGCCTTGTGTCTGTTTTTTCTATACTTCTCTGTACCTTGTAGCTTTATGTTTTCCTATATCTATGTTTCTCTAGGTCCATGGGCTGTGCAAGAAGTGAGCTTGTCCATAGTGTTACCTGAGGAATATTGAAAAGCTATGGATTATTTTTGTTAAAGCAAATCAGCAGAGAATTAAAAAAAAAGTTAAAGCTTTCATTTAAGGTGTTTTTTTGTAAAAGAAAAACCCTATGTTGCGCTGCTTTAACAAAAACTAGAGCTCTTCAGAACTCTATAGGCAGTGTTCTACACGACCACAAATTGTAAGGTTGATCACAGGACTGCAAGACCTATCAAAAGACACAAATAAGGCTATTGTGCTCCTGCAAAGTTTTGTATGTGTATACACACACACACACACACACACACACACACAAGTAAGAATACAGACCACTTGGCCATCCCTAGTTATTTTTAAGATAATAAAGAGACAACCCCCCTCCCATAAAGAGTTATAAAGCAATATTTGTATCGTCCACAAAAAGCCCTGGATTTCTTTGTCTGCAGTTTGGAAAGTTTAATCTATTCTGGAAGGGTGTAAATTTCATCCACTTTGGCTGAAAAGGCGAAAAGTTAAGATACCTCATTATAATGAATCTGGAACATAGAGCTTCATTTTCTAGAGAGTGACTTAGAACCTGAATTACAAATTGAAACAAGGAGTGCACAGAGTGAACGAGAAACAGATCGGAATGTTCACACACACACACAAAAGGCAAATTTTGGGTCTGGTGCATACCCCTGATAAATAAGATACTTCATAGCATTCAGGAATAAGACATTAACAGATAAATAAATAAAATAAACAGGCATTACAGTGTGATATAGATGAAACTAAAGAAATTAGCTCATTGCAAATGAATTGTGGCCGAGGGTTGAAATAAAACACAGATGTAGCAGCATTTGGGTTGAACAAAGGGCCACTTTATTAAACTATAAGAAATCCATTAAAGTGACCTGCAGAGGAGAAACCTAAGTGAGGGAACTTCTATAAGCAAGCAGCTTGCCATACAGTTCTCGGGCGACCAGCCCCTGCTGGCTTACCCCTTACCCCGGCCACACCCTGTAAGTGAGTAGGGGGACCTTGCCACGTCACCACCCCCCGGGGCCGTAAAATCCCAGGTGGATGAGGTAAGTTGGCCCCAAAAGCAGCCCATATCCTGCCCTCGGGCCATAAACCCCTGAGAGACAGGCCTCCGAAACCACCAATCACCTCCAAAGGTGCCTAAGGGGGCCACCTAGCTGTCCTTACCTACTTCCCTTCCCACACCTGTGCTTCAAAAACCTGTCCCCTCAGGGCATTACATTTCAAACTTTACCAAATTAGCCGAATTAGCCAAAACAATTACTAAGAACGACACCCCCTAACCCAATTCTCTCCCACCCTCACAGTGTGGAGTAGGCAAAAAATCTGCCCGCCAACCAGGGTGGGCAGGAAAAAGATTCCTACTCGGCCCCGAAGTGACCCAGATCATACCATAAAAGAGGGAGGGGGGGTGGGCGTTGCAAGTGAAGAGGAGGAAAGAAGGGGCAGCATGGGCTTAAATAAGACCCTGGCACTCTGCCCCTCCACGCAGCATGTCTTGGCCCATTTCCAAAATGGTGGCTGCGACATCACTCCTTAGCCACAACTACACCCCACCCGCCCAGGCTTCACGCGGGTGAGTGGAGTGGGACAAGTGGGGAATAGATTCAAGTGCCTGTTGTTTTGTATTCCCTTAGACTAGTATCTGTTTTCATAGTCACACTGAATATGCTTTCTATGCAACATGTGGATCACATAGAATTGTGGCTGGTAGCTCATATCTCTTGTTTTAATTTGTATTGTTTTGTTTGCTGCCCTGCGCTCCTTTTGATGGAAAGGCATGATAGAAATATAATAAATAAACGGGGAAGGGGAATATTCTCCTTATGAGTCATTTTTAAGGATTCTGCTAGTATGTCAATTGCAGGAAGCTCAGCAGGCTTAATTTTTCCATGAAGAATACATTTTGTTGAATGTTAATCATTTTCTTTTTTTAAAATAAATGGCCCAACTTTATACTTGTGGTTTTGTGAGTTTATCTACAGTGTGGAACTCTGTGACTTGGTTTAAAGGAGGACACCTTCATGACAGAAATGGGTAGAGAGAGATCACAGTCCAACTAGAAGCCTATAGGGTGGCTATCTGAAATCAGTATGTTAAAGTTAGCCCCATTCCAGTGCTTGTTGGCCCACGTTTCTCTCTTCGGGCTCTCAAATCACAATGCTGCAGGGTGTAGAAGCCACAAATTGTGAAATTCCCCTATTAGGGTCTAACTCCTAGCAGTGCTGTGTCCATGTTCTCTTTGCCTTCTAAACAGTTCCCAGCCCTTCCTGCCTGCTCACTTCCTTTCTGCTAATGGTACTCAATGCCAGTGCTGTTTTCTCCTTGGCTCCTTTCTTCAACCCAAGGTATCCCTCCACAGTTTTCTTATGTTTTATGTCTCTGCTTTTCAGGCCACTACATCTTTGTCCCTTTTCCTTCAGCCACACTATCTCTTGATCAACCTCTTTAGCAGAGATTGACAGAAATTCGATTCAGTTCGCATTTAAAGGCAAACCTACCAAATTTGCACTTTTCAAAACAATATGCAAACCAAAGCACAGCCATTTTTCAAAATTTGCACTTCTGTGAATTTGGCGATGCAGTTCCCCAGCCAAGTAACGTGTATGAAAATGTATACACTATGGCAAAGTGTACATAAAAATGCATATATTTGTGAAAATAACATACAAAAACACATTATTTTAGGGGAAATTGCATTGCAAAAATGTGTATATTGGGCAAATTTTGGTGTATCAGGAGAACTACATTAGCACTAAAATGCTGATGAATTTTCATGAAGTTTTTTTAAAAAACTGAATTTAAGATTAGACAAACTAAAAGAAACTGAAATTGATGGATTTGCCCATCCCATCATTAGCACTCCCCTCTCGGTCCCCTTGAGCTTCACAGATCCCAAGGTTATAGATCTGTGAAGCTTCTTCGGCTCCTTTTCTTGCCTGCCTCACTCCCTGTTTGTTTCTGCTCTATTCCTCAAGCCTCATTCTCCCTTTACATTTACTCTGTTTCCATTGTTTATATTCCTTGCATCTGTGTGCCTTGTCACACAAGGCTCATCCATACTTCCATTTAATCTGCAATGTAACCCCTTGTATCTCCATTAATTCTCCCTCTTCCATATGATGTTGGCCTCCAATCACTGCCTTCTCTCACTTTCCCCTCCCTTAATCTGCAGTTTCTCATACCAGATACACTGCAAAAAGGAAACAGCAATCTAAAGAGGAGTCGCAGTTGCTTTGTCCCAAATTATCCTATGTGTGTGGTTCTAACTCCACCTACTTACATGACTCCTGCTTCTGTTGGGTTCTCATTGGCACCCTCACTCCTCTCCCTTCTGATCTGAGCAAATCAGTAACACTTCTTCTGCTGGGAGGGGAGGGAGGAAGGGGGGAATTTGTAAACAAAAAAGCGCACACCTACAAGTATGGATGAGAAAATAGTTTGATTGGAGTACAAAGAAAGTGCAAAGCAGTTGTGTTTGGACTATCAGCAGACAACTCCAAAAATAATGTTTTGGTTGCATGATCCATATGTCAGAATTTGGCTGGTGTAGATTCCCTATACAGCAGGAGTGGAGGCAATTTAAAGCCCTGCATAAGTAAGAACCCTTTTTCTGCCCACAGTCTCCCCATCACCACAATTTCTTCTCAACATTTTTCTTTTTTGTGCTGGTGGAAATTGCAGTGTGGAGGTCCATTGGGCAAAAAAAATGGCTGACACTGACAGTCTTCTGAGTTTGAACCATTTGTTTTAAGAAAGAACTTATTGAATTAAGAGGAGGACAACAAGGATGATCAGGGGACTGGAAACAAAGCTCTATGGGGAAAGCCTGGAAGAACTGGGCATGTTTAGCCTGGAGAAGAGAAGACTGAGGGGAGATATGATAGTACTCTTCAAGTACGTGAAAGGTTGTCACACAGAGGAGGGCTGGGATCTCTTCTCGATCGTCCCAGAGTACAGGACACAGAATAACAGGCTCAAGTTGCAGGAAGCCAGATTTCGACTGGGCGTCAGGAAAAACTTCCTAACTGTTAGAGCCATACGACAATGGAACCAATTACCTAGAGAGGTAGTGGGCTCTCCATCACTGGAGGCATTCAAGAGGCAGCTGGACAGCCATCTGTCGAGAATGCTTTGATTTGGATTGCTGCATTGAGCAGGGGGTTGGACTTGATGGCCTTATAGGCCTCTTCCAACTCTGCTATTCTATGAGTCTATGAAAAAACCTAAAGAGAAAGAGGGCTGACCCATAGAGTTGTATTCTTATAATTCAGCCTTCCCCAATCTGGTGCCCTGCTCCAGATGTTTTGGACTACAACTCCCCTCAGCCCCAGCCAGCATGGTTAAAGGTCAGCGATGATGGGAGTTGTAGTCCAAAACTCTGGAGCAGGGCACCAAGTTGAGGAAGGCTGACATATATCCCAAGGTTATTGGAATTGCTTTTTAATATGTTTTTAAACCTTTTTTAAAAAAAAACTAGATGTTTTTTTCAAAATGTTTTTAAATATGTTTTGTTTTAATATGTTTTTAATGTTTTAAAGTCTGTTTTTATGATATGTTAAAAGTGTTTTAGTGCTTTTTGTCACCCTGGGCTCCTACTCGGAGAAAGGGCGGGATATAAATCAAACAAACAAACAAACAAATAAATAAATAAGGTTGTAGCCCTGTAGTTTATTATTGTTTTAGATTTACATAAACACATTTATATAAACACATATTTTGCTTTTTCAAAATAATTGTTTTCTGTTTTTTCCCTCCAGCCTTGACAAGCCACAATACATTTAAGAAGAACTGTCTATTCTTCCCTGTTGTATCTGGAGCCTTTTTACCATATCACTGATTTCTTTTATAAACCCCGAAGGCTTTTGACCACTGAAGACTGGCAGACATAATTCTTCTTTGAATGTTCTTGGTCAAAAGGAAATGTACCAGATCTTCTAGATGAGCATCAGGATAAAAAGGTTGGTGGGTTCTTTGAAAGCATACAGCTTCAGAACAGTTTGTATAGCTTACAGTGTCTGTGTGTGGGGGGAGGTGGTACAGAGTTAATAGATGTCTGTTTTTATGTAGTGAATAATTTTTTTTAGCCTTGGGAGAGAAAACCTTGCATTTTTTTCTTGTTTTTGGAATTTCATGGAGCAAATATCCTGCTGGAAAAGCATCAAGTGATTTCTCTTAATTTGACAGATTTGCTTTTATGTATTCCAAAATTGATTTGACCTGAATGTATTATATGGGATGTTATGCCACTTAGGAAAAAATAGCTATGCTTGTACTGAATGTGAATGCTTGATAACAAAAATAATATATAGGTATGGGAACTGCAACATTTTAGGTGAACATTAACTAAGGGAAAAGCTAGATGCAGTAAGAGAGATCCATGACTAGATCTCCCAGTGGCTTTTTCATGGTCTCAGAACAGTCAAGGGGAGGAATGGATTAGGACCATGACAAATGGGGGAGGGGTTAATTCTTTTCCTCCCTAATGTTGGAAATCTCACTTCAGAAAGCCACTATTACCCTTAGAGGGTTTTGCTTTTTAAGAGGCAGTTACCCACACACCCTTTTCCCCAGTCTTTTTGGCTTATATCAGCCTTAAGGGGGAGGATTTCCACTGAGGAATCAGGATTTAAGTCCCCCTCTCTGCACCACTATTCTGATCCATCCCCCTCCAACTGTTTTTAGGAAAAGGGAAAAACATGTCCTGAGAGCTGATCATGGATTTTCAAAGTTGCATCTAGTTCAGCCCTAAGAGATTTATTATTATTATTATTATTATTATTATTATTCCCTGATATGAACCTGCCCGTACACTACGCTCATCATCAAAGACCCTCCTCCGAGTTCCTACGTATAGGGAAGCTCGGAGGGTGGCAACGCGGAAAAGGGCTTTTTCTGTGGTGGCCCCGAACTGTGGAACAACCTCCCAGAGGAGATACGCCTGGTGCCAACGTTACTATCTTTTCGGCGCCAGGTTAAAACTTTCCTCTTTGCCCAGGCATTTTAATATGTTTAGTATGCGCTGACATTGTTTTAATCTTTTTAACATTTTAAATTTTTAATGTGTTTTATATTGTTACATGTTTATTGTATTTTTGATGTTTTCTTGTTCTTGTGAACCACCCAGAGAGCTTCGGCTATGGGGCGGTCTATAAGTTTAATGAAATAAATAAACAAACAAATAAATATATTATTATTATTATTATTATTATTATCATTATTATCTTTATTATCTTTATTATCTTTATTTATACCCCGCCCTTTTTCCAAACTGGAACTCAAGGCGGCTTCCAGATAAAAAAAGTACTTATCATTAAGAACCTATAAAAATATAAAACATATAAACATACAAAATCAGCATTAAAACAGGATTAAACTATTAAGATGTTAAAACCAATTAGATATACACTTAAAATACTGCAACCCAGTTTAGGAGCATACAAGTAAAACAATAACATACAGCATCCTCTTCAGTCGCTACCCTTAAAACCTTCAGTTCCAAAGGCCTGCCGGAAGAAAAAAGTTTTTAGCTGTCGGCGGAAGGACTGCACAGAGGAGGCCATTCTTGCCTTCCTAGGGAGGGAGTTCCAGAGCCTAGGGGCAGCCACCGAAAAGGCCCTATCTCGTGTCCCCACCAGTCGCACTTGTGAAGGTGTTAGGATCATGAGAAGGGTCTCTCCTGAAGATCTCAGGGCCCGGGCAAGTTCATATAGGGAGATACGGTCTGACAAATAGCCTGGACCTAAGCCGTATAGGGCTTTATAGGTCATAACCAGCACTTTGAATTGTGTCCGGAAACAGACTGGCAGCCAGTGGAGCTGTTGCAGCAGGGGAGTTGTATGGTCCCTGTAACCAGCCCCAGTTAACATTCTGGCTGCAGCTCGTTGCACCAACTGAAGTTTTGGAACAGTCTTCAAAGGCAGCCCCACGTAGAGCGCGTTACAGTAGTCTAAGCGGGATGTAACTAAGGCATGCATCACTGTAGTCAAATCAGGCATTTCCAGGAATGGGCGCAGCTGGCGCACTAGTCTTAACTGGGCAAAGGCACTCCTGGCCACCGCAGAAACCTGGGCCTCCAGGTTTAAGGCTGAGTCCAGGAGCACACCCAAACTGCGAACCTGCGTCTTCAGGGGGAGTGTAACCCCATCCAGCACAGGCTGAACCCCTATTCCCTGATCTGCCTTTTGATTGACTAGGAACACCTCTGTCTTGTCTGGATTAAGCTTCAGCTTGTTCACCCTCATCCAGTCCACCACTATCAGACACTGGTTTAGAACTGAGACAGTTTCCTTGGAATTAGGTGGAAAGGAGAAGTAGAGTTGGGTGTCATCTGCATACTGATGGCACTGAACCCCAAACCTCTGGACAACCTCTCCCAGCGGTTTCATGTAGATATTAAATAGCATGGGGGACAAAACTGAACCCTGAGGGACCCCACAGGCCAACGGCCAAGGAGTTGAATGGGAATCCCCCAGCACCACCTTCTGGGTTCGACCCTCTAGGAAGGAATGGAGCCATCGTAAAACGGTGCCCCCAAGTCCCATCCCGGTAAGTCAACCCAGAAGGATACCATGGTCGATGGTATCGAAAGCCGCTGAGAGGTCCAGCAGAACCAACAGGGACACACTCCCCCTGTCCAGTTCTCTGCATAGTTCATCTACCAAGGCGACCAAAGCCGTCTCCATCCCATAACCAGGTCTGAAACCAGACTGAAATGGATCTAGATAATCCGTTTCATCCATGAATCTCTGTAGTTGGGAGGCCACCACACACTCTATTACCTTGCCCAGAAATGGGATATTAGACACTGGCCAATAATTATCCATAATAGAGGGGTCCAGGGAGGGCTTTTTCAGCAAAGGCCTTACAACTGCCTCCTTTAGGCACATTGGAACTCTGCCTTGTTGTAGGGAGGCATTGACCACTTCCTTCACCCACTCGGCCAGGCCCCCTCTGGCATGTTTAATAAGCCAGGAAGGGCAAGGGTCTAACAGGCATGTGGTGGACCTCACCTCTCCAAGGATCCTGTCCACATCCTCGGGTTGTACAAGTTGAAAAGAATCCATTATTATTGGACAAGCAGGAGCCAAAGTTACATCCACTGAGCCTATATCAACTATAGCATCCAAGTCGGAATGAATCTGAACGATTTTGTCTGCGAAGTGCCGTGCAAATTCTTGACAGCGGGCTGATGAGTGGTCTATATTACCCTCTCGGGGGCCAGAATGTAGGAGACCCTTGACAACTCAAAACAGCTCTGCTGGTCGGCTCCCCGCAGACACAATGGTAGCTGAAAAGAATAATTTCTTTGCTGCCCGCACTGCCACGGAGTAGGCCTTCAGATAGGCTCTAGCCCGTGTTCGTTCAGACTCGCTCTGAGTCTTCCGCCAACGTCACTCTAGTCTCCATCTCATTTGTTTAATCACCATCAGCTCCCTGGTAAACCAGGGGGCTGGTTTGGCTCCATTCCATGAGAGGGGACGCTCAGGAGCGATCATGTCCACTGCCCTGGCCATTTCCCCATTCCAGAGGTCAGCCAGAGCTTCAACAGAATCGCCTGCCGAGGTGACAGGAAAAACCCCAAGAGCTCTCAGGAAACCATCCGGATCCATCAGCCTCCTGGGGCGGACCATCCTAATTGGTCCCCCACCCCTGCAGAGGTTTTGAGTCCCAGTGAGTCTAAACCCAACCAGGTAGTGATCTGTCCATGACAACGGAACTACAGAGAGTTCCTCCACACCAAGATCACCATCATCCCATCCAGCACAGAACACAAGGTCCAGAGTGTGGCCAGCAGCATGAGTGGAACCAGATATTACTTGGGACAGACCCATGGTTGTCATGGAGGCCATGAAATCCTGAGCCATTCCCGCCAGAGCAGTCTCGGCATGGATGTTGAAGTCCCCCAGTACAACAAACCTAGGTGATTCCAACACCAACCCCGAGACCACCCCGGCTAGCTCAGGAAGGGAGACTGTTGAGCAGCGGGGTGGGCGGTACACCAACAGAATCCCTATTCTGTCCCGGCCACCCAACTTCAGATACACACACTTGAACCCTGAAGACTGTGGGATAGGGCACCTGGTCAGGGGAATGGTATTACGATAGACCACTGCAATTACTTCTTTGTAGTTTGCATATATTTGCTAGTAGTACCACAGATAAAAGTTGTTTATCAGAAACTAATCTAATGAGATCACCAGGCGATCTCTGGCCGAGAAGGGGACACAGAAGGGTTGCTACCTGCTCTTCCTCTAGTGTACTTATCTTAGTTAAGGACCTTTGGACTTTGGGGCTTTCTCTGGCCTCTTCTATTTATACCCCTTTTCCTTTTCTGATACCTAATTTCATATTGCCCTCATTTTTCAGTTGAAAATGAATACTTGATACAAATGCCACCGTATCATAGTGGTAAGTGAATATTTCCCATTACATATGGTTGCCAAAAGTAACTGAAGAACTTTAAAAGTAATAACAGCAAACTTCAAATATATCATTGCCTATCAGCTAAGAATACTTTTTTTCCCATTTATAAACCATATCTCTATTTTTTTTCAATTTGTTGCACATACTGTAGACTCCATAGTGTGATAGTGGCTATAATGTTAGACTGTGGAGACCTGATCAGATTTGAATAACCACTGTGTACAACAAGCTAATGTCATTGAAGGAAGGGAAGGATACAAATGTGATAAAAGCAATTGATGAATAGCTTGCCAATAGCAGTTTTCCAAATTATCCTCATTTTTCCTGATCAGGTTACTTTCTGGTAATGTTACCTCCTCACTGCTCCAAATGTATGAAGCTGGGATATAAGGATCCTGCTTACCTTCCTCCTCTGTGGCATTTAGTAGTAGTTGATCACATGGAATGACAAACACAGAACAAGTGCAACCATACTTTCTTTACTGGACCATCGACCTGTTTAAAATATTGCAAGATATCAATTTGTCACCAGAGCTAAAATAAAAATAGATCTTGCTTAATTCTCAAGCTGATGACTCCCTAGTTGCTCTGGAGAATTAAGGACACTAAGGATGCAAGCCAATATCCACTTACCTGGAACTAAGCCTCATTGGACTCAAAGGGACTTATTTCTGAGTATACATATTTGGGATTGGGCTGTAAATCAGTTGATTTTGACATGCAAAGAAGAAATGAATGATGGATAATTTTGAGTGGGTCCTTCAGAGATAAAGTTACAAATATTTGAAATGTGGTAAGTGAAAATATAAGAGAATGAAGGCACATTTATACAGAAATGTGTATCATTTGAATGGTGGGGATGGGGGTGGTAAGCAGCACTATGGCAGCAGACTCATTCTCTGGCCTATGCATGCTCATTGTAATGTATGCAGACCACAGATAAGAAACCTGGCATTCCCTGGATATTTTTAGACTACAACTCCCATCATTACTTGGGATAAAGTCTCTGTACACCAGGAGCAGCTTTTGTGGTGGGGCAGAAGCACAGGCCAGAGCTTGGAAAAGTTACTTTTTTTGAACTACAACTCCCATCAGCCCAATCCAGTGGCCATGCTGGCTGGGGCTGATGGGAGTTGTAGTTCAAAAAAGTAACTTTTCCAAGCTCTGAGCACAGCAATATCCTTCCAGTAGCAGTGTCACTGCCATGTACTGGGAGGGACAGGGGCTAGGTGGTGGCAAGGCCAGGGCTACACCAGCACACTAGCAGAAGTGCTAGATTGCCTTTGCCAATGCCCCTACTCAGTCCCAGCCTCGCCCCTGGCTCAGCCAGCCCTCCTAGTAAGTGATAGTGACACTGTTGCCAAGAAACTATTGCTACAGCTCTGTCCCACTGGGTTTGCGGCTCCTGCTGTACACACAGCTATATACATAGGGGGCTGTCTGTCTGTACACATTCCAATCAATGCAAGTAAGTCAGGGAGCAGCCTGTTGCAATGGTACTGCTCTGCTTATTTTTAGCTCATTATAATATCTCAGAAGCGCTTTAGGTTGTAATCTTATACAAATCTACCTCTGAGTCAGCCTCATTGAACTCAAGGAGGTTTACTTCTCAGTAGACTTATACAGGAGTGCATGTGTCTCATCATCACTTGATGACTCAAGTGCCAACATCCAGATTGCCTCTACTGAAAAAAGTGGTGTTTTGTTTTTTTAAAAAAAGTAATAGATCAGCTTTCACAGCAGATGTTTGATATGTGATGTCTACTTACACATGCAAGTCACCAGTTGAAGTTACAGTTCTTAGGGAATAAACATGTAGGAGTGAACTCATGCAACGGCTCCAGCTGTGCTTTTTAAATACGCATAGCCCCTGTAAGGCAGAGAATGGATAAAGCAGAACATAAACATGTCATGATAAGCAGAGATGGACAATTGGAAAGCCTAGGCAGAAAATATGCCAGACTTCATTTCAAAATGCTCCCTTTGCACCAGACTAGGTATTCCATTGCCACAGCACTTTTAAAATTAGGTGAGAAATAAAAAAAAAGAGAATAAATTGTTCTAAGTTTTTTTCTTCCTTGGCAGTTATATGTAGATATCACGACACAGTGAGACACGGTGAGACCAGAGTTCAATTTCGGAGCCCCCCTCGTAATTCTGGTCTCCGCTTTTATTATTACCTCCGCCTGGAGGCGTGGATTATTTTTTCTCCATAAACAGCCTATGACCTTTAACTATTGTATAACATCACGTACATACATAGGACAACAGCATATCTACGTGGCAATATGCAGGCAGTTATTTAACCACTACAGATGTCAGTATCGTTTACAGCCATAAAGTTAACCACATCCTGTTTTTCCACTGGTCAGATCGCAATGTCTTGAGAGATAGTGTACTGAGAACAGCAGCGTGGTTTGCCAACGTATGCTGTTCATTCAGTCCACCCCACATCTCCCCCTTTTTTATTTTTTAGCAAAAAGTAATTACTACGTAATGGTCGCGGAGCAACAGGTGTACACGTCTGGAAAAGGTATTGTAAAAAACAGCATAAGCCTATACTTAAAATGAGTAAAAGAATAGCATATCTAAGAATCTGACTTAGCCATCCGAGCACACGTATTATTAATGGAATTTGCAACATGTGATGTAAATAATTGAAAAGCATTAACAGGCAGCTGGAAGGTTGGAGTTCCCCAATTCGAAACAGTATGATATTTAATCTCTGAAGTATTCATGAATCGCCCAAGTCCTGTAATGTTCCCAATATCCCCAGGTGCTTTGCATACGGGTATTAAACATGTTCCCAACATACCCATTTCCTGTACATGTTCAGTCATGCAAAAGTCACTCACATTTGTCATTCTTGCTAACTGAACCCAGATATTGTGTTGAAACCGCATCCCCAACTCCTGCCCCAACCTGTCAGCCCCGGCGCTTCCTAAAATCCAACAAATGCAAAGTACAAAAATAGAATTTGTATTTAAAGACGCAATTAAAGCAAGAATGGTATTCTCAGTTGTCTTGTCCACCCCGGCTTGTTCCATTGCTTTTTCTGCTTGTGTTGCTAAGTTCTTTATTTGGCCCCAAGTCACGGGAGGTTGCGGAACATTCCGACCACGCTTCCTGGAAGACATCCCAGTATCCTGAAGTTGCAGAGAAAAATTAGGGATGGGATTCTTAAGATTATCGTGCCAGGACATCGTCTTTCCAGGGCCGGATACACCTAGCAGGTACCCACACAGGACCGTCAGGCGTAGACACAGCCGCGTAACCTCGACCCCACGTTATAAGCGGAACTGGGCCTTTCCACTCTGGATTTGGTAGTTGCCGAAACTGCACCCGCGGGGCAGGTAGAGACTCCGACTGCTGAAAATGCCGCTGCGCTCGAGTAGAAAAGGAAAAATGAGTATTGGGAGATTGAGACAAATTTAAATGATTAATGGTAAACAACACTTGTGCCAGCCACTCCTCTTTGGTGGCCAATCCCAGTGGTACTCCTCCTTTTTGTTTTTGTTTCCTAAATACAGAAATGGTTCTTTGAGTTGTACCTTTTCAGGGGCAATCTGCAACCCTGACTGTGACAAATGATAGGGTATTGAGCCCGAAAGGGTCGCAGGGCCATGTCTACAAACTGTTGACATAGGGTTGGACTATTTAACATGCCCTGAGGTAGCACTTTCCATTGATATCGTTGCGCAGGGCCAGAGTTATTATATACGGGAACAGTAAATGCAAATTTCGGTGCGTCTTGCGCTTGTAACGGTATTGTGAAAAAGCAATCTTTCAGGTCTATAATAGCTAAGGAATAGTCATATGGAATTAAATTTGGATTGGGCGTCCCACATTGTAGCGGACCCATGGGCACAATTAATTTATTTATTTCTCGTAAATCATGTAAGAGCCTCCACTTTCCAGATTTCTTTTTAATCACAAACACTGGGGTGTTATAAGGGCTATTACTTTCTGCTATATGATCAGCTTCCAGTTGCTCCTTTACCAGTTGGTGCAGAGCTTCTAATTTTTCTTTGGGTAAGGGCCATTGTTCTACCCAAATGGGTATGTCTGTCTTCCATTGTAAAGGAAGAGCTGCCTTTTGTTGGCTAATCATTAATAACAATGGTGGTCTGGAATTGCTCCAGTAAATCCCTTCCCCACAGATTTACTGAAATGTCCAAAATACAAGGGCGAATGTGGGCTATACGATCACCATCAAGAGCAACAACTTGTATCCAATCCTTACTCCGTTTTGAATCCTGAGCTCCGCCCACTCCCCACACAGAAGGGGCCACTTCTACTGGCCAAGAGGATGGCCAGTTATGTTCAGCAATTACTGTGACATCTGCCCCAGAATCTATAATACCTTCAAAAAGAACATTGTTTAAACAATACTTACGAACCGGTTTCTCCCTGGTCACTTCTGCCAGTACTGCAGCTACCTGTGGATGGAAAGGATTACCTGAAATACTCACACTCGGCGATTTCGTCCTTGTAGATCCGAATCCACCAGTACGTTTTTGGGAGGAAGTGTTCGATGTGAAAAGACGATATGGCAATAACAATAGTTGCGCAAAAGAATCTCCCTTCTTCAACTGAAGGGGAAGGTGACTCCAATACTGAATATAAATAATTCCCTGATAATCAGAATCAATAACACCAGGTACCACCATTATATTATTCTTGGAAGCAGAGGATCGCGGTAGTACAAGGCCTACGGTGCCTTCTGGTAAAGGGCCAGTGAGTGTGGTAGGCATTAAAAGAACTGCTCCAGGCAAAGGAACATCTTTTGACTCTGCATGTATTAAATCAATTCCAGCGCTTCCTTGAGTAGCAGGGGTGGGTACACTTCCTTGAGATTCGGGGCTGGAAGCCTGCCCCAAGTTCAGTTTCCCTCAATAGGACGGGAAGACACATTGGTATTGGTAGTGGGAGCTGAACGACACTGATTAGCCCAATGATAACCCTTTTTACATTTCGGACAGATCTTCTTTGGCCGGTTTGTAACAGTGCCCCCACCTTTAAATGCTCCTCCGCCAGGAGCCCGACATTCCCTTCTGAAATGACCAGGCTTTTGACAATTAAAACAATTGCCTGTAGGTTTGTTACCCTGTCTTAATGCCCCAGCTAACAATGTCATGGCATGAACATGTGTACCTACCTCTGCACAAGCTTGAATCATGTCTCCCAATTCATATTGCGGTCTATGAATAATGTTTTTCAAAATCTTTTTACAGTCTGTGTTAGAATTCTCGTAAGCTAATTTTAACAATAATTCCCCTTGTGCCTGAGGGTTATCAACCTGCCGTGTCAGAGCCTCTTTCAAACGGTCAACAAACTGAAAATAGGGCTCTGTTGCTTGCTGCCGTACATTCGTAAAAGAACGTAAGGGTTCTTTCCCAGCAGGCACCTTTTTAAATGCTTTCTGTATACACTCAGCAGTTCGATGAAATGCGGCTTCAGGCAATACCCCTTGTTGTGCTATGGTAGCAAAATTACCTGACCCATAAATTTGCTCGGGAATGATATTAGCATCCCCAGCTGCTATAGCAGCATGTCTAAATTCTTGGTCCCAAACTACATATTGCGAAGGAGTCAAAATCATCCTAAAGAGATCCTTCCAATCTTGAGGGATCATGTTATATCCAGTAGCTACTCCTTCCAACATCCCTTGTACATAATTAGCCGTAATCCCATATTCTCTTACTGCCTTATTTATTTCTCTAATAACAGAAAACGGAAGAGCTGTCCAAGTTGCTATGCGATTATTAGCATTATTAGGATCTGGCTGATATGTAACGGGAAAAGCTGAAATTGTACCCTCCCAGTCTCCCATTTCTTCCATAGATAATAATCCTGAGGCTGCAGCCTGAGCTATGGCTGCTTTAACCTTCCCAGTAACCTGTTCTTGTTGGACTGGAGGGCTATATGGAGGAGCATTTACAAATTTCTCAATATCCTTTTCAGGTGTAGGTAAAGAAAGTTGGGGATAAAGAGGAGTTTTCTGGTCAGAATTGGCAAACAGCGATGTCTCTTTTATCCCTAAATGACTAATGGCCTCAGCACACTTTTGCCATAATAAGAGATGGTGAATAGGTGCTCTTGGTTCTTCATGTAATTTTCTCCCTATCTTTATCCAATCTGACTGACGTAGCGATCCTTGCTCTGGATACCATGGACATTGACATTGAATTGTTTTTAACAATGATTCAATGTGAGAACGACTTACAAAAGCTGAGGTATCCTGTTTTAAAATTTTTTGTAGCTCTTGTGCATGAACCTTCTGCTGAGCTGACAATTCCCCCCCCATACTCACGAATGGGAGCTGTACGCTGAGGTGCACCGTTGGCTGATCCTGCCAGTGGGTATGAGGGTGTTTGTTCTGAATCACGTCGGGGTCACCAGATGTAGATATCACGACACAGTGAGACACGGTGAGACCAGAGTTCAATTTCGGAGCCCCCCTCGTAATTCTGGTCTCCGCTTTTATTATTACCTCCGCCTGGAGGCGTGGATTATTTTTTCTCCATAAACAGCCTATGACCTTTAACTATTGTATAACATCACGTACATACATAGGACAACAGCATATCTACGTGGCAATATGCAGGCAGTTATTTAACCACTACAGATGTCAGTATCGTTTACAGCCATAAAGTTAACCACATCCTGTTTTTCCACTGGTCAGATCGCAATGTCTTGAGAGATAGTGTACTGAGAACAGCAGCGTGGTTTGCCAACGTATGCTGTTCATTCAGTCCACCCCACAGTTATAAGGCTAGAGAGAATAGTGATAAATAAAGACAAAACTAAAACTTAGCAGTGTTACAACATTGTAATCTCCAGTTTGTGGTAAATGACACCACATAAATCCCTCAGCAGAATTATATTGTGGTACTCAATCTATCTGCCTTTTAGCAGGTCTGCAACTACTGTGTGCATGATGTATATATTCTTTCTCCAGTTATAAACCATAAATAAGAGGCAAACAACAAGTAGTCCTTTATCAGAAGAGACTTACATCCCAATGGCGTCAATTAGCTATTCCAAATACAAAAAAATAATTGCATAATAAATGTAACAGAGCAGCAGTGAGAGCATGCAGCATCATTCTTCACTAAAACAACTAAGAATATGTCAGCTATCTTTCAGTGGGAACTGGTAGCAGGTATGGGGAAATATTGTCCCTGATTTAGTAAACAACAAAAACATGGAATTTACTTCCAAATAAATGCAGCTGTGATAGCGGTGGAAGCAAACTCCATGCTTTCAACAAGAAACATAGAAGATTATCTTATAAAAGTGATTAAAAAAACAAATATTACAAATATGTAATGAATGTTAATGTGCAACACTTAACAAAAATAGAAAAGAAACAGAAGTATACAACAGTTTAAGATTAAATATATAAAATGGGGGAGGGATAAGCACTTTGGTGATCACAAACATCCCTAGCCCACAACCACCTCTTCTCTCCACAATAGTACCCCTAGTTTAATTTCTTGCTATGCAATGCTGCAAAACATATTTTGTTCCATTTAGTAGCCCTTTATTTCTATGTAGTGCATTTTCTTTGGATTTATACATCCTAACATTTTAGCACTTTCTGGGATTGCTTATCACCTGTTCCATTGTTACCCATGCTTCTGTTAACTTTTGATGGAGCCTCTCTGTTTCTCTAGGGAAGTATATGTTAGCTATAGGTTTTCATTGTGGCTATGTAGAAGTATCTATCAAAGGCTGCCTCTTCTGTACAATAATGAAGGAACAAAGCAAAATATAAATGCAAGCCATTTATCATTGATAAAGATTCTTGTTGTTGTTAGGTGAGTCTGTTGATGTGCTGAGCCGTTGCCTGACCGCGATAATGGACTGGATGAGAGCTAATAAACTGAGACTCAATCCAGACAAGACTGAGACACTGTTGGTGAACGCCTTCCCCGCTCAGATGGTGGATGTGCATCCTGTTCTGGATGGGGTTACACTCCCCCTGAAAGAACAGGTCCGTAGTTTGGGGGTCCTTTTTGACCCTTCCTTGTCTCTTGAGGCTCAAGTGGCCTCGGTGGCATGGAACGCGTTTTACCATCTCCGTTTGGTAGCCCAACTACACCCCTATCTTGATGGCGACTACCTCGCCTCAGTTGTTCATTCTCTGGTAACTTCGAGATTGGATTACTGTAATGCGCTCTACATAGGGCTGCCCTTGAAGACAGTTCGGAAGCTTCAGCTAGTGCAGAATGCAGCAGCTAGACTATTGACGAGGACCAGTCGGTCTTCGCACATAACTCCTGTTCTGGCTCGCCTGCACTGGCTACCTGTTTGCTTCCGGGCGAGATTCAAGGTGCTGGTTATGACCTATAAAGCCTTACATGGCGTGGGACCGCAATACCTGGTGGAACGCCTCTCCCGCTATGAACCTACCCGCTCACTTCGTTCAGCATCTAAGGCCCTCCTCCGGGTACCAACCCATTGTGAAGCCCGGAGGGTGGTTACTAGATCTAGGGCCTTTTCTGTGGTGGCCCCCGAGTTGTGGAATAGCCTCCCCGAAGAGGTACGCCTGGCACCTACATTATTATCTTTCCGGCGCCAGGTAAAGACCTTCTTATGCTCCCAGGCATTTTAATCATTTTAACCTTTTTATCTTTTTAATCTTGTAATACTAATCCTTTTATCATCTTATATTTTGTTTAATTGTATTTTGTTTTCATTGTGTCTTATATGTTTTGTGATTTTATTATGATGATGTATGTATTTTATCCTGTTATGTTTACCGCCCTGAGAGCTACTTGCTATGGGCGGTATATAAATGCAACAAAATAAATAAATAAATAATAAATTATGTGCCTCCAAGTCGACTGTGACTCCTCTAACACCACATTTCAGATGAGTAGATTTTTCTTTTATCCCCTTTTTTCACTGTCCAACTTTCACATCCATACATAGAGATCAGAAATATCATGGTCTGAATGATCCTGACTTTAGTGTTCAGTGATGCATCTTTGCATTTGATAACCTTTTCTAGTTCTCTCACAGCTGCCGTCCCCAGTCCTAGCCTTCTTCTGGTTTCTTGACTATTGTCTCCAGTTTGGTTAATGACTGTGCCGAGATATTGATAATCCTTGACAAGTTCAATGTCCTCATTGTCAACTTTAAAGTTACATAAATCTTCTGTTGTCTTTTTGACATTTAGCTGTAGTCCTGCTTTTGTGCTTTCCTCTTTAACTTTCATCAGCATTCGTTTCAGATCATTACTGGTTTCTGCTAGTAGTATGGTATTGTCTGCATATCTTAAATTATTATATTATATTTCTCCCTCCAATTTTCACACCTCGTTTATCTTGGTCCAATCATGCTTTCCATATGATATATTCTGCGTATAGATTAAATAAATAGGGTGATAAAATACACCCCTGTCTCACACCCTTTCCTATGGGGAACCAGTCAGTTTCTCCATATTCTGTCCTTACAGTAGCCTCTTGTGCAGAGTATAGGTTGCACATCAGGACAACCAGATGCCCATTTCTTTTAAAGCATTCCATCGTTTTTCATAATCTACACAGTCAAAGGCTTTGCTGTAATCTATAAAGCACAGGATGATTTCCTTCTGAAATTCCTTGGTCCATTCCATTATCCAACATATGTTTGCGATATCATCTCTGTTGCTTCTTCCCTTTCTAAATCCAGCTTGGACATCTGGCATTTCTCGCTCCATATATGGTAAGAGCCTTTCCGGTAGAATATTGAGCATTACTTTACTTGCATGGGACATTAAGCCAATAGTTTGATAATTACTTCATTCCCTGGGATCCCCCTTCTTTGGAATTGGGATGTATATTGAACGCTTCCAGTCTGTGGGCCATTGTTTGGTTTTCCATATTTCTTGACAAATATTTGTCAAAATTTGGACAGATTCAGTCTCAGTAGCTTGTAGCAACTCTATTGGTATGCCATCTGTTCCTGGTGATTTGTTTCTTCCAAGTATTTTAAGAGCAGCTTTCACCTCGTATTCTAAAATTTCTGGTTCTTCATCATATGGTTCCTCCATGAATGAATCTGTCATCCGGGCATCTCTTTTATAGAGTTCTTCAGTGTATTGATTCTATCTTCCTTTTATTTCATCTCGGTCAGTCAGTGTGTTCCCCTGTGGATTATTCAACATCCCTACTCTTGGTTTAATTTTCCCTTTTATTTCTCTAATCTTTTGGAACAGGGCTCTTGTTCTACCCTTTTTGTTGTCCTCTTCTATTTCTATACAGTAACTATTGTGATAGTTCTCTTTGTCCCTATGTACTAGTCACTGTATTGTTGCATTTAGGGTTCTAACCGTGTTTCTGTCTCCTTTTGCTTTTGCTTTTCTTCTCTCTTTAACCATTTTAAGAGTTTCTTCAGTCATCCTTTGACGTCTTTCTTTTTAACTAGAGGTATTGTCTTTCTGCATTCTTCCCTGATAATGTCTCTGACTTCATTCCGTAGTTCTTCTGGTTCTCTATCAACTAAGTTTAAAGCCTCAAACCTGTTCCTTATTTGATCTTTATATTCTTCTGGGATGTTGTTTAAATTGTCTTTTGGCATTATGATTGCTTTGTTGGTCTTCTTTAGCTTTACTCTGATTTTCGATACGACCAGTTCACGATCTGTACCGCAGTCTGCTCCTGGTCTTGTTTTCGCAGAAAGTATGGAACTTTTCCATCTTCTGTTGCCAATTATATAATCAATTTGATTCCTATCTTGACCATTTGGTGATGTCCACGTGTACAGTCGTCTTTTCAGTTGTTCAAAAAATGTGTTTGCAAGAAACAAATTATTGGCTTCACAGAATGCAATAAGTCTTTCTCCTGCTTCATTTCTGTCTCCTAAACGCCATTTCCTCACAATTCCTAATTTTTCTATGTTCCCTACTTTTGCATTTCAATCCCCATGATTATCATCACATCTTGTTTTGGTGTGTGATCAATTTCTTCCTGTACTTGTCCCATTCAGAGTAGGATCCACGAGGCTGAGACGCAGGTGTAATTAATTCTTGTTTTATTAGAGTAATGGATACATCAAAAGCAGTACGTTTCATAGACTAACTCACTACAACTCCCTAGCTGCACTCTAGACATGCTCTGCAACGTATAAAGAAAGTTGACTCAGCAGCTCCTCCCCTGGAGCTGCAGGTTTAAGTAGAGAAAGTCCGTGATCTTAATCTCTGAGTCCTTCTCAAGTCCTGCCTCTGACCCATCCATTTCTCACAACGACGAGTGCGGGGTGACGGGGGGTAGGCACCCAATGGCTCATCCAAAAGGGCCTTGGCAACAGGCTCGATGTCAGGGGGAGGTTGCTCTCCTGGCACCTCCTGAGAACTGCTAGGCAGAGGGGGAGGGAGCGTGCCCTCCGGAGCAACTTCCAACGGCTTCTCATCTTGGTCTGGGGGTGGGGCATGCCCTTCTTCAGAGAGAGCACCATCCGTGGGAACTGACCCTGGCTCCAACTCACTCCCACATCCCCTATCCTGTGGAGACTCAACAACTCCTGGATCTACCGCTCCTGACAGCTGGGGACCCTGAAACTCATGCCTTCCCCCTTCCTGGCTCCTGCGGAGGAGCTGAGGCCCAACAGTACTTCTGCGTGAAATCTCTCCAATTCCTCTTCTTCTGCGTTTGCCGTCGGAGCATAGACTTGGATGATAGTTATGTTGATAGGTTTCCCATTTAATCTCATTGATATCACTCACTCAAACCTTGTGTTGTAGCTCCTAATTGCTTTTGCTACATCACTTCTCACTATTAAAGCAACCTCATTTCTTCTTAATTTCTCATTTCCTGCATAAAATATTTTGTAGTTGCCTGATTGAAAATATCCCATTCCCGTCCATTTTAGTTCGCTCACACCAACTATTGTAATGTTGATGCGTTCCATTTCTTGCTTGACAATGCCTAACTTTCCCTGGTTCTTGCTTCTCACATTCTATGTTCCTATTGTGTGCGTTGTACAACTCCGGACTCTCCTTTTGCATCTGTGCACATCAGCCTCTGGGCTTCCTTTCGGCTTTGACCCAGCTGCGTCATTAGTCACAGCGCTACTCGTACGTGTCCTTTGTTCTTCCCCAGTAGCTTGGTGAGTGCCTTCTGACCTGGGGGTCTCATCTTCCAGCACTATCTCATGTTGCATTTTGGATACTCTGTTCATAGGGTTTTAGTGGTAAGAGATATTCAGAGGTGGTTTGTTATACCTTTGTTTCTTCATGTGTGGAAATAAGGTGCAGACTTGTCCACATGTAGTTTCCCTTCCCATAATATGCTAGGTTAACCAAGTGGCTTATCACTCTGAATGTACATAGGCCTTGATGACTAACGGTGGCTCAATAGTAATACTAAACTAACATTATGAGAACAAGCTGCAATGAGCCTTAGGCTTGAGTGTTTTCCTCTCCTCCTCTGGTATGACTGCGAGGAGTTCAGAATCTTTCACTTCCATTTTAGATTAACCACAACTTAATGTGACAAACAAAGGCATACTGTAATTAATCTTAAGTGTGGCTTGTGTAAACAAGCTGACATCAAACCACAGCTTATACAGCTGGTTTGTTTCCACAAACTATAGTTAAGATGAACCACAGTTTAGATCCCCTAAACTACAGTAAATATAAAATGCAACAAGAATATTTCAATATCCTCCTTGTGTGCCAGAGAGAGAGAGAGAGAGAGAGAGAGTCTAAGGCTTATTCGCATAGAACTAAACTATGGTTTAATCACATGTCTGAATGCAGCTACTGTAAAATTTCCCAACCTGTAGTTGTATTGTGACTGTTGTGCAGAAGTGAGTTTTTGTTGTAGAATTTGTTTTCTTTCCAATTCTGTTTTTGTATTCTTCCACAAAGTACTTATCCCTTCCCATCAGTGCAGTTGTGAGTTCTGAGACTGATAAGAGCAGACTTTAGTACTTACTCTGTAGGAGGTTGACTCATCACTTGGGTCAGCATAAAATAGATATTGCTCTGAAACGACATGTCTGTACCAACATCTGAGTAGTTCTAATGATGTATGATGTCAAGGTTACTTGATTTAAAGGAATGTGGAAAACTTTTATTCAGTTTAAAAATAAATGAGTGTACTCAGGCACATGCACATGCAGATAGACACACACATGTACCTTAAACAGCAGGAAGCAATTTCAGACTATTTGCAGTCAAGAGGTTTCTGCTGCGCAAAATGCTCATTCAGTTTAGAAATGCAGATTATAATAATTTTCCTATCTTCCTCACTTCAGGGGTCCTTACATCATCATGCAGATTTATATGTTATAAAGTGATATACCTAGCAAAATACAGTTCCAGGTAGCACATGCTTTAAACATATACAGCCACAAGAGTGGCTGTATACTATAGTCAGCATGGATTTTTTGCATTCCGCAATGTTAAATTGAAAATACCCCATGACATTCTGATTCTTCCCATAAGCTCATTTCAATACAAAACCTTACAAAACTTATAATTCTGAACTCAGAAACGCTTACTTAACAATCCTCTAAATTTTCATGGTGATACACAAAACAGTTGGAGAGAATCGAGAGTTCAAAGTGTAAATAGAGAGAGAGGGAAACCAGAGCCCTTTTGGACTTTTTTCTGTCAGAGTTTTCATAATCTGTTGACGTTAATTAAAAATCATCTATGTTCACAGAGCACCTGTAATCCTATTACTGACCTTGCCCCATACTCTGACCTTCATCTTCTGCAGTTTAAAAGTTAAAAAAAATGCCTGGCTGATTTTTAATTAATTTAAGAAATTTTGGCTTGAACTCAATGATGATGTTGGGCATGCCTCAGTAAGAACCAACCAAAGCCAGACTCACAGCTGCTGGGCTTGCCTAATCAGGGAGCCACACCCACACCAGGCTTTGTTTTCACTTGAGACAGTCGTGGCTTCCCCCAGAGAATCCTGGGAAGTGTTGTTTGTGAAGGGTGCTGAGAGGAGGCTGTTATTCCCCTGACAGAGCTCCAGTGGCCAGAGTGGTTTAACAGTCAACCGCTCTGATTGAAGCTCTGTGAGGGGAATAGGGCATCTCCTAGCAACTCTCAGCACCCTTCACTAACTACACTTCCCAGGATTCTTTGGGAGAAGCCATGACTGCCTAAAGTGAAATAACAGTCTGGTGTGGATGTGGCAAGGGACAGTTTTGGTTTAAATTGGGTGGGAGGCTTCATATGCCTGCTGTAGAATAAAAAGATGGGGGAAACCCTGAAAAAGAATGATACTGTTCACAATGTTTTCCTTTTGGAAAGGAAATGGACTTCCCCTCTGCCCAGTGCCCACCCACCCAATCTCCAGCACCTGCAGTCAGCCCAAATAACAGAAACAAGACATGTGATGTGCTGGTCTTGTTTTAGCAGGGAGAAAGCAACTATAGTAAAACAGTTGATATCGTTCAGATAGTCATTTTAAATATGTTTGATTTACGTTGCAATTTTAGTGAAGTTTCCTATAGCAAATCATTCTCTTTTGCTTCTGTTTCTGTGAATATGTGAAGTACAGCAATGCTGTGTAACACTAAAAAAAAGTTCCAAAAATCAATTGTGAAATAATGGCACTGACTTTTCTGCAGAATAGTTTCCAATGCACATGAGTAGTGTCTCAGTTTGCACAAGATAAAACAGTGGGAGGTGAAATATATTTTAGCAAAATTCTAGGTGTGCTCTATGTTTTTAATAGACCATGCCCACCTTTCCTTAAGCGGAGTAGTTTAAGCATAGCAGACTGAAAACATGCGTCTTGGGCAGACCAAGTTTGTTTTTTCCAACAGAGTAATTGCTTAAGTAGCAACATATTGTAATCAGTCTGATTTTACATCAAACTGCAATTTCAGATTCAACTGTTAATATGCACTCAAAATAGAACATAATCTCCAGTTTGAAATAAAAAGGCTATCTTCACCATCATATGACACTGACCAATAAAAAGGCTTTGAAATTAATAAAAATAAATTTGACACAGATTTCTAGGATGAATAATGAGAGAAATACAATTTTCTAGGTTAGATTCTCTGTAGAAACAGTAGTAACACAGAGAAGAAGCAAAGTAAGAAGAACACCAAGAAACATACAAAAATTCTTCATCTTTGGAGATGGCAGGTGTTACCACCATTCATCATATGCTCAGAGGCATATGTTACCAAATTCTTCCAAGCTACACAGCAAGTGGATTGGACTGTGAAAGACCAATCCAAATTGTGTTTGCATTTTGACAAATTTGTAGGGCAGTCCAATATCTCAGAGAGGAGGTCAAGTCTCCTGCTCCCCTGGTGCATTCACTATAGCTGCCCAATTTCCCTGCTTTTTAAAGTTTGATAGAAATATCTGTGGGCTATAGGTACATTCTTAAACCGCAAGGTTTTTTGCCTATTAGGGAATAACTCTTTAAATCAGCCATAATGCAACATTTCCTAGGTTGCCCAAGTGAAATGTGATACACTTAAATTACCCCATCTAATAAAATACTTGTTTTTAATCAGAGCTTGGAAAAGTTACTTTCTTAAACTACAACTCCCATCAGCCCCAGTCAGCATGGCCACTGGAGTGGGCTGATGGGAGTTGTAGTTCAAAAGAGTAACTTTTCCAAGCTCTGTTTTTAATACTTGCAGCGTAGTTTGTATGATGGCATTGCTTTTAACATGTAGCACTGTACTGAAATAACCATTTTTTTCAAGCCAAAATTGCCAAAAGGGGTAATATTATTTATAGGTCTGTGCAAAGAGATATAAGAAAATAAAATGTAAGAAAAGGAATTCAGATGCATAGAAGTTATTCACCAGCAATGTTTGGAATGGAAATGCTGGCCTCTAAACCTATCCAATCCTAAGATCACTGAAGAGATGGTTCTATGTCTGAAACATAGCACATACCTCCAGAATTAGGAGACGAGACACCAGAACGTGGGTTAAACTAGTGTCACTACTTTAATTACCATTTAAAGGATCTACAATTTTTGATCTATTTAATAGTTTGAATCTTTGATCAGCTTGATTATTTCACAGTGCAAGCATTAACACAGGTGGGATGAGATGGTGGATATATCTCTGCCCGTTTTCCCATTTTTGAGCAATCTAACCATGGCTTGAAGATCATGAGCAGGCTCAGTTAACTTCACAGACTATGTATCAAAAGAAGTACCAAAGGAGGCCTGGCTGAGTCACAAACCCCCCCCCCCACACCCACACCCACATAAATAGAGCTAAAATCAGTTAAGTGAGCTGGACAAGCATTTTCAGATTCTGTGCCTCTTGATCCAAATAGCCCTGAAAGGGTCATTTAGCAAACATCTATTCACTGTCTTCCCTCTGGGTGCTTACCAAAGTCCCTCACTTCTTATTCCCCACTTTTACCTGTACTGATCCTATTGCTCTGTCCCCATTAAAAAAATGGTAACCAAAACTAGACTAACCATAAACTTCCATTTGCAGTGCTGAGTAGACAGAAAGGGCAAATAGTCGACAATATAGCCCCCAAGGAATTTAACTTGGTGGAGCCTAAGGTTAAGGACCTTAAAATAGTTAAGTAGTCAACTTATTAGTACTTGGAACCATATGAACTTGGATCTCAACATCCACCTAAGGATGCAATGCCAGATTTTATGGGAGCTAAGCCAGTTCCTCAAATATTTAATGGTGGTGTCTTTGAAGACAAAGGTGGTATAATGAACAAAATTTTGGGGACAGATTGACTTTTAAAGCTGTTGTCTTAGAATATTGCCGGGTGGAAAGCTAGAAGTAGATCACAAGAGTTTATAAATTACATTAATGGTTTTGATATACTGTGTTTCCAAGAAACATGGGCATGTGCTCCTATATTCTTGAATAAGTATATTGCTTTTTCCATGCCAGCTGTTACTTCTAAGGGGAGAGGTGGATCTAGTTCTTGGTTTTGTGGCAGCATTAGAAATTCCCTGTGCTAGAGCATCGACTAGGCATTAATAAGGGATTTCCCTTTTGTGTAACGATTCTGAATTAGCATTTTGTTGCCCTGGTTCATACCCAACTTTAATCAAGGTTTTTGTATAGCAAATTTCAATTGCTTGTTTTTATGGTGACTGCTCCATAGTGAGAAACATTCAGTTAACACCTATCTGTGTAAGTCTTCTATTTAGTCTTGAGCTCAGGTGCGATGCAGTAACAGTGGTCATTTAACGGAAACAGTGCTTTTGACATGCAGAGTTAGGCAAGGCTGTGTCCTAGCTCCTACTTTATTTAATTTATAACTCTCAGATCTTCCCACAAATTTGGGCTCCGTATCTGCTCACCTTCCTAAATTAAATTCCACCAAAATTTATATCTTATTTTATGCAGATGATACAATTTTACTTTCACAAACTCGGTTAGGACTTAGAGGACTGCTTATGGAAACTGCAGATTATTTTAGGCAAGAACATCTTACAGTTCACTATGCAAAAGCAAAGATTATTGTGTTTTCAAAAAGGAGGGTCAAGTATTTCTGGTTCATAGATGGACATAGGTTATAACGAGAACAAGTTAACTCCTACAAGTATCTTGGGATTTGGTTCTTATGTTCTACCAACTGGATTTTGTAGACCAAATTAGCAAAGGCAAAAACAGAGGACATAGTTAAAGCAATCTTTAGGTTTTTCTATACAACAGGAGACAAATTTGTTCCCGTATATAAAGTACTTACAAGTGTATAAAGTAAACGTTGTTATCCAGATTTTATATGGAGCTTCAATCTGGTTCCCTGGGCTTAAATTTTCTCTGGAAGAAACTCAGTCCCTCTTTCTTAGAGCTGTATTGGGTTCACCCAGCTATATTGCTAGTGCCTGTCTGCCTGTAACCAATGTATGCCATACTTATCCTTTTTAACAATACGTAAGTATAGAAGGAGAGCCAGTGTGGTGTAGTGGTTAGAGTGTTGGACTACGACCTGGGAGACCAGGGTTCGTATCCCCACACAGCCATGAAGCTCACTGGGTGACCTTGGGCCAGTCACTGCCTCTTAGCCTCAGAGGGAGGCAATGGTAAACCACCTCTGAATACCGCTTACCATGAAAACCCTATTCATAGGGTCACCATATGTCGGGATCGACTTCAAGGCAGTCCATTTCATTTTCAAGTATAGAAGAGCTGTTCTGCTGGCATGCTTTAACAGTTTGCCTTTGAAAGCGTTAGAGAGCAGATTTGCTAAAGATTTGCTATCAAGGATAGGTGCTGTCTGTGTAACTGGAACATGAAGCACGTTCCTCTGTGTCTGTGTGTGTGTGTCTATGTGTCTGTGTGCGTGTGTGTGTGTGTGTTTACTGTAGATTTTATCAAGGGGTCAGAATGTATAATATACCCCCGTATGAGACAGTTTCCCGGTTGATCCTTGGTGACTCTTCTGAGTATTTTCTTGGGGGGGAGGGGTCCAATGTATTTATTACTGAACAGGTAGCAGTCTTTCTGAATCTCTTAGACATTCAATGACTGTTAGCTCTTAATCTTCACCTTTGCTCTTTTGATTTTGAGACTATGCATTTATACAGTCATATATTTTAATGGCTAATTGACAGCAATAAAAATATTATTATTGAGTTGACAGAAAGCCCAACACAACTTAAATCTGAATCTATGAGCAGTTTGGGAAAAGAGGGAAAAATTCCAAGTAATTTAAATAAATTTGCTAATGACTATCTTCATACTGCAATATGTATGCCATTGACAAACAGTCTTTACTATTTGTATATTGTTTCCATAACCTTTCCAGTATATAGATGGTGTGTGGGACAGATCAAACAAAGCAACATTCTAATGTACCTAACCTGGAACCTCCTATACCAAACTATGCCTCTATTTCATGCACATTAACTTGAAGCTGACTGGATTGTCCAGGCAACAGAGGCTAGCATGCATACATACATATATTAAGGCAGGGATGGGGAACCTTTTTCACCGCAAGGGCCACATTACCATCAGGACAACCTTCCTGGGGCCTTGTGTGCCTGTGGGTGGGGCCAGAAAAAAAGTGGGCAGAGCAACAAATGTAAATTTCATCGTTGTCCAGTAGATAGCTTCTATACATATCCCTCTCTTTCCTCCACCCAGACAATCAAGAATTATTATTATTATTATTTATTGAATTTATTAGTTGCCCATCTGGCTGGCTGTCCAGCCACTCTGGGTGACGTACAACATAGGCATACAATACGTAGGCGTTAAAAATCTAAAAACAATGAAGATAAAATCTAACCCACCCCAAAAGCCTGCCTGAAGAGCCAGGTCTTCACGGCCTGGCAGAAACTCATTAAGGAGGGGGCATGGCAGAGATCATTTGGGAGGTAGTTCCACAGGGTGGGGGCCACAGTTGAAAAAGCCCTCTCCCTAGTCCTCACCAGTTTGCTGTTTTGACTGATGGGATGGAGAGAAGGTGTTTTGAGGCTGATCTTGTTGGGCAGCATAGCTGATGATGCTGGAGGCGCTCCTTTAGATAGACTGGGCTGAAACTGTACAGGGATTTAAAGGTCAAAACCCACACCTTGAATTGGGCCTGGTAAGCAACTGGTAACCAGTGCAACTCTTTTAGCACTGGAGTGATATGATCTCACCGGCGGCTGCCTTTAATCAGGCGCGCCGCTGCGTTCTGTACCAGTTGCAGCTTCCGGACCGTTTTCAAGGGTAGCCCCACGTAGAGCACATTACAGTAGTCTAGGCGAGAGGAGAACAGGGCATGTACCACCGATGGGAGCAGTTGATTGGGAAGGTAGGGGTGTAGCCTCTGTATCAGATGGAGTTGATACAGAAGCATTACTAGAGTTCAAAGGCACATTATAGCCAGACAAAAACTCCAACGAGGTTGCAAAACAGGGTTGGTGATGCTGGTGGGATGAAGAGTAGGGGTGTCACTGGGGAGGGAGTGTTGCCTAAGTCAAGTCTCAGGGGACATATAGAGAGGTCCGGAGGGCTGCATTTGTTCCCCATGGCAATGGTTTCCTATCCCTGTATTAAGAAAGTACTGTAAAAGAGTAGAAAACTGAAATAATATTAGGCTGTGCAAGACTAACAGGCTTCAGTCTACCTGATCCCCCATCCCACCCACAGTCAAATGAGAAATTTTTGGTCTCTGTTTTGTGTCAAGGAAATCTCTGAGTCAGACAGAATGGAAACTGATCAAATATGGGTCAGTGCCTTCTAGGATTAGAGGGGCAGGGAGTTGATGGCAGACCACTGCATTCTCCCATACCAAACAAGATCCAGAGCTCACTACTACCAACTTGTCTGGCCCAAAGAATTTCATTACTTGGGACACTTTTGGTGGCAGCCACTGGGCCATTATTTAGGTCCCTACCATAGAAGCAGCCTCAGCTTAAAGTGGTAGATGGTAGGGATGCCAGATATGGGGAAGGGAAGAGGAGGAGAGAGGAGTATTTGCTTTCTTGTTCTGCTTTTCAACCCCTTGTGAGTTCTTGCTGGTCCCCACTTTTATACTGCCATATAAAAATTAAATGTAGGTAGCCTCAGCTGTCCCAGGAAAAAGTAATGAGAACAATAAGGAAGCCTTCTGAGTAATTAATTTAATAATAAAGAACTTGGGGATCCAACTGTCGATGAGAGATTTAAGAGGGAGCAGAAGTTCCAGCATATATAAACAGACTTCCAGGGCACATAAGCCTGTAGAGCATCTCTGCTTATCCCTCTCCTGGTTAAGTGATATAGCACTGATGTTTAGTGAGGGAAATGGAGAAAGGATGGTGCCTTGGAAGGGGTCATATCTCAAAGATATAGAACAGGCTTTACATCCGGAAGGGCTCCACTTCAGTCCCTGCAACCCAGGTAGTAAGGCTGGGAAAGACCTCTGTCTCAAGCCTGGGATAATTGGTCCAAGGTATAAAGTCGCTTCAAATATTACATGTATCTTCACCTACATTATGCTTGTAATCAGTATGGAAAAGTAGCTTTGCTAGTCCCTTGCATGTATGTTTCTGTGGACTTGTGCAGACATAGGAACATAGGAAACTGCCTTATACTAAGTCAGACAATTGGTCCATCTAGCTCAGTATTGTCTACACTGACTGGCAGCAGCTCTCCAGGGTTTCAAACTGTGTTCTTTCCCAGCCCTACCCGGAGATGCCAGGGATTGAACCTGGGACCTTCAATATGAAAGGCAGATGCTCTACCAATGAGCTATGGCCCTTCCTCTAAAGGGAAGGACAATCATACCACACATGTGGTGTATGCGACTGGAAGTGCAGAAAGAGCACACCCAGCCTTTGAAATTAAAACATTGGTATGTCCTCACCATGACTACTTATATTGCATTTCCCCCCCTCTAGTCCACCTTTTTGTAGACTTGTATGCAACAACTCTACCACTCAGCATGAAGATGTTAAGAAGTTTGGAGTTTTATTGAATTGAGTATGACTTTTACTAAGGTAACAAAAACTAGATATTCCTTGAATGTGTAATATTATTTCCCTAGATAACTGATAACACATTTCCCTGCAAAAATAATTTTTAAATGGGTCCAGAGCCAGGAGAAATTATCTTACACTCTATATAGCACTTCAAATAGGTTTTAACACTTCAAATACAGTGAAATTATCTCACTATTTTTAAAGGCGTTTAATTGCAAATGTCTTTTAAATTAGTAATTCAAGGAGAAAATATTAAAATAATGGCTCTCTCGCTCTCTAATTTTTCCAGCAATTTTTGATGGATTGTGCTAGTTCAAGTTCATATTCTAACTCCAGCTGAAATATTTTTTGAATTTCTCCATGAATATGCATGAACTGAGAAAGCAATACTGTCAGATCTACAAAATAATTCTTTCTGTAACTGAATAGATTGTGTGTAGCTCATCCATATTGTGATAAGGCCTTTTTCCTGTCTGAACGTCCACTGCAATCTCAGAAAAGGGTGTCTGGTCTATTTTCACACATTGTCAAGACTTTATTTATAAGCCACTTTTGATTTGAGGATATGAACTCTCTTCTTTTGAATAGCTGCTGATATATTTCTGCGTATGTAGATAGGTAAAAGAAATAGTTTTCATATGATATCCAGAGCATCATCTATTCTCTCCTGCACATATGCACGCGTGCACGTGCACACACATACACACACACATGTGAGGATCAGTATGTGGCATTATTAGGCCTTTTCCAATCTTTCATTTTCCCTGATAGTCATCAGCTGAGTGTTCACTGTGCTAGTTCCATGCATCTGGCCAAAATATGAAAGCCTTCCATAGAGGTATTAAGTAGCTCCTCGGCTCTTGCAACAGAATATGAGAAGCGTGTTCACCTGGGTCTTAAGAAGGCACAGGATTACTAAATCCGTTTATGGGAGGCATAGATGGGTGTGCCAACTCCCATTCATCATAGTGGCTGACTGTGTTTCTATGTATACAGCACAATGCATACTGACTGAGCATCAGGGGTGATGCTCATACATCAAGAGGGGAAAGGGCTCAATAAAAGGACCCTATGGAGATCCTCGAGAGCCAGTGTGGTGTAGCGGTTAAGGTGTTGGACTATGACCTGGGAGACCAGGGTTCGAATCCCCACCCAGCCATGAAGCTTACTAGGTGACCTTGGGCCAGTCACTGCCTCTCAGCCTCAGAGGAAGGCAATGGCAAAACCACCTCTGAATACCGCTTACCATGAAAACCCTATTCATTGGATTGCCCATAAGTCGGGATCGACTTGAAGGCAGTCCATTTCCATGGAGATCCTCACCCATATGAATGGAACTGCAAACTCTATATATTGTCCAATATATTTAATTTTGCATTTAGCCAACTTTTTAAAATAATAGTCATTCTCTGTTTACTTATCTCTTAGCATTAGTCTTTTATCCAAGATAGGTTTGTCCAATCCTGTTAAGGAGACCCATCTATGTAAATAGGCTTACATACATATATCACTTGCTCTGCCAAGAACCATGAGTAAATACATCATCCTTCTAAATGCACATTGCAGTTCACATATTGGTATTGATACTACCAATCTTCATTGCATTACTTTTAATGATATGCACATTTGAATGGTATGTAAATACCATTTAAAGCTTGACTAGAACTGAGAAGGGATGGTTGTGTCCAGAGCATCCTGAAACAAAGGTCTTGATTCTGTAGAGCTGATTTTTATGGATGGATTGCTGTTTACCTTGGGCAATAATGAAAACTGAAACTAGTAAGAGATATTGGGCTCTTCTTAGCTGGTCAGTTTTGTCTCCCAGTATACAACTGTACAACTTTTAGTTCTGATGTAGGACTAGAATGATGCCGTTATTTCATGAACTGGTTTGTGAAATGCTAGATAGCTGTGGTATCTCAGCAAAGATGATAAATGTTATATAACTGCCTCTTTGTCAGTATCATGGATGCTTGCTTGCACAAATTTCAAACACATGGAAAGTGACTAGATACTGACAAGCTACATTCTAATTTGAGGATAAATGAACTTCTGATGGGATGGATTTTAAAAAATAAATAAATTGTGCTGTGAACTTTTGAGACATGCCAAATGCTGCAACAAAATAGCCATTGCAATCTTTTTAACAAGTCACATGGCTACATGTTGATGCAGTTTACTCTTGTGTCCAACAAATGCATTCAGCTTTATTTGTTAACCTAGCAGAACATTATTTATTAATGAGTTCTTCATGCTTTATTAAGCCTAATGTCAAAACACCTCTGTGGGACTGTAGGCATGTTCTGTCTCTCTGTTAAAAGCCTTCTAAAGAAAATGAAAAATTATGCAGTAAATCTGCAGATAAAACCCAATAGATATCAGTTCAATTACTCTTGATCCTGGCAGATGATGTTTCTGAATAGTTTTGAAAGAGCTGCATAAGATAATATAAGCTGCCTCAAATGAAAAAATTCTGCACTCTCCAATGTACATAATTAGGAAGGCTTAGAGAAACTTAACAAAGCCACTTTGTTCCCAAAAGCTGAGTAGTATATTCAGCAGGTGAAAGCTGACAAGTTCACTAGGAAAGTACAATGCTTGCTTGGCTTCATTTATTTTTCATTCACTACTTTTATATCGGGGAGGAAAACTTCATTTGTGAACATTAAAATGATGAAGTCTTGAAACACAAGGGATTAAGTGCAGTTTTCTTAATTCAGTAGAACTAATATTACACAGGAAATCAATATTGGAATTCAATAAACTTCTCTGTTCCTCCCTCCCCCCTCTTTCCCACCCTTGTATTCTTCCTGAGCATCATCTTTCCAGCACTGGGATGCAATTCAAATCTGTTTGTTATTGGGCCTTTCCTGCACTGTGGTAATTTGCTCAGATTTGTGCTGTGGTTTATTAAACGAACTAGCAGTAAGCCTTGACTGAGGAGAACTGGCAGCAACTTCATCTACATTTCTGTAAAGGAAACTACCATTGCACGTCAGTGGCTAATTCCAGTTAATCTGAAAAATGCAACATGATCCATACTAGGTTTTGCCACAGGGACTTGTATTTCAGTTCAAGGGTTTGCCCCTAAACCTACCCCAAATACAATGGTCAAAAGTACTGTTCATGGCCCCCTAAGGCTACAACCAGAGTTGTCCCGGCCAAGCTTGTTGGAATCAGTCTTGGACTCACTGGTATATTTTTCTCCAGTATGTTTAACTAAACACTTCAGTTTAGAGTGCTTAATGGATCAGTTTACAGGTCACACAAGATTCTGCATCTCTACATGGCATAACTAGTCATGACTACTCAAAGCTAAAACATTGTTGCAGCAGTTAGACACATCACCTTACAACCCTTAAGTGGGTTCGGGGCAGGCTCTATCTACTTGCATGAGGAAGGTGTCACAGAAAGGGAATGGTTATGCACACGAGCACTCCTCCTAGGTGAGAAAGTGGGAGCCAGCTGAGCCTCTTAGTTCAGAAAGTGGGGGCCACACAGTTGTCTGCATGTCTGGGATGATGGGGGCAGTGGCACCTCATTGAGATCTAGAGGAGGTGCATGTGGTAGCATTGCCTTGGGAGAAGGGGAGTGGAAGGGAGGAGAAGGGACGGGCTCCTGTTCGTCCGGCATTCCTTCTGTTATAACTGGAGCTAAGGGGGAGGAGCTGTCACTGTCAAAAGTACTGAAGCCTACTATCTCAGCACTTCCTGGTTGCAACCCATTAGGACCTTCCCCTGGGTCCCATTCTGTATCTTTTGTCATCTTTTTAATCCCTCCAGAACCAGGGTTGTTATTTTCTGCAAAGTACTATCAATACCAATGTGGTGTAGTGTTGGACCAGGACCTGGGACACCAGAGTTCAAATCCCCACTCAGCCATGAAGCTCACTGGGTGACCTTGTTCCAGTCACTGTCTGTCAGCCTAACCTACCTCACAAGGTTGTTGTGAGAATAATGATGAGGGGAAAGTCATGTATGCTACCCTAATTTATAAGTGGAATAATAAATAAATTAATTAATATAATATCTAGCTGTTTGCGGTGAAGTGTTTAATACATGTACATGTGTCCATATGTTCCGCTCCCATGCTTCTTTCAGTATGCTTATAGATTTGTGAACTCAGTACTCCAGTATGGCTATGGTTGCAAACAATTGATTTGACTAGGAAAACAGGCTCAATGGTGGAGTAGTCATCCCCAAGCCTGCTTTGCAAGGTCAGATCTAGGCTTGATGTCATCTACTTGTCCCTAATCTATACCACTGTACAACTGATAATTGTGGTTGATTCCAAGAGGAGGAAGGATTTCCTTTCCATGTTGCCCAGGGAGCCATAATTTTACAGATATCCAGTAAGCACCATTGTTGGCAACTGTAGAAGTCTCCCCCAAATGTGATTATATTCTGAGTGTTTAGGAAGGTCACTTCATTCCAGGTCTGCAAGTCTGCAGGTTATAAAGATGGAAGAGAAAGGCACCATAGTTTACAGGAAAGAGAAAGCCCACCACCACCATCACTTCCCCTTTAGCCATATAGGTTTGCTAGGAAAACCCCTTCCCAATCTCATCAGCTACCACACTTCCCAAAGTTAAAAATGTAAATATACTGCCTTCAAGTCGATTCCAATTTATGGCGACCCTATGAATAGGGTTTTCATGAGGCTGAGAGACAGTGACTGGCCCAAGGTCACCCAGTGAGCTTCATGGCTATGTGGGGATTCGAACCCTGTTCTCCCAGGTCATAGTCCAACACCTTAAAGTTACTATGCCATAAATAGCCCTTTCCAGCTGCACTATTCTGTCCTCACTGTCGATTCATAACCATATCCCATTTATATCCAAATAAAAAGAGAATGGAGGTTGATTTACTTTTGCAAGTTGGGAGACAGGGATTACGCAGTGTGAAATTTGCCACCTGCAGTTTAATTAGACCTTTCCCACAAGTAATTGGTTGCCCAAAAATAGCAGGTGGGAAGGCCAAAGTGCCAATTATGTCTGTCAAAAGCCTTTTTTTTTTTGGCCTTTCCAATCCCGCTGGCTGAGGCTGGGATTAAGTATGTTCTTATCCGACCTGTCAATCGTTTCTGTAACCCACAGTACCTCCCCTAATCAATTATATTATCATCCTTGCACCTTAACCACATAGCTCAAGCAGCTTGCTACCAAAGTGCAGGGTTTTCTACTTTCAATAGTTTTGAATGTTAAATAAAATATAATCAATGGCATTACAAGATTGCTGATAACTGTGCAATCCTATGTCTACTCAGAAGTAAGTTCCACTGAGTTTAGTGAGGTTTATCATCAGGTAAGTGGGTATAGGATTACAGCCTTAGACATAAATTTATTAGAAAAATATATTGTTTCTGAGCAATGCCATGGTGTTTAGCAAGAGATCTAAAAAGAAATTATAATTATTTAATATAAATCAAGAAACAATACAGAGAAATAAGAAAAGATCAGCATTAATTGTATCAATAAGGGACACTGTTCTGACTTATTAAATTTATTAAAAAAAACATGGCAAATAACTGTAGCACTAATGTAAACTAAATAGAATTAATGATAAGTGAAGTTAGTTATTTGGCTCAACAACACTTGGTAGCATTTTCTGCATGAAATATGAGAAGAAAGTGGTACCCATGTAGCATTTCCATAGATGCTTCAACTGTCCATTGATCTGCAAGGTATTGTTGCCAAAATTGTTTTAAATTGTGTTTTAAATTGTTTTTAAAAGATGTGTTTTTAAATTTGTATATTTGTTTTTAATGTTTTTAGTTATTGTAAACCGCTCAGAGAGCTTCGGCTATGGGGTGGTATATAAATACAATAAATAAATAAATAAATAAAGCAAGCTTCCTTGTGTAGTGCTATTCTTCCATGCAGGATTCAAGGCAAGAAAACAAAGAAGAAAACAGAATCATGAACAACAGTAGCCATACCTAAACTAGGATTGTGTCCAAACACAGGCACAAGGAGAACAACTGTTATCTTCTGCTGGCAGTGGGACCATTAGAAATGATTGTGTTATTTGATTGCACAGTATGTCAAGTTGCTGTGATTTCATACTGTGTCATAGGTTCAGGCCATTTGGGTTCACTCCTTGAACCACTTACTCTGGATTAGGGTCACAGGACTAATTCTGGAAATTCTCCACATTTTCCACTTGTTTCATGGAAGAAAAGGGTGATTTACTGCCTCACATGAATGTCTAGGGAAAAAACCTTAAGTAATGTAACAGGGCAAGCTTCAAAAAAATAACATGGAAAGATGTGTACCCACCCACATCCTGATGTTTTTGACCAAGAGTGACTGCCTTTACCAAGGAGTTCAGTAGGAGAAAGAGTTGTGATGTTTTCTTGAACAGCAGTTCATATGCGATTTTTCTGTTTTCTTACTGTTTTGAATAACTTCCAAATAAGCAATCCTAGTCTTCAAACACAATAATTAAATAAGCAATATGATGATGATGATGACGATGACTTTGGGCAGTATTCAGCTACATTTTTGTGCTACTGCAAGGATTAACACTAGCACAACAGGATTTCCCGCTCTCCTCCCCTCACCCCCGTGTGCCCCGTGCCATCCTCAAATCTGCCCCAGAGGGATTGGGGACTCCCAGAACAAATTTAGGGGACACATGGGGGAGCACAGGGGGGAAAGTTTCAATTGCACAAGCAGAAATCCTTGCGCTGATGGAACATTCACCTTAGGGTTACATTAATTAATTCAAATCTATAGCTTTGAGAGCCAGCTTGGTGTAGTGGTTAAGATGTTGGACTATGACCTGGGAGACCAGGATTCGAAACCCCACACAGCCATGAAGCTCACTGGGTGACCTTGGGCCAGTCACTGCCTCTCAGCCTCAGAGGAAGGCAATGATAAACCCCCTCTGAATACCGCTTACCATGAAAACCCTATTAATAGGGTCGCCGTAAGTCGGGATCGACTTGAAGGCAGTCCATTTTCATTTTTCAATCTATAGCTTAGATTTAATTCTCTCCCCTGCCCTTTCTCCATATTATTGAAATAGCTACTTATGTAAAAAATATTATTCTTATTTCAATTTATATCCAACCCTTCCTCCCAAAGTAGCATAGGGCAGTATTTAGAATGATTGGAGTCAAAGGTTAGTTTTAGCATTATATCAACACTCACTCCTGTTCAGTGGAGGCTGGTGGAACCTAGACCTGGTAGAATGCCTATGAGGTCACACAGGTGGAGTCTGTGAGGCTACCATCCTCTTCCCTTGCAAAAAAAAATAAACACTTAAGCTGTACAGTTGTACAAATACATAATATTTGTACATAAATATCCAAAAGTTTCTTACCTTGATACATCATTCACCAAGCATACTTCATTTGCCAAGAAAAATTATACCAATATCCCCGATGTCATACTATGAGCTTCATGGTGTGGGAATTTGGACCCTGGTTCAACACTCTAACCATTACATATTAGCATGAGACATGGTTAGGGTTATGCTAAAAGGAACACAGTACGCTAGAAATATTATCAAGGACTGCAACTGGTTTTACCAGCTGATTCCCAATGCAAAACACAGTTCCTAACAATGAAGGTTTAATCCTGTGTATATTAATAATGATCATTATTATTGTTACGTGCACAGGCCCTATGGCAATGGTATGCCTGGTCAGAGGGGAACTATTTCTTGGGTTGCCAGAACACAGCACCCTCCACTGCTGTACTGGATCAAACCAAAGGTCAATTTAGTCCATAATTTTGTTTCCCCAATGGACACTAGATGAAGCCCACAAGAAGGGCTTGATGTCAATAATGCTTTTCTGTTGTTTGCCTCCTTCAGCATATTCAGAGGTAGACTGCCTACCTAGAGAAGGAATGTTATCTATCAATTTATTGCTATATGGAACCACCACCTTCAGAGGCAGGCTACCTCCAGCTTCAGAGGCAGTCTTCTGAATAGGCAGAAGTTAGGGAGAATATGCTGATGTTAGGTGAGTTGGGGGGGGCTGTTTGAAGAGGGAGATTGTTTTTGTGTGAGTGTCTGTGTTTTGAGGCCAAAAGCACTTTCTGTTGTTAAACACACTAGCAACACCAAGCAGTGAACACAGATCCCCTCTTTAAGCAGCCTCCCCACTTGCATTTCAACATAGAAGCCTCCAGAATGCTCTCTTCACCCCACCCAACAAAACAGTTGCCAGTGAACACACACACACACACCTACTCTCCCTCCTGCCTCCCCTTACAGCCCCTAGCCCTCAGGAAAGAACCAAGAAGGAAGGATGACAATTCCCCAAATCAATGCAAGCAAACAGCCTCTCTCTCAAACCCCAACTTAGCCAAGAAGGACAAATGTGCTGCTGCTGCGTTAATTCAGTAGCTGCCATTCTCTCACTCTCTGCAATAAAAACAAGGGCTTATCTCCTCCTCATCCAAGGAAACCTGAGCAGTCTCATCAGTTCCTCTCTTTGCCTCATACACACAAAATAAATAAAATCAATGGTTGTTGCCCTACCCACTTTTTTAGCTGGGCTGCAAGTGTGTGTTGCAAGGAAGGGAAGGGAAGAGAAGGGAATTATGCAGCATGCAGACTCAGAAAGAACAGCCAACTCCAGAAGGGTAATGCATGGTCCTGATTGGCGGGGGAGGGGGCATTCAGAGGCCCATCCACATCTCTATTTATTTTTCTGATCTTTTGATATGGGAATGAGTCCATTAGCTGCTAAGAAAAAGAAGGGGGAGATGAAAATGAATGAGCATTCCCTAACTAAGCTTTCTGTAACCATGCTTTTTTAACCATTTCCCTCCCAGGAGAATGAGGGTGAGTGCATCTAGAAAGCCTCTTAGGCAGTGGGAATTTTAATATTACTATAGGTGTCAGAGAAAGACTAGTCTATGGCTTTGGAGCTTTGGGAGGGTTCAGAGTCTTGGGAGGGCACCACCCCACTTGGCCCAAGAAACAGCCTCCACTGCTTCCATTGATATCAAATTTTTATTTTCATTCTTGATGCCTGTAATTGAAAAAAATATTATCGATACCTTGGCACAGTCATTAACCAAAATGGAGACAATAGTCAAGAAATCAGAAGAAGGCTAGGACTGGGGAGGGCAGCTGCGAGAGAACTAGAAAAGGTCCTCAAATGCAAAGATGTATCACTGAAAACTAAAGTCAGGATCATTCAGACCATGATATTTCTGATCTCTATGTATGGATGTGAAAGTTGGACAGCTTTCAATATACACATTTCAGCAGTTAAAAAAATGACTGTTCTGTAAAGTCACTATGACACAATAAGTTTACATAAGAGAGTCATGTCTCCTGCAGTGCAAATCAGCATCAGGCTATTGACCACACTAGTTGTGGGGGCAGCTCAGGCATTAGTTAACTGGTATAATTATAATATTATGTATTATGAAATTTTCATACCTGTCTCAGATATAAGTAAATACAAACTTTCTCCTCCAAGAGAGGTTGCCCAGCACTGACATATCCAAAACAATAGATCAAAAAGCTATTCAGAAATTACTAATGCTGTCTAGTAAAGGCTCTAGCTTTCATCACTTATCTTAGGTATGCAAGGACATTGATCTTCAACTGTGGGTCGGGACCCACTACTGGGTCATGGCCTGATCTAAGGTGGGTTGCAATTTCAGCACCACTACCATACAAATATATTGTTATGAGCATGGGGGTTAGAATGGATGATCCCTGTGAATCCCCTTTCCAACCTCTGATTTGGAATCCTATGCCTTGGAATGGTCAAATGAGTCTTTTGTTAACCAAATAGATTGGCAAGGTAGAATAATGGGTCTATCAGTTGCCCAGCAACGGTGAATGGGCCAGGAAGACCCTTTTGTGATTGAAACTCTTCAGGAGAGCTGCCCCCCCCTTCTGGAGCCCAGGAGAGTTTTGTAGTTTTAGTTGTGTCTAGACTCTAGAGAAAGGCTGGTAACTGCAGGCAGGCAGAGAGACTGGCTCTCTGCACCATGGCGTTTGGGGTGCCTCCTGTAACATTGATGGGAAAGCTGGATATTGGACTGCTGATGTATTGAACCTTTCCATCTTAAGCTCAGGTTGGACTGTGTGTAACTAAATAAACCGTATTTCATAAAGACACCGCAGTCTCTGCTGACCTTCTTCCCAAAGGACACAAAATCCTGGAGGAGTGCAGGGACCCCTGAAATCTCACTGCTCAGAGATTGGGGAGGCGTGCAACAATATGGTTAAAAAAAATAGGTTCCCAAATGCATGTGTGGGTAAAAATGGGTCTCACTCAGGTCATAAAATGTTGAAAATTACCATGCTAGGAGGCACAGCATTGAGGTTCTGCAAGCCTTTGATATTGGCAAATGCTATAGATCCTGGATTGCTTAGACACAGGGCAAGAAGCCTTCAGCTCGCTTCCCTTTATTACTCTTTATTTCTAATTATTCTGGGAATACAAATGAAGACTTTTTGGCGCTATTAGCACCTACTATTTCTTTTTTTCTTTGTTAGAAATTTTCTCTCACAAACATAGCTGCATAGCTTATGAAAGGAAGTGTGACTCAGGAATTCATGCATAGCATGCCTTCATTTTACTTCAGCAGGTCTGGAAAATGGCTAATGTGAGTTGTAAGGGTTGTGAGGGTCTAATAGATTGATTTGATATAAGAAGTCAGAGACGAGAGACAAGTTGTTAACTCAGGTAGGAATAGAAGCAATTAACTCCTTGACAGAATGCTTCAGCTAGCTTTAAAACAGGCAGGGTTGGCCAATATGTGAACTAAGAAATCACTCTAAGCCAAGAACTATGCATTTTGCTACATAACTTGACCTTATACATTGTCTAGGAATGCTATTGGCTGGAACATTAGCTGGAACTGCCTGGCTGCAATTTTCTGCTAGTAGCTTTACATTGATTTCCTATTTTGTTTTTAGTTTCTAGCTGCTGCTGTTTAATATTTTCAATTCTGCTTTTTATATTTTGCTGACTCGGTATTTTTGTTTTGATTTTTTTTACTGTTTTCTATTTTGTTTTTAGCCACTTTGATTTTTTTTTCTAAGAAGAAAAGTGGATGCATTACATACAAAATCCAAATAAAAGTTAAAGAGTAAAATATCTTTCTTGCAAACAACTTTTCTATTATTTACAAGCAAAACAGTAGGCAATAAGCCCATCCAAAGAACTTTATTTTATAAGACAGCATAAAAATACTATAAATACATAAATAAATATTGGTATAGGATTGTAGGAGCCAGTGTGGTGCAGTGGTTAGGGAGACCAGGGTTCAAATCCCCAGATAGCCATGAAGCTCACTGGGTGACCTTGGGCCAGTCACTGCCTCTCAGCCTCAGAGGAAGGCAATGGTAAACCCCCTCTGAATACTGCTTATTATGAACACCCTGTTCATAGGATCGCCATAAGTCAGAATCAACTTGAAGGCAGTCCATTTCTATTTTCTTAGGACTGTCGGGGTGGATTTGGATGATATCTGTGAGACTTTTCTAGTTTCTAATTGTGTGTCTGTAAGTGATACAACCTGCAAAGGAAGAAACATGCTTCACTGGTCAGACTAGTTTCCTTTGTTTATCTAATAGAGTGGCTAATGGGTCTGTCAAGTGTCCCCATTAACAAGTGTAAGAATCTGCCAGAGAGTCAATGTGGGCCTTTTAGAATTCTTTCAGGAAGGGGGCCCCCTCCCCCATCGCCTGGCTGGAGCCCCCCCCCTTCCTGGAGCCAAGGAAAGGCTTATGTGGTTTTAGTTTAGTCTCAGAAAAGGCTGGGAACTGGAAATAGACAGAGAGGCTTGCCTGCTGTCTGGACCCCCAGAGCTATGGGCAATGGGGAGCAATAACTGATGTACTGATAATGCTGAGAACCCCTCCATCTTAAGCTCACGTTGTGAATATGTGTAAATAAAAACCATAGTCTCCACTGACCTTCTTTCCAAGGAAACCAAACCCTGGATAAGCACAGGAACCCCTGGAAGTCTCACACCGCTCGGAGATTGGGGTGACAGACAACAATATATTAAAATTAATGGGGCTGGTAAGGGACAGATAAAATTGCTTTAGACCAGAACTATCCTATGGACTATCTTTTGGCCATCCCTAGTATGAAGGTTCATCCCTTTTGATTCACCTAATGTTGCCTCATCTTTAAAATAGCCAATCTACATGCTAGATGTGCCGTGATTATCTGAGTTTAGTTGGTTTTCTTCATTCTTTAAATGAGTTTGGCTCTGTAGCATGTGTAGTTCCTGAATCTACACATTAGGAGTAGGATTCTTGGGTGTGACCATTTATGGCTATGGCAAGGCAATACATGAGTGCTCCCATCACAGACATAACATATACATGATTTCTCTTTCTTAATATTTTTTTCTTTCAACATTTGTAGATATTCCTGCAGTGCCTAAAAAGCAATATATGCTTCACACCTACATAGTTAAAGTTTGTATTAGAATAATTTCCATCAACACTGAAAGTCTTGCCACATTTTGAGGAAGAAAAGCAGAGGACTTGCTGGGTCTCTCTTTAGGTTTATTTATTATTATTTATTTATTAAATTTATATCCTTCCCTTCCTTCCAGAAGGTTGCAAGGGAAGAAGCAACCAGTTTTGTGCAATAATCCCTGGAGGACCCAATCAAATCTTATCCAGTTCAGCAGCCATTGCATGTATTTTTATTTATAACAAAGCCCTTTGAGACTTGAAACAATGTGCATAGACTGTATCTTTGTGACTATCATACCAAGTTTGCTTCTAGAGTTTTGCTCGTTCTGCCTTTTCCTCCAGGCTTTATTTTCTGGTGGGCAGTCATTTCAGTGAACACAAAAGGCCACCTGACCCTTACCTTCTCTAATGCAAATAGAGTTTCATGTCAGTGCCATACTACTTGTACAGTATTTAAATTAAACACTTTACAATGTAAATTAATTTGTAGAAATAAACACACACACACTTTAGAAAGAAGTTTCCTAAATGTATCTGTCATCCTTTGGAATGATGCCTGAAATTTGGATGGGAGAAGTTGAGCCAGTTTTTGGAGTGTTGGACTGGGACCTGAGAGAGCAGAGTTCAACTCCCCACTTGGCCATGAAGCTCACTGATGACCTTGGACCAGTCACTGTCTCTCTGCCTAACCTACCTCACAAGGTTGTTGTGAGGATAAAATCGGGAAAGGGAAGAACCAGGTATGTACACTACCTTGAGTTCCTTGGATGAAAGGTGGTATGTAAATGTAATAAATAATAAATAACCATGAGCAAAGCTTTCAGCCTGCTACATACATGGATCACTGGACTTCTTTGAATGTGGCTTATCCAAATGACTGTTGGATATGGGTAAGCAGCTCCTTGTATGCATAGATAGGCAGCCTATGTTTAGAAACCTGCATCTGCCAGTGTATTGGTCCTCACTAGATCAGGACCAGTAAGTTTACTAGTTAGCATTCTGGTTCAGAGACCCAGTCATAGGCCACGATCCAAACTGGCATGCATGGATGCTCCATTCATGCAGGGGAGGGAGGGCTTTTAAGATCCAGCATCAGCCTTTGAAAAGCCATTCCCCATTTTAATTAGTAATATATTTACGTTTATTTAAGAATAAAATAAAAGAAAGGAGCATAAAGATCCACAAGTGACTACAACTTAGGGGAAGCAGTAGCAATGAGCAATTATCTATCTGTCGATCAATCTTCTTAAGAAATAGATTATACTTAACTTACAATTGAGTTTATGTTCTCTTTGGATGGGACGGGGAGAGAAACAAGCATAAGTACATAAACACAAACGGTTGCGCGGTCTGAGACAGGAAGTGAGATGACTAGAACGCCGATGGCGGAAGTCGTGCACTGAAGGCGATCGGACACTGGTTAGAGCGGCAATTGCGGCCTACCAGCGGGCAACAAAGGCAGCAAAGAGGCAATTTTTTTGCTGCCTCTATTGCGTCTGCAGAGTGTTGTCCCAGGAGGTTGTTCCAAGTGGTCCGAAGCCTGGTCGGTCCAGTTGCACAGGAACCTTTGGAACACTCAAAAGCCTCCTGTGACACATTTGTAAAACACTTTGCCGATAAAATCGAGTACCTGAAGGACAAGATTCCGTACGTCGTGGCTACAAGTAGTGGTGCAGAGGCGGCCAGTTGCAGTCCGGTCTGCTGGGATCGGTTTCAGCCTCTTCTCTCTGATGACGTGGACAAGGTGCTCTCTACTGTGAAACCAACCACTTGCTTGCTTGACCCTTGCCCGTCATGGCTCGTTATGAGCTGTAAAGCGGAACTGGGCAAAGGGATTAAGGCAATGGTAAATGCGTCCTTGGAGGAGGGTGCAGTGCCATTAGCCCTCAAAGAGGCAATAATAAGACCTATTCTGAAAAAGTCCTCCTTGGATCCCCAAGATTTAAACAACTTTCGCCCAGTTTCCAATTTACCATTCCTGGGCAAGGTGATTGAGCGTGTGGTGGCTACACAGTTACAGACACACTTGGAGGAAGCAGATTATTTAGATCCTTCACCAGAGTTGGCTGTGGATACCTTGTCCAATTGCCTGGAGTCCGTAAGTGGATGGATGGGAGAGAACAGGCTGAAGCTAAACCCCGACAAGACCGAGGTGTTACTAGTGGGGGATAAGAGAAGGTTGGGAAATTTTGACCTGGTACTTAATGGGGTGAAATAACCCCTGAAAGACCAGGTCCGCAGCCTAGGGGTCATTTTGGACTCCCAGCTGTCTATGGAGGCTCAGGTTTCTGCAGTGAGCTGGGCAGCTTGGTACCAACTTCATCTGGTACAAAGGCTGCGTCCCTACCTTCCTCTACACCTGCTCCCATGAGTGATACATGACCTGGTCTCCTCTCGATTAGACTATTGTAATGCACTCTACGTGGGGTTACCCCTGAAGACGGTCCGGAAATTACAACTGGTACAGAATGCGGCGGCACGCTTAATAAAGCAGAGCCGTCGCCGGGATCATGTTACCCCAGTGTTGATGGAGTTACACTGGCTGCCAGTTGTGTACCGGGCCCAATTCAAGGTGTTGGTACTAACCTTTAAAACCCTATACGGTTCCGGCCCAGTCTATCTGAAGGAACGCCTCCAGTATCACCAAATATGCCGCCAAACAAGATCAGCCTCACAAGACCTTCTCTGGGTCCCACCGGTGAAAACAGCTAGACTGGTGCAGACCAGAGAGAGGGCCTTTTCAATCGTGGCCCCCACCCTCTGGAACTTACTTCCTTTTGACCTTTGTCACACCTCCTCCCTGATGGCTTTTCGCCAAGCTGAACCTGGCTGTTCAGGCAGGCCTATGGGATTTCTGGGGTGGGTTAGGTTTTTATATTGTATTACTGAAGGATGGTTTATGAATTGCTGTTAATATTGTAATTTGCTATATGCATATGTTTTTATATTGTATTTATATTGTGTACATCGCCCAGAGTGTCCGCTTAGGCGGACAGATGGGCGACTAATTAAATAAAATTTTATTATTATTATTATTAAACACACTCTATTCTACTATTGCTGTTTTTCCAGAACTGTGTGCTTTGCTGCAGCAGCTTTCATATGTCTACAGAAGAGACAGGTTCTCTTCCTCACCTCCTGAAATACCACATTTCTTTTAGTGTTCTTCTATAGCAGTGCAGTAATGATGTTATTGATGTACTGTATTTAATAGTCAATTAAAATACCTATTGAATTTTCAAAATTGGCTCAGGAACTCTTGAAGACTGGGTTTTTTTAAAAAAAGTACTCAGGAGGCTGTACTGATAATTGTTACTAGTGTACTATTCAAACGTACTTAGAAGAATATAATCTCATTATAAATGAGACAGATAGCCCAGGAAAATGAATGCAAGTGAAGTTATTGTAAAATTGTGTCTTTTCTTCCTCCACTGTACTGTCCACTCCCCGCATTGAATCTGTGGTTTCTTTTGTCTTTATTTCATTGTATGTCTTGCCATTGTATGTTTTGTCATACAATTTCATTGTATGCCTTGCGATCTAATAGCCGCATGTGCTGAATGCATTATTTAATGTACAGAGTAGAGCAAGGAATGGCTTAAACAAAAAGCCAAATTAGAATGCTGACATGCTTTCATAATATTAAATATGTATATAGAAGGCATTCAGGAAAAGCACAGTCACTTGTAGGGCTGGGCAAAGAAAACAATGGTAAGGGAAATGGGGGGGGGAGAGAGTGCATGCAAAGTCAGAGCCAACAACCAGGTAAGCAGGCTTGGAGAGCCATCTGTAATGTTGGCAGATTGATTTATTATTATGGAGACATCCAGTGAAGTTGAATGTTGGAAGATTGAGGACAGACAAAAGAAAGTACTGCTTCACACAGTACGTAGTTAAACTATGGAATTTGGTGCTCCAAGAGGCAGTGATGGCCACCAACATGGATGGCTTTAAAAGAGGATTAGACAAATTCATGGAAGAAAAAGCTATCAATGGCTACTTGCCATGATGGCTATGCTCTGCCTCTCTAAGCAAAGGCAGTATGCTTCCAAATACCAGTTGCTGGAAACTGCAGGAGGGGAAAGTACTGTGTGCACTCAGGTCCTGCTTGTGGGTTTTGTCTCTGCAACTGGTTGGCCCCTGCAGGATGCTGGACTAGATGGAGGTTCCTTGCAAGGCACCCCTGGAGTCCCCGGAGGGGCAGTGGGGTTGCCCTCTGTCTCCTCGCTGGGGCAGCTGGACGCCCAAGAAAATCAGGACATTCCTCTCCCAACAACAAACATATGAAACTATAGACCTGGTTGCAAATGCAATTCAGCTGGCTTTAAGAAGACTGGAATTTAACACAGAAAATGCAGTTACTTGTACAACGGATAAAGCCACCATTAAGAGCTACTATGTGTATTGTTGTTTAACTTTTGCAGATTGTATTTTGTATTGTTTTACTGATGCATTTTTATATTGTATTTTATATTTGTGTTTTTGTAAGCTGCCTTGAGGGTCTTTGGCCAAAAGGCGGGGTATAAATAAACTAATAATAATAATAATAATAATAATAATAATAGGCATGATCCAGCAGGCTCTTCTTATATTCTTATGAACAAAAGAGAACCACTCTTGAATTATTTGGTAGGTGTGGAAGATACTGAGAAGCAAATTCACTTACGGCCTGTGGTGTGCCACAGGGTTCTATCCTCTCTCCCATGCTATTCAACATCTATATAAAGCCGCTGGGGGGCATCATCAGGAGATTTGGGCTGCAATGCCACCAATATGCGGATGACACTCAGCTCTATCTGTCATTTAAGTCCTCACCAGAGATGGCTGTGGTTACCATTTCCAAGTGCCTGGAGGCCGTAAGTGAATGGATGGGAGGAAACAGGCTGAAGCTGAACCCCGACAAGACCGAGGTACTGCTTGTGGGAGATAGGAGGAAGTTGGGTGATTTTGAGCTGGTGTTGAATGGGGTAAGATTGCCCCTGAAGGACCAGGTTCGCAGCCTCTGTGTTGTTCTTGATTCCCAGCTGTCCATGGAGGCTCAGGTCATGGCGGTGAGCCGGGCAGCTTGGTATCAATTACATTTGATACAAAGGCTGCGACCCTACCTCCCTGTCTATCTGCTCCCACGGGTGGTACATGCCCTGGTCTCCTCTCGCTTAGACTATTGTAATGCGCTCTACGTGGGGCTGCCCTTGAAGACGGTCCGGAAATTACAGCTGGTACAGAACGCGGTGGCACGTCTGATCAAGAACAGCTGCCGCCGAGACCATATCACTCCAGTACTTAAAGATCTGCACTGGCTACCAGTTGTTTACCGGGCCCAATTCAAGGTGTTGGTTTTAACCTTTAAAGCCCTACACGGTTTTGGTCCAGTTTATGTAAAGGAACGCCTTCAGCATCACCAGATAGGCTGCCAAACGAGATCAGCCTCCCAAGACCTTCTCTCGGTCCCACCAGTCAAAATAGCTAAGCTGGTGCGGACCAGAGAGAGGGCATTTTCAATTGTGGCCCCCGCCCTCTGGAACTCTCTGCCTTATGATCTCCGCCATGCCCCCTCCCTGACAGGCTTCCGCTGAGAACTGAAAACATGGTTTTTTAAGCAGGCATTCGAGACCTCTGTCTAATTTAGTTTAAATTTTTGTATGATGGGGGTAGGTTTGGATTGAGTATACTTATTGTTGTTTTGTATTATATGTTATATTTTACTCTATGTTATATTTTAGTCTATGTACGCCGCCTAGAGTGGCCGTTAATTCAGCCAGATAGGCGGCCTAGAAATAAAATTTTATTATTATTATTATAAATGCTTTATTTCTCTCCTGTCCATACACTTTTTATGTCATGTTTTCCTTATAAGAAGTCTGAAGTGGTACTTTTCAGAACAAATAATCACTAAGATAATGTGAGGATATCTACAAGGCCTCCTCAAGTCTGCTTTTTCAGATGAAAATATTGTCATTCTTTCTTACTTAAAAAGTATCATTTCCTTTATGCCAGACTGCACTACAAAGAGACATAATTTAATGAAGGGCCTAACTTAAAAGTGTTTTGAATTGTCTAAACATTAAACAAAAAATTGGCTAGCCTGTACATTTCTAGACTATTTTTTTTCTTGAACAGCAAACAGTGTAACATTTTACCTTTATGGAGAATCATTGCAGTGCAGTCTTTTCTGTGCTTTTTCAGAACTGATCTGTAGTGATTATGATGATGGATTCATCAATTGTTTGATGGTAAAATGCAGCTGCAGTGCCATCCTGTCAGTATGGTTCTATTCTATTTGAAATAGCTGAAACAGATAAGGATAATTATAATTTTGGAGAAATGTGGGATGATGGGGATATGATAAGTGAGGGTTGGTTTAGAAAAGCCAATAGAGCTTGCTTCATATTCCTACATGCTAAGCTAACAGATTTGTGGACTCTCAAATGGTGATCTGGTCCCACCACTTCATACAGTATACTCATCCAAGCCTTTATTTGAAATCCTGTGGTGAGATTATATCTTCCCAGGAAAATTTGTTACCTTGTCCAACTCTTGTTATTATAGGAAGTGTTTACCAATCTCTGGCTTCAATATGTTATACTTTCAAAATCCTATTACAGGGAAGGAGAACCTATGGCCCTACAGGTGTTGCTGGACTACAACTCCCATCAGACCACAGACCATGCTGACTGGGACTAATGGGCGTCAACAATTTATGGAGGGCCACAAGCCCTTATTCCCTGTATTATCTCCTGTTATTTTCTCAACAGTGACTTTAGTCAAGAGAGCTTTTTTCATAGAAAATTCTTAACAGGTGAAAACCTCTTTTGTGTGACAGTTAATAAGCTACCTGAACCCAAATCCTCCTTATGTCATACACATCTTTTACCATAAGTATTAAGTGCTCCACTCAATTCTACATTGGTGGCCTAATCATTGCAAAACAAGGCCACAGTTCTATCTCTTGTGTTTTGCTAGACTTGGAATGTTTGCAAATAGCTTAGTCTCTGTCCTCCAACCCCCACACTGTTTCAGCACCCAAGGGTGTCATCTGTCAGGTTCTTCTGCACTGGATTAGTTTAATGTGGCCAAATATTCTCTGGTGAGCTTATTTCTTTTCCTGATCTTTACTGAGCGCTACTCTGAAAGTGCTTGGAAACCTCCAGGCAGGACTAATTATTTGCTGCATGTGGGTTTTGAAATTCACTCAAAGTTAAGGTGCCCTTTTCAACTTTACCAAAATGAAATAGACACACCTCTCAGTTGCACTGGTGATTTGCTTTGTAAATGGAGCACATGAGGTCAAAAACTTTGATTGCAAAGACTAGAACTTAGTTTATTATAATTAAACTGAGACAGAGCGGGAAGGATTTTTCCAGAGTAGCAATTCTACTGCTTAGCTGGGTAGCCTGCTAATTCAGCTACCAATTTATTATTTTATTTTTCTTCATATAACTGTGTGTGTAAGACCATAGCTTAGGGCCATAGCTCAGTGGTAGAGTATCTGATTTGCATGCAGAAGCTCTCCGATTCAGTCCCTGGGCTATGCAGGTTGCACTGGGAGAGAACTTTGCCTGAAATCCTGCCAGTCAGTATAGACAGTATTGAGTTAGATGGACCAGTGACCTGGCTCAGTATAAGGCAGCTTCCTTTATTGTACATTCAAACAAGCCTTACCCAAGCCTAACCACAAGTGCCAAAGACACTTGAAGAGAGACACTGCTTACAAGTGCCTGTACGCTAATGCTAGGAGCCTGCGAACCAAGATGGGAGAACTGAAGTGCTTGGTCTTAGAGGAGAGCATTGATATAGTGAGCATAACAGAGACCTGGTGGAATGGAGAAAACCAGTGGGATACGGTTATCCCTGGATATAAACTATATCGGAAGGACAGGGAAGGACGTATTGGTGGCGGAGTCGCTCTATACGTGAAAGAAGGCATTGAATCCAGCAAGCTCGAAACCCCAAAAGAGGCAGACTCCTCCACAGAATCGTTGTGGGTGGTGATACCATGCCCCAGGAGGGATTTAATACTGGGAACGATCTATCGTCCCCCTGATCAAAATGCTCAGGGAGACCTGGAGATGAGATATGAAATTGAGGAAGCATCCAAACTAGGAAATGTAGTAATGGGTGACTTCAACTACCCGGACATAGACTGGCTGCATATGTGTTCCAGTCATGACAAAGAAGCAAAGTTTCTAGATATTCTAAATGACTATTCCCTAGACCAGTTGGTCATGGAACCGACCAGAGGGATGGCAACCCTGGACTTAATCCTCAGTGGGGACCGGGACCTGGTGCAAGATGTAAGTGTTGTTGAACCGATTGGGAGCAGTGACCACAGTGCTATTAAATTAAACATACATGTAAATGGCCAATTGCCAAGAAAATCCAACACAGTCACATTTGACTTCAAAAGAGGAAACTTCACAAAAATGAGGGGATTGGTAAAAAGAAAGCTGAAAAACAAAGTCCAGAGGGTCACATCACTCGAAAATGCTTGGAAGTTGTTTAAAAACACTATATTAGAAGCTCAACTGGAGTGCATACCGCAGATCAGAAAAGGTACCGCCAGGGCCAAGAAGATGCCAGCATGGTTAACGAGCAAAGTCAAGGAAGCTCTTAGAGGCAAAAAGTCTTCCTTCAAAAGATGGAAGTCTTGTCCAAATGAAGAAAATAAAAAAGAACACAAACTCTGGCAAAAGAAATGCAAGAAGACAATAAGGGATGCTAAAAAAGAATTTGAGGAGCACATTGCTAAGAACATAAAAACCAACAGCAAAAAATTCTATAAATACATTCAAAGCAGGAGACCATCTAGGGAGGCGATTGGACCCTTGGATGATAAGGGAGTCAAAGGTGTACTAAAGAACGATAAGGAGATTGCAGAGAAGCTAAATGAATTCTTTGCATCTGTCTTCACAGTGGAAGATATAGGGCAGATCCCTGAACCTGAACTAACATTTGCAGGAAGGGATTCTGAGGAACTAAGACAAATAGTGGTAACGAGAGAGGAAGTTCTAAGCTTAATGGACAATATAAAAACTGACAAATCACCTGGCCCAGATGGCATCCACCCGAGAGTTCTCAAAGAACTCAGATGTGAAATTGCTGATCTGCTAACTAAAATATGTAACTTGTCCCTTGGGTCCTCCTCCGTGCCTGAGGACTGGAAAGTGGCAAATGTAACGCCAATCTTCAAAAAGGGATCCAGGGGGGATCCCGGAAATTACAGGCCAGTTAGCTTAACTTCTGTCCCTGGAAAACTGGTAGAAAGTATTATTAAAGCTAGATTAACTAAGCACATAGAAGAACAAGCCTTGCTGAAGCAGAGCCAGCATGGCTTCTGCAAGGGAAAGTCCTGTCTCAGGAACCTATTAGAATTCTTTGAGAGTGTCAACAACCATATAGATAGAGGTGATCCAGTGGACATAGTGTACTTAGACTTTCAAAAAGCGTTTGACAAGGTACCTCACCAAAGGCTTCTGAGGAAGCTTAGCAGTCATGGAATAAGAGGAGAGGTCCTCTTGTGGATAAGAAATTGGTTAAGAAGCAGAAAGCAGAGAGTAGGAATAAACGGACAGTTCTCCCAATGGAGGACTGTAGAAAGTGGAGTCCCTCAAGGATTGGTATTGGGACCTGTACTTTTCAACTTGTTCATTAATGACCTAGAATTAGGAGTGAGCAGTGAAGTGGCCAAGTTTGCCGATGACACTAAATTGTTCAGGGTTGTTAAAACAAAAAGGGATTGCGAAGAGCTCCAAAAAGACCTCTCCAAACTGAGTGAATGGGCAGAAAAATGGCAAATGCAATTCAATATAAACAAGTGTAAAATTATGCATATTGGAGCAAAAAATCTGAATTTCACATATACGCTCATGGGGTCTGAACTGGCGGTGACCGACCAGGAAAGAGACCTCGGGGTTGTAGTGGACAGCACGATGAAAATGTCGACCCAGTGTGCGGCAGCTGTGAAAAAGGCAAATTCCATGCTAGCGATAATTAGGAAAGGTCTTGAAAATAGAACAGCCGATATCATAATGCCATTGTATAAATCTATGGTGCGGCCGCATTTGGAATACTGTGTACAGTTCTGGTCGCCTCATCTCAAAAAGGATATTCTAGAGTTGGAAAAGGTTCAGAAGAGGGCAACCAGAATGATCAAGGGGATGGAGCGACTCCCTTACGAGGAAAGGTTGCAGCATTTGGGGCTTTTTAGTTTAGAGAAAAGGCGGGTCAGAGGAGACATGATAGAAGTGTATAAAATTATGCATGGCATTGAGAAAGTGGATAGAGAAAAGTTCTTCTCCCTCTCTCATAATACTAGAACTCGTGGACATTCAAAGAAGCTGAATGTTGGAAGATTCAGGACAGACAAAAGGAAGTAATTCTTTACTCAGCGCATAGTTAAACTATGGAATTTGCTCCCACAAGATGCAGTAATGGCCACCAGCTTGGATGGCTTTAAAAGAAGATGAGACAAATTCATGGAGGACAGGGCTATCAATGGCTACTAGCCATGATGGCTGTGTTCTGCCACCCTAGTCAGAGGCAGCATGCTTCTGAAAACCAGTTGCCGGAAGCCTCAGGAGGGGAGAGTGTTCTTGCACTCGGGTCCTGCTTGTGGGCTTCCCCCAGGCACCTGGTTGGCCACTGTGAGAACAGGATGCTGGACTAGATGGGCCACTGGCCTGATCCAGCAGGCTCTTCTTATGTTCTTATGTTCTTATGAGTCAGACAACAGTTGCTTAAATATACAACAAAGCAAAGGAGAGACAGGTAGATTACACTTTTGGGGGGCTTTCTGCTTTATATTATTATTTTCTTCAATAATGCAGTTCTGTTGAGCTTAATTAGCCTATCTTTGTATGCAGATGAGAAGGGAGCTGTAAAATTCCACTGCCCATTTGACTTGTTCATGTTTGGCTTATTTATTTATTTTAGTCCTAAAAATACTTATATACTGCCATTTCTTTGATCTCCACAAATATAGACAGAAATTCTTATGCTATCCAATACGATCTAAACCAGAATGCAAATGTTTGCTGGTGAATGTAAGTCTTTTTCTTATATAAGCATATTTTGGCACTTGAGAAAGGAGAGAATCAAAGTAGCTGGTAATAAAATTCAACACGGAGAACATACATGTGGACTACTTTGAGCCATGTCACTTCCAAGAACTGAAAATAAAGCTCTTGGAAAATGGAAATGGATTGCCTTCAAGTTGATTCCGACTTATGGGCGACCCTATGAATAGGGTTTGCATGGTAAGTGGTATTCAGAGTGGGTTTACCATTGCCTTCCTCTGAGGCTGACAGGCAGTGACTGGCCCAAGGTTACCCAGTGAGCTTCATGGCTGTGTGAGGATTTGGACCCTGGTCTCCCAAGTCATAGTCCAACACCCTATAAAAACTCATAAAACTGCTATTCAAATGGTTGAAGTTTTGAACAGATAATGCAAGTCCAGACATTCAAGCCTGGTTTATGACAACTTCACTCTCTTGCGCAGCAGACTTTATCAGTGGTGTAGTAGTATTTTGAAGTCCAGGAGCTCCCTGTGACCCATAAACCTTTGCCTTTTTAGGTGTTTAGCTAGACTGAAGACAAAATAACAAGTTTTACTATTGTTTGTGGAATGATCACAATCCTAGGAGAAAGCTCAATTGAACTCAGTGGTACTTAACTTCTGACTGCATAGGTTGAACTTGTAAAACACATTGAGTGTGAACAAAAGACCTTCAGCCAGCTGAATTGCAACTCTTTGTTTTGAAGTTAGAAATGCAAATAATCTTACAAAGAAGTGTTACCATATATGTTTTGCCAGCATAAAGGAGGAATTCTATCAAAGGAAACAATTATCCAGCCTTGATTACTTTCCTCACTCTTTGATTTCCCCTATATGAACAATAGTAAAATTTGAAAGCCTCCTTATCACATTTACTGACCAAAGAAAGGAGGATCTGTCTACTGCACAAGAAGTCCAGCAGATGATGACATTGCTCCTGCCTTGAAAAAAAATCTTAGAACTTTGCTCCCCTGCATTCCCCCTCCACTACGCTACTGGGCATTATTATATATACAGCATGTTCATGTTACACCACCATGTAAAGTTTGTGAGATATATCCACATATTTCAACATCCATGTACATATACCTTAGACTTGTTTCCTTATACATGTACATGGACATTTAAAGACACTAGCATGTCATCCACACTTCATATGCTTACTGTGGGAAATAGCAATGCAATACTGCTGTACCTACAACTATCTTTTTTTTTCTTTCGCCACACAACATATGGAGCCTATCTTAGAAGGTGAAATAAATATTACATTGAAGTATACATTATATACTACAGATATACCACAAATGCTAGTGTAGTCACATGGCATGCAGTGTTTGATTGGCTGAGGATGACTGCAGGCAAGAGAACTTTTATATAAAATTGCATCTGCAATTTATTCAGTGCTTGTCATTTTCAAATAGATAAAAATTATTATTCTCTCATGCAACTACACTTGACTCTTGCATTTGTGTTTTGAATTATGCATTTGTTATTTATATCTTTTCCAGATTTTGTTATTCTGCATGGTTTTCATGGTTAAAGAACCTGATTATGAAGCATGTGGTATACTTCCTGTCAACTGAATGGAATATTTAATATATCGGGCATTGCCTATCAAAATGTCTCTCCTTGTGCTGTGATACATTATGTTGTTACTGCTTTGTCAGGGAGGCCTGGAAAAATAAAGGAAATTATGAAAAGGTTCCAGGTGAAATGTGCAGATTGCATTTGCAGCCAGTATGAAAGCATGCAAACTGCATATTTGCATTCAGCATGACACATGCTGTAGAATACAAGCTTTGCCCCCAATAACTGCTTAAATTTAGCTACCAGCCCTAAATGAAGGCGTGTTTTCAGTTTCCCTTTTCCAGTTGTTGCTAATCCTAAATAATTTCCTCTGATCAACAATCTCCCTTTTATCCTGCTTTCACAGTGGCATTGTCCCATTACTACCATATTTCTTGGGCTGCTTCTATTACAAAGATAGCCAATGTGATGCTCTCGAGATGCTGTTGGACTATAACTTCCATCATCCCTGACCAATGGCCAAGCTGGTGGAAGATAATGGAGGCTGCACTCCAACAACATCTGAAAGGACACTCCTGTTATATTGCATGTATGGGGTCCAAATCCTGAATAAACGTCTTGAAAAATCTCCACTCAACATGAACATTACAAATGAAAAAGTATTGTGTTTTGTCAGTTTATCTCTCTTGAAAATATACTCATGCTTACTCTTACTAAACTTAGAGCAGAACAGTAGATGATGGCTAATCCAGGTTGACTACTGAAAATGGCTAACCTTCATTTGAGTTCCTTCTCATTTCCCTATAATGTGTAGTTATGAGAATGTGTGTCATGATTTCACCACGTCATGCATTCCTTGACTTTGCAATACATTATTGGTGGCCGGTGCTAGCTGAGGGATGGGGGAAATGATTATGTCATATGTTTTAATAACCATACCTTGTGGCAGATCCTGCTCCAGGTTTGAAGGTGCCCTGGACAAAATACCAATCCCTGGTCATGCTGGCTGGGCATGATGAGAATCAATGGCAGCTAACAACTGTGCCTTGTTCTGGTCCTCCCCACACCCGCAGGTTTGTTGGTTGCCTTGTCAGCCAGCTCTCAGACCTCCGGATACTGCTCCTAAATGCCAGATCAGTGCACAATAAGGTATCCCTCATTCATGATTTAATCGTGAATGAGGCAGCTGATCTGACATGTATAACCAAGACCTGGGTGGGTGAGCAGGGAGCAGTCAGTCTTTCCCAGCTATGCCCATCAGGGTACCTGGTTCAGCATTGGGGTGGACCTGAGGGTCAGCAAGGCGGGGGTTGCTGTCATCTGTAGGGGCTCCATCTCCCTCTGCAAGCACCCTGTCCACGTGACCACTGGTCTGGAGTGTTTGCATCTTGTGTTGGGTCAGCAGGACAGACTGGGGATTCTGCTGCCCAACAGACTCCCTAGCTGAGCTGACGGAGGTGGTCTCGGGTGTACTGTTGAGATCCCCCAGACTGTTGGTTCTCGGGGATGTCAACATCCATGCCGAGGCCATCTTATCCGGGGCGGCTCAGGATTTCATGGGCTCCATGACAACCATGGGACTGTTCCAACATGCCATTGGCCCAACACCAGTAGCAGGACATACTCTAGACTTGGTTTTTGCAACTGGACATGAAGATGGTGATCTGAATGTGGGGGGGCCTTAAATCAGTCCCTCTGTCATGGACAGATCACTGCTTGCTGAAGTTTAGACTTACAGCGGCTTTTCCCCTCTGCAAGGGTGGGGGACCTATTAAGTTGGTCTGCCCCCAGAGACTAATGGATCCGGATGTTTTCCAAAGGGCTCTGGGAGTTTTCTGGCTGATAGGGCTGGTGCTCCCGTTGAAACCCTGGCTGAACTGTGGAACAGAGAAATGATCCGGGCGGTTGATATGATTGCTCCTGAGCGCCCTCTCCTGTGTAGAGCTCGTACGGCTCCATGGTATACCCCAGAGCTGAGAGCGATGAAACAATATAGGAGACGGCTTGAGTGCAGATGGAGATGAACTCCTGGTGGATGCAATTACACATTGGTATGTGCCTATGGTAAGCTGTATTTAGGGGCAGTGAGGGCAGCAAAAAAACAATATTTTGCTGCCACTATGAAATCATCAATCTGCCGCCCAGTGGAGCTCTTCAGAATTGTCCGGGGACTATTACACGCAGGCCTCAAGGACATAGTAGATCCATCTGAGGCCCACTGTAATGAATTTGCTAGGCACTTCCAGGATAAAATCTTTAGCATCCGCCAGGACTTACACTCCAGTGTTATAGCAGATGAATCAAGCGAGGTATCAAGAGCACAGCCTTGTCCCGATTTCTTGGATGAGTTTCAGTTGGTACAGCTTGAGGACGTTGACAAGGTGCTTGGACAGGTTCGTGCAACCACTTCTGTGCTGGATCCTTGCCCTTCTTGGCTAATAAAAGCTGGCAGGGATGAAACAGCCAGCTGGGCCAGGGAAGTGATTAATGCCTCTCTGCGAGAGGGGGTGGTCCCTGGCTGCCTGAAAGAGGCAGTAGTGAGACCACTCCTGAAGAGGCCCTCCTTGGACCAGGAAAATCTTAATAACTATAGGCCGCTGGCAAATGTTCCATTCCTGGGCAAGGTCCTTGAACGAGTGGTGGCAGGCCAGCTCCAGACCCTCTTGGATGAAACCAATTATCTGGATCCATTTCAGTCGGGTTTCAGGCCTGGTTTTGGAACGGAAACAGCCTTGGTCGCCCTGTATAATGACCTCTGTCGGGAGAGAGACAGGGGGAGTGTGACTTTGTTGATTCTCCTTGATCTCTCAGCGGCTTTTGATACCATTGACCATGGTATCCTTCTGGGAAGACTGGCTGAGTTGTTAGTGGGAGGGACTGCATGGCAGTGGTTCCGCTTCTACTTGGCGGGTCGGCTCCAGAAGGTGGTGCTTGGGGAGCATTGCTCGGCACCCTGGACTCTTCAGTATGGGGTTCTGCAGGGGTCAGTTCTGTCCCCCATGCTGTTCAACATCTACATGAAACCATTGGGTGCGGTCATCCGGAGCTGCCATCAATATGCTGTATTTCTTTTCATCTTCTACAGGTGAGGTTGTCAATGTGCTGAACCAGTGCCTGGCTGCGACAGTGGACTGGATGAGGGCTAATAAACTGAGGCTCAGTCCAGACAAGACTGAGATGCTGCTAGTGGTTGGTTCTTCTGACCAGATGGTGGATATTCAACCTGTCCTGGATGGGGTTGCACTCCCCCTGAAGGAACAGGTTCGTAGCTTGGGGTTCTCCTGGAACCATCTCTGTCACTTGAGGTTCAGGCAGCCTTGGTGGCATGGAGTGCCTTCTACCAACTTCAGTTGGTGGCCCAGGTACGCACCTATTTGGACAGGGTAACCTGGCTTCAGTTGTCCATGCTCTGGTACCCTCCAAGTTTGATTACTGCAATGCACTCTATGTGGGGCTGCCTTTGAAGACAGTTCGGAAACTGCAGCTTGTACAAAATGCAGTGGCCAGATTGGTAACAGGGACCAGACTGTTTGAACATATAAAACCAATTCTGGCCTGCTTGCATTGGCTGCCTGTATGTTTCTGAGCTCAATTCAAAGAGCTGGTTTTAGCCTATAAAGCTTTACATGGCTTGGGACCACAATATCTGATGGAACGCCTCTCCCAACACGAACCCACTGGTACACTACACTCAACATCCAAGGCCCTCCTCTGGGTGCCTACTCGGAGGGAAGCTGGGAGTCTGGCAACAAGGGAGAGGGACTTCTCAGTGGTGGCCCCCAAATTATGGAATGATGTTAATGACGAGGTGCGCCTGGCGCCAATACTGTTATTTTTTCAGCGCCAGGTCAAGACTTTTCTCTTCTCGCAGGCATTTTAGCATGTGTTTTTAAACTGTTTTTCTTAAGTGTTTTTATATTTGTATATTTGTTTTTAATGTTTTTAATTGTTGTAAACCGCCCAGAGAGTTTTGGCTATGGGGCAGTATACAATTGTAATAATAATAATAATAATAATAATAATAATTGTGGTCCAAAACATCTGATGAGCGCCAGGTTGAGAAAGCCATGTTAGAAGGTTATGGCATTTTGCATATCACTTTCTCTAATAGTGAACAGGTGGTAAGTGCGGACAGGATTGGAACCAAAACGGGCAATGAGAAACAAGGGAGGTGTGAGCAGGCTCAGGTGAACCTCACAGTTTGTTGAATGGTATAAAAGAAAACCTAGAGAGAAAAAAAACACTCCCAAACAGCCCAGGGATTGTTGAGTATTTTGTCAACTAAAAATGTTAACTAAAAAATAAAATGGGGGAGTGGAGAAGGAGGTGCACCTGTCCTGAACAGGAACATTTGTTACGAGGGAAGGACATGCTGCAACATTTAGTTCAACAAACACACACACACAAATATATACATACAGTATATTCTCTGCAATCATTACAAAATAATTTTAAGCTGAAAATTTAAAGTGAAGGCATAAAACAAGGACTGGGTTTCACACTGCCATGTATACAGCAGCAGTTCCCAGAGCCCCTTCTCCAGCTGCTTCTTAAACTTTCCCTTGCTTAAAATGCTGTTTGGGGATTTGGCACAAGAATTCAGGAAAAAATGCTGAGCACAAGGAGAAGGGTTTTTTTCATTGCACTCGATTCTCATCCTGCTTTTGAAACTTAGAAATAGCTTTGTAGCACTCCCGTTTACCTAAATCTTTGATTATCCTATTATTATTTTTTAGATACCACACTGAGTATTCAAGTAAATTAGGTTATAATGTACACACATTTCATGATCTAAGTTTCTTGTTTAGTTGCCTGTGTCATCTACTTAAGCCAGTGATAGGTTATAGATTTTTCAAGTGTTCATCAAAGAAAAGTGTAATTAATCTGCATTGTATCCACATGTTTGAAACCAGAGAGCGATGCCAACCCATGCTTAAGGAATTCCCAGTATTTACAGAACTCATTTCAAAAATCTTGGGTAATATGGTGCATCCCATTGCATGTTTGGATTAGTAGTGTATATTCTTAGTGCATTCCTAGATAGAGAGTTCAGATCACCTGAACTGTTGAATGGAAGGTCCGATTGTTATAGCAGTATAACAATTTTTAAATGACCCCCTATTCTTCTGTGAGAACTGGCCAAAACTACAGCCATATGGTGAAAGGGATCAACAAGGTGGTTACCTTGTTACCTGGGAACAGTTTCTCTCTCTCTTTCTTGATATGATACTATAGAATTTCAGGAGTGGACTGATAAGCATATAACATTTTAACTGTGGATTTACCTAACAGGGTGTCTACTGGTAGAAAGAGACTCTCCACATAGACCCATGACATATCCCAAGGCCCTTCTCCATAGGTCTCTTCCATTAGAGGTACAAAAAATCATCTACAAGGGAGAGGGCAAAAGCATTCCAGTGATGTAATACCCTTTTGTTGGATTCCAGAACTATTATCGGTTAGGCAGTAGGAAAATACTTTTTTAAAAAATATATCCAGGCATTTTAATAGGATTATTGATTTAATTGACCAAGTTTACTCTGCTTTAAAATTTTAATCTGCAGCTTTCCCATGGGTTTGTGTGTGTGTGTTGTGCTATACATCACCCTGAGCTGTCATATGATGAAGGGCAGATTTAAAATGTTTTAAATATATACATTTAAATAAGCAGCCTAGTGTTCTTTAGACCAGAATTCATTAGTAGTGAATGTTGCTAATGTGAAATAGGAGACAAAAGAGGCACACTTTGAAATCAAACAGTGCCAATGTAGCTTTCAAACACTCAAATTAGAGATATGGAAAATACGCAGAGTATGGCTGGACCTAAAAATGTCAAGCAGGGTGAAGGTAGAGCTCACATGGATCTGTTGGGATTGAAATTTTCAGAGGAAAATAATACTAGTATAGAAGAACAGCCTATTCAACCAAGTATTTTCTGGAATTTCTAACAACCAAAAATAAAATGGACTTCACTACTTTGCTGTTGCTGCCAAATTTCAGATTTTACACAGCATGCTTTTAAATGTAAACTGAGTAGTAAATCTGTGCTCACAACAAATTGGCTTGTAAACATGATGCTAGCTATTTCTCTCCCACTCTAAATGAGCTACCACTCAGCGGGAAACAGAAGCCTAGCAAGTGCTATGTTTTTGGAGAAAATATCTAGACAAGGATTTCTACCACAGTAGCAGTTTTCTCTGGAATTGCCCTACTTTGTTCACTTGTTTTTTTCCAGAGAATCCAGGCGACATTGTTGTCAGACTGCTGCAGTCCAGTGTTTTCTGTGTTCTCCTCCTGTATTTTTTCATACCAGATTTGTGACAATTATTTACTTATTTTTGCAGCTGCAGCGCCCACTGCAGACCATAAACATTTTCGGGGCTTCTGTGCCTTTAATTAAATTTCCCAATTGCATTATTGCTTCCTGTTGATTCTGGTTTGGGGGATAAGTGATGAATAGTCCCTTGATCACTCAATTTCAGTTTCTGTTCTGGTGGGTGAGAGTCTTTTTTTTTTTTTAATAAGGAATAGTGCTGTTTCTCAGTAATTCAATAATTCCTCCTCTTCCTGAATGAACTGAAAATAGCATTAGGGTAACTAAAAGAGGCCATTCAAAGGGCAATGAAGAGCCTATTAATTGTAATGTCCCAGCTGCAAGCAACAGAAAACAATAACATAGAGAGGACCTGCAAACAGGAAGTTTTCAAATAGCATTGTAAATAGCTTTTGCTGAGTGGAATTTACTTATGAGTAAATCTTGCAGAAAGATCTTGGCAATGGGGAAAGGATCTACATTAAGAAATTTTTAATTTTCCCCATCATGTAAATAAAAGAACAGCGATGCTTCAAGGGCACTAATTTGCTCTGAGCACAGCCAATGCAAGTTTTTATGTATGTTTTAAACAGAGTCTATATTCTATTGAGGGATTATTGGGAGAGGTCAAGGTAGAGCATAAGAAAATAGGAAGAGCCTTGCTAGATCAGACTCGAGGCCCATGTACTCCAACATCCTATTCTCACAGTGGCCAATCAGATGCTTATTAGAAGCCCACAATGTTGCTCCTTTTGCCAACAAAACATTGTGTCCTGGGAGTATTGTTTGTGGCCAACTGTGGAGCAGATGAGATGCTGGATGCACAGATGCTTGTACACTCATCTGTGTCTGCATCAGATATTTATTGGTCTGTCATACCTCCATCAATCTCTGGGTATTTCCACACTCACCTATACCTCCCTCAGTCGAAGTGCAGGATTTTCAGTTGCTTTGGGGAAGGATGGACTTATCCAAGGCAGGCAATTAGCCACTGCTCTTTTCCCCTGCAGAAGTTGTGTTAATAAATGTGGCCTTTATTCAGATGTTGTGTACTTTTTCTGTCTTGTCTCTTTATCCCTAAATCTGGTCATAATCAGGACCTAAGTGCAACAGCCCTATTTGTGATGTCCAGTACTCAGAGAGGCATACCGCCTCTGATACTAGAAGTAGAACATAGCCATCACCCATGTTGCATTGCTGTTATATATTACTTTGAGGAACTTGCAAATTCAATCCCTGATATAGCTTAGAGGCATTAAACAAACAAACAGAAGTTTGGAAAGGCTCCTGCTGGTGATGTTGGACAGTTGATGTCAGGTGGAGTAGATGATACTAGGTTAGATAGCCTAGTGGTCTGCCTCATTATAGAGCAGTTGAATGTTCAATTATTAAAGTTGTGCAGATGTCAAATGGTTTTCCCATTCATCTAAACTGAGAAGTGATTTTTTGTACAGTGATCCTAGCCATGTTTTAAAACAATCACAGTGAAATATGTAGATGTCTTTGTTCATATTAGGATTTTTTTTTCAACATGGTTTAGTAAAATACTACCAAAACTGTCACCATGGGGGGGGGAATTTGGATGTGGGTGTGGAAGAGCACAGGTTTGCATCCCTGTTTCATTGAGAAGGTTGTTGAATGGCAAGTCCCTATCTATTTGTGCTTATAATAATAATAATAATAAATTTTATTTGTTAGTCACCTATCTGTTTGACTGAACAAACACTCTAGGCGACTTACATAACATTTTAAAATACAATATAAAAACAACATATTCATCAATCTATCTAACATCACAAAAACAACAATTAATACATATAAAAAGCTAGTCCACCCCAATATTCTTATAGGCCTGCCTGAATAGCCAGGTCTTTAAGGCTCAGCGAAAACTCAACAAGGAGGAGGCATGTCGGAGATCGTAGGGGAGAGAATTCCAGAGGGTGGGGGCCACCACCGAAAACGCGCTCTCTCTGGTCCGCACCAGCCTAGCTGTTTTGACTGGTGGGACCGAGAGAAAATCCTGCGTGGCTGATCTTGTAAGGTGGCCTATTTGGTGATACTGGAGGCAGTCCTTCAGATAAACTGGACCGGAACTGTATAGGGTTTTAAAGGTCAACACCAACACATTGAATTGGGCTCGGTAAGCCACTAGTAACCAGTGTAGATCTAACAACACCGGAGTGATGTGATCCCGGCGGCGGCTATGCTTAATCAAGCGCGCCGCCACATTCTGTACCAGTTGTAGCTTCCGGACCGTCTTCAAGGGTAACCCCACATAGAGCGCATTGCAATAGTCCGAGCGAGAGGAGACCAGGGCATGTACCACTTGTGGGAGTAGATGTATAGGAAGGTAGGGCCGCAGCCATTAAAGTGAATGAGATTGTCAAGCTCTGAAGATTGTGCCCCAAACTTCAGAAATACCAGAATACATAGCAACTCCCTGAATGAAAAGGAAGAAATAACTGCAACAGCTACGTGCTATGTGGAAGCTTTACTACTCACCAAAATCCATAGAATATATTTTTTTAAATGCAAGAGCAAGGAATTTTTCTGCAGTAAAGCTGTTGATACTTCTATTCAATTTCTTCAACACCCATTATTTATGTTGCCATTGAAATTGTTTTCTGTTACTTTCTTACGTGATAGCCCCAGAACACTAATGAGAGTGAGATAACTCCTTGAGCTTTATCAGTGAAATACATGAAAACAAAATTTTAAAATGGCAAGCAATAGATAACTCAGATGAAGCAAGATCAATGAGGACTTTTTATAAAAACAAATAAAATGTGTATTTCATTCAAATGTTCCCACTGCAGACTATAGTGATACTTGTTTTCATCTAGTGAAAATTACATTAAATCACCTGCGTAAGACACAGGGAAAAAAAATATATTGTTGCTCTTTTTCTCTCTACAAAGGATAATGGGCTGGATTTTAACTTTTTGCTCCATGAACAAAGGGAGAGTTCTGCTCATGAAAGGGAACTTTCTATGAGAGCAAGGTTCTCCCATGAGCACAACTCTCCTTCCACGAATGGGAGTTCCTTTTCTCTCTTCATTGAAGTTGTACGAAATATATAGCTGCTTTGACATTTTTCAAAATGAATATGTGAAGCAGAAAACTTTCATCTGGTGGTCTGTAGAATTTGTAGAGTTTCATAAAACCAGCAAAAAGGTTTAACAGTGCATAAGAATCAATTTTCCTAGGCAGCCAGGCATAGTGTTTGCTATACTTCTGTTTCAGATTTAACCAAACTTTGTTAAGTGGATCAAACTTAAAAGTGTGGATTTTACTGTAAGAGTAATTGGTTGTCTGAAATCCTCTGTTGTGTGTGAGAGAAAAAGAGAGGGAGATTAGAAGGCATTTTTCCCCTTCTTTTCTGCCTTATCACTTTTGTTGCATCAGTCTGTGTTAAGATGACCACTTAGGGAGGATAAAAGACACAGATTTGCAAAGTTGAAAGTTGCAAATACTAGTTTCTATGTATAGATGCAAATTTAGAAATAATTACTATAAATTAGATAGAAATAGAGTGCATCTCACCATAATGCGGGTGACTGTGATCTGGTGGTTGTGTTTTTTCTCAGTCTGCTGTCCAGGTGCAAACTGTTGATGGGCAACTTGAAGGCCCCTGCTCACCTTTCTTAGGGTTCTTCTTCTTTAAACTGGACTGGACAGCCTTTCAAACAGAGGACCCCTTCAAATAGAGAACTGTGTCCTGTAAAGTAGGACAGGGGTGAGCAGACTTCAAGCTAATTTGTTCAAGGATCTAATTTGTGTTTTTTTCCCCCTAGAACCCCCAAGGCTCACCAGATGGAGCCATGTGCAAAATATTGCCTTCGAAAGAGAGGTGGACATAGAAATTATGAAAACACCACCTTTGAGAGTAGCGGGAAGGAGGGATTGTTGCCATTGTTAAACAATTGACCTACTTCAAGTCACCCAGAGGTCAACTAGTGATCTCAATTCTTCCCACCTCAAAGTAGAACAAATGACTACCCAAGTCTGTATAGGCTGAACCATACTGCAAGTTCAAGGTTCTGGTTTTAGTGTACAAAGCTCTATATAGCTTGAGACCAGGATACCTGATATATCATCTTACCCTTTATATACCTATTCAATCACTATGCTCTGCAGGTGAGGGCCTCCTGCAGATATTATCTTATCAGGAGGTCCATTCTGCACAACATAGGAAGTGGACTTTTAGAATTCCCTGCCCTTAAATATTAGATAGAGAGCCAGTGTGGTGTAGTGGTTAAGGTGTTGGACTACGACCTGGGAAACCAGGGTTTGAATCCCCACACAGCCATGAAGCTCACTGGGTGACCTTGGGCCAGTCACTGCCTCTCAGCCTCAGAGGAAGGCAATGGTAAACCCCTTCTGAATACCACTTACCATGGCAGTCCATTTCATTTTCAAATATTAGATAGGCACCATCTCTGTTATCTTTTCAGCGCTTATTGAAGACCTTCCTCTTTCAACAAGCCTTTTAAATGGAGACTTTATCCCAGTCCGAGTCTCTGTTGGAATTGCTTTTTAAGAATTTTTTGAAGTTGCTTTATAAAGATTTTTTAAAAGTGTTTTGTTTTAATATGTTTTAAAAGTGTTTTGTTTTAATGCTTTAAGGTCTTTGGTTTTTAAGATATTTTAGAGTGATTTAGAGTGATTTTAGTGTTTTTGTTTGCCATCCTGGGCTCCTTCTTGGAGGAAGAACAGGATATAATTTTAATGAACGAACAAACAAACTAGTTAGCACACACAAGATACATAGATTGTGATTCTGTTCTCACTGTTGAAATACATGGTTGAGGATGCCAACACCAATTGCATACCTGAGAAGGGTCTGATTCTAGGTACCCCTTCTGCTTCTTCACTGATGACCAGCATTTCCAAGGCTGAGTGGGGTGGGGGTGATGCTAATACAGAACAGCTTGTGTAAGTTCATTCCTGCATACAAGGATTTCTGGGTTAAGGTTACTCTATAAAAATCAGCAACTTGGTTTTTGTCTATGCTGAATTTTAAAAAGATTTCCACATGCACATATTCAGATATAAATGTATAGTTGTAATACTTTGGATCTTCCACAAATTAATTTCCTACATATTAACCCTTAATTATGAAGATGGTAAAAAAAATCTGCACTTTTAAAAAACCTGGTTTTTTTCCTTTTTCTTTTTAACAGAGTCGGTGTGGTGTAGTTGATAGAGTGCTGAAGAAGGACTTTACTGTCCTGGCTTCAAATCCTTGCTTTTCTATAAAGCTCAATAGGTGACCTTGGGCCAGTCAATATTTTTCAAACTAACCTGTCTCACAACAATAAAGTGAGGAGACACTGTAGGCTGCTCATTGGCTTCTAGTCATGATGACTGCATACTACCTTCAAGATCTGAGGCAAAGTATCTCTGAATACTAGTCAGTGGTGAACAGCACTGGGAGAGGGCTATTGCCCTATGTCCTGCTTGTGAGCTTCCCATAGTTATCTGTTTGGTTACTGTGGGAAATAGAATACTGGACTAGATATGCCTTTTGTTCTTGTGGCTTTTCATATTTTCTTATGAACATTCTCTCCTGCTTAGCGGAGCGTAAAGATCTCCATGATATACACTGAAGTTGAGGGTGATCAAACAAATCAAGAGCTAATTTTAACACAACTGGTCCTTGTTGGATGGCCAGCTTATTCTGCAAAGCTCAATCCTACCACCACCACCACCATGCTATTCCCCATCTACATGAAATTGCTGAGTGGCTCATACAGAGTTTTGGATGGGGTCACAGTCCCCCTAAAGCAGCCTTTCCCAACCAGTGTGCCTCCAGATGTTGTTGGACCACAACTCCCATCTTTCCTGACCATTGGCAATGCTGGCTGAGGCTGACGGGAGTTGTGGTCCAACAACATCTGGAGGCACACTGGTTGGGAAAGGCTGCCCTGAAGGATCATGTTTATAGCTTGTGGATACTCCTGGAATCAATGCTGTCAGTATAGGCACATGTGGCTTCTGTAATAAGGAGACCTACCAGCTTCAGCTGATAGCCCAGCTGCATCTCCATCTGGACAAGGATAAGCTGGGTTCAGTAACCTCATATTTACTGATCTGACAACCTCAAGGTTAGATTACTTCAATACATTATATATGGAGTTGCCCTGGAAGTCAGTCCAGAAACCAACTGGTGCAGAACTGGCCAGGTGGATAGTCTGATATATTCTACCAATTCTGGTCTAGCTGCACTGGCTTTCCAGGCTGAATCAAGTGCTCATTTTAACCTATAAAGCCTCGCACAATCCAGGACTCCAGTACCTTGTGGAAGACCTCCTCCCATTTGAGCCTACCCGAAGCCTGAGGTTATTTCAGGGGCCCGTCTGAGTGCCCCTTGTAGCAGAAACTACAAGGGTGGTGACAAGAGAAAGGGCCTTTTCAGTGGTGCTTTCTCCCCCTCTATTTATGGGAAACTCTTCCCAAAGAGACTTACCTGTCATCTACATTAATATATTTTTGGCACCAAGCAAATATTTTTTGACTGTTAATTATCTTTCACTGTTTTTGTGGAATTTTTTTTAGCTTGCCCGCTTTTAATGGCGATCATGCTTCTGTTGTTGAGAAGAGGTTAAGTTTTTTATTGCTGTTTTCAGAATGAGTGTGTGATAATTTGTAGTGTCGTTTACTGTGTTTTCAATTTTTTTTGTAATTCTAGTATTTGCACTGGATCTCTGCTTATGTAAGTTGCCTTGAGACTTTTTTGGGTAAGGTGATGGGGAAAAAATAAGAAGAAGCCGTGAGTTCCTTAGAGAAGGAATGGGATAAAAAATTAATTAATTAATAAAATAGTTTTGTTGCTTCCTATGGAGAGTTAGCTCGGAGGGCAAGATGTACGATCTAAAAACTAGACTTTTAATTGTGATACATGTATACACACACACACACACACACAATTCTAATACAGTATTATTTCCCTATGAGCTACATTGAAATTTTTCCAGCATATTTTCCGGTTAGCTTTCTTACTTTTTAAAGAGGCAATATGCCTGAAGATGTTCTTTGTTCTTCCTGTTAAAACTGAATGATTGAGTTTGAGATTCTGAGTAGTAAAGTGTTTCAATTGCTTTATATTATATATTTCTCATACGACATTAAGATGACAGTGAATTCCCACAGCAACTTTCACAATTACATATATATGAAAATGTTATTGATTCACAGCAGTATAGAGCTGATTTCCGTATCTGTTCCACATATAAATGACTTTCCAAGGAGAAGCCAATTCTGAATTTTAATCAGCTGTCAGAATACTGGTGATTATAAAGAATCAAATGAAATTCAGAGTGCAGCATTGTGCTGAAAGCAAGGTATGTGAAAATGAAATTAGCAATCTTCTTTTTCTTAGATTCTGCAAACATTGCAAAACATAAATGTTTTCCTTTTAAAATTTGCTAGATAGGGCTGGAGGACGTTGCTGGTTAAGATGGCTCCTGGTTGTGACAGGCAGGGTCTAGAAACTTGTTAGTCTCCTCTCTGGGGGAAAGAGTCATCCTTCCCTCCAGACCGGCCCTGCCTGCGGCCTATGAAGGTTGAGTCTTTTCTCCTCTCTGCTCAGAACTTCCTTTTACCTCTTTTTTTGCTGTTTTTTCTGTTATTTCTGCTTTCAGTCATTCTCCTCTCCTTAATGTTAGCTATTTCTCTCTTCTGTCTCCATCCTTTACTGTTTTATTCTCCCCCTCCCCGCCTTCCAATTGTGGGTCCTGGAGTTGGGACGATTGTTCAGTCTGGCTGGGCAGTTTGGTGCCGTGTGAGGCATTCTTGAGAGCAACGGAGCGTGGCTAGCCACACTGCTTTAGCAACAGCAGCAGCCACTTTTGAAGGGAGACTGACTTCTTGCTCCGTGTAGCCGCATTTTTGCCACACTCATGCTGAGCAGGATCATGGGATCTGGCTTCCTCCCCCCTTCCAAGGAGAAGAACCAATGAGGTGTACTGCCTGCAGGTATCTACCCCAAATTTGGATCGTGAACGGCAGCAGGGGGTGGAGCGGTGCCCGCTATGGTGGTTCGCCATTGCAGTAGTTTCCTGCACATTTTTCCTAAGTGCAGAACCTCTGTGGCCACTGCTTTATGGCTTTGCCTGCCTCTTCCTCTTTCTCCCTCCAAGACTCCTGTCACATGGGAGATGGGAGATGTGGTGGATCCTCATGAGCTGCCAGCGCAAGGCTCAACAAGCTATCAGCCTGCGCTCTCTCCAACCCCAAGCGGGGGCAGTGGGGGGGTGAGTATTCCTGATGAAGTTATGGAAGTTCTCCCCCCCCATTCTCAGTTTCCCAAGTTCATGTCTGGGGTCAAGGAGTTTATCTTCTTTGAAATCAGTGGCTCCATTTACCATGTCCTTAAAAGTAAGTGGGGCAGGCGATCCCATAAGGGAAAGAGGAGCCGCAGATGTCACTCTAGTGACTCACGCAGTTCTCAGAAACTGGGGAGGGGGAGGCGATGCCCATGCCCAGTCAAGTTCAGCGGGAGTTAAAAGGGCTTTCCGTCGACTGGTGTGAAGCTGGTTATTGTCCTCAGGCTTTTGATGATGTGTGGGATGCAGAATGGGCATTCCCATGTAAATCAAAGCTGCCTACTAAATAGGCAAAGAAGCATTTCATGTTTGCAGCAAGGATCCTAGTCTCTATCCTGGTTAGATGCTATATATATTCCCAGGATATTAAAGGGCCTCCCCCTCAAGGGAGATATCCTACATGAAGGAGACATACGAGCCAGGGCAACTCAGATCTACAAGTTATATTTGGAGGAAATCCCATCTCTAGGATGCACGCCTGAACGTGGTGAGGGGGTTTGACAATGTTGAAGAAGCTGAGAGCAATGCTGTCAAGAGTCTAGACCAAGAGGCTAGATTCCTAGCAGGAGCACCCAAGGAGGAATGGTCAAAGCTGAGACACCAGAGCAAGATGCATCCAAACTCAGAGGAAGGCAATGGTAAACCACCTCTGAATACCTTTTACCATGAAAACCCTATGAACAGAGTATCCAAAATGCAACATGAGATAGTGCTGGAAGATGAGACCCCCAGGTCAGAAGGCACTCACTGAGCTACTGGGGAAGAACAAAAGACAAGTACAAGTAGCACTATGATTAATGACACAGCTGGGTCAAAGCCGAAAGGAAGCCCACTGGCTGCTGCACACAGATGCTAAAGGAGAGTCCGGAGTTGTATGATGCGCACAATAGGAACATGGAATGTGAGAAGCAAGAACCAGAGAAAGTTAGAAATTGTCAACCAAGAAATGGAATGTATCAGCATTACAATCCTTGGTGTGAGTGAATTAAAATGGATAGGAATGGGACATTTTCAGTCAGGCAACTACCAAATATTTTATGCAGGAAATGAGTAATTAAAACGAAATGGGGTTGCTTTAATAGTGATAAGTGATGTAGCAAAAGCAATTAGGAGCTACAACGCAAGGTCTGAATGAGTGATATCAGTGAGATTAAATGGGAAGCCTATTAACATAACCATCATCCAACAGCAAACACAGAAGAAGAGGAATTGGAGAGATTTTACACAGAAGTACAGGCAGAAATTGATCACACACCAAAGCAAGATGTGCTGGAATGCAAAAGTAGGGAACAGAGAAGAACTAGGAATTGTGGGAAAATGGGGTTTAGGACAGATATGAAGCAGGAGAAAGACTTACTGAATTCTATAAAGCCAATAATTTGTTTCTTGCAAACACATTTCTTGAGCAACCGAAAAGATAATGGTACACGCGGACGCCACCAAATGGTCAATATAGGAATCAAATTGAGTATATATTTGATAGCAGAAGACGGAGAAGTTCCATACTTTCTGCGAAAACAAGACCAGGAGCAGACTGCGGTACAGATCATGAACTGGTCATATCGAAAATCAGAGTAAAGCTAAAGAACAACAAGAAAGCAATCATAATGCCAAAATACCATTTAAATAACATCCCAGAAGAATATAAAGATCAAATGAGGAACAGGTTTGAGGCTTTAAACTTAGTTGACAAAGAAGCAGAAGAACTATGGAGTAAAGTCAGAGACATTATCAGGGAAGAATGCAAAAAGTCAATGATAGTTAAAAAGAGAAAGACCTCAACGGATGACTGACGAAACTCTTAAAATGGTTAAAGAGAGGTTAAAAAGAGAAGGAAAGCAAAAGCAAAAGGAGATAGAAACACGGTCAGAACCCTGAATGCAACAATACAGTGACTAGTACGTAGGTAGAAAGAGAACTATTACAATAGTTATTGTCTAGAAATAGAAGAGGATAGCAAAAAGGGAAGAACAAGAGCCCTATTCCAAAAGATTAGAGAAATGAAAGGGAAATTTAAACCAAGAGTAGGGATGTTGAATGATCAACAGAGGAACACACTGACTGACCGAGATGAAATAAAAGGAAGATGGAAGCAGTACACTGAAGAACTGCATATAAGAGATGCAAGGATGACAGCTACATTCACGGAGGAACCGTATGATGAAGAATCAGAAATTTTAGAATGTGAGGTGAAAATTGCTCTTAAAATACTTGGAAGAAACAAATCACTAGGAACAGATGGCATACCAACAGAGTTGCTACAAGCTACTGAGACTGAATCTGTCCAAATGTTGACAAACATTTGTCAAGAAATATGGAAAACTAAACAATGGCCCACAGACTGGAAGCATTCAATATACATCCCAATTCCAAAGAAAGGGGATCCCAGGAAATGCAGTAATTATCGAACTATTGCCTTAATATCCCATGCAAGTAAAGTAATGCTCAAGATTCCACAACAAAGGCTCTTACCATATATGGAGCGAGAAATGCCAGATGTCGAAGCTGGATTTAGAAAGGGAAGAGGCACCAGAGATCATATCGCAAACATACGTTGGATAATGGAACGGACCAAGGAATTTCAGAAGGAAATCATCCTGTGCTTTATAGATTACATCAAAGCCTCTGACTGTGTAGATCATGAAAAACTATGGAATGCTTTAAAAGAAATGGGGGTGCCACAGCATCTGATTGTCCTGATGTGCAACCTATACTCTGGACAAGAGGCTACTGTAAAGACAGAATATGGAGAAACCGATTGCTTCCCCATAAGAAAAGGAGTGAGACGGGTGTATTTTATCATCCTATTTATTTAATCTATACACAGAACATATCATACAGAAAGAGGGATTGGACCAAGATGAAGGAGGTGTGAAAACTGGAGGGAGAAATATCAATTTAAGATATGTAGACGATACCATACTACTAGCAGAAAACAGTAATGGCTTGAAACGAATGCTAATGAAAGTTAAAGAGGAAAGCACAAATGCAGGACTACAGCTGAACGTAAAAAAGACTAATTACTTCATTAGACAACAGATGGTTTATGTAACTTTAAAGTTGACAATGAGGACATTAAACTTGTCAAGGATTATCAATACTTTGGCGCAGACCTTAACCAAAATGGAGACAATAGTCGAGAAATCAAAAGAAGGCTAGGACGGGGGAGGGCTGCTATGAGAGAACTAGAAAAGGTCCTCAAATGCAAAGATGTATCACAGAACACTAAAGTCAGGATTATTCAGACCATGGTATTCCCGATCTCTATGTATGGATGTGAAAGTTGGACAGTGAAAAAAGCGGATAAAAGAAAAATCAACTCATTTGAAATGTGGTGTTGGAGGAGAGCTTTGCGCATACCATGGACTGCGAAAAAGAGAAATAATTGGGTGTTAGTACAAATTAAACTACAACTATCATTTGAGGCTAAAATGATGAAATTGAGGTTGTCATACTTTGGACACATCATGAGAAGACATGATTCACTAGAAAATACAGTAACACTGGGAAAAACAGAAGGGAGTAGAAAAAGAGGAAGAAGACCAAACAAGAGATGGATTGATTCCATAAAGGAAGCCACAGACCTGAACTTACAAGATCTGAACAAGGTGGTTCACGACAGATGCTGTTGGAGGTCGTCGATTCATAGGGTCGCCATAAGTCATAGTCGATTTGAAGGCACATAACAACAACCCCCTCGAGGGAGATATCCTACATGATGGAGACATACGAGCCAGGGCAACTCGGAATGACAAATTATATTTGGAGGAAATCCCACAGATCTTTTCACAGCTATTTTGTGGGATCTCATCCTTTGAACTCCTCCAGCAGTTTGTCCTAGTGGTTTGTTTATTTATTTTATTATATTTATTAGTCGCTTTTTCCCCAAAAATGGAACTCAAAGCAGCTTACAAAAATAAATTGTGCTCAAAGTAGCTTACAACAAAAGCAAACAACAATTAATAAAATAATACAACAGCAGTAATAAAACAACAAATGTCACTGTTAATTTTAGTTAACTACATTCACATAATTAACTAAATAAAATAAAATAAATAAATCGGGAGTAAAGGCAAGGATGTATTAAATGTGAGTCTCCTGTCACTGTTTCAGATCAGAGGTAGATTTTGTGTCTGAGCACAGTAGTCCTTGTGCTGCTGCGACAGCCAGTCTGAGAAGGACTACAGGACTCACACTGGCCAGTGACAATGTGCCCACCTGGGATGGTCTTTTCCTTGGAATCCAGTAAATGTAATGGCAGAACTGGGTGGCTTGTTCTAGTTCAATACTTTTCATGCACAAAGTCTTCACATACAACTGACATTTCATTGCATCTGAACAGCTGAAGGGTCAATTTAGCTTTCTCCATTCTTTAATTCTCCAACATAACTCAGCAAACACACCCAGTGGAGGGATGCCTGGGATCCAGTTGCTACTGCTGCTGCTGCTACTAAAGCTGATGCGCATCGCTTCTTCAAGCAGGACAGACTCTGTATTGCCCATGGCTGGGTGGTGCGGTCGTCCCCAGAGGAGGAGGAAGGTGACACTGCAGAAAAGAAGGCACGGGGGTCTCCTCTTCCGACATCTGCAGGGCTGGCTGGGGACTTCTATGAACTTTGGTCTTTGGCAACTGCAAGTTCTCCTGCCAGATTGCGCGTTGAAACATTGCACGTGGGTGAGGAGACCAGCCAGTGGACTCCGGCGCGGAACACCTGCCAAATGGGCGGATGCAGGGCTTTGTACCCAGTTCTCATGGAACCAGCCAAGAAGAAATCTGAGGCTGCTTCTGTTCTAAGGTTTCAGGAGACAAATTGGAATCCGCACCAGATATTTTACCCTTGGCTTTGGCCAGGCAGTTTTTCCAAGTAAATTAAGGAACAGCCTGTGGCACCTGAGCCCTCATCCCAGTTCCTGGCTACAGGACATAAAATAAAATTAAAAATGTTCCCTTCTGCTCCTGCCAAACAGTCCACAGTGGTGGCTTTTTTTCTTACACCCCTTCAGTACTGTCTGGAGGGCTGAGTGGGTTCTCTTCATGATGTTTTTGAATTGGTCTAGCTTTCCCTGGTTTCTGCCCTGATGGCTGATGCGCAGGCCCTTTACCCAGAGGTTGTCAGCTGGAACAAAGGGTGCTTATCAAGATTTTTTGGGGGGATTGGGGATGCCTAATCTTAGGTGAGAAGGTATTCCCTCTTCCTCGTGTTCTAGTCCTGATGCCAGGTGCTTAGGTCAAGGCGTAGGGCTGTGGATACGTGTAGTGTACTCACTGGAGAAAAGTTATAGATCATGTCAGATGGTGGTCATCCAAAGACCTAGTGTATTCCCTTTATGTGGAAGGGTTACACAAAGTGACTCCTTTAAACTTAGTCAACCTTCAGGTTGGCTATGTCTGTTCCCTCCTCCCTCGGAAACATAAGGGGTGAAATATCTAGGAAGAAATCTTAATGTATTTCAGGTTTGCTCCTGTGAAAACATTAGATTTTTCTCCTCAGAACAGATAGGAACATGAGTGATCTTGGCTGAGACATTTGGAGAGCTGATTCTCTCTATTAAAGGCCTGAAAAGGTAGGCCCAGGGAGCGTTGCCGAGACAACAACAGAGGAGCCTGTTGGCTCCTCTAGTGGGCCACAGTCGGAAGTATATAAATGGAAAACCCTCAAAGCTTTTCATGAGGGTTCAAAAAGTTATTACACCCCCTCCCCCTAGGAGAAGGCCCACAACCCTTATATGTGGTAGTATTTGCAAGAACAGTTGGCTCATCTCAATAGCCGCAGTTTGGAATAAATTCAGATGATTACCTTATGAAGAGCCAGTGTGGTGTAGGGCCAGTCGCTGCTTGTCAGCCTCAGAGGAAGGCAATGGTGGGCCTCCTCTGAGTGCTGTTTGCCATGAGGCCCTGTTCATGGGGTTGTCATGGGTTGGAATCGACTTGAAGGCAACCCTCTTCAACCCTATGAATCCTCGTGGAGGTATGATGTACAGCTTGGAGGCTGAGCAGACTGGGTTGTGGGACAAGGTTTTTTGGGGAAAGTCCTGGATATATTATTTGCCTCAAGTAAACAGTCTACTAATAGGGGTTTCTCTCCCACCTGGAGGGTGTTTTTGAGTGGGTGCTCAAAAATCTCGGTGGATCCATTGTCCAGAAGCATTCAGGCTTTCCTGGGTTTTTTACACTCAGGTTTGGACAAAGGGTTTAATGCAACTATCCTCAGGTGCCAGGCAGGTTCCCTCAGTAGTATATTATCTAGTCTGGGGGTTCCCTGTTGTCTTCAAACCACTTGCTCTAAGCATTTCTTTAAAGGGGTGGTTCTTGTTTCTCCTCAGACAGTTCACAGATTTCCGACCTGGAACCTAAACTGGACCTTGTTGGCACTAACAGGCTCACTCTTAGAGCCTATGGCCACCTGCCTTCTGAACACCTTGACTATATTTTGGTGGCCATCACATCAGTTTTTTATAGGTTTCAGGAGGTGGACTTGCCGTCTTTCTGCCCATCTCCTTCCTGCACTCAGGAGCGTAGGTGGCACCTGTTGGACGTTAGGGGAGCTTTACATTGGAGTTTAGACATCCCAAATCATCGTTTCTGTCTTTCTTGGGGAACTCTAAGGGAAGAAGGTGTTTACCTCTTCCATCTCTCGCTGGTTAAAGGTGGCCGTAGCTCAGGCCTATGAGGCATTGGGTAAGGACCCTACAGCGGGTATCACATCACATTCTGTTAGAGGGGCGGCTGTCTCTGCATCATGCAAGGGCCGTTTCCAAATCATGGACATCTGTAGGGGGACACGTGGGCCTCTCCACACACCCTCATCAGACATTATAAAATAGATTCCTATTCCCCAGCCCACGTCGTGTTTGGTAGCAAGGTGTTCTAAAAGGTGTTAAATCACTAGCTTCATACAGAGGAAGCCCACCCTGGGGATGTGTGCAATATTCTCTTGAAACGTATAATATGCCATGGTAAAAAGCTGTGTACTAGTTAGATTAAGACTATGAATTTGTGACCTGTCCCACTGGAGATCACACTTTCTTTCTCTATTAGGTCATTTTCCATAAGAGGAGTCCTCCTTTGAAGTAGAGAGGACATTGTGTCTAGGATATGACAAAGGGAGGTCAGCTGACCTGGACCAGCTGTAGACATTTGTCGGCTGACCTATTCACTGCTTGCTAGCTATAAAGACACAACACAGAGACAGGGATTCTACAGGTCCATAGACACCAGCCAACATACATCAGTCGCATAGACTCTGTGAAGGCCTAGAAAGGGCAGTAGATTGGCATACCTGAGGTCTCCCTCCCCACCAACTGAGATGGGTAATGTATTCTTTGCTGTGAAGGGTTTTATGTAATGCCAATAGTCTGGTGTCTGAATAAAAGCCACATTAATTAACACAGCTGGTGTCAAACCTTACTGCGTATCTGACTTTATCATAAAAGACTATCTGCCCCTGCCCCCAGGCATATGCAAGGGGGTGACAGGACACATGGAGCCACCAGATGACACTGGTCCCATCAACATTGGTGGTTGAATCTAGTGAATCCCTGGCCAGCTCAACTCCACACACACACACACTGCCTCAGTTCCAGGGGTTTCCTTTGGCTACTGAAGGTGGATGTACCAAGCATTGACTTCCACCCACCTACACTTTCAATGGGTGTAGCAGGGACCTGCACGGCAGCAGAGGTCCCCTGCTGGTGGAGCTGGGTGAGGTACATGGCTGTCATAGCCACACCTCATCCAGCACAGCAGATTGGGGGCCTGGATTGCTCTGTAAGTGAGCTTAAATTCTTTGGTGAAAAGCTAACTCTAGTTGAAGTTCAGAAGATGGGGTGGGGGCACGGCCTAAAAGGAAAGAGCTGATATGTAAATCTCCAAAGCAGTAAACCCAACTCTGCCACCTCTTTGACAACCTTTGTTTGCTTCTTTTTGATCTGTTCTGTTTCTGCCCTGTATTAAACACAGAAGGTACATTATAAGGTTCAGCAGAAAATATTCTGTAATTTTTATGCTTCAGTCACAAAAAAATGCTTCTGTGACTATGTAAAAATGGATTCTTGTCAAACAGAGTAACTACTCTAATAATGTGATGATATGGCTTGCTCTGCTGCCAGATTCCAGTATGCCAAGAGCAACATAATTGCTATCCTCAGGTGCCAGGCAGGTTCCCTCAGTAGTATATTATCTAGTCTGGGGGTTCCCTGTTGTCTTCAAACCACTTGCTCTAAGCATTTCTTTAAAGGGGTGGTTCTTGTTTCTCCTCAGACAGTTCACAGATTTCCGACCACGATATCTTGCGGAACGCTTCTTCCGATATGAACCGGCCCGTGCACTACGTTCTGCTACGAAGGCCCTCCTCCGGGTTCCAACTCACAGGGAGGCCCGGAGGGTGATGACAAGATCTAGGGCCTTCTCAGTGGTGGCCCCCGAACTATGGAACAGTCTCCCTGAGGAAGTACGCCTGGCGCCGACTCTGCTCTCCTTCCGGCGCCAGGTCAAAACCTTCCTATTCTCTGAAGCATTTTAAGTTACACTGATTTAATTTTAAAAATGTTTATTGTATTGGATTGTTGATTGTATTTTAGTATTATTTTGTTATTCATTGTATTTTTATGCTATTTTATGTTCACCGCCCAGAGAGCTATTGCTAGTCGGGCGGTATATAAATTTAATAAATAAATAAAATAAATAAATAAATAATTATATGAGTAGCAACTATTCCCTTATCAGTCATCAACACATGCTGCTAACTGCATTTCGGCATGGCTGAAGATGCAGCACAAAATTAAATCTTAGGCCTAGCTTCTTCAGACATGGTGTTCACACTTTCTGTGATCTGGCAAAGCAGATTGCGGGAGAAGGCAATGCTTGTGGACCATTTAGTCAATAATATATCATGTCACTGACTCTTGTTATATGTTCTGTTCTTCCTCAAAAGAAAATATATGGAGGATAAGACTACCACTGGCTACTAGCCTAGGGTTGCCATATTGCCCGGTTAGCCGGGTTTTACCCAGATTCTATGCATGCCACCTGGCGCCCGGCTAGCCCCTTAGGTGGCCTGGATTCTCAGTTTTAATTAAAAAAAAAATTAAGTTTCTAGGTGGTCCGGTTCTCAAGATATGCATAAAAACGTCAGCCGCCCCCCGACTGTTAAATCTTTTTTTAAACAGAGTACTACAGCACTTCCTAGCTTTAACCCCGCCCGTTCAGGATTGCAGCCAATCAGGGATTGTGTTTCAGTTTCATTGACCTGAGGCAGTGTCTAGAAAACAAAATGGTGGTTCACCCCGTTTATCTGAAAATCTCATAAATTGGGTAAGTATATACATTTCAGTTTTTTTTCCTCTTGTGTGCAGGAGTCAGATCTTGGGCAGTGTTTTGAAAACCTTCCCAATACTTGCTTTTGTAAAAGCAATGCTAATTCCATATGCCCAGAGTAAATCCCATTGAATTCAGTAGGACTTACTTTTGAGTAGACATGGTTATGAATGTGCTCAAAATCAATGGGACTTTGGAGTGAATGTAAAAAAGAATTGTGTTTGTGTTCTAACTCTTTCTGCCCCCTTCTCCAGTCCTATTTTAAAGCAAGTAGGCAGGGCTTACTTAGGTATTACAGTTTTTATTCTGTAGGAAAGTAATACTGATTTTTTAAAAACTAATACTGATTTTTCTGCAATGACCAACTGGTTTGACAATAAACTATTATATGGGCTGTATGTATTTATACATCTGCAGTGTCTGCGTGTGTGTGTATGGAGTCTTTCCAACACCCCTGTGAGGTAGGGTTGGAAACCAAGGCAGCTCACAACAAGAAATAAAGCCATTTAAAATCCAATAACCATAAAAACAAGTATAAACAGTTGCAAAACAGCGTAAAGTGGCATGATTCGGAATGTTGGGTTGTGTGAATGAAGTTGCTTATCACTTGAGGTTGCATTTCTGTCCCTGTTTGAGTAAGCCCCACTGAATACACTGGGACTTGCTTCTGAATAAATAAACCTAGGATTGCACTATAAATATCTTTACAGTTTGTGTAAATAATAAATATATTTGATAGTCATGCTTCTATAAATATTTCTTCATTTATCATCTTTTTGGTTTTTGGTTAGGAATCCTGACTGGTTGTGAGATACTTAGTTTTTTGCCTTACTCATAGGAATCTTGTTGTGGTTGGTATGGTATTACATTTAGGAAAGTGTTACTGCCTTCTGTGTTTTTTTTTTCCTATTTGCATTTCACTTATCTTTAACCTCACTCCGTTACAGCCATAGAAGCAACAGTAGCAAGATAATTAACTCCCATTAGTGATAAGAACAAGAATTTATAATTATTATTTCAATTAAAACCAGAGGCTTATCAATACTTTGAAGAGGACCAGATATTTATTTTGTTTCTGAGCCCAGGATTGGGTCTTTCATGATGCCCGGGGGGGGGGAGCAGGAGAGTAGTCGATAAGACAGACATCCTGGCATTGATAATCTAATTAGCAAGGTATGTGTGGGGTTGTTGCACACTTCCAGGCCCAGTTTCATTTTGAGTATGGAGGTGGAACCTGTGTAGATGTGGTTGCTCAAAGGGAGAAGAAAATTTGAGTTAAGCAAAGCTCTGCTTTTATAAAACCTAAGAAACATACAGATACTTATTTATTATTTATTTATTTATTAAATTTCTATACCGCCCCATAGCCGAAGCTCTCTGGGCGGTTCACAACAAATAAACATCTGAAATACAAGTAAAAAACCACATATAACACAAGTTAAAAATGAATTAATTAAAACAAAAAATATAAACATAATTAAACACATAACTAACTGCAAAACTCAATACTAAAATATTAAGATGTTAAGATGTAAAATTAGTAAGAATGTTAAAGCATTAAGATAATTAAAATGTCAGCATATTAAATAATTTAGATGTTTAAATGTTTAAAATGTTTAACATGTTTAAAATGTTTAAAATGCCTGGGAGAAGAGGGAGGTTTTTACCTGATGCCGAAAAGATAGTAATGTTGGCGCCAGGCGAACCTCATCAGGAAGGGCATTCCATAGTTCGGGGGCCACCACTGAAAAGGCCCTCTTTCTCGTTGTCATCCTCCGGGCTTCTCTCTGGGTAGGCACCCGGAGGAGACGCCAAGGCAGCTCCCCTTTCCCCTGCACTTTTGGGCACTTATAAATTACCCCAGCGGCGCCTTCACCAGCCTCCTCTCGCCGTGGCTACAAAAAGGGTGCATGCATCAGCCCAAAGGGGGGAGAGAGATCCAGCTTTGGGGGGGGAGCGGAGGGATGCAACGAGGCAAAAGAGGTCCTCCACACACACACTTTCTTACACTCTCTCGCACGCGCACACACATGCCGGGCTAGACGTAAACAACAGTGCCAAAACCACAGCTCTGTAGCCAGGCGAGGAGCACCGCCGGCCAAACACAGAGAGTGCGAGCCGGCTCCAAAAAGATAGATTTGCCTTTGTGAAGCGGCCAGGAAGGAATTTTACGAGCTCCAGCCCTGCTACCCTCGGGGAGTTGTTGGTGTCGCTGCAGAAGAGAGAGAGAATGAAGGGGTGGGGAATGTGATTTTGTTTAAAGGAGCGGGGAGGAAATGTATTGGGGGGGAAAGCGGGAGAAAGCGGGAGAAAGGAACGCAAGAGTGACTGGAAGTTGCTTCGTCAATGGCAGGAAACAAAATGAGGCCCAGAAACAGTTAAAGGGGCGGAGAAACGGGAAGATCTAATGGCAAAGAAACTGCACAGCCAAAAAAAGGCTCGTAAGAGGTAATACACGGTAGAAGCGCACCAATGCAGGTGCAGATTTTAAAAGCAATTTTGGGTTTTTGTCGCATCCATTTAATCCGGAGTTAAAGGCAAAAGCAGCTGAATCTAATCGCGTTGGCAAAAACTTCATGCAAACGGCTCAAATTAAAAGGATCTGCAAAAAGCCTCAGATCCAGATTATACCGGCATCTGAACAAGCCCTGAGTGTTGAGCGTAGGGTGTTTCTCCAACCCTTTGTGCTGCAGTCAGGCCTGTAATTAGAGAGGGAGGAAGCCGTTTGTAACCTAGCTACCACATGTCAATGCTTTTGGTCTGTTGCTAACCCTGGCTATTTTCAGAGATCCAATATAACTAGAAGCTCAGGAAGGCCTTGGGTCAAGTACAAACTAGGCATCTGACCAAACTGAAGATTTTACATTTCTGATGGTTTTATGTGGGGTTTTTTTGTATGTGTGTAGAATAGTCTATGCTGTTGAACTTGAATGGATTATTACATGTTGTCAGAAGACAAAATGTACTACAGGAAATGGCATCAAATGGCTTTGTTTATTCCTGTGGTCCTTACTCACCCATGCCAGTCCTTTTATTTATTTCTACATTACTGTGAAAGAAGAATGTGTTCATAGTTGAAAAACTGCAAATGCTAACAGTCCATGGGCTTTAATAGTCTGCCGTTTCTGGTTAGCTTCATGTTATTATATTAGGCTCTTAATATACTTTGAATGTCTGAGTGTCTGCACCACCACTGGAGGAACTTGTAAAACTTGCCACAACAGTATTTAGAACTGAGCATGTGGTGTGAAAGACTCCTTTTCCTAACATTTTGGCTTCTTGTTTTTCTCCACCCACCACATCTTTGAAATATATCATATATGGTTAACCATACTGCTGCCCTGACTTACTTTATGTTTGTTGCTATTTTGTGTTTTTATTATGTTTTTATATTGATTGTGTATTTTTATTGTTTTTATTATATTTGTAAGCTGTGCTGAGCTCTGTTTTTAACAGCAAAAGGGCAGGATATAAATTCTCTTAATCAATCAATAAATACTCCATAGTGTTAGAAACTAGAGTCTAGGCATTTAAGGCTAAAAATGTTGCTTTTAAAAAAAAGATTTCTCACATCTTTCCCCAGCTTTTGGTGGTAATTCCTAGGCACAAAAACAAAACAACTGGACAATCCAAATATTAATATGCAAATATTTGCATAATATGCAAATAATATGCAAATATTTGCATAATATGCAAATACTTTACACAATATGCAAATTAACCTGCCCGGATTTGTGTAACTGGAATATGGCAACCCTACTAGCCATGATGGCAATTCTCTCCCTCCATGCTTCAAGGTTATATGTTTCTGAATACCAGTTGCTGGCACCGCAGGAGGGGAGGGTGCTCTTGTGCTTAGGTCTTGCTTTCAGGCTTCCCATTGGCATCTGATTGGCCACTGGGGGAACAGGATGCTGGACTAGATGAGCCATTGGTCTGAGCCAGCAGGCTCTTAATATTTTCTTAAAACACAATAATTTTTTGTTCCTATGTTTATATTATTTTATTTTATTCAGAGCTCACTGCCACTGAATACAATGTTAAAATTATGATGTTATACAATAATGTTTTTAGGTCAATATGCCTGAATTTTCTATATAACCACCATCAACATTACCATCGAAACTTTGAAACTTAACAAGAAATATTAGCTTTTTTGAATGCTAACACTATGGTTCCCAGACTGGCCAAATGTCTGCTTGATCAGGTTAGTAAATAAGAACATTCAGAGTTAGTAGCTGTGTTGCCAGTTCATTAGCAGATTAATAAACGCCAAGGTGACATTAATCTAGGCCCACTAAAGAAAATTAAATAGAGAATCCTGCTATTAAGATATACCTTGGGAGGTGCATAGTCAAGATCATATTATTTTATTCCAAACTAATGAAAATGGAATAATTTTTATCTGCACTCAAATTTATCTAGAAGAATTACAATTCCATACTTACATATCTACTAAAAGAGCAGAGGCGGGGAGTTCTCTCTTTAACCTTGATATATAGGAAAGTGGATCTAGAGGTAACTAATGTGTTGGATTATCTTGTGTGCCATGTAAGCATTTTTCTAGGAAGGAATAGGCAGTGAATCTGACACTTTGTAAATTACTTTAGTAAAACTAGATAATGCAATCCATAAACAAAGCGGATGAAATTTTTGTTTGCCGCCCATGGCTCCTACAAGGAGGAAGGGCAGGATATAAATTAAATAAAGAAATAAAGAAATAAAATACTGGCATTTGTAGGAAATATTGACATCAATCTTCAAACCGCAGCCGTCAGATGACTGGTGCTGACTTTAACAAAACATCTGTAGTCAGAATTTTGAGGACCAAGGCAGCTGGCATACAAAAAGCATAGCAAAGCTTATTATAAACAGAGTGATTTATTTTTAAAAACGACAGTGGCTAATACACTAAGGAAGATATTTAAGGAAACATGAACGAAGCATTATTTAGATAATGTAGAACACCAAAAGAGGTTTCATTCATTATACTGGCTCAAATCCAGTAAGGGTTAATCCATGTGAAGTTTCCATGGGCATATTATCACTTTGGCAGAATCTTGATTTTATCTGCCAAATATAGGTATCACAGAAAGTGCAAATCATAAGACTGAGATGAAAGTACCCAAAAACTTCAGTCTCAAAAATGGGGTTTGGGCAAAATAAAATCCCCTTCACGCCCCATAAAAGCAGAAGATAAGTGTAGTTTTTTGGAATATACATACATATATCATCATCATCATTTGTTACCTGCTCTTCACCCAAAGGTCCCAGGGCAGGCTACAACAATGTTAAAATACAAATAAAATAAAATACAAACAACCTAAAATGGTTGATGGGGAATGGGGCTCACCATTGCTGGTGGCAGCAACAGAGTCAGTCCTTTTATTCAAACTTTTTTTCTACTTTGCCAATTGGTGAGCAGATGCAGCACCACAGTGGTGGTAGGGGGCAATAGCCACTTAAAAAAAAGTTTCACCAAAAAAATGAAAAGCTTTTCATAAGATTCAAAAACCTACCACTGCCCCCAATAGTTAGCTCCACCCCTTACAAACTTTTCTTTAAAAAAAAACACTACCAGCCTCCCCAAAATCACCATATTCCTCCACATTCTCCTCTGAATAGGATGGGGAGGCATTATATAGCCCTAGAAACCTACTAATTCCAATTAGTGTTTCTGAAGAAAAAGATTCACAAATCTGCAACATGGCAACATTCTAGTTTTTGAATATCAGAGTTGTGAGACAGAGGTTGCATAAAAAAATCATCAGCTAAAACAACAAAGAAGCCAGATTGCTTTCTAAGACTTGAAGATCAAACCTTGAAACATAATTTAGATGCAGTTTCATAAATAATGAATGTTCAGTGACTAGGACCGTGATCAGAAACTATACATGGTATTTATATTAAAATTAAACATAAGCAAATACATTTAAAATAGCTGTTTTCATTGACTATATGACCCAAGAGGCAGTCAACCACAAGAAGCAGAAATAACTAGGATTAGATAAATCATGCTTAGGTCACTTCAGTACCAGATTCATTATGAGTCTTTTTCAGTGCTAAAATAAAAAAATTAAAATTTCTCATATTAAGTATCCAATAGCAAAGAGTAACTATTTCTCATGTCATTGTTTTGCATTTGCTGCTAAGAAACCTATGCTTGGAATTTTGCTAAAGAAAAAAAGATTTAGGCCATGTTCCATGGGTATGGAAGATGTGGAATGGTTCCTCATAGGAACATTGTATGGGAACAATGGCTGCATAGTATAAAGAAAATGGAAATGTAACTTTTTTCCTTCACCCCTATAATACTAGAATTGGGGGGCGGGGGTGTCACCCAATTAAATTGATTGGTAATAAAATCCCACAACAGGCAAGAGAAAGTATTTTTTCCCACAATGCACATTTAATTTATGAAATTCCCTAACACAAGAGTTCCCTTCAAAAATTATAACTCAACACATTAAAGAATATGTGGAGGTAGCAGGGTCACATGCTCTGCTCTGTCCCCATTCCTGCAGGCTCTAGTGACAAAATCTGTGCACTGACCAGAGGAAGGAACCTATGCACATTCAGCCGAATGTTCTTAGGTTCCACCTTCCATTCAGTGCATGAAGTTCAACTAAGGAGCCCTTGCTCGCTCTTTTACGGTGTTTTACTGTGTGGCAAAAACCTTTAGACAGGTGTTTCTTTATCAGTTGCACGTTTTTAAATACACCAACAAAGATGAGACCCTGCTCCCATTCTTTAATGCATGGAGGAATAATTTATAAAGGGGGCTAAAATGTGGTGGTTACTACTAGCTTTAAATTTTTTTAATTAACCAAGAACAATTAATAGTATCAGAAGTAGTTAGCTATTATGACTAAAAGGCACCACCATGATCAAAGGCACCAGTCATTGAATACCAGTTGCTGCGTGCAAACATTGTGGAGGATGTTGCCTTCACACCCTGCTTGGCTGCTTCTTTGATGCATCTAACTGGCCTTTATGGGAAACAAGATGCTGGGCAGAATGAAACCTTAGATTGATATATTTTGTTCTTATAAGTCAACTTGATCCCTTCTCCTCAATGCCACCTCTTCTTTTAATAAGACTATGTTGTGCTTACACACTCCATTGTGAGCTAGTATTTACTTCAAGCAGAACCCCTTTGTGCCTCAGATAGGAGGGAAATGTTTTGTAGTGAAGGGCAAAATATATATAAGATAAAAGAACAGGATTATCCAGCAGCCTACTCCATCTCTCTCTCTTTCTCTTTCTCTCTCTCTCTCTCTCTCTCTCTCTCTCTCTCTCTCACACACACACACACACACACACACACACACACAGCATGCAGACTACTCTCTTCAGACATGGCAGTTGGTCTAGGTACAGAGCCTAAGGAGGATATCTCTGCCAGATTGTCCTATGCAAGCTCCCAAAAGTCCTTTGCTAGAGTTGAAATTCCTTACTCTGATACAGCATAACAATGGATAGAGGGTAGGTCTTAATAGTGTATTGAAAATGATTTATTGGGTCTGGATAAGTAATTGTTTGTGTGACATTATATGTAAATATAAAACAAAGAAAATACAAAGAAAGTTATTTATTGGCCCTATACAATGTTGCCGGCCTGGGCAAGAAGAAGGGCAGGATATAAACTGAAATAGTAAAAATTTGTTATTCTGGGAGAAAGGGTGGGATATAAATTGAATCTCTTCTCAGTCATCCCAGAATGCAGGACATGGAATAATGGGCTCAAGTTGCAGGAAGCCAGATTTCAACTGGACATCAGGAAAAACTTCCTAACTGTTAGAGCCATATGACAATGGAACCACCTACCTAGCGAGGTAGTGGGCCCTCCGACACTGGAGGCGTTCAAGAGGCAGCTGGACAGCCATCTGTCGGGAATGCTTTGATTTGGATTCCTGCATTGAGCAGGGGGTTGGACTTGATGGCCTTATAGGCCCCTTTCAACTCTACTATTCTATGATTCTATGAATGAATGAATTGTTGTGACTCTCCCTCCAGGGCAACTGGTTTAATCCATTCAAAGGATAGAAGACTGTTATCCTTTGAATGGATGAAACAAGTTGGATTAAACAAGTTGTCCTGAAGTAGGGGTGCAAGATTTGATATTCAGTGCATAGTTGTGATCTCCTCTTTCTCATTTTTTGTGTTGATACTCTAACCTTCTTTCCTTTCCCTGCAATAAAGTACACCAATACAGCAGTAGCCAATCCAGTATAGTAGTATCAAGCGGGGGGGGAGGACTACTGGCTCTAGCTGGAGCTTTTCTGCAATCTGCTCTCTTAAGAATGCATTCTGGGGGTTGGGGGTAACATGCTGAACTAAGAAGTTGTGTTGATTAAGTGGCCAATTGCTATAAAAATATTTTTCTTTAATTATTCCATATTGTGTTCTAAATTTGACACCATGCAGCTGATGCTTGCACTAATTTAAGTACACACACACACACAAACATAAAATGTGCATGTAAAGAATATGGTGACAAGTCATCATTGGCCTCTTTTTTGTGTGTGCAATTTAAGAGTAGAGGGGGAATACAAACCAATATTTCACTGTGTAAGAAACATATGTTAAAAGGTCAGTCAGGGTAATCATCCTTTTCACAATAATCAGAAATTCATACATAAATCACATATATTTTATCTATTAGGCATTCAGTAATATCATTGGAAGCCCCAAGCTGCATAGATTCTTGGCTAAGAAATATTGATGCAGTCTTTTCCATACAATATATATTTCCCTTTTCTACAATAACATGATGAAGAGTCAGGTTAAAAAAAATAGTGAGGTTTTCTCCAAATGAAAGCATTTAGGTTAATTCAACTTAATTTGCATTGCATCAGAAATAATAATAATACCTTGTAGGGTGATCTTTAAATTGGGTGTGTGTATGTGGTATAAAGTGGTGGATCAATTGCCACTTCCATAGTATGGTCTGGGTGGGCAGTCTTACCTTTTTTAATCATGCAGGGTTTTTTTTAAATCCCATTGGAGGGAAATTATGTCATCTTTAGATTGGGCAGGGGGGCTGATCCTGGGGTGTCTCTAATGAACAAAGGAGGCTCAGAGACAGTAGATGCAAGACTGCATCCCTCCTAACTTTGCCTGGCCTTCAAATCCACCATTTCGGAGCCCAGCGCCATCTATTGTCTATGAAAGACCTACCAGCAGTAAATCTGTGAGAGATTCACAGGGATAAAATGCCTCTCCACTGGAGAAATGGTTCCATCCTATCACTTTTGAGCCAACAGATCTGGGAGTTAGGATTGCTCTGGCCAATCCTAAATAACTGCTGTGTTCATTTAAGGGAGGAAATTTCCACCAACTTCCCCTTCCAATTGCAACCTTTGCACTCCGTTGCCAATCACCCCATAACCCCCATGAATGGATTTTCTAGGCTGGCAAACATGGTGTCGACAGAACTCTGCATTTTCAGAAGGAAAGTTAGTATCCAAACTGATAACTATTTGAAATTTGTCAGAATGTCCAATTTGACAAGTAAACCCCGACTTTGAAACTTGACCTTTTAACTTAGTGGCATTGATTTTGTTTATTTTTTGTCATGTCACAGTGTCCACTATGAAACCTCATGAGCTTCAACAAAACACATACTTAATATTGCATGCCATACTATCTATTAAATGCTAAAAATATTTAATGGTAACTCAGACCAGGGATAGTGTGGCTACCCTGTTCTATAGAAAAGTGTTCCTGTTGAGATATGACATGCACCCACTATCTGCACTTTCCATGAAACAGCTAAAGACATTTTTTGTTCTGACAAGCTTTCCCAGTTGGATGAATAAGTATCTTTTGTGTTGTTTTTAAATTTATCTGCTTTTACTTTCTGTTTTGTTATTTAACTGTTTTTAGCTACTTTTCTAATATTTTGTACATTGCCTTGACACGTGTGTGGAAGGCAATTAATACATCATCATAAACAACAACATAAAAATATTATTTTTATTATTATGTTATTGCATCCTATCAAATATGTCAGATTAGATATGTAATACCATTGCATGTCAAATGCTTTCAGATGTTGTCAAATATCAGCTAGCAAATGTCTGGTTCTGGCCTAGCTCCAGTACAAGATGCAGCTGACGTACAGCTCAAGAAATTGAAGGGCATTAGACATAGTCACAGATGGAGGTTAGGCAGGCTGATGAGGAGCAAAGGACCAAAGGCAAGTGCATGTCAGAACATGGTAGAAGGGCAGGTTCTAAGGCAGCAAAAGAGGGTTGAAGAAGCCAGAAGCAGGTGCAAGATCGAAGGCAGTCAGAAGTCATAATCCAAGCTGATTATTCCAGCTGGAAGGTCAGTTGAAATCAGACAACATGGAATTCAAATACTGATATCAAATATTTGGCAAATATTAAGAGAATAACCAGTGAACTGTCAGTGTTAACAACTGCAGATGAGGATTTTAAAGGTTATTTCATGGAGCAACCTGATTTTAGGTGTAAGATTTTCCTGATTTGCTGTCTGTTGCAATCATATTTTAAAGCTTACTACAATATGTAAGGTATGTAGTCATGTCAAATAACTTCCTAACATTCTACATGGATCAGAACCTGGATTTTTTCACTTGAAGTATTACCTGCAGGTAATACTTAGCAAACAGTGAAATCCCAGCTGCTGTTAAAACCTGCCAATGGAACATTAAAAATGGGGGTGCAAATGCCCATGGGAGTGGTGAGATGTGTTGACATACCATAGACCCATGCAGGCATTAAGGCTGCAGTGGTATATTCAGTTACCTAAGGGTCAGTTTCATGGAACGTCTGAGTAGTCATACCTAGAAAAGGTAACTATTAAAACAATTACCTTTTCATAAATTGCTTCCATCAAACCTTTATTAAGATGCACACCATACCCTATCTTCATCCCTGATGTAGCTGTCAAGCATTGTGAACGTTAGTGCTTCTTCTCCACAGATAAGAGCACTTTTCTTCTTTATGCTTGCATTTCAAGCAGCCTTAGAAAATGAGCTCTGCATGCTCATCCCCCCAATTTCATGATTTTCTCTAGTTCATCATGAACAATTGAACACCAAGAAATTATGTAATCCCATTGTTGTTGCTGGAGTTAGGAAATTCCATCAATCTGTTACTGATGGAGAAACAGTAAAAGCTGTAACAAAATAATGAGGAGTTCCAAGGAAATGTAACAATAAATATGAAGCTCCCTTATATTTAGTAAGACCATTTATCCATCTAGCTCAGTACCATCTGTTCTTATTGGCAGTGGTTTTCTTCAGTGTCTCAGGCAGCAGTCTTTCCCAGCTTTACTAACCGAAAACGTTTTCTTACAAAAAGAAGAGATGTCAGGGACATCAACATCATCATCATCCAAATAATGGTCAAAGCAGCTCATAAAATCATAAATCAATATGGAGGTGCAACAGAAATATTCAGTATACTGGTAAGTCACACATTCCATCAGCAAAAGGATTTTTCCTTCTACAATGGAATGTTCTCCCCCTTTCCTCCCCCAACATACCCCCAAAATCTGTTCTGGGGATTCCCCCAACCCTCCAAAGCAGATCTAGGGATGGTGCAGGGTATTCACAGAGGGAGGAAAAGAGGAGAGGAAATCCCCCTGCAGTAGTTGTATGTATGTATGTATGTATGTATTATTTGATTTCTATCCCACCTTTCCTCCCAGCAGGAGCCCAGTTAAAGTCATTCCGCTGGTACAAGCATTTAGTTGAATACCACCAATAGTAATAAATGTGATAGTGAGAGGTGTTAGGGTTCCCAGTGCATACCTTGGATTTGGTTTCTTTGAAATGAAGGTCACTGGGGGCTGATGACATTTTATGTGATATAAAGTATATTTAAGCACGTGAGTGTGCACGCACACACACACACACATGCATATGGCATATGCATTGGCTATGTAGGGTGTGTGTGAATATCCTGGTGAATCGGTGTGATTCAGGTGTCTCCCCATTCCCAAATAGAAATGTGATGTCAATACCCACCCTACCACGAGTCAGATCAGGACTCCCACCAAAGCCTCATGTAACTCTTTTTCTCTGTGTGTATGTGTGTATATATATGTATGTATGTAATCCATGGACTTTGCAATAAATGAGGCAGTACAAAATGTTGTCTGCAGGGCACTGAACAACTCTGGATTTGGTTATCTTTTATTAAAGCACAGCAGCAGAGGATTTTTTAAAAAAGTTAAAAATATCGTGTGTTGCTCTTTTTTGACAAAACAAAGAAATCCCAGAGCTCTTCAGAATACTGCAGGCAGTCTTCTAGATAGCTTCGCATTGTGGAGACCTGTAAAGGCCTACCAGGAGGCATGTATCGGAGGACCCAAAGAAACATCAAAAAGAAAGGCTGTTGGAAACCTGCAAAATTTCAAAATATGTATAAGCAAGAATACATACCACATGGCCACCTCTTAAATATTTTAATGTAAGAAACAGACAAAAGCCCCCCCAAAGGGATTATGGGGGAAAGTGCATTCCTTTTACTTTCCTCACAATAATATCCTAGATCTATTTGTCTGTAATTTGGCATGCTTAATCCATTCTGGAAGGGCTCCTGTGCCTGAAAATATCATCCACTTTGGCCAAAAGGAAAAAATGGTTGCAGCCATTTTTAGATTCCTCTTTACAGTGAGTGGGGGAAACACAGAGGTTCATTATACAGCCATGAAAGTTGCTGTGTACTATAGGTAGCATGGATTTTTCATATTCTGCCATTTTAAATAGAAAATACCCCTATGCCATTCTGCTGCTTCTCATAAGCTCATTTCAAAACAAAATCTTATAAAACTTACAGTCCTGAGCTCAGAAATGTTTGCTTAACAACCCTCTTAAATTTTCATGGCGATATACGAAACACTCAGAGAGAATACAGACTTGAAAGTCTGAAACACAATTTAAAAAATCCAGACCCCTGTTGGACTATTTTCTGTCAGTGGTCTCATAATTTGTTGAAATTAATTAAAAATCAAACATGTTCACAGAGTATCTATAATCCTATTACTGACCTTGCCCCATGCTCTGGCCTTCATCTTTCTGCTGTTTAAGCGTTTTTTTTAAATGCATGGCTGATTTTTCATTAATATAAGGAAAACTCAAGATGGCCGCCCGCCTACCGCCGCCACCGCCACCTCCTCCTACTCACCTTTGCTAAAAAGCCCTCTACCCGTTGTTCTCCCGTCCGAATTTCTCGGGGGGAGACGGAGGGGGAAAACTATATGAGGACCATACGAGGAGCCGCTGCCTGACAACGCCGGCCGTCACGGGAATCTTACCTGGGCCGAGCTCGGACGGGGAAGTGAGGCCCTGGAGGTGGGAGGTGAGGCGAGGAAAGAGTGGGTGGCGAGAGAGTCAGACGCACGGTTGAGAGACGGAGCGAGCAGCTGGGTCACGCCCGCGGCTCGCAGCTCGCGGAAAGTTTGTTGGCTTGTTTTTCTGGTTGGGAGACTGGATGGGCGCAGTGGCTGGGAGGGTTCTCACCGCTGCTGCTGTTATTGCTGCTATTGTTGTCATCTCGAGACAGCTAGCTTGTAAAGGAAAGAGACCTCGTTGGCCTCACCAACCCTTTGTTATCACTGTGGCATATGAAAGGAGAGCATTGCCGCCCAGGGAGGACGGATCTGCTGCTGCTGCTACTGCTGCTGTTGATGGATCATCGCCTTTCCCTGTGGGATTTTTGCTGCATATGACCATCTTGCAGGACTACGCCCAGCCGGCGGAGACTGCTCTCTACCGTCTGTCCCTCCTGAGGGATATATAAATCGATTGGAGGGATATATAGACTTGGAAGATCTAGTGCCACAAGAAGAGGAGAATATCATCGCACAGGGAAGGAGAGTCCTACGGCTGTTACAGCTGCTGTTGGATTGCCATCTCCACCCCCATCTTTTTTGAGGGGGTTGTTTTAAGAACAGGGGTCTGCCTGAGTGGTGGAAGCCTACATTGGGGCATGTGTCAATCAAAATGGAGTGATGAGAGAAGGGTGGAAGGCCAATGTATATCGAGGCTGGGCGGCAGATGCTGGAGGAGAGCTAGAGGCAGGTCATGTCAGGTGAGAGGAACTAGGGAGAGATGTATAATATCTGTCCCTTGTTCCGGACCTGCCCGGAGCCAACAGATAGCTGGTGGATGCCTGACTCCAGACTCTGGCCTTCGAGTGCTGCTGTGCAATGCCAGGTCTTTTGTTCAAAAATCATCACTCATCCATGATATGATACTGGATGAGGGTGCAGACCTGGCATGTATTACGGAAACCTGGCTGGATGAGGCTGCTGCTCCTATTCTAGCGGCCATGTGCCCGGCTGGGTTCTCGTATGCACAGCAGCCGAGGGTCGGTAGTCGGGGAGGAGGAGTGGCGGTTATTTACCGAGGGTCCTTGCTTCTCACCAGACCTCCTCTCTGTGAGACCAAGGTGGTAGATTGCATGTACTGGAGGTTGGGTCCAAAGGGCAGTCTAGGGATTCTGCTCGTGTACCGTCCACCCCGCTGCACGGCAGACTCCCTGGTCGAGGTGCTAGAGGTGGTCTCGGATGTGTGAGTTCAGTCCCCAAACCTTCTGGTGTTGGGGGACTTCAATGTACATTCGGAGGCCAACCTCACCGGGGCACCTCAGGACTTCCTGGAAACCATGGCTTCCTGGGAGCTGCACCTTATTTTAACGGGGCCCACCCATGTAGCCGCTCATGCACTGGACCTGGTGTTTGTCTCGGGAGAGGAGGGGAGTGATCTGAAAATTGGGGGTACATCCATCACCCCCATGTCATGGTCAGATCACATTGGGCAAGGTTTTGGAGTGGGTGGTTGCCGGCCAGCTCCAGGTGCTCTTGGATGAAACCGATTATCTGGATCCGTTTCAATTCGGTTTTCGGCCCGGTTTTGGCACTGAAACAGCCTTGGTCGCCCTGTATGATGACCTTTGTCGGGAGAGGGACAGAGGGAGTGTGTTGATTCTCCTTGATCTCTCAGTGGCGTTTGATACCATCGACCATGGTATCCTTCTGGGGAGACTCGCGGAGTTGGGAGTTGGGGGCACTGCTTGGCAGTGGCTCCGCTCCTACTTGGTGGATCGTCGCCAGAAGGTAGTACTTGGGGAACACTGCTCGACACCCTGGACTCTCCATTGTGGAGTCCCTCAGGGGTCGGTTTTGTCCCCCATGCTTTTTAACATAAGAACATAAGAAGAGCCTGCTGGATCAGGCCAGAGGCCCATCTAGTCCAGCATCCTGTTCTCACAGTGGCCAACCAGGTGCCCGGGGGAAGCCCGCAAGCAGGACCCGAGTGCAAGAACACTCTCCCCTCCCTTCCGGCAACTGGTTTTCAGAAGCATGCTGCCTCTGACTAGGGTGGCAGAGCACAGCCATCATGGCTAGTAGCCGTTGATAGCCCTGTCCTCCATGAATTTGTCTAATCTTCTTTTAAAGCCATCCAAGCTGGTGGCCATTACCGCATCTTGTGGGAGCAAATTCCATAGTTTAACTATGCGCTGAGTAAAGAAGTACTTCCTTTTGTCTGTCCTGAATCTTCCAACATTCAGCTTCTTTGAATGTCCACGAGTTCTAGTATTATGAGAGAGGGAGAAGAACTTTTCTCTATCCACTTTCTCAATGCCATGCATAATTTTATACACTTCTATCATGTCTCCTCTGACCCGCCTTTTCTCTAAACTAAAAAGCCCCAAATGCTGCAACCTTTCCTCGTAAGGGAGTCGCTCCATCCCCTTGATCATTCTGGTTGCCCTCTTCTGAACCTTTTCCAACTGTATAATATCCTTTTTGAGATGAGGCGACCAGAACTGTACACAGTATTCCAAATGCGGCCGCACCATAGATTTATACAACGGCATTAAGATATTGGCTGTTTTATTTTCAATACCTTTCCTAATTATCGCTAGCATGGAATTTGCCTTTTTCACAGCTGCCGCACACTGGGTCGACATTTTCATCATGCTGTCCACTACAACCCCGAGGTCTCTCTCCTGGTCGGTCACCGCCAGTTCAGACCCCATGAGCGTATATGTGAAATTAAGATTTTTTGCTCCAATATGCATAATTTTACACTTGTTTATATTGAATTGCATTTGCCATTTTTCCGCCCATTCACTCAGTTTGGAGAGATCTTTTTGGAGCTCTTCACAATCCCTTTTTGTTTTAACAACCCTGAACAATTTAGTGTCATCAGCAAACTTGGCACTTCACTGCTCACTCCTAATTCTAGGTCATTAATGACATCTACATGCAGCCTCTGGGTGCAGTCATCAGGAGTTTTGGAGTGCGTTGTCATCAGTATGCTGATGACACGCAGCTCTATTTCTCCTTTTCATCTTCTTCAGGTGAGGCTGTTGATGTGCTGAACCGTTGCCTGACCGCGATAACGGACTGGATGAGAGCTAATAAACTGAGACTCAATCCAGACAAGACTGAGACACTGTTGGTGAGTGCCTTCCCTGCCCAGATGGTGGATGTTTATCCTGTTCTAGATGGGGTTACACTCCCCTTGAAGGAACAGGTTCGTAGTCTGGGGGTTCTTTTCGATCCTTCCTTGTCTCTCGAGGCTCAAGTGGCCTCGGTGGCACGGAACACGTTCTACCACCTTCGGCTGGTAGCCCAGCTACGCCCCTATCTGGACAGGGATGACCTCGCCTCAGTTGTTCATGCTCTGGTAACTTCTAGATTGGATTACTGTAATGCACTCTATGTAGGGCTGCCCTTGAAGACAGTTCGGAAACTAAGCTAGTGCAAAACGCAGCAGCCAGACTGTTTACGAGGACCAGCCGGTCCGCGCATATAACACCTGTTCTGGCCCGTTTGCACTGGCTACCTATCTGTTTCCGGGCCAGATTCAAGGTGCTGGTTTTGACCTATAAAGCCTTATATGGCATGGGACCGCAATACCTTGTGGAACGCCTCTCCCGCTACGAACCTACCCGGTCACTTCGCTCAGCAGCTAAGGCCCTCCTCCGGGTACCATCTCAACGAGAAGCCCGGAGGACAGTTACTAGATCTAGGGCCTTTTCTGTAGTGGCCCCTGAATTGTGGAACAGCCTCCCCGAAGAGGTACGCCTGGCGCCTACGTTACTATCATTCCGGCGCCAGGTTAAGACCTGGCTATGCTCCCAGGCATTTTAAGGTTTAATGTTCATAACTTTTAAACTTTTATATTCTGTTTAACATACTATTTTGTTTTGTTGCTTGTGTTTATCGTTTGTAATCTGATTTTACTGTGTATTTCTGTATTTTAACCTTTTTGTACACCGCCCAGAGAGCTATTTGCTATGGGTGGTTTATAAATGAAACAAACAAACAAATAAATAAATAATAAATATCTGGTGAGAATAGATGTCTCGATGCCACGAACCCTCCGTGGGGGTGGAGGACCTATTAAGATGGTCCGTCCCAGGCGTCTGATGGATTCCTGAATGCGCTTGGGGATTCATTGGAGCATGCACACGGCCACTCGGCTGAGGCCCTAGTGGAGGAGTGGAATACCGCAATCGCCGGGCATTAGACCGGGTGGCTCCAAAACGCCCTCTCCCCCGGAATAGAGCTCAGACAGCACCGTGGTTCACCCCACAGTTGCGAGTTCTGAAGCAGGAGGTGAGACGGCTAGAGCGCCGGTGGTGGAAATCTCGCTCTGAAGATGACCGAACACATGTTAGAGCGGCTGCAACAGCCTATCATGTGGCAATAAGGGCAACAAAGAAAGATTTTTTTGCTGCCTCTATTGCATCTGCAGAGTGCTGTCCCAGGAGACTGTTCCAAGTGGTCCGAAGCCTGGTCGGTCCAGTTGCTCTGGAACCAATGGAACATGATAAGGTCTCCTGTGACGAGTTTGCTAAGCACTTTGCGGGGAAAATTGATCGTATTAAGAGTGCTATACCGTACACTGTGGACACAGTGAGTGAGCCAGAGGTGACCAATGGAGCTCCGGTGTTGTGGGATCGGTTCCAGCTTCTTCCATCCGATGAAGTGGACAAGATGCTTTCAACCTTAAAGCCAACCACCTGTTTACTTGATCCCTGCCCATCATGGTTCATTATGAGCTGTAAAGATAGACTGGGTGAGAGGATCAAGATGGTGGTAAATACAGCACTTCAAGAGGGAGTAATGCCATCAGCACTCAAGGAGACAATAATAAAACCAATCTTAAAAAAGCCCTCCTTGGATCCTCAAGATCTGAACAACTTTCACCCAGTCTCAAATTTACCATTCTTAGGCAAGGCGGTTGAACGGGTGGTGGCAAAACAGTTGCAGGCACACTTGGAGGAAGCGGATTATCTAGATCCATTTCAATCGGGCTTCAGGCCTGGACATGGGACTGAAACAGCCTTGGTTGCCTTGGTGGATGATATGAGGAGGGCATGGGATAGGGGCGAATGCACCTTCCTTGTCCTCCTTGATCTCTCAGCGGCTTTTGATACCGTTGACCACGCTATCCTCCTGGACCGCCTAAAGAGGTTGGGTACAGGGGGCACTGTATGGCAGTGGTTCCATTCCTTCCTCTTCGGTAGGTACCAAAGAGTAGCATTGGAGGAGGAGGTTTCGGATCCTTGGCCTCTCACTTGTGGGGTGCCACAGGGTTCTATCCTCTCCCCGATGCTGTTTAACATCTATATAAAGCCACTGGGGGCAATCATCAGGAGATTTGGGCTGCAGCGTCATCAGTATGCGGATGACACGCAGCTCTATCTCTCATTTAAATCTTCACTAAGGTTGGCTGTAGAAATCCTGTCCAAGTGTCTGGAGTCGGTGAGTGGCTGGATGGGAAGGAATAAGCTGAAGCTGAACCTGGATAAGACCGAGGTACTGTTTGTGGGAGACAAGGGAAGGTTGGGGGATGTGGACCTGGTGCTCAATGGGGTACGTTTGCCCCTGAAAGACCAGGTCCGCAGCCTGGGAGTCATTTTGGACAGAGACGATGGTGTCGGGTGGAAGGGTTTGGATTTGTTAGGCACTGGGGAACATTTTGGGACAAGCCGGGCCTGTACAAAAGGGACAGGCTCCACTTGAACCAGAATGGAACCAGACTGCTGGCGCTTAACATTAAAAAGGTAGCAGAGCAGCTTTTAAACTGACTGAGGGGGGAAACCCGACAGGAGCTGAGGAAGGTCCGGTTTGGAATAAACCTCCCCCCTGGGATAAAAACCAAAGAAATGATGAAATTTTAAAAGGGGTAGGCCTAGAAATAGGCATTGTGAGAGCAGGGGCACAGGATATAAATTCAGAAGAGTAAATTACCACAGGCCAAACCACAAGTGCCAAAGACACTTGAAGAGAGACGCTGCTTACAAGTGCCTGTACGCTAATGCTAGGAGCCTGCGAACCAAGATGGGAGAACCGGAGTGCTTGGTCTTAGAGGAGAGCATTGATATAGTGAGCATAACGGAGACATGGTGGAATGGAGAAAACCAGTGGGATACGGTTATCCCTGGATATAAACTATATCGGAAGGACAGGGAAGGACGTATTGGTGGCGGAGTCGCTCTATACGTGAAAGAAGGCATTGAATCCAGCAAGCTCGAAACCCCAAAAGAGGCGGACTCCTCCACAGAATCGTTGTGGGTGTTGATACCATGCCCCAGGAGGGACTTAATACTGGGAACGATCTATCGTCCCCCTGATCAAAATGCTCAGGGAGACCTTGAGATGAGATATGAAATTGAGGAAGCATCCAAACTAGGAAATGTGGTAGTAATGGGTGACTTCAACTACCCGGACATAGACTGGCCGCATATGTGTTCCAGTCATGACAAAGAAGCAAAGTTTCTAGATATTCTAAATGACTATTCCCTAGACCAGTTGGTCATGGAACCGACCAGAGGGACGGCAACCCTGGACTTAATCCTCAGTGGGGACCGGGACCTGGTGCGAGATGTAAGTGTTGTTGAACCGATAGGGAGCAGTGACCACAGTGCTATTAAATTAAACATACATGTAACTGGCCAATTGCCAAGAAAATCCAACACGGTCACATTTGACTTCAAAAGAGGAAACTTCACAAAAATTAGGGGATTGGTAAAAAGAAAGCTGAAAAACAAAGTCCAGAGGGCCACATCACTCGAAAATGCTTGGAAGTTGTTAAAAAACACTATATTAGAAGCTCAACTGGAGTCCATACCGCAGATCAGAAAAGGTACCGCCAGGGCCAAGAAGATGCCAGCATGGTTAACGAGCAAAGTCAAGGAAGCTCTTAGAGGCAAAAAGTCTTCCTTCAGACAATGGAAGTCTTGTCCGAATGAAGAAAATAAAAAGGAACACAAACTCTGGCAAAAGAAATGCAAGAAGACAATAAGGGATGCTAAAAAAGAATTTGAGGAGCACATTGCTAAGAGCATAAAAACCAACAACAAAATATTCTATAAATACATTCAAACCAGGAGACCATCTAGGGAGGCGATTGGACCCTTGGATGATAAGGGAGTCAAAGATGTACTACGATAAGGAGATTGCAGAGAAGCTAAATGAATTCTTTGCATCTGTCTTCACAGTGGAAGATATAGGGCAGATCCCTGAACCTGAACTAACATTTGCAGGAAGGGATTCTGAGGAACTGAGACAAATAGTGGTAACGAGAGAGGAAGTTTTAGGCTTAATGGACAATATAAAAACTGACAAATCACCGGGCCCGGATGGCATCCACCCGAGAGTTCTCAAAGAACTCAAATGTGAAATTGCTGATCTGCTAACTAAAATATGTAACTTGTCCCTCGGGTCCTCCTCCATGCCTGAGGACTGGAAAGTGGCCGATGTAACGCCAATCTTCAAAAAGGGATCTAGGAGGGATCCCGGAAATTACAGACCAGTTAGCTTAACTTCTGTCCCTGGAAAACTGGTAGAAAGTATTATTAAAGCTAGATTAACTAAGCACATAGAAGAACAAGCCTTGCTGAAGCAGAGCCAGCATGGCTTCTGCAAGGGAAAGTCCTGTCTCAGTAACCTATTGGAATTCTTTGAGAGTGTCAACAAGCATATAAATAGAGGTGATCCAGTGGACATAGTGTACTTAGACTTTCAAAAAGCATTTGACAAGGTACCTCACCAAAGACTTCTGAGGAAGCTTAGCAGTCATGGAATAAGAGGAGAGGTCCTCTTGTGGATAAGGAATTGGTTAAGAAGCAGAAAGCAGAGAGTAGGAATCAACGGACAGTTCTCCCAATGGAGGGCTGTAGAAAGTGGAGTCCCTCAAGGATCGGTATTGGGACCTGTACTTTTCAACTTGTTCATTAATGACCTAGAATTAGGAGTGAGCAGTGAAGTGGCCAAGTTTGCTGACGATACTAAATTGTTCAGGGTTGTCAAAACAAAAAGGGATTGCAGAGCTCCAAAAAGACCTCTCCAAACTGAGTGAATGGGCGGAAAAATGGCAAATGCAATTCAACACAAACATGTGTAAAATTATGCATATTGGAGCAAAAAATCTTAATTTCACATATACGCTCATGGAATCTGAACTGGCGGTGACCGACCAGGAGACAGACCTCGGGGTTGTAGTGGACAGCACGATGAAAATGTCGACCCAGTGTGCGGCAGCTGTGAAAAAGGCAAATTCCATGCTAGCGATAATTAGGAAAGGTATTGAAAATAGAACAGCCAATATCTTAATGCCGTTGTATAAATCTATGGTGCGGCCGCATTTGGAATACTGTGTACAGTTCTGGTCGCCTCATCTCAAAAAGGATATTATAGAGTTGGAAAATATTCAGAAGAGGACAACCAGAATGATCAAGGGGATGGAGCGACTCCCTTACGAGGAAAGGTTGCAGCATTTGGGGCTTTTTAGTTTAGAGAAAAGGCAGGTCAGAGGAGACATGATAGAAGTGTATAAAATTATGCATGGCATTGAGAAAGTGGATAGAGAAAAGTTTTTCTCCCTCTCTCACAATACGAGAACTCGTGGACATCAAAGAAGCTGAATGTTGGAAGATTCAGGACAGACAAAAGGAAGTACTTCTTTACTCAGCGCATAGTTAAACTATGGAATTTGCTCCCACAAGATGCAGTAATGGCCACCAGCTTGGATGGCTTTAAAAGAAGATTAGACAAATTCATGGAGGACAGGGCTATCAATGGCTACTAGCTGTGATGGCTGTGCTCTGCCACCCTAGTCAGAGGCAGCATGCTTCTGAAAACCAGTTGCCAGAAGCCTCAGGAGAGGAGAGTGTTCTTGCACTCAGGTCCTGGTTGCGGGCTTCCCCCAGGCACCTGGTTGGCCACTGTGAGAACAGGATGCTGGACTAGATGGGCCACTGGCCTGATCCAGCAGGCTCTTCTTATGTTCTTATGCTGTTCTTCAAACTTGGGTCCCCAGATGTTCTTGGAATACAACTCCCAACATCTCCAGCCAGTTTAGCCACTGGTCAAGGCATCATGGGAGTTGTAGTCCAACAACATCTGGGTACCCAAAGTTGAAGAGCACTGTGTCTGCACTGTGCTATAGTAGTTCTAAATACCTATCAGGAAGAAGGGATATATGTGTAAAATGATGTAAATAAGTATCCATATATCTTGCAAACCATCACACCATAACAAGATGCATGTGTAGGAGGACTTTGCCGATGTTAAGGTGAGGCTAAGGAGTGAATTGCACATGAATGTTCATACATAGACATCACAGATCGAGCACTACAGGTAAGGCTTTTAAATGAAAACAGTTCCATACATTGAGCAGAGTGCCTTAGAATGCTTACATTCAAAAAGATTATGCTTGAAGTGCTATGAAACCCCTATATGTGGTATTTGATCTGTTATATTTCATTTGCACATATGAAAGTCATCACTTAATACTGCAGACATCAAATAAGGAACATGCATGTGCAAGCCATTACTTAGACTCACCCTCCTACATTTCACACTCACCATTTTCTAGGAGAGGTGAAGTGGCTCTCAGAAGAGATGGATATTTACCAGGGATGTATTGGGGGAGGGGAAAGATGTGGCTTAGTGATAGCATCCTGTAGTTTTTACCTAAATTGTTTACTTATGAAACACCTTCTGGGATGCTGTGCCTCAGCTTTTTAAAGGATCTTTTGAAATATAGTAAAATACTATAATAAAAGTTATATCTGAGCTGGCTCACGTATTATACCACTCCGCACTCAGGTAAAAAATCATGGTACAGCTGAATCACATCTCATCCCATGTTTCTGTGATAACATGAAATTAGTGACAAGACGTTGTTCTGTTGGCCTTTCCCCATCCAAGATACACACCGTTTCATTGACTGCTGATTTTAGGGGGACAAGGAAGTGCTTATACAATAGCACACTTTTTAAAAAAAATTGTACTTCTGAATTTTGCATACATCTCCTGGGATCCTGTTACTCCTAGTACTTGAACTCTATATTTTCTCTCAATAAGTAGCACACAATTTCATTATTAGTCTTCTTCTCAAGTAATATTTCTGATGCTTCAAATCTTTCTTACTCACACCTCCTTTCCCTGCGTGTCAACAACTGAACTGCTTAGGGTTTCGGTTGTTCTTTGGTTTTTTGGTTGTAAGGTTAATATAGGCCTTCTAAACTAGCACAGTGCTATCAAATCCAATATGTTGCCTATGATTTCAGCCTCTTTCCAACTTTGCAGATCTTTTTCAAAGAAAAAAGGTTCTAAGTTCAAGCAGTCATTAAGCATATGCCTCAGCGATTACCAGAATGACAACCCTGTCATACAAGAAAGTGAGTGACAATAGTTGCTATGGGTTTCCTAGCTCACCTAATCGGATTTCTTTAGAGCCTGTATAATTATTGTCATTAGGCTGAACTTCAAATGGCATGACAGATTTATTTAAAAGCTAAAAATAACGTCCAACAGCAGATCATTCTATTATTTCATCATTTTTTCTCCCTTCAAAATATCTGCACAGAGAGACAGGCAACATCACTATAAAATTCTTCAGAAATCAGTGTGATATTTTAGAAACAGGCTGGTTGACCTAGTTCTGAGTTAAGCATAGATAACAAAGCTCACTAAGGGAGAATGTGAGTATCTTCCTCCTTTTTCAGTTGTTTTCCGTATGTACCTTCAGGAAGGAGGTGAATAGGTATGGGGAGGAGGGGGTGTTCATTTACAGTTAGAGACATCTGAGGCCTGTAGTCAAAAATTTGGCCAGTAAATTATCATCAGTGAGTAAAATCCAACACCACCCAGCTGCAAACTACCACTTTGAGCATCCTAGAGTCTCTCAGCATTTAAAAAAAAAACTTTGTATATGCCAATGTTGGAACCTGCTCTCAAAGAAAGGAATTCCTTTAGGGGGTGAAGGGGAATTCTGTGGTCCAAGGAATGGAGTAGGGAACAGGACATTTATTTATTTATTTATGTGATTTCTATCCCACCCTGGGACCCAGGTGTAAGCTGTCTTGGTTGATTTCTGAGTGCTCTCTTACCCACTACCATCCCTCCTTTTCCATCTGGAGATGAAATGAATAGCATGAACTCTCTCACTTCCATATCTGAGATAAGTGGGGAATTTGAAGAGACCTCTCCTCCTCAAAGCAGTGACGAGAGAGGGAACTCACATGGGAGATGTTTGTCTAAAACGCCATTTGTGTATATCATCAAGCAAATAGTAATGTTTTCATTTTATAAAATAAATTGAAAATGCATTGTAATGGTGAAATTGATATTAATGTTTGCAGTTTCTTGTGCTACTAAAAACAAAGGTGCAAGTGGATAGGTAATTCAGAAAAGCAGGGTTGCACACTTTATCATGGGATTTCATCTAGTCTAGTTGCAGGATGGTATGGAGCAGTGTTTAGAATAGGCAAACGGCAGTTTCTTCTTCACTAGCTAAAGGAGAGTGTGGTAATATTTAAACTGGAAAATGAACAATTAGAGAATGGTAGTAATTAAGTGAAGCATGATTGTAATTAACTGGTGATTCCCAAGTGATTATTAAAGCATTTTTAAATTCATGTCTGATTTCAGCCATAATTGTCCCTCTTTAGGTGTTTAAATTAGCATAGCAAGAATGATAGTATTATCACCAGTGACCACTGTCGTGCATGAGGCACTCATATTTTGACTCAGCATAGAACTGCTACTGCTTTCTGACACCTCTACTTACAGGCATTTTACCTCTGTGCTCATGCCTGTACCTTCATGCATCTGACAAATCATATTCTAGTTCACAAATCATTTTTGTTACTATAAACTTGTTAGTCTTTAAGAGGACACATTAACAAAAGCAAAAACATTTAAATAATATGTAGTTAACAATATATATTTAAGGTTACGCGTACTCAGATCAGACTCTGTGGCCCAACCGTCTAAGCAGATGCTCATTAAGCAGTGGGAAGTTCAAGCATACTGTAATCCATCACATCACATGCAGCAGAGCAAGGACATTTCTGTGTTCTCTAGCCATAGCACACACTGGTCCCAGTTCTACTTTCCCTGTGGAAATGCCATGTCTGAAGTCAGTTTATGTGCATAATTTCCACACAGTATAGGCTCAGTCATGCAATTGATTCCTTGGCTATTTTCATTGCCTACATTGCCTTGTATTTTACATGTAGGCCAACTTCAAATATGTCATCACCACATGGATATGGGGATGGTGGCGATGGGAAGCACAGATGCGGCCTCACTCTGCTAGATCAGCTGGTAAATATCATCTGGACTAGTCCACTGAATTCAGGAGGAGAGTGCAAAACAGCAGTCTGTATGGTCTGCAGTGGATTAACTAAGGGACTTTCTAGAACTAGTGTGTTCTGAGCCAGAACACCAACTATCCACCATCTACATGTTCAAGATACCTGAAGAAGGAAAGGATCTGTGAACTTGTACAATTGCAAATCCCCACCTCCCCCAAAATGAATTTTTGTTCAAGTGCAAGAATATAAGCAAAAAAAAACCACCCTTGTGTTTTTTGAAGGAAAGCAGATTATGATTATAAGGCTCTGAGAAATAAATAATAAAAATGTGAGGGTTTAAAAAATATGTATGTATACCACATTTTCTTTCTCAACAACAGCACCTGGTCACGTTACTTGTGTGGGTCAATGCCTATGCAGTAGTACAAGATATGATATCTATACCTTGCAGTGACACAGCGAAAGAAGGAATCACACTTGGTTTTCAGGGAGAACCCTCCTATGCCATCTAAACAAACTCTGAATTTGTTTTCTTTATTTTCATTCAGTGACTGTCAGACTATTATGCTCTCTGAATTTTGATTTCCTGTTTATGGTACTTAAACTTAAATGGGAACCTCTTTCTTCTGTTCATTGGGTCTTCATAATCCTGACCTTTATAACCTCCATGAATTTATATTGTCACATATCTACCCACTATGGTTGCTAGGCATAACCACTATGAAAAGCATCCTTGATTTAAACACATGCTGCCTCGATATTTATGCAGACAAAGTATTAAAAGACGTTGTAAAGAGAAAAAAAGGGAAAATAAAAATCCATTGTGTTAGTATGAGTGTTTTGAACTGCCTTCATTACTGCTCTCTTCCCCTTAAGTTTCACTGAAACATTGGGTGCTTTCCATGCACAATGCACTATAGTCTCCAATTCAAGACTGTCAGCACTTCAGAATTAAGTAACAATGTTTACAGTTCGCAGAAGCAGAAGTCACAGCTCTTTCAGTTTTAAAAATAGTCCTCATTGCATTCTGTAGATCTCTGTCTGGGAAATTCACCAGAACTTTGATGATAATTTATGCTGTCAGTCCATTAAGTTGATTTTTATGGCAGGAGAAATACAACTTGTGCCCATTTGTGTAAAGTGTGAAGACTGCTCCAGATCTCCACAAATGCCATTTGATACATGCCCTTTTTTATGACTGACCTTGAGGGGAGTTCAGTTTTGTAATTTATGGCAATACCATCTAGGAAGACCCATTTTCAAGATTCACTGTCATTTAGCGCTAAACAATTGTTCCTGACTCCAAAGACAATCTGAGTTCTTGACAGGGCAATCCCTTAAAAAATATTGCCTGACCGCCCAGGTGTCCTTTCCAATTATCTGGAGTAGAAATTAATACTTTTAAAAGCTGCTAGTTTTTGAAAGGTTATTACAATTTATTCCAATGCTTTCTTTTGCACATTATGATGAACTGGTTTATTACACTGCTATCTTCCATGTCAGCTTTTTAGGAGATTGAGCTGTAATGTTGAAGCATTAGAGTGAATGGCAAACATATCTTACAGTTGGTTAATATATTTTTTTCTAGAAAAGTGTACTCTGTTTTTAATAACAGGTAATTTTATGTTTGTGAATTCTCCACCACTGTTGTCAACCATTGTTTATTTCCATATGCTAAAGACCTGTGAACTTTATTATAAAATGTTAACAATGACTTGAACAAATTCTAGTGCTAGATACTACAAGTAGATTGGCTGGACATATCACAATACCAATTGGTAGTGAACATTTAGAAAAGTTTTAAGGTCTTGAGCTTTTTAGTTTAGATCAGTGGTTCCCAACCTGGGGGCCATGAAGTAATCCAGAGGGGGCCGTGAACAGTAAAGAAATGAATTATTTATTAATTTTTTTACAAAAGTCTTCACACTGTCTGCTCCCCACTACCACTTCAGATAACGCCTGCCCCTTGCTCCAAATGAGAGGGGTGGACTTTTGCTGAAGTGCCAGAGCATGTTTCAGGCACATCGAGGGCAGGCATCTGCCTATAAAACATGTGGCAGACACCAAAGGAGGCTGAGGGTAGAGCTACCAGGAAGAAGAAAGGATTACTATTGCCAGCTCCCGTCTCCTCTCACTACTGCTGCTGATGACACCCTTGCTCAGAATGAGAGGAGAGAGCTTTTCTTGAAGCAAAAAGAAGCAAGGCTTCAAGGAAAGGCTGCTTTCCCCTTCCTTCCTGGCAGCCAGCCTGCCTGCCTTTCTTGGCTCCTGCTTTGTAGCCACCTCCTTTTAAAAAATATTCTTATTTGGGAGGGCACCCAGATCTCACCTTCAGCCGAGATGGAGCCAAGGAGCAGTTAGGAAGGTCAGGACTTGCTCGTCCCCCATCTCTGAGGCTAAGTGTGTGTGCCAGTGCCCTGCTTTCTTCCACCTACACTCTACCACCCCCCAATCTCTCTACAAGATGCTACAACAGTTGAGGGCTTCACACCCCCACGCGCCCAAATACATGCATGCCTGCAGATGCTTGCAGGAGGGGCAGATATATTTATTTATGTTCGTGTGCTGATCTGTTTTCTGCCCCACTTTCATTCCCCAAGTGCACTCTAACCAAGTAATCAGTTCTGGTGATCATCCCAAGACCTGAAAGCATTAACCACCCTCCTCAGTCTATCCATACTTTTGGCTTCACAGTCTACCATCCCCACCACTACCACTCTGCTGCTTCTTGATTTATTATTGTTGTTGTTGTTGTTAAAAAGCTCAGTAGGTTGGCTGAGGCTGGGGTCTACATACTGCAGCTGAAATGTATTTATTTATGTAATTATTATTGCATTTATATCCCACCTTTCCTCCAAGTTGCTCAAGGTGGTGCACATGGTTTCCCCCCTTTCCATTTTATCCTTACACCAACCCTGTGAGGTCAGGCTGAGAGACTGTGTCTGGCTCAAGGTCACCCAGTGGGCTTCATGGTTGGGTGGGGATTTGAACCTGGATCTTAGTCCAACACTGTAACCCACTGGTATTGGGAGACAGGACTGTACATCTTCAGACTGTGGGGGAGGGGAGGGGGATACCAATTTGATGAACCTTTGCATTAAGCAAAGAAAGCAACACCTCCCTGTCTGCAGGGAGCTTTTTATGGAAAGGGATATTTGGAGATGTGATTTTGCCACACACCATTTTTTTTCAATTAACAGACACTAAAATTACAATTAGCGGCGGGAGAGTCACGAAATTTTTTGAGCTTTCAAAGTGGGTCCTGTACTCATAAATGTTGGGAACCACTGATTTAGATGAAAGGTGAGTAAGGTGGGACATAACAGAGGTGTATAAAATTATGCATGAAGTGGAGAAAGAGATAGAGAATTTTTATCCCTCTCTCATAATGAAACTGAACATTAGAAGATTGAGGGCTACAAAGACAACATTCACATGTAACATTAAGCCAAACCATAGCATAGTGTGAATGTGTGAATGTGCAGGCTCCCAGAGAGGAAATCACATACACTGTGCTCCTCCCTGCTCATTTTAGTTCTTCAGTGTGGCATAGCACCTAAGCCAAGGTTTGGCATAGTGTGCCATCAACATACAGGCTCATGGTTAAGCTCTTATCCATTAATTATAGTCAATCTTTATTAATATGGTCCTGGTAAGCCTTACCATGATGTGTGAACCAGGCCAAACAGAGGTACTGCTTCACACAGACCACTCTCATCAGATGTAGTAATGGCCATCAACTTGGATGGTTTTTTAAAAGGATCATACCAATTCATGGAGGTTAAGGTTTTCAATGGCTTCATGATGACTATATTCCTTCTAGTATCAGAATGCCTGTTGCTGAGGATGCCTCTTAACACCAGTGGCTAAGAGTACAAATGGGGAGAGGGCTGTTGTGCTCATGCTCTGCTTCTGGCTTCCCATAAGCATCTGGTTAGCCATTGTGAGAAAAGAATGCTGGACTAGATAAATGTTTGGTCTGATCCAGCTGGGCTCTTGTTAAGTTCTTAAATTATACAGCCACTCTTAGCCAGCGTGGATTTTTCACATTCCGCAATGTTAAGTTGGACATATCACAATACCAATTGGTAGTGAACATGTTATGGAAAGGGGGGAAACCATGTGCGCATGTTACCAAATTCTTCCAAGCTACACAGCAAGTGGATTGGACTGTGAAAGACCAACCCAAATTGTGTTTGCATTTTGACAAATTTGTAGGGCAGCCCAATATCTCAGAGAGGAGGTCAGGTCTCAGTGCATCACTATAGCTGCCCAATTCCGCTGCTTTTTAAAGTTTGATAGAAATATCTGTGGGCTATAGGTATGTTTTTAAACCGCAAGGTTTTTTGCCTGTTAGTGAATTATGAATTGCATTTTCAGCATTAATGTAGTACCTGAAGCATTTCCAGAGTGAATGAAATATTTCTGTCTCCGTTTTTAATTTAAAATCAAGGGAGGAAAATTGTTCTCTAGTAAAACGTTTATTTTTCTCTGTAATAAATGTTGTTGTTTTTATCTCAAAAGACTTTCTGAGTCAAATATGCTGTAATTACTATTTTAAATGTTAGTAATGGAATGTTCCTTGCAATTTATGCTGAAAGAAACACAAACTGCAGTTAATCTGTATGTTCAGTTAAAGTCTTAAGTCCAACTATGAGTGGTACCTAGAAAAGGTCAGAAATAATTGAAATAATAACTTAGAACATTGATCTTGCTATGTGTTCTCTTTAACTTTTTCTATTGACACTTGCTAAGACAGGAGAACAGGAATCAAGGAGTGGTTCCAACACCAAAAGTAACTGTGTACACAAGGAAGGACATAGAGACACTGCAGTATAATTGATATTAATAACACTGTGTTTGTGATCATGTCAACCCTCTGAATGTTCTCTGCTTTCAAGAGCAGAACAAACATTCAGATACAAGCTCCTTTTGTTGCACAAATACACCTTACAGGCAGCCTATGTTGCCCAGCAATGTCCCGCATTTTTTTTATAATTCAAGCAGTTCTGAAATTTAGCATTTGGAACTATTTCAAAAAGACAGCTTCCTGTAGGGAAATGGTATCTATTACAAAAAGTTACAGGTTAATGCCAATGAGGCCTCAATGTTATTTTTCAAACAAGCACAAAGAACTTTGGAATGAAGCCCAGAATACTAAGCATGCATATTTCTTTCTTTATTTTTTAATATTCTTTCCGTGCAAAAATGCTATATTTGTTTCTCATTTAACTCACTAATGGCAAGTTCACTGACCCAAATGCGGGCCCACATCCTTGGACTCTTTGGCCTGGGGAAGACCTGCCAACTACCAGTCAGTGGCCAGCAGCCAGCTTTGTGCATCCTCCATCACACAATGCCACCACAAGCACTCAAGAAGCACTTTTCCTGTAGCTACCACATTACATAAAGCAATGTGAATATATGGCAGATGTGTGTACAACTTAGGGATGAGTGAGAATTTTGATTCCATTTGTATTTCAAGCCGAATCTATCAAATTCGCAGTTTCTGAAACAATATAAGAACATAAGAAGAGCCTGCTGGATCAGGCCAGTGGCCCATCTAGTCCAGCATCCTGTTCTCACAGTGGCCAACCAGGTGCCTGGGGGAAGCCCGCAAGCAGGACCCGAGTGCAAGAACACTCTCCCCTCCTGATGCTTCCGGCAACTGGTTTTCAGAAGCATGCTGCCTCTGACTAGGGTGGCAGAGCACAGCCATCATGGCTAGTAGCCGTTGATAGCCCTGTCCTCCATGAATTTGTCTAATCTTCTTTTAAAGCCATCCAAGCTGGTGGCCATTACTGCATCTTGTGGGAGCAAATTCCATAGTTTAACTATGCGCTGAGTAAAGAAGTACTTCCTTTTGTCTGTCCTGAATCTTCCAACATTCAGCTTCTTTGAATGTCCACGAGTTCTAGTATTATGAGAGAGGGAGAAGAACTTTTCTCTATCCACTTTCTCAATGCCATGCATAATTTTATACACTTCTATCATGTCTCCTCTGACCCGCCTTTTCTCTAAACTAAAAAGCCCCGGTGACTTCCGGGAAGGGTGACTTAGCCTGTGCCTGCTTTTGAGACGGGCTCCTGCCTCAAAAGAAGCTTATTCAGATATATCAGTCAGATTTTTTTTTTTTTTTGACTGATTAAACTTCTCCCGGGTAGGGAGAAACGAAGAGATTAACCTCAAAGCCTATTTTTGTTGGGACGACCAGATCTCATTAATTTATGGGACGAGGTCCAGCCGACGAAGGTGGGACGGATTTTCAACAACAAGCTCTATCTGATAAAGCGAACGTTCATCTTATCTTCTAAGAGAGAACGCACTAACAGGCAAGCACCCTTCTTTCTATATTTTTCTTTTACTTGACTTAAATTGTTGCTGTTTAAAAGAGATTTGCCAGATTGATCGGTTTTTGACATCTCACTGGGGAGCCATAACTTCTCTCTGCTATTCACTAATTAATAGCTTATCTCTGTTTTTGTTGCAAAAAGCTGTCCTGGATTTGCATTCTAAAGATATACACAGAAGAGGGATTTCTATTCCAGATTTTTATTTTGAAGAATATTATATTGTCTGTGACTACTCTCTTTTTGGTCTATTTTATTTTGACGAATCTGTTTCCTGACGACCGCCATTAATTGTTTCGATCCTGGGAACTGCATTTTGTTTACTTAAGCATGGAGAGATAAGGCTGTCTGCTCTGTTTATACTGTGATGTCACCAAGTTTGGAGTATTAACCCAATTGTTGCTGAAATAAGAAGTGGTTTTCCTATATTTTTCTTTTAAAATGGCAATTAAGAAAGTGGCTGAGAATCTGGAAATAACTATGTTTCAGAAAATAATGGATGAGATTGAGATAACGAAACAAAACCTGCGACAGGGTTGTAAGGAGCTGAAAATTGAATTGAGTAAAATGAAGCAGGAGATTAAAGATATAGGGGTCCCTGTGAGAGAGGTGACCCTGGAAGGGGTCCCTGTGAGAGAGGAGACCCCGGAGATTGGAACAAACGTGGAACAGGAAAAAGATTTGGAGTCTATGGACTTTAGAAACAAAATCTATTGTTTGGAGACACAGGAGATTAAAGACATAGGGGTCCTTGTGAGAGAGGAGACCCTGGAGACTGGAACAGGGGTCCCTGTGAGAGAGGAGACCCTGGAGACTGGAACAGGGGTCCCTGTGAGAGAGGAGATCCCGGAGATTGGAACAAACGTGGAACAGGAACAAGATTTGGAGTCTATGGACTTTAGAAATAAAATCTATTGTTTGGAACTCAATGTTATCTCTGAAGAAATTAATGAAGATTCTAGAGATAAAGTTATCAATGGCATGGATAATCTTCTGGACTGGATTGATGTGATGGAGCCCAATATAGAGAAAATCTATGGAATTAACTGCAGCCATGTGACAATGGAAAAACTTTCAAGAGATGACCCAGTGTATTTTGAAAAAAAGAACAGAGATATGATTTTACAGCAGTATTTCAGCAACCTATTCAGAATGGATGGCAAGAAAATATTTGGGATAGAGGTAATTCCCATCAGACTCTTACTATATGACTATGGTTTTGACAGCAAGATTATTATGGAATACTGATAATGGAAGATTGGATACTGAAATTACTGGACTTAACAAGACTACTGAAGATGGAAGATGGAAAATGGAACTAATAGGGATAATAGAACAATGGCTACTGAAATTACTGAACCTAACAGATTCTGATGTGATGGATTAATTGAAATGTTTATTTTGACTATGGTTATGACAATAAGATTATCATAATTAGTAATGAGATGGATTAATCGATATGCTTATCTGGAAAAAAAAATTGATAGATATATTTCTTAAAGAATTGAAACCTCTCTTTGACTTTTTGTGGAAAGAATAAAGTAATGTTTATGAGATTTGATGATTAAGTAAGATAACTACTGGAGGAAAGTGATTTTATAATATGACTTAAGAGACAGGATTGTTATATATTATAGACTTATAACTGATTTGATCTTTGACAAATGGGAAGTCAATATTTTACTCTTTATTTTTTTTTTTTGTTTTTTTTTTTCTTTTTTTTTTTTTTTGTTTAACTATTTTTGATTTTGTTTTTTGTCTTTGAATGTTTTATGATTTCGTCTTGTATGTTTTATGAAAATCTGAATAAAAATTATTGAAAAAAAAAAAATAAACTAAAAAGCCCCAAATGCTGCAACCTTTCCTCGTAAGGGAGTCGCTCCATCCCCTTGATCATTCTGGTTGCCCTCTTCTGAACCTTTTCCAACTGTATAATATCCTTTTTGAGATGAGGCGACCAGAACTGTACACAGTATTCCAAATGCGGCCGCACCATAGATTTATACAACGGCATTAAGATATTGGCTGTTCTATTTTCAATACCTTTCCTAATTATCGCTAGCATGGAATTTGCCTTTTTCACAGCTGCCGCAGACTGGGTCGACATTTTCATCGTGCTGTCCACTACAACCCCGAGGTCTGTCTCCTGGTCGGTCACCGCCAGTTCAGATTCCATGAGCGTATATGTGAAAGTAAGATTTTTTGCTCCAATATGCATAATTTTACACATGTTTGTGTTGAATTGCATTTGCCATTTTTCCGCCCATTCACTCAGTTTGGAGAGGTCTTTTTGGAGCTCTGCAATCCCTTTTTGTTTTGACAACCCTGAACAATTTAGTATCGTCAGCAAACTTGGCCACTTCACTGCTCACTCCTAATTCTAGGTCATTAATGAACAAGTTGAAAAGTACAGGTCCCAATACCGATCCTTGAGGGACTCCACTTTCTACAGCCCTCCATTGGGAGAACTGTCCGTTGATTCCTACTCTCTGCTTTCTGCTTCTTAACCAATTCCTTATCCACAAGAGGACCTCTCCTCTTATTCCATGACTGCTAAGCTTCCTCAGAAGCCTTTGGTGAGGTACCTTGTCAAACGCTTTTTGAAAGTCTAAGTACACTATGTCCACTGGATCACCTCTATCTATATGCTTGTTGACACTCTCAAAGAATTCTAATAGGTTACTGAGACAGGACTTTCCCTTGCAGAAGCCATGCTGGCTCTGCTTCAGCAAGGCTTGTTCTTCTATGTGCTTAGTTAATCTAGCTTTAATAATACTTTCTACCAGTTTTCCAGGGACAGAAGTTAAGCTAACTGGTCTGTAATTTCCGGGATCCCCTCTGGATCCCTTTTTGAAGATTGGCGTTACATTTGCCACTTTCCAGTCCTCAGGCACGGAGGAGGACCCAAGGGACAAGTTACATATTTTAGTTAGCAGATCAGCAATTTCACATCTGAGTTCTTTGAGAACTCTCGGGTGGATGCCATCTGGGCCAGGTGATTTGTCAGTTTTTATATTGTCCATTAAGCTTAGAACTTCCTCTCTCGTTACCACTATTTGTCTCAGTTCCTCAGAATCCCTTCCTGCAAATGTTAGTTCAGGTTCAGGGATCTGCCCTATATCTTCCACTGTGAAGACAGATGCAAAGAATTCATTTAGCTTCTCTGCAATCTCCTTATCGTTCTTTAGTACACCTTTGACTCCCTTATCATCCAAGGGTCCAATCGTCTCCCTAGATGGTCTCCTGCTTTGAATGTATTTATAGAATTTTTTGTTGTTGGTTTTTATATTCTTAGCAATGTGCTCCTCAAATTCTTTTTTAGCATCCCTTATTGTCTTCTTGCATTTCTTTTGCCAAAGTTTGTGTTCTTTTTTATTTTCTTCATTTGGACAAGACTTCCATTTTTTGAAGGAAGACTTTTTGCCTCTAAGAGCTTCCTTGACTTTGCTCGTTAACCATGCTGGCATCTTCTTGGCCCTGGCGGTACCTTTTCTGATCTGCGGTATGCACTCCAGTTGAGCTTCTAATATAGTGTTTTTAAACAACTTCCAAGCATTTTCGAGTGATGTGACCCTCTGGACTTTGTTTTTCAGCTTTCTTTTTACCAATCCCCTCATTTTTGTGAAGTTTCCTCTTTTGAAGTCAAATGTGACCGTGTTGGATTTTCTTGGCAATTGGCCAGTTACATGTATGTTTAATTTAATAGCACTGTGGTCACTGCTCCCAATCGGTTCAACAACACTTACATCTCGCACCAGGTCCCGGTCCCCACTGAGGATTAAGTCCAGGGTTGCCATCCCTCTGGTCGGTTCCATGACCAACTGGTCTAGGGAATAGTCATTTAGAATATCTAGAAACTTTGCTTCTTTGTCATGACTGGAACACATATGCAGCCAGTCTATGTCCGGGTAGTTGAAGTCACCCATTACTACCACATTTCCTAGTTTGGATGCTTCCTCAATTTCATATCTCATCTCAAGGTCTCCCAGAGCATTTTGATCATTCTCAATATGAGAACCGAAACACAGCCATCCTTTGAAATTTGCACTTATTCTAATTTTGCAATGCAGTTTGGCAACCAAACAATGTTTACAAAAATGCATATGTTAGGGGAAAGTATCCATAAAAATGAATATATGAGTGAAAATAACACATATGCATTATATTAGAAATTGCTTGCAAAAAATGTGACCATTAGTGAAAACTGCCTACAAAAATGTGTTAATTAGGAGAAAATTGCACTAAATTTTCATGAGAATTTTTTTTAAAAAATCACAAATTGCTGCAGAATGTGGAGAATTGAATTTTAAGACTGGAGAAATGAGAAACTGAGAGAATAGAAATTGACAGACCTTGCCATCCCTAATGCAACTTGGCTTAGTTTTTCAAACAGTGCCAAATTCACAACTTAAGTTCCACTGAGTCTGTACAAAGAATCATCTTCTCCCAAGGCTAGCTCTACTCCATCACCATCAATTGGATCCTATAGTAGCTAACTATCATAAAACAAAAGAATATGGTTTTCAGTAGAACCATTTTTTCTTTTTATTTAAAAATAAGTTCTAAACCACTTAATATTTGAAAATATGTAAGTGGTATACTAAATTGCAACTTAAAAATAATATAATAATATAATAAAATTGAGAGACAACATAAAACCCAGTAAAACAGTATTATAAAAATAGAAATTCAGTGATACTAGGGCCCAGTCTTGTGGATCAGGGAAAGCCTGGGCAAAAATATACACATGGTAGAGGGAAGGGCATTCCAGAGTGCAGGGGCAATGGTTCAACATGCCCATGTTCAAGTCACTGCCTCGTGATATTCTGTAGGGTGTGCTTCCATGAGTAGAATTTCCTCAGATAATCAAAAACTCTAAGGGATGTCACAGCTCTATACAGGGCAGGCAGTCTTTGAGGTAACCTCATCATGAGTTGTTCAGGGCTTTATATGTTAGTACTGTAACGAGACACTGACCATGGCACAGTAGCAGCCAGTGTAGTTCCCTCAGTGCAGGTATAATATGTGTGAGTCCGAGTGCTCAACAAACTGGCCACAGCATTCTCCATCAGCTGAAACTTCCAGATAGTCTCGAGTGAAGCCTTACACAGAGTGGCTTGCAGTAGACTAGTTGTGACATTACCAATCCACAAACCACAGTTGCTGAACTATCTCTGTCTAGGAAAGGGCATAGTTAGTATACCAACCTAAGTTGAAATAGGCGCTTCTAACCACAGAGGGTACCTGTGCTTCCAGTGACAACTCCTGGATCTAGGAACCACTCACTCAGAGCCTCATCTTACCAAGATTCAGTCTTAGTTTTGTTGGTCCTCATCCAGCCTATCATTGCATCCAAGCACTGCTTCAAAATAGTTGCAGCTCTCATGATTCAGATGTAACAGAGAAACAGAGCTAAGTGTAATCAGTGTACTGATGGCACTGTGCCCCAAATTTCCTAATCACTCCCACTGGTTTCATAGAGTTATTAAACAGCACTTGGGGCAAAATAATGCCCTGCAGCACACCTTAGGAAAACTGCCGGTAGACAGACACATAATCTCCCAAAACTGTTATCTGAAACTGGTCCCATAAGTAGGGTGGAATCACTGTAACACAATGCTACCAATTCATGGAGACAGTCCAGGATTTACCATGGTCAATGGTATCAAAAGCCTCTGAGATCAGGCAAGAGCAATGGGGTTGCACACTCCCATTCCTCTCCCAAAGACGGTCGTCATCATGGCAACTAAGGCAAACTGTGTCCCAAAACCAGGCCTGACCCAGAGTGAAAAGGGTCCAGATAATGTTTTCTTCAAGAGTGTCTGCAGCTGGACCACCATCCCCCCTCTGGAGCACCTGACCCTAAAAGAGGATATTTGTTACTGGGCAGTAGTTGTCCAGCACCTCAAGGTTTAGGAAGGTGGTTGTTTTAAGAGCAGCCACACTGCTGCCTCCTTCAAGAAATGAGGCACCATCCCCTTGCACAGACATGTTAACCACTTCCTGGACCTACCTGCTCACACATGCACACATTGCTAGCTCAAACAAGCCATGATGGGCAGGGTTTAAGAGAGCATACTGTGGGCCAAATCTTTGCAAGCACTCTGTTTATGCACATGGTGGACACAAATGGTCCCTTGATGAATACGAAATAGAACAAGTTACAAGCTTAATTATTTGGGAATAAATTTTCAGTTAACAGGCTCATGGCAAACTCTAATATCAAAACGACCAAAATTGCAGAAATTGTTTACTTTCACAGAATGAAAGGACATGGTAAAATCATTCCTAGAAATATACCAATGCATATTTAAAGTAGATGCATTGAAACAAATGTGACTACATAGTCTAATTGTGCGCTACAGACCTTAGATCCCTTTGAAAGGGAACAAAATAAGTTCTCATGCAGCATCCTGTTAATACCTAGATCAACAAAGTTAACTATAGATAAAGCACAATTGGATTCACCTTTAATTTAAAAAAATAGCATTAAAGCTCCAGATTAGGTAATAAAAGCTTTTGAGGAGATGAGGGATGGTTCTTAGTGACATAAACTTTGCATTGTAGTTCTAAATTTGGATTTTTCCATTTCCTATCTACAAGCTTGAACTATAACAAATTATTGTTAACTGTAACATTTGAAAGATACCTCATTACAAAATAATTGTAATGTACTTTTTTATGGACATCATTTCTTTTTTTTAATATGCCCCAGTATCATGATCATTCCTTTTCAGTTTCCTCAATACTTTTGAGCATCTAATGCAGAGAGAGACAGTTAAATTGCCTTACACAAGTTCAATCAAATGTGCTTCCTCTTGTGAACTACATTAGATCTATAAGGAACATCCTTTGGAGTGCTAGGGTCTGTTTATGTAATTAATTAGCGGTGGATAATGCAACACTTTTTTAATTAGTGCAAAATGTATCTGGAACTGTGAGCTAAATATATCCTACCGTTATTTTTAAAATTCAAAGGGAATTCTTGAGAAATTGGGGTATTGCAAGTATATCATATTCAGAACAACAAAAATAACTGTAGTCCCTTCAAGAAATGCTTGGAATTACAGCAGTTAATAACTGATTTCTTTAAGGAAACTGGCAAGTCTACATGGAAGTCAGCATTAGTGGTTGAGCTTATCTGGCAATGAGTGGTCATTGGCTGCTGCTTACACAGTAAACAAAACTGTAGCTTATCACTGCTGCTTCAAGAGAAATGGTAAACGTGGTCTGTTGCCCTTCTGCTGAAGACTCCTATTGCTTGTTACTGTTCTGTAAAAAGGTACAAATCATCATGGAGTCTTTCAGATTAATGCTTGTGCATTGCTGAAAAGTGCATTAAATAAATTACTGTATTACAAAGAGAGTTACTGTAAGGTCTATTAACTACGTATTTAAATACTTGGCAACAGTGCACAACAATAAATAATTCAAGTAGCACCTCTAATCTTGTTTTCTTTCTTCTTAATTGGTTTTACAGCATTGTTTTGACATTTACCCTTGAATTAAAAAAAATACTTAACAGGGAAGAAAATGCATGCATTGCATTACTCCACTTGCCAAGCAAGTACTTGTATATAGATGCTTCACAGTGCAAGAATTACAGTCTGACTTCATGGCTGTCATTGGTGAAGAATGAAACAGAGTTATGTGGATTTACAGCTTTGCATAATATATGGGTGTGTTAAGGAAGTCTGCATACATGTTTTAATGACTTCTTTAAAGGATATGTAAAGACATAGTCTCCTTGTTAAAATAATAACAATAATAATAATAATAATGCTATTTTGATATCCATTAAAGAGAGAAAGAGAATATAATTCACTATCAGTATCAAAGATCATATTTAAATAAATCAGAATAAATCAGACCCCTTGACCTTTTAGTTCTAAGTCACTTTAGATCATAGAAAAAGCCACACAATATTCTCTCTGTATTCAGTAGTACAGGAATACCCCGCTATACGGACCTTCACTTTACGGACACTCGCGAGTACGGACATATTTACAGTACACCATTCCCCTGTTTGTGTACGCTTGCTTCGCAAGAATGGACACTTAACAGCATGATGCCACTGCCCGATCAGTTTCCAACTACAAACTTGCGTACAGTACGTACTGTTAAAATAAGGCCTACTGTGTTTATTTTAGTTATAAATGCGTTATTTACATGTTATGCCCGTATATGACGATTGCAGTGCAGATATGCATCGATAAGTGAAAAAAGGTAGTGCTTCGCATACATTTTCGGTTTACGTACTCGCTCTGGACCCATTGCGTACATTAATGTGGGGTATTCCTGTAATGGATTTGAGAGCGGTGCCCCAAGAAGCCTACACAGCAACACACCAGATGTATGGAATTAAAAGGAGCTCTAAATTTGTTTGTTTATGTTAAAAGAAGCAAATCTTAAGATCTTACATGCAGCCTTCTGAAGAATCTTTTTTAGACTTAGGATGTATTTTTCTCATGGATTTATATAAATGTAATAATAATTTACCCTGAGCTGCCTATAATGTTCTGCAGTTTTCTGTGGGAAAATTGTATCTATTACAAAATGTTACAGCTTAATGACAATGAGGCCTTGCTGTTATTGTTCAAATCTGCACCAAGAGAAGTAAGAAACAGGTCTCCATTTATTTATTTTTTATAGTTGAGAATAGCTTTTATTTATCGTGATATCTGTTTCTAATATCAGGAGAAATAAAATGTTCTTGCATATTTGTAAAAACCATTGTGCTTTACTTCTCATTAAAACATAGTATACTGTTTTGCATAAACAAAAAAATAGCTCACTAAGAGTGTTCAGCCTCCATCCTTTTCATGGGCAACCTGGACTGTATCTAAGTATGACTGCCAACAAAAGAAGCGCCACCACTGGTGAGATAATCTCATTAAATTAATTATCCTGCTGGCATGTTTGTTTTTGCTGGGTTTAGACAGCCTGTTGTGAAACACTTGGATGTATTAGCATCCTAAAAGGGAAAACATCAAATAGTATTGATCTCCTCTTGCACTTGCTAGCTAGCTTCCTTTTCTTGGAGGAACCAAATAATGCAAGATGTCTAGCAGGTCTTGGGAGGGACCATGTCATATTATATCACATTGTAAAAGTATATAACTGAATGTCTTTATTATACAAAAATATAGATTGACCTCCATTTGACTTTTTGAGATGTATTTCTGTTCGCCTTGTTGTAAGCCGCCTTGAGCACAATTTTTTGTGGAAAGGCGGCATACAAATAAAATGATGAATGAATGAATGACTTTGAAATTTGCATGCTCAACAGCAGAGTTATGTAACTAGAGCAACTGTCTCTTCCCAGATAATAGGAGCCATTATCCTCATCCATTGTGCACTGGAACCATTGAATCATAAAAGCTTCAGATTTCAATTCAGTTTTGAAAGCAAGAAGCTGTGCAATATATTTATTTTTATTTATGAATTGCTTCCTATAAAAAATCTTTAAGTGATTTAACAATAAAAACATCAATAAAAAACAATTACAAAAATCAATATATAAAAACAATTAAAACAGTGTTATACGTATGAACAATTAAGACAAGTTCATATATATAAAATCCAATACAGATACAGACTGAGATAAAAAGTTTGGCATCTTTTGTTAGGTCAAAGTCCACAGCTTGATAATACCTTGATTAGAACCAACCAAAAACTCACACAAATGTAGCAAGCTTTCAAGTTCTCCAGAACTCTTCATCAGGCAAGATGTTACACAAAGCAAGGGGGAACATTTGTACCACATTCATGTGACTTTTTGCTTAGTCCTAATAAACACAACTGTCTTTTTGTGTTCTTAGGTAAGTACGACTAATATGTTTCAAATCTGCAATGAAGTTCAGAGTTTATTGTATAGATTAGCGTTCTAGAAAACAACATCTAACTGCTGAAAGAATGTTTTCTTCTTATTCCCTAAATATACCTTCAAGAAAAGGATGCCTTTTCTTTGAGAGAGCTGGAGCTTTACTAGGATCACAGAGAGCTATCGCTAGTCGGGCGGTATATAAATTTAATAAATAATAATAATAATAATAATAATAATAATTTCCAGTATTGTGACAATACAACAGCATTTACCAAAGAAGGTTCAGTACAGCAAAAATCCAGAATGAAGCTAGCATAGTTTATGGAATTAAAATAACATATCTTTGATAATATTTTGGTGTGAGGGGCAGATGACATTTCCAGTCCTCCTGCACTGAAATAAAACTTGTTATTAAGTTATCAACTATCTGAGATTATTACAGATATTTTCTTTCATAATGAAATTTGTGATTGAGACAGACTGAGAGAAAGAGAGAGTTGCTTGAGTTTCGCTGCCTTACTCACTGTGATGACAGATCAGGAAATTGGTACTTTCAAAAGAGATAGAAATTTTTTTGTGCACATATGTATTCAAACACAACCTGGACATTTGCATAAATTTGTGTCATAAAGCAGGTGGAGGACCTCTGACACAGGGCCAAATGCAGCCCTCCAGACCTCTCTATCTGGTCCCTGGGACTCAAGAACTTTTCCCAGGCCACACCCCTCACTGGCCCTGCTCTTCATGAAGTGTTTTTCCTAGCTGGAATGTGTCCTTGAACTGTGATATTGCCTCTTGCTTGCCTGGATAGGGGATGGAGAGATGTGTCTATGAATGTATGTAGAAATCTCTGACATTTGCAAGGCTGGCATGTAGCCTATTCTAAAAGTTAACAGTCACATCCATTGCTCCACCGACTTTTGCCTCTGGCCACCACTACCATGCCATCATCAGAAGGTTCCTCACAAGGGAATGTAGCCCTTGGGCTAAAGAAAGTTCTCCTCCATAAAGGGCAAATAAAGATGATAATTTACCAACTGGTAACTGCCAATAGTGTGTATGGAACTCTTTAGTAAGCCTTTAGTAAGCCTGTTGTCAACATTGTTACAACAAGCAGTGAAAAGAATCTTATTACTTCAATACCTGATGTTTTAATCTGGCACTGAAGCTGAAGTACGGTAATATTTTCTTCATTTTTGGCAGATAAATACAAATCACCAGCTGACTATATGCATATATATATGCTTCCTTCCAATCGAGTTTTGTATCACTTAAAAGCTTGTGTACAGTAGTGCAGTGGCAAATTCAGAAGTGCAGGGTCCCTTCATGTTAATCACAGCCATCCCCCCTCACTGTTTTTTTGCTGTGGGGTTGAGAATGAGATCCTCAATAATGCCTAGAAATTAATGAGCATGAAAGGAAAGAGTGTTAGCTACTGAGAGTCTTCTCAGTGTTTGACTCACCTCCTTTCACTCTGGCTCCAATCTGCAGGAAAGGACAAGGAAGCATGTTAAAGACTCTTCTCAGTGGCTAACACACTCCCCATTCATGCTGATTGGCTTGTAGGATGCTGGAGACAAAGAGAACCTGCTGGGACCCTGGTCCCAAAAAACGAAAGTGTCTAAGACCCCCCCAAGACCCTGCACGACTACACCCCTGCTTGTGTACATTGTTCACCTTGAAGCAACATTTAGGGTTTAAACAGGCTGAAATTGATTAGTATATAGTTTGAGGATCTATGACTAATCACTGAAATGAAGTGAGAAAGCACCAGAGTTCAAAAAAGAAAGGCTCAGCACAGAAGCAAAGACATTAAAACAAGCTGATGTATTAACAGAGCACAGCTGCGGGGTAGTTCAAATGGAAGCAGAATATCAGCTTATGGGCCAGTTTAATAAGGGGTAATCAAAGCAATTATTGCATCATTCTTGATGTTCCTTCAGTCAGTTAAGAATCCCAATATGGCCACACTCCAGAAATGAGTGCAGTTGTGTTAAGATTGTACGAATATATTTTCAGTAACAAAAAATGATCAATGCTTGGGTCAAATTTACTATTCTGACTTTATGGAAAGTGAGTCCTAAGGCTACTCAAAGCCATCAATCTTGGTAGGAATAAAATGTAAACCGTTTGAAATAATATAGGGACATCCTATATCAAGAGGTCTACTACAGTCATTTCTTAAGGTCAACGAAATAATTAAAAATTAAAGGCATGCAGATGGTTCTGAATTCAGCTTCATTAGTGAAATTGGTGATGGCCAAAACTGGAGAAGCAGCAGCAGAAGATCTTCAGAATGGGTCAAATAACTGCTGGTAGGATCATCATAGTATTCCATGTTTTCTGATCAGTGCTAGAAGTTCCAAGAAATCCAGAACCCCAGATTCTAAAAATGAAATTTATTCATAGATTGCTTTATCAGATGCTGGTTATTTTTAAGGTGTCCTGTGTACCCAACTTGAAATTTCACATTGAAACCATTTTTTACACCTAACTTATTTATATCCCACCTTTTCTCCAAGGAGCTCAAAGTGGCAACATGCTTCTCCCACTCCTCATTTAATCTCTACAATAACCCTATGAGGTAGGTTAGGCTGAGAGGTAGTGACTGGCCCAAGGTCACCCAGTACGTTCCTTGACTGATTGGAGATTTGAACTCTGGTCTCCCACATCCTAGTCCAACAATCTAACCACTACATCACACTGGCTGTGTAATATATGATGTGAAGTGCTTGGAACACCCCAAAGTCCTATATAAATTCTACATACTATTTTTGGGAAATTCAAGTCATAAGATTATTTGGATGTAAATATGAAAAATAACAGAACAATTGAAATTGGCATATTTGGGGTGAGGAGCTCCTAAGATCACCCTTAAGCTCACACTGCCAAAAATGGGCATGGACTGCCCCCAGAAATGCATACAACATTTGTAACAACAAAGCTTCCAAAGTGGCATTCAGTGTGGTCTTACATATCGTATGTTAAACGCATCAATATATATATACATAAACAAACACATTAAATACATCAACACATAAACATGCATATAACGTATTCATTAAATATACAATCAGTAAGCTTATTCCCACCAACAATCATAATTCAATCCATTAAAAACTCATTTAAAGGCATATTCTTTTGATATGTGATTCAGTGCAATCCTGTCATTTTCTACTCAGAAGTGTCTCATTGATTTGCCAGGATTTACTCCCAAGTAAATATACAGAAGTGAAGCCACAGAATAACAAATCTTGTTGTTATATACCTTCAAGTCGATTACGACTTATGGCGACCCTATGAATCAGTGACCTCCAAGAGCATCTGCCATAAACCACCCTGTCAGATCTTGTAAGCTAAGGTCTGTGGCTTTCTTTATGGAATCAATCCATATCTCATTTGGTCTTCCTCTTTTTCTACTTCCTTCTGTTTTCCCCAGCATTATTGTCTTTTCTAGTGAATCATGTCTTCTCATTATATGTCCAAAGTATGATAACATCAGTTTCATCATTTTAGCTTCTAGTGATAGTTCTGGTTTAATTTGTTCTATGGCCCAATTATTTGCATTTTTTGCAGTCCATGGAATGCGCAAAACTCTCCTCCAACACCACATTTCAAATGAGTTGATTTTTCTCTTACCCGCTTTTTTCACTGTCCAACTTTCACATCCATACATAGAGATCGGGAATACCATGGTCTGAATGATCCTGACTTTAGTGATACATCTTTGCATTTGAGGACCTTTTCTAGTTCTCTCATAGCGCCATCTCTGCTATCTTTTCATCACCTTTTGAAGGCTTTCCTCTTTCAACAAGCCTTTTAAGTTGAGACCTATCCCAGTCGTCGTCTATGTTAGAATTGCTTGTTAATATGTGGTTTTTTAAATATGTTTTTAACCCTTTTAAAAAAGATGTTTTTAAAGCTTTTTTAAAAAACTGTTACTAACATTGTTTTGTTTTAATGTATTTTAAGGTCTGTTTTTATGATGTTTTAAAGCCTTTTTAGCGTTTCTGTTTGCCGCCCTGGGCTCCTGCTGGGAGGAAATAAATAAAATCAAATAAATAAATAAATAAATACGTGCCCTCCCCAGTGCTAGGGTTCTTCTGATTTCTTGACTATTGTCTCCATTTTGGTTAATGATTGTGCCAAGGTATTGATAATCCTTGACAAGTTCAATGTCCTCATTGTCAACTGTAAAGTTACATAAATTTTCTGTTCTCATAACTTTAGTCTTTTTGACGTTCAGCTGTAGTCCTGCTTTTGTGTTTTCCTCTTTAACTTTCATCAGCATTCGTTTCTGCTAGTAGTATGGTATTGTCTGCATATCTTAAATTAGTGATATTTCTCCCACCAATTTTCACACCTCCTTCATCTTGGTCCAATCCTGCTTTCCGTATGATATGCTCTGCATGTAGATTAAACAAATGAGGTGATAAAATACACCCCTATCTCACACCTTTTCCAATGGGGAACTGGTCGGTTTCTCCATATTCTGTCCTTAAGTAGCCTCTTGTGCAGAGTATAGGTTGCACATCAGAACAATCAGATGCTGTGGCACCCCCATTTCTTTTAATGCATTCCATAGTTTTTCATGATCTACACAGTCAAAGGCTTTGCTCTAATCTATAAAGCACAGGGTGATTTTCTTCTGAAATTTCTTGATCCCTTCCATTATCCAACGTATGGTTGCAATATGATCTCTGGTGCCTCTTCCCTTTCTGAATCCAGCTTGGACGTCTGGCATTTCTCACTCCATATATGGTAAGAGCCTTTGTTATAGAATCTTGAGCATTACTTTACTTGCATGGAATATTAAGACTATAGTTTGATAATTACTGCATTCCCTGGGATCCCTTTTCTTTGGAATTGGGATGTATATTGAACAGTTCCAGTCTGTGGGCCATTGTTTTCTTTTCCATATTTGTTGACAGATTTTTGTCAAAATTTGAACAGATTCAGTCTCAGTAGCTTGTAGCATATTGGTATGCCATCTATTCCTGGTGATTTGTTTCTTCCAAGTATTTTAAGAGCAGTTTTCACCTCACGTTATAAAATTTCTGGTTCTTCATCATACGGTTCCTCCTTGATTGAATCTGTCATCCTTGCATCTCTTTTATAGAGTTCTTCAGTGTATTGCTTCCATCTTCCTTTTATTTCATCTTGGTCAGTCAGTGTTGATTATTCAACACTGTTGATTATTCAACATCCCTACTCGTGGTTTAAATTTCCCCTTAATTTCTCTAATCTTTTGGAATAGGGCTCTTGTTCTACCCTTTTTGTTGTCCTCTTCTATTTCTAGACAATAACTATCGTAATAGTTTTCTTTGTCCCTACATACTAATCGCTGTATAGTTTCATTTAGGGTTCTAACTGTGTTTCTATCTCCTTTTGATTTTGCTTTCCTTCTCTCTTTAACCATTTTAAGAGTTTCTTCAGTCATCCATTGAGGTCTTTCTCTCTTTTTAACTAGAGGTATTGTCTTTTTGCATTCTTCCCTGATAATGTCTCTGACTTCACTCCATAGTTCTTCTGGTTCTCTGTCAACTAAGTTTAAAGCCTCAAATCTGTTCCTGATTTGATCTTTATATTCTTCTGGGATGTTATTTAAATTGTATTTTGCTATTAAGATTGCTTTGTTTATGATTTGCTTTGTACAAATCTAATGTCATCATTTAAACCTATTACATTTGTAATATATTGAATCAGTGGTTTCCACCTTTCTATTTTTTATCTGTTTTCCACAGAAGCACTTTATATACACATACTGGTCTCACTGGATCCTTGTTAATTATTAGAACTCTTACCAAAAAAGGGGGGAATGGGAGAAATACAAAATGGTTTAAGTATATATATACAGATAGAGTAGGGCCCTGGCTTTTCGGTGGCCTGTTTTTCGACATTCCGCTAGTACGGCAGCTTTCAATTAGAGTAAGGCCCCACTCATACGGCGCTTGTTCCGCTTTTATGGCATTTTTCAGACATTGGGCACCATTTTATTGATGGAGTTCCACTTTTCGGTGGGTTTCGCTTTCAGGCGGAGGTCTGGAACGTAACCCGCCATATGAGTGGGACCCTACTGCAGACAGATAAAAAATCCCAATGTGTTTTGAGCAAAAGCTCTTCTTCAGACAAAAAAGAAGACAAGTTTTTTTAGTTTAATTTCTCAGTTAACTTATTGTCCCTGAGCCTCATGCTAATTACGTCTGCTACTTTGATGGGAGAGGAGAATCTTTAATTCCCTTATGCAAAATGATCTGGAACCAGTTCAATATGTTAAACGGTCACTTTTGGAACTATCACCATTCATGTTTGAACAAACTGTTCCTAACCTTTCAAACAATTAATTAGCAAGCTTTCTAGCAACAAAATACTTTTCTACTACAGCTCTTTTTCGTAATTAATATAGCTTCTGGTTACATGTAACAGGGGCCATGGGTTATTTCCAGTTATATCCTTCTGCTAACGGAGAGCTCTTTTTTTTTTTTTTACAATAATTTTTATTCAAATTTTCATAAAACATACAAAACAAAATCATAAAACATTCAAAGACAAAAAACAAAACAAAACAAAAATGATTAAACAAAAAAATAAAATGTTGACTTCCCATTTGTCGCAGATCAAATCAGTTGTAGGTCTACAATATATAACAATCCTGTCTCTTAAATTATATTATAAAATCACTTTCCTCCAGTAGTTATCTTAATTAATCATCAAATCTCATAAATATTACTTTATTCTTTCCACAAAAAGTCAAAGAGAGGTTTCAATTCTTTAAGAAATATATCTATCAATTTTTCTCCAAATAAACACGTCGATTAATCCATCTCGTTAATAATAATAATAATCTTATTGTCATAACCATAGTCCAAATAAACATATCGATTAATCCATCTCATCAAAATCTGTTAGGTCCAATAATTTCAATAGCCATTATTCCATTATCCATATTAATTCCATCTTCCATCTTCAATAGTCCTGTTAAGTCCAGTAATTTCAGTGTCCAATCTTCCATTATCAGTATTCCATAATAATCTTGCTGTCATAGCCATAGTCATATCATAAGAGTCTGATGGGAATTTCCTCTATCCCAAATATTTTCTTGCCATCAATTCTGAATAAGTTGCTGAAATATTGTTGTAAAGTCATATCTGTGTTCTTTTTTACAAAATGCACTGGCTCATCTCTTGAGAGTTTTTCCATTGTCACATGGCTGCAGTTAATTCCATAGATTTTCTCTATATCAAGCTCCATCACGTCATTCCAGTCCAGAAGATTATCCAAGCCATTGATAACTTTATCTCTAATATCTTCATTAATTTCTTCAGAGATAACGTTAAATTCCAAACAGTAGATTTTATTTCTAATATCCATAAACTCCAGATCTTTTTCCAATTCCACATTTGTTCCAATCTCCAGGGCTTGTATCTTCCCTTTGTTTTTTCTTTTCTCATCTCTGATCTCATTCTCCTCTCTCACAGGATCCCCTATTTCTTTAAGCTCCTGCATCATTTTGCTCAGTTCAATTTTCAGCTCCTTACTGCCCTGTCGCAGGGTTTGTTTCGTTATCTCAATCTCATCCATTATTTTCTGAAACATAATTACTTCCAGATTCTCAGCCACTTTCTTGATTGCCATTTTTAAAACCACGAAAACAAAACTAAACAAAAATAAAGAAGAACCACTTCTTATTTCAGCAACAATTGGGTTAATATTCCAGGCTTGATGACATCACAGTATAAACAGAGCAGCCTGCCTTATCTCTCTATGTTCAAGAACACAAAACAAATTTAGTTCCCAGCATCAAAACAGTTAGTGGCGTCGTGAAGAAGCAGATTCGTCAAAATAAAATAGACCAAAAGGAGAATAGTCCCAGACAATATAATGTTCCTCGGAATAGAAATCCCTCTTCTGTTTATATCTTTAGAATGCACTTCCAGGACAGCTTTTTGCAATAGAAACAGAGATAAGCTGTTAATTTCGTGAATAACAGAGAAGAGTTATAGCTCACCCAGAAGTTCTTTAAAGCTGATTCATTTGACAAATCTCTTTTTGCTGCAACAATTTAAACCAAGTAAAAAAAATAATAGAAAGAAGGGTGCTTGCCTGTTAGTCCGTTTTCTCTTTGAAGAAAAGATAAACGTATCGCATTAATCAGATAGAGCTTGTTCGGAAGTCCATCCGGCATTGCTGGCTGGACCTTTTCTCATAAATTAATGAAATCCAGTCCTCCCAACAAAAACAGGCTTTTGAGGTTGATCTCTACGTTTCTCCCTGCCCGGGAGAAATTTCATCAGTCAAAAAAAAATGTTCTGACTGATTTATATCTGAATAAGCTTCTTTCTCAAAAGCAGGCACAAGCGAAGTCACCCTTCCCGGAAGTCCTGCTAACGGAGAGCTCTTTGATCCAGCATAGACTTCCTTGAGTGGAAAGGCGGTGGTGTGGGAGATAATTTTTGCTGATTCCCTTTCTCTCTGCAGACCTCTCTACCCCTCCCCAAACCTGTTTCAGAGAGTTAGGGAACCTTTGGAACAGCATGGGCAGGGGTGCAGGAGGAAGAGGGATTCAGTTCACTGAAGCCTCCACTGGATCAAAGAACCACCCATCAGTGAAGGGACACAACTGGGTGCAATCCTGTCTTTCAGAAGTACAGCTTAGGATATGGTCCAGCTAACTGTACCTGCTTTGATATCTTCCCTGGTCTTGTAATAGCAGAATAGTGGAATCAGTCTCCCCACCCATTCTGAGTTTCTACCTGCTGTTGTGGGCTTTTTTATTGGAAAGGTACATCCCCTTGCATATCACATGATGGCTTGTGCATACAGTAAATAAATTGCAAAAAGTAGGAGACTGCTGGACTGGGGTATGTATATATTCTATGTTTATTTATTTCTAGAATAATTTATATCCTGAATCTTCAGCCCTGCAAAAGGGACCTTAGAGTGGCTAACAAGATGATGTATAAACATCATATAAAATTCAGACAAAACAATTCAGTATGATCTGAAGGCATATAAGGCTGAAGGTAAGCAGATCAGGGTCTAGTCAGTACCCTGAATAGGAGACTACTTGGAAATCCTATATAAGCCACCTTGAGTTTCCTGATGGAAGAAAGATGGTAAATAAATGTAAACAAACAAACAAATAACAAAAAAACAGAACTAATAAAGGCACAGCATATCAAATAATAACTTCCAGAGCAATCCAACCCCCCTTATGCTTGGCTGGGGTGGGAATCAACAGAGGTGTCCCTCTGCCCAGCTTTCCTGGCTAAGCTGGCATTCCTTCCATCACCACTGATGGTGAGACAAGTGTTGATGCATAATGACCTCTCCCTTCCACCCACCAAATTGGGAGGACCACTTGCAGAACACCCACCAGAGGTAAACATGCAGAAACCCCTAAAACAGGGCCCAGGATACATTGGATCCCAAGCCGGTGTCAGTGCTGTCACATGATGACATGAGGCCTAATCTGGATCCAGTCACTGCACCAGATTGAGGCAGGTGCAGCCATCTTACTGACCTCTCCGCCTTCTGCCCCAACTGCCAAGAGTGGCAGGACACTAGGTGCAGTGGTTGTCCCAGTACTCTGTAAAGTCTGCCAGCACGGGGAGGGGGGAGTTAGGATTGCAGCCATAGTGCAGTACAAGCTTCAGAAAATAAGAAAGTGAGTCAGAGAGAATGTGTGTGTGATAAAAAAGAAAGAATTTTGAAATGTATTGAGAAATTTCACAAAACAAATAGTCTAGTGTATTACCTGCCATAAAAGACATTTTGAAACTAAGTAACATACATTGCTTAAAGCTTTGTAGGATTATTTCCTGAGGCCATTTTGCCTTAAAATAATTCATGATTTTGCGCTGGTTGCAGGATTTTTTGTCTTTTAAAAATTGAAAAGGTTGAAGTTTCAAATGAGTATAGAAGCTGAAGGGACTGGAATGGAAAATAGAGAGGCAAAGCTTTGCTTGCAACATTTTCTTTTTTGAAAAAGTTGAATGTGCTGCTACTGTGAAACAAAGACAAATTCATCTCTTGATATTTCAAAAGTATTGCCTAGATTTGAACTACTGTGCTTTGAAACTCTAGGAACAATCTAGCAAACTGTCATATTTTTTAGAGGCAATGTCTTGTTAGGAAACATGGTTCTAAGGCAAATTATTCAGTTTTCTAAATACTTATGAAACAGATTAAATTTTAAAGTAGTTGAAGATGCATGGTATCCCTTTTTTCTTTTTTGGTTTTGAAAACATTTATTTATTTATTCATTTATTTATTTAATTAATTAATACATGTCATATAAGTAACAAAAACAACCACAATGAGACAAAGTGGAAAATGTTTTATATACATCTTTAAAAGGGAGTCTTGGTAAACAAAAGGAAAAGTTTATACAATGTGCAGGTATCGTTGTGAATCAGTTAAAAAAGAGTCTCTTTTAAAGAGAAGTGGGATTCCAGGGGGCCAAACTTAGAAATCCCTTTGTTCATGCAGCCCACTGCGAATTGTTTGCAAGACACTTCCATAGGAAGTCCTCCATAGGAATCTTGATGCCCCATCACATCTCCTGTGGTCCCTTGTGAGGTGTCAAGTGCAACGTCCCCTGCAACAGTTTGGGATCAGCTTCAGTTGATGCTGCCTGATGATGTGGACAAGGTGCTTGCGACGATGCACCCACCATCGTATCTTCTTGACCCTTGCCCTTCTTGGTTTATTAAAGCTTACTCTGAATCCTAGAAAGAGAGGTACTGTTGGTAGGTGGGTAGGGTAGGTTGCCCGGCTGAAAGAATTGCACTGGCTGCCAGCTGCCAGGCCAAGTTCAAGGTTCTGGTTTTGGTGTACAAAGCCCTATACAGTTTGGGACCAGAATACCTGAAAGACCATCTTACCCCTTATATATCCAGTTGATCACTGTGCTCTGCAGGTGAGGGCCTCCTGCAGATACCGTTGGAGGTCCGTTCTGCATAACTTAGGAAGCAGACCTTTAGTGTTGTGGCACTTACTCTTTGGAATTCCCTCCCCTTAAGGATTAGACATGCACCATCTCTCTTTTTGGCGCCTACTGAAGACCTTTTCAACAAGCCTTTTAAGTAGAGACCTCAGTCTGCATCTGTTTTGGAATTGCTTTTTAAGGTGTTTTCGAAGATGTTTTTAAGATTTTTTATTTTTAAAATGTTTTTAAGATGTTTTGTTTTTGAGATGTTTGAAGATGGGCTCCTTTGGGGAGGAAGGGCAGGATAGTAAACTACTTACTAAATAGTTTAATTAATAAATAAATAAATGTGAGGAAATGCTTTGGTCTCTCATCACTGATGCTGTGCTGCAAAACACTGCTGAGTTTACAATATACTGCAGTTTGTTAAGGGTGCTGGGAATTTGTAGCTCTGTGGGGAGAAAAGCACAGTTTCCAGGATTCTTTGGAGGATGCCATTTAAATGTACATTGGATGTGCTATAAATGTATTGTGTGGAACTGACTATATTTTTTTCAAGTTGATTGTCTAGTATCTCTGCCAATATCAGGGCCTCAAAGTGTTGCAGAATACTCAAATATAACATGTCTGTCACAGTGAATCCCCAATTTGTGGAGTACATCCAGGTTGAGATCTAGTTGGTGTCCTTATGCTCATGGAAGAGCTTTTGACCCAGTGGATGCCTCCTAGTAGAAAAAGAAGAGAGGCACTTTTTACTGATTCCTTCTGCCCCCTGTAGCCCCCCTAAAATTTATTTATTTATTTATTTATTTATTTAATTTGTTGGTCACTTGTCTTCACAAAAGTGAACCCAAAATGACTTACAATGAATAAACTAGCTAGATAAATTCCTATAGGACTTACTTTCTTCTTGGAAGGAGGTGGAAATCTGCTCCAGTGAGTTGGGAAACTTTCAAGAATAGATAGAAACATAGCATGAGGGCCTGCAGGGGGAAGGTGGGATCAGCAAAATTCTTCTCTCCTTGTATCAGCAGATGCCTCCATCAAATCCAAAGCCCATCTGTGAGTGCAGCAGGACCAATTGGATTCCACCAACAGTGGATTAGGAGTAGAACTTCTGTTATTTACATCTTACTCTGAGGGAGGTGTGTATAGAAGTCCTTGTCCAGTGTCAGAGAATGTCCTATGCAATCCATTGAGTATGTCAGAGATCTTGTTACATCAGCAACACAAGCCCCTCAATAGATAGATAGATAGATAGATAGATAGATAGACAGACAGACAGACAGACAGACAGACAGACAGATCTTCTGTTCCCCATTGTGCTCTGTAGCTTACTTTCACTATCCAGAGTGTTCACCATGCCATGTCATATCCATCCCAAACCTGCTTTATTAACAGGTATGACATGGATTGCTGTAAATTTAGATTTTATTTTTTCCTTTTTTATTTTAGAATCCAGTGATATGATTTTATTTTCAGCATCATATTTATGCTCTATTTGTTTGTTTGTTTTCAAATATGTGAAAAATATTAAATATATATTTATAAATTTAAAATATACACTGTTATCCAATCCAACCTCTGTGTGCTCAGCAGCAGAGCATGATGGAGCATGGAGCCACTGCCACATCCACATGTCTATCACTCATGACAGCCAAGGCAAAAGACAGGAGACCTGCAAATCACTGCACCAGCCTGGAGCTGACTCAGTGATCAGGTCCAGATCGGCCCAATTCTATAAAGGCACAGTAGTGTGGCCAGCTCAGGATCCAATGGAGCCTCAGCTAGCTCAGCCCCTCCCTGCTCCAAGAATGCCTCATTTAGGGGCTTTCTGCAGATAGATTGTCTCCAGCAGTACATCTACCTGCACTTTTGGATGGGGAGCTCTATGTCATCAGAGGTCAGCAGTGTAGAGTGGCGGGTAGGGATGGGCAAGAATTCCACTGAATTCAGTTTTAGCTCTGTATCTTTCAGTGTGCTGCATATTTTCCATCTTTGTGTAGCAATCCTATTGGCTGCGAACTTCACCAGCTTTTTCCCAACACCAGATTTTTTCCCTTGAATGTTCCCTCAAATATATTGTTTTTTATTGTTTTTACTCACAGCACAGCACAGCAGTACAGCTCGCTCTCGCTCTCTCTGCCACCCCACCCCCACCCTCAAATAATCTAAGCTCCAAGCATGGAAGAAGCAAGCCAAGCCTATCATAGTGGGGGAGGGGGAGAGGGATGCGAAGCCACTTTCCTTTAATATATTGATAATTCCTTTCAAAATATTGATATTTTCTTCAAAATATCAATAATTCCTTCCAAAATAAAAATACTTTCTTTCAAAATATCATTACTAACATTGATTTTTTGGGGAGGAAAAAATCAGACCGGTAAAAGCAATGGATAGTGGACAAAGAATGAACTCGAATCATTACTGCCTGTTAGGTTGCCATATCAGCCAATTATATCTTCCCTAGTGGAGGGACACCTCCTCCCAATCCAAATCTCCCCCAACCCAACACAAATTATTTCATTTATGAATCACATCCCATGAAACATCAGAGTGTTTGACAAAAACATCAATAATTAAAAACAAACTTAAATCTATGGGTTTCAATGTGGCTAGCCTGAGTATGACTAATGTTGGATATCACCCATAATAATGATCTATTCCCTCAGTTTCCGTTGCACATGCAGTGTTTTTCCAGATATGTGCATTGGAATATTATGTTTAGGGAGGAGATCTATTTAATTATTGGCTTCAGTGGAATCACTTGTTGCTGTAGAAGCGTGGTCTAAATGAATGAAAAATAAAAGAAAAATCTTAATACTCACATAGAAATAAATATCACAAGCAGGCAGTTTTGCAGTATTAGAGTTTGTTGGCGCAAAGATATGAACATTCTTTGGAACTAGACATATGGTTATTAAGTATGAAATATGAAAAGGACTATGTGTCCCTCTTGTGTATTTCTGATCGTAGACTCCATATGTGCTTCATATATGCATAATCTTGGATCTTACTCTTCATAGGCTGTTAAGAACAACAATATATGGTAAGATTTCTCTCCGAAGTGAAAAAAGCACTTTATTTGAGGGGCAATTTTGACATTCTATTAAGTAGTTGGAGAAATTTGTCGAGAGAGCTGTGGTTTACAAGGCTAAAATGAATCAAAGCAAATAAAAGCATTTGTGTTCCTGGCCTTGTACAAAGAAGAATGAATTGTGCTCTAGGTGCTGTTTCCTAATCTTGGTGAAGTGTGTGTAACCTTTTGTTTGGGATTATAATGAGTACTTTTTGTCCTGGATCTGCCTGTCTTTATAAGAGCATGCCTGCCTTCATGAGGCTTCAGTGGGAAAGGAGTGGCTTCACAACCAGTCCTTTCAAATTACAGATTCAGCTTACTAATAAGCCATAGTGGTCCATAACACACAGCACAAAAGCATGATAAGTGGGGGCAGTTGCATTGCACTGTCTGTGACTTCAGTGTAACTTAAGGTACTCTTGTGCAGCTGCATCATGCTTTCCTTTTCAGGAGAGTTTTCTCAGTGTCAGTTGGGAGTTAAAAGTGAGCATATACCTTCAATTTGTTAAATGTACATTTTTAATATTTGATTTTTTATCTAATTATTGGTTTTAAAAGAGCACTATAACATTATACAGCATTTACTGATTACAAGAATCTGCACAGCTGAAATCTGGAGGGCTGCAAGATTATAACATTTATCAAACTGATTAATTGATTAAAATTCTGGCTTATTGGTAGTGATTAATCATGCAACATACTTACTCACCTCCACAAACTCTCCCACTACGGAGCCATACTCTCTTAATTAGAAATCTCTCTCTCTTTCTCTCTCTCTCTCACACACACTTACTTTGCATCCATTGCCTTTTATCCATCCAAGTGGCTTTTGGATTGTAGCCCACTATTTTGCTAGCTATCAAGATATCTACTTGTTCCTAATGGAAATTATAGAACAAACTCCACTGTGCTGCTAAGTTCAAAACATGAAAGCTCATGCATCACAATAACCTACCCAACCTTTTGTGTACTAAATGACAAAGTACTGAAAAGTGTCTTGGGGTCAGGTTACATGTTCAGTCAACTACTTGTCCTTCATCATAGAGCTCTGTTGAACTTATACATTATTTAGCATCTTAAATCATGGAGACAAATGCAAAATACTAATTAGAATGTATAATTGGGAAAAGATTAAAGTCCATGAAACTGGTTACGTCAAAGCAGAATATGCGCTAGAAATTTATTTTAAAATGTCCCTAACCTTTCAATTTTATTTTCAAATAACTGAAATATATTTTTGCAATATGATTACAGGTTAATAAATAAATACAGTAGGGCCCCGCTTACCGGCGCTTCGCTTTCCGACATTCCGCTAATGCGGCAGCGGGAAATTCCCTGTTTTAAAGCCAGTTTTGGGCTTTTGCTGCATTTTTGTGGCATTTTTGTGTGATGCGCCCCATTATCCTCAATGGGTTCCACTTTACGGCGATTTCCACTTGATGGTGGCAGTCCGGAATGGAACCTGCCGTGTAAGTGGGGCCCACCTGTAAATAAAATCTACTGAAATGGTATTGCTCTTTTTTCTTTTTTTTCTTTTGCTCAGACTACAAGGATTGCTCAATTTGTTTTCTATATTGATAGTGTGCATGCATGCCATCAACCAAGATGGTGACGGAGGCGTCAGCCTCTTAGGGAAGCCCCCACTGCCATCTTGGTTGATGGTAGGCATGCGTGCACAGCACAGCCAGCATTCACTGCAGCAGGAGAGGTAGGTGGCACATGTGTCTAGGCGCCCTGGGCAGGCTGGTGCCCAAGGGTCCATTCATACCTGGTGCCAGCCCTTGTTTCAGTCTATAACTGCCATCACCCATGTTGGCTGGGACTGATGGGAGTTGTAGTCCAAAACATCTGGAAGGCCATTGGTTGGTGAAAGCTGATAATATATATAAAAGAAGCTCTCTATTTGGCGCAAACACAGTCAACCATCTCAGGCCTTATGATTGGCAGGGGAGGCCCTGGTGGTGGTGCACCCTGTGGGTTCTGCCTAGTTGGTGTTGACTTGTGGCAGGGCCTTCTTGGTGGCAGTTCCCTGTTTGTGGAATATCCTGTGCCCCTGGTGAGGTCTGTGCCTGTCTCCCTGTTTATTAACTTTCAGGAGGAATTTTAAAACATTCCTGTTTACCTAGGTATGTGACAGCTGAAAAATACTGTTCCTGGGCAACCTTGAAATGATCAGCTGTGAAAATATTTAATTGTTTTACTTGTTTTTTAATATTTAAAATATGTTTATATGTTTTGTTTATACATTTTTTATTTTGTTTTTAATTGTATTCTATCATTGATTTGTTTGCTGCCCTGGGGTCCTTTGGGAGCAAAGGAAGGATAAAAATAATAAACAAAAAAGAAACTGACATCAATATGTTGGACTAGGTGGTGGGAGAGAGAGTGAGAGAGCACAAATGTCATTTAATACATAAGGCTGAAGAGGAAGATGGCAAAAGTGGTAAAAAAAGAAGAGAGAGAGTATAGTTCTATGAGGATTAGTTTAGGGAGCTTGTTGCATAGAAAGCCACCTGGAAAAAGCACAGCAATGGCCCTATAAGACAATGATAAATGGGCTTCTTTCCTAGGAATGGATTCTAGCCATGATTTACAATATTGAATAATAGAAGGCAGAGGAGAGTATATAATATAAATTATGGAAAGAGAAGTAAAAATATTCTAGTGAAAAACGTAAATAAAACATGTAGACAATAAGGAGGAAAGATAAATAACTTAAGAACAGAGAAGAGAAAAAAACCACTTATTTTTTGAGATATTTGATTATGGAGTGAATGCTGTAAAGACACAGAAAAGGACACTGAAAATAGTAGCAGGATAATGAGAGGTGGAAGAGAGGATGGATGTAAAATATACCTGATGAAAACAAATCAAGTTAGATAAAGTATTTTGAACTAGTTAGAGACACAAGAATGAAAAATTGAGGAGATTTCAGAATATTTTCCTTCTCTTGTTGTCAAAGCTAGGGTTGCCAGGTGTCCGGTTTTCAGCTGGATACTCCATCTTTTGGAGGTCTTCTCTGGGTGAGTCACTTTAATCTCTGGACTCTCAGCTTTAATTAAAAAAAAAGTTTGTAGATGGTCTCGTTCACAAGATATACACCAAAATGTCAGCCACCCCCCCTGCAACTTCTGTTAAATCAGCTCTAGCAGGCTGCTCTATCCCCGCTGTTTCAGAATTGTAGCTAATAAGTGAAGTCAGGGTTGTGATTTGTTGACCTCCAGGCTGTGCTTAGACCCCATTGGAATGCCAGAAAATGGTTGTTTTTTTCCTGTTTATCTTAAAATGTCATAAATTGAGTTAGTATATAGCTTTCAGGGGGGTCCCCTCTTGTGTGCAGGAGTCAAATCCTGAGCTGTTGAAGAGTGCAGTGTTTTGAAAACCTTCCCAATATGAAGCTTTAATCCAATACTTGCTTTTCTGGGAGTAAAGCTGCAATGCTAATCCCACATACCCAGAGTAAACCCCACTGAATGCAATAGGACTTACTTTTGAGTAGACATGATTAGGATTGTACTGTAAATTAGTGGGACTTTTGAGTGCATAGCAAAGAATTGTGTTTGTGTTGTAAATCTTTCTCTCCCTCTCCAATCCTATTTTTAAAGCAATTAGGCAGGGCTTACTTAGGTATCACAGTTTTTATTATGTAGGAAACTAATACTGATTTTTTTAAAAAATGTTCTGCACTGACCAACTGGTTTGACAAAAAACTATGTGTATGTATCTTTACAGCTGCAGTGTGAGTGTGTATATGGACTCTTTCTAACAACGCTGTGAGGTAGAGTTGGTGATTGGAAATCAAAGCAGCTCACAATAAAAAATAAATCCCTTTAAAATTCAATAACTATAAAACAAGTATAAACAGTTGAAAAACAGCTTAAAGTGGCATGATTATGAATTTTGGGTTGTGTGGATGAAGTTTATTTATTATTGGATTTATATCCCGCCTTTCCTCCCAACAGGGGCCCAGGGCGTCAAACAAAAGCACTAAAAACACTTTAAAGCATCATAAAAACATACTTTAACATATATTAAAACAAAACATCTTTAAAAAAAAATTAGAAAAGCTTTAAAAAACACCTTTTTTTAAAAAAAAGAAAAGCTTTAAAAACATATTAAAAAGCAGTTCCAACACAGATGCAGACTGAGATAGAAGTCTCAACTAAAAGGCTTGTTGAAAGAACAAGTTCCTTATCACTTGAGGTTGCAATTCTCTGCACACTCCCCTGTTTGAGTGAGCCCCATTGAATACATTGGGACTTGCTTCTGAATAAACAAACATAGGATTGCTCTATAAATATATTTACAGGTTGTGTAAATAATTCACTAATAGGCAAAAAAAAAACTTGTGGTTGGCATCACTAGAGCCCAGCCCCCTGACATCACTAGGGCCTGCCCCTGAAATCTCAGGGTTTGGGATGCTTCTGACCTGGCAACTCTAGCCCAAGTGTGAAGTGAGGGTAAAGTCTGTATAATAATCTGGACATTCTCCTGAAACCAGTGAACCTAAATTTGGTAAATGAGGCCTGGTTCACATCATTTCCAGTTTCCTGAACATGTAGCCGCTGCCAACAGAATTACAATGGTGACATCCTCTCATTTGATCTGATCCAAAAGCCAGAAGCCCTGTTTTGGGTCTTTCCCTACTCCCATCCACCACTTTCTGAGAGTGGCAGGAAGAAATGGAGCACATGATCTTTGATTATGATGATTCAATTTCTGAGAACCTTGGCATATAAAGAGTCTCCAGGTGACTTACAAACTTTAAAAACATAAAGCATGGCATGAAGTCAGAAAAAAGCAAAGCATTACAATAGAAGCTATTGTTGCGCGCCTCCCCCAATCTCCAAGCAGTGAGATTTCAGGGGTCACTGCTTTCCCCTAGTAGTGTTGCCAGGTCAGATGCATCCCAAAACCTGAGATTTGAGGGGTGGACCCTAGTGATGTCATGGAGGTGGGCCTGCGTGATGTCACGGGGCAGGCCCGAGTGATGTCATGGGGTGGGCCCAAGTGATGTTATGGGGCCAGCCCGACTGATGTCATTAAGCATGATACATTAAGCATCAATCACAGTTGCTTGGAGCATACAATAAAAAAAAATCTGATTGGAAATTAAAATAAAAATCTTAGCTAAAAGATGGAGCCTGGGTAGGGAACATTTAATCTAGCCTACTTGCTTTGAGCAAGAAGGGTTTAAGTGCCTTCAGGCCAGGCCAGTCATCAAAAAGCCACTGTAGGAAGAAAGGGGCCTAGTGTTGTGGAGATGTTAGATGGGAGGATTGGGGAGTAAAGCTCCTGAAGGCTGCAATTCTAAACACACTTACTAAGGGATTAAGCCCCATAGAACTCAACAGGACTGACTTCTGAGTAGATATAGTTTGGATTGTGCTGTTGGTAAACCTTGACTAGGGATCCTCTACAATGACATCCATATCCAAGCAGGGTTGGCAACTCCCTGCCTGGAATGCCCTGCCCTTATCTTTTAATGTGGCTGCTCCAAACATCTTTACAGATTTGACCCTTCACTTCAGAAAGAGGTCTGAGAGATGAGTAAGAGTAAGAAGTATCTTTTAAAATTGTTCTTTTCAATTCACTCTTGAATGCACATCATACCTAGGGCAGATCCACACCATTCATTTAAAGCACATTCAACACACATTTGAAGCACATAAATCCCACCACAGGATCATGGGAACTGCAGTTTGTTAAGAGTGGTGAGAACTATAACTGTGAGGGGGAAACGACACTTCCCAGGATTCTTTAGGGGAAGTCGTGTGCTTTAAATGCGAGTTGGATGTGCTTTAAACGTATTGTGTGAATCCACTTAACAAATTTTGCCTGCACGTAACTTGTTTTAATTAATTTTTCAAAATGGAAATGAGCTATAAACTGTAGTGGGTGACCATGGGCTACTCACCATCTCTCAGCCTATCTGCCCCTCAGGATTAAAACAATGGAGAACCATGACCACCCCAAGGCATACATAAAATGTAGAAGAAGTATTGTACATCCATAGTATGAAATCGGATACTTATTGGGACACAGTAAGACAAAATATTTATATAAGCATAACTACCAAATATGTTCATTATTTACACAACCTGTAAAGATATTTATAGTGCAATCCTATGTTCGTTTACTCAGAAGCAAGTCCCAATGTAGTCAATGGGGCTTACTCAACCAGGGAAAACTGCAGCCTCAAGTGATAAGGAACTTGTTCTTTTAACAAGTCCTTTAAGTTGAGACCTTATCCCAGTCAGCGTCTGTGTTGGAATTGCTTTTTAATATGTTTTTAAACCTTTTATTTTAAAAAAAAATGTTTTTAAAGCTTTTAAAAATATTTTTAAAGATGTTTTGTTTTAATATATTTTAAAGTCTGTTTTTATTATTTTTAAAGTGTTTTTAGTGTTTTTGTTTGCCGCCCTGGGCTCCTACTGGGAGGAAGGGCGGGATATAACTCAAATAATTGATAAATAAAAATAAATAAATAAACTTCATTCACCCAACCCAAAATTTGGAATTATGCCACTTTAAGCTGTTTTTCAACTGTTTATACTTGTTTTATAGTTATTGGTTTTTAAAGCAACCCTACCTCACAGGGTTGTTGGAAAGGCTCTATATACACACACACTTGCAGGTGTAAAAATACACCCCTTATAATAGTTTATTGTCAAACCAGTTGGTCATGGAGGAACATTTTTTAAAAAAATCAGTATTAGTTTCCTACATAATAAAAACTGTGATACCTAGGTTAAACACTGCCTAATTGCTTTAAAAATAGGATTGGAGGGGGAGAGAAAGATTTACAACACAAACACAAGTCTGTGCTATGTTTACTCAAAATTCCCATTAATTTACAGCAATATCCTAACCACGTCTACTCAAAAATAAGTCCTAATGGAGTTCAATGGGGTTTACTCCAGGTACATGGAAAGTAGGTATTGGATTAAATACTTTTATATTTCATAGCCCAGGGTCTGACTCTTGCACAAAAGAGAGAAAAAACATTAAGCCATGTTACTTACACAAACTGCAAAATCTCAAAGCCACCATTTTCTGACGTTGAAATTAAGCCTAGGCATGCCTGGATCAACAAGTCACAACCCTGGCTTCATTGGCTACAATCCTGAAAGGGCGGGGTTAGAGCCAGAGCTTGGAAAAGTTACTTTTTAAAAACTACAACTCCCATCAGCCCCAGCCAGCATGGCCACTGGATTGGGGTGATGGGAGTTGTAGTTAGAGCTAGGAGCTGTTATAAAGATCTGTAAAACAGATTTAACAGTTGCGTGGGGCAGTTGACATTTTGGTGTATATCTCAGGAACCAGACCACCTAAAAACTTAATTTTTTAAAAAAATTGAAGCTGAGAGTCTGGAGATTAAGGAGTGCTAGACGGAGAACCAGAGGGAACCCCCAAAAACCAGAAGCTCCGGATGAAAACCTGAGACCTGGTAACCCTATCCCCCCAGGGTTTGGTTTCCTTTGGGAAGAAGATCAGCGGAGACTGCTGTGTCTTTATGAAATATGGTTTATTTATTTACACACATTCCAACCTGAGCTTAAGATGGAGGAGTTCAATGCATCAGCAGTCCAATATCCAGTTTTTCCTTTTGGGTTACAGGAGGGACCCCAAATGCCATGGTGCAGAGAGATCGCCTCTCTGCCTGCCTGCAGCCCCAGCCATTCTCTGGAACACACTCAAACTACAAAACTCTGTTGGGCTCCAGGAGGGGGGGGAGGCTCTCCTGAAGAGTTTCAATGACAAAAAGGTCTTCCTGGTCTATTCACCGTTGCTGGGCAACCAATAGACCCATTATCTTACCTGGCCACTCTATTTGATTAACAAAGGAGATTCATCTGGCTAGCAGAGCCAGCCCCCAGACATAGGATTCCAAATCAGAGGCTGGAAAGGGGACCCACAGGAATCATCCATTCAAACCCCCATGCTCATAACACTATGTTATAACCTATAAAACAAACAGCAAAGGACAGCATCAATAGATTGTGCCTAAATTATGGAAAGCCCTCCTAGTTCATGGCTTGTACTCAAAGCATTTAACAATTTTAAATAATGACATATAATATAGAGGCATGCTGTCATGTTTTTATGATTATATTATAAATATGATTATATTTCTTTGTTCCTAAAAAAAAATGTAACATCCTCAAATGATTGCTTGGTTTTCCTGTGCTTTCTTTTATGAGGCAAGCTCAAGTTGAAAGTTATCTTTCTTTGCTTTTATAATAATTAGGACAAAAACAGAAGAGAAGAAACTCTGGGGTAAATAATCAGCAGATTGGTTTCATCTTGTGGCTAATTATGACAATCTACATGTGATTTTAAATAACAATGCAAAAATATCAATGGGTTTTAGGTTAGAAACATTGTATACTTTTTTCTGTCGTTTTCTGTCGTTTATTCTGTAGTTAGAGACAATCACTTCCTTGTGTCAGCAAAATAATGTAATTATATTGGTAGGTTTTTCCTTAACCTGCCATTGTTTTAATTAGTTCTACTACACTCCCCTGAGCAACAAAGAGTAGCCTGAAGCATTATTTCTCCATCACACACTCCTAAGTAATAAAACATAGAATTCGCTAATCAGCTTTATCCCACTGTTAAAACAACTTCCATAGTCACTTGCAGTTGTTGCAGAAAAACACTTGCAGACTCAATTTAAAGTGGTGGTTTTAAGTCTTTAAATACAGCTTCTATAGCATAGTGGGGAAGAGAGCCTGGCTGGGAGTCCAGAGTTTGTAAGTTCAAATCCCTGCTCGTGTCTCCTGGGTGTCAAGGGCCAGCTAAAGATCACCCCCAGTGAGTGGCTCAGGGGTTATGTGCCCTGCCACCTGTGCAGCTGTGGACAAGCTGCATAGTCCCAAGGAGCCCAGTTGCCCCCCAACTGGCAGTTGTGGACAAGGAAGGGTTTGGCTTGTGCAGCTGCGGCAAGCTGCGCAGGCCCTAGCCAGCTGGGGAGGGCTAGTCTCAGAGGGAGGCAATGGTAAACCCCCTCTGAATATTGCTTACCATGAAAACCCTATTCATAGGGTAACCATAAGTCAGGATCGACTTGAAGACAGTCCATTTCCATTTTTTTTAGTCTTTAAAGCCCCAAATGGTTTGAGATCCAGCTATTATTATTATTATTATTATTATTATTATTATTATTATTATTATTATACCCTGCCTTTTTTTCCATGATAGAAACCCAAGGCGGCTTACATATGGTTCCCAGGCGGTTTCCCATCCAGGCACTGACCACACCTGACCCTGCTTAGCTTCAGCAGGGAGCTGGCCTTGTGTGCCTTCAGACCATAGCCTGAAGGGTCTGCCTGCATTCAGGCCTGCCAATACATTAAGATCAATATATGAGTTCATGTTCTCTAGCCCATCACGCAAAGATGCTGGATTGAAAGCTACTAGGGGCAAGTCATTCTTGGTGGCAGTCCCACACTTACGGAAATCACTTCTCATCAGAATTCATATGGCTCCACCATGTTCAGTGGCATATGGTACCAATTTCTTCCATGCTACACAGGAAGTGGATTGGACTGTGAAAGACCACCTCAAATTGTGTTTGCATTTTTATAAATTTGTAGGGCCGTACAATATCTCAGAGAGGAGATCAGGTCTCCTGCTCCCCTGGTGCATTCACTGTAGCTGCCCAATATCCCTGCTTTTTAAAATTTGATAGAAATATCTGTTGGCTATAGGTACTGTTATGGGTTTGGGGATTATGGGTTTGGGGGTTGAAATAAATGATTTCTATGAGTCCCCTTCCAGCCTCTAATTTTGAAACCTGCACCTGGAGGTGGGCTCTACAGCAGAGAATGTAGATTTTTATATGTCCAAATTATATGTACCCATTTTTAGTTGTAAGCTGCCCTGAGTTCCAGTTTTGGAAAAAGGGCGGGGTATAAATAAAGATGATGATGGTGATGATGATGATAATAACAACAACAACCTGCTCTGTTGGTCAGATGAGTGTTAGTCTAACAGAGTGGCCAGGTGCTCTAATGGGTCTATCAAGTGTCCATTAACTGGTGAATGGGCCAGGGAGATCCTGTTGTTACTGAAACTCTTCAGGAGAGCCCCCCCTCCTGGGGCCAAATGAGAGGCTTGTGTTTTTAGCTAGTCTGAGGAAAGGCTTGGAACTGGAGACACACAGAGAGGCTGGCTCCCTGCACCATGGCTTTAGGATGCCTCCTATGAGCCTTCTGGAAAAGCAAGATCTGTTGGACTGTTCATACTTTGAATCCCTCCACCTTAAGCTCAGTGTGTAAATAAATAAACCATATTTCATAAAAATGGCACAGACTCCACTGACCTTTCCAAGGACACCAAACCCTGGGCAAGCGCAGGAACCCCTGGAGATCTCTCAGCACTTGAAGTTTGGGGTGGCGCACAACAGTACGTTCTTAAACCACAAGGTTGTTTTGCCTATTAGTGAATTTCTCTGCTTTTTAATCTGGGAGGTAAGAAATGGGATCCTGTGCAAGAATAGCTTGATCATTTGCATGCTTATTCAGTTCAGTGGGATTTACTCCCCTGCAGTCATGCTTAGGATAGGTGAAACTGGCCACAGGGGAGGGGTAGGGAAGGAAGAGGAAGGGCAGGAATAGGGCCAGAGGAGGGCAGATTTGATCATTTTCATGCTTATTGAGTTCAGTAGAATTTACTCCCATACAATCATGCCTAGGATAGGTGAAACTGACCACGGGGGAGCAGGAGAAGAAGGAGAGAGGGCTGGAGTAGGCAGGGGAAGAAGAAGAAGGAAGAGGGAAGAGGAGGAAGGAGGGGGAGGAGAAGGGGATGGGGAGGGAAAAGCAGGTCTGATCATTTGCATGCTTATTGAGTTCAATGGGATTTACCCCTGTGTAGTCATGCTTAGGTTAGGTAAAACTGACCATGGGAAAGGAGAGGGAAGGAGGAAGGGAGAGAGGACGTGAAGGAGGGGGAGGGGTTTGGAAGGGGAGTTGGAGGGACAAAGGAAGGGGGAGGGGAGGGGCAAGAGGGAGGGGATAGGAAGAGAGGAGGGCAGGTTTGATCATGTGTATGCTTTTTGAGTTCAGTGCAATTTACTCCTGTACAATCATGCTTAGGATAGGTGAAACTTACCCGAGGGAAGAGCAGGGAGAGGGAGGAGGGGGAAGGGGGAGAGAAGGGGAGGAAGAGGGAGGGGGAGGGGAAGAGATTGGGTGAGTGGGTTGGCACTGAGCAGAGGCAAAGCCCCTTTCCTTTCCAAAAGGAAAACATTGTGAAAAGTATCATTCTTTTTCAGCTTTTTCCCCACCTGTTTATTCTACAGCAGCACATGTAGTCTCACACCCAAATTTAAATGCAACTCCTGAGAATTGATAGGAGACACCCTATTCCCCTCACAGACCTACAATCTCCAGAAGAGGGGCAGACGGTTAAACCACTCTGGCCACTGGAGCTCTATCAGGAGAATAGAAGTCTCCTATCAACTCTCAGCACCATTCACAAGCTACACTTCCCAGGTTTCTTTGGTAGAAGCCATGACTGTCCAAAGTGAAATAAAGGCCTGGTGTGGATGTGGCTAGTGACAGCTTTAGTTTATATTTGGGTGAGAGACTACATGTGTCCGCTGTAGAATAAAAAGGTGGGGTGTATTGCCATGAAAACATACGAGGGTTGTTAAGCAAGTATTTCTGAGTTCAGGACTATAAGTTTTGTAAGGTTTTGTTTTGAAATGAGTGTATGGGTATTTTCAATTTAACATTGTGGAATGTGAAAAATCCATGCTGGCTATAGTATACAGCAACTCTTGTGGCTGTATAATTAATTAAGATGCTTTATTTAAAATGTAGCAGACTTTTAGCTATCTTGCGGAAAATTTCCCATGAACACTTCTTGGCAATATCATAGTTATAAGTTGTGTGAAAATATGTTTTCTGGAAGAAAACAGTGAGTCACTCACTCCAGACATCTGTTTGTGCTCATTTGTGTGCACAGTTCGCGATTCAGAGAGGGGAATTGCAGCACATAGCTGGGAAATGAAGAGGCAAGACAAGATGAGGTGTGGGTAAATCAAGGGCCACGTTTATTAGAATAAAGCCAATTACATGCTGGATTGCATAGCAGAATGATCTGTGGAGACAAGTGTGGAACTTATCTCATTCCCCATCGGGCGAGGGCACCCTGCCATGGGAAAACGGGGTGGTCTGTTGGAAGTGGGGCAAGAGCAACTCCTTTTTTTGTTCTTTTGTTTATGTTCCAGAAGGGAGTTAGAGTTAGGGTCCTCCAGATGGATAGGCTTGTTTACCTTTACCTGTGATGCTCTGACTGACTTCCTTCCAGCCATTAGACTGTTACATCTTTAGGGAAGCTTACCTGCCCCTTCTCCTTTTGCCCTTTCCCTTTCTTCTCTGACTGTCTGGAAGAGAGGAGACATCCTTTGTCTCTGCTCTCTCCTAGCCATGAGGGCAACTCCCACACCTGGGCGTTACGGATCCAACTTAGTTAGTTAGTTAGAACTAGGTTTGCCTTTCTATCTACTATGTATTTCTATAAATAAAGTAGTTTTTCTTATTTTACTAAGTCTCAGGTCTCAGTGAACCTGATGCAAGGTAAAAGCCTGCTTTCTTAGGTAAACACATGCACACGCAGGCACACTCGCATTTCAACATCCACTGTTACTCTGCTACTGTGCTGCTTTAAACAAATTTAGCAACACACACAGCAACAGGGCCAAGCCCAATCCCCTCTTCCGGACCCCATCCCTGCAGGAGCCTTCCTGCTCCATCCCCCCTCAGGGCCACACAACCTCTGAGTGGGTGTTAGAGGTTAGCCCCAAAGGTGAGCCTTATCCTGCCAACCAGCCGCACAACCTGGAAGGCAGGCCTCAGAACCCACCAATCGCCTTAAAGGGTGTCTAAGGGTGGTCACCAAACCCTACCTTGTTAAATTCCGCATCTATCCACCAAACGTGACCAAATAACCTATTTACAGATTAAACTACAAGGCCTGGCAACAAATCAACCGACTCAAATTAAGCCAAATAAAGTTGAGCAAATCAGCCAAATTAGGAGAACAATACAGGTTAGGCAAAAAACTTGCCAACAAACGAAGGCTGGCGAGCTAAAAATTCCTACCTGGCCCCGAAGCGACCAGTTACACATGTACTGCCCTGAAGAGAGGGTGGGTGGGTGTCACGTGAGGCAAAAAGAGGCCAGGGGAGACAGAGCAGGGCTTAAATAGCCACCCTGCTCCACCTGTTATGCGACAGGCGCACATGGCCACGTCGCACCGAAAGTATGGGGTTTTGAAGCCATGCCAGGTCCTCCCTGGCATGGCTGCAAAGGCCCACCATCGTCAGAGCCCTTGGACTGATGATGATGGGAATTCTTGGTTTACTACACTTTAAATCCACCCTTTCTCCAATGAGCCTCAGTCTAATTAGATGGCTCCTCTATTTCATCTTCAAAACAAGCTTGTGAGATAGATTAAGCTGAAAGATAATTACTGCCATTAGGCCCAGTGTGCTTCATAACTGAATGGAGATTTGAACCAGAGTCTAGCTGGATTATCTATTTCACTGGAAAATACCAAACTCCACATTCAAAGCAACGTACATACAGATAAATTCCCTCTGCTTAAATGAACAGAGAAGTCATTATGGATGGAGAAATTCTGTGTGTGTGTGTGTACATAGAAGCTCTTGCTACAGCAGTGAATTAGAGTGAGTGATAGCACACTGTACTGCACACTGAGGAAACTACCTCAGTAAGAGAAACATAAAAACAACAAAAGTTTACTTTTTCTGCAAGGGTAATAACAAAGAGCATCGTAAGAGGTCGTAAATCGTTTGATTGCCTCATCACTTCCTCAAAACATGTACAAATTTTTTGTGCCGAAGGTGAATTCTGAAAGAAACACGTCTGCGGGTTTTTAACATGGCTCAGGTTAAAAAAGAGAGAAATGTGGTGGGCACCTGTTAGCTAGCACTTGTCGTATGTCCAACATAAAATGGAAATGGACTGCCTTCAAGTCGATCCCGACTTATGGCGACCCTATGAATGGGGTGTTCATGGTAAGCGGTATCCAGAGGGGGTTTACCAATGCCTCCCTCTGAGGCTAGTCCTCCCCAGCTGGCTAGGGCTTGCTCAGCTTGCCACAGCGGCACAAGCCAGCCCCTTCCTTGTCCGCAACTGTCAGCTAGAGGGCAACTGGGCTCCTTGGGACTATGCAGCTTGCCGACGGCTGCACGGGTGGCAGGGCACGTAACCCTTGAGCCACTTGTCATATGTCCTACATAGGTTTTCTTTAATCCCTAGGGCAGTTTTGAAATTAAAAATAAAAACTCAGGCAGTCTGCCAGATATATGATGGTAGTGGAAAGATTGTGTGGTGACACTTCTCCTTGGCACTAGAAGTAACTTGCCAAGGCAGCAGTTGACAATAGTGTGTAAGCTTATAACGCAAATGGTGAAGCTGGTGTCATGCTGTGGATGAAAAATCTGCTGTGACCACTTATTTGCAGGATTCCCAATCATGCATAAGAATCATGGATTAGGATTAGACTCTTCACATAGTCTAAGAAATGTGTGCTAGTTGCAACCCACACACAGAGAGAGGTGTGCATTCACTCTTGATTCTACACTGACTGAAAAGGGCTTTACTCAGTATATCTTGGCATTTTACTTGCACATTTTAAAAAATACGAACAGCAGCCACTGGACAGCTCTGGTAATTATTAGGATGACAGCAGATGGGGAGGGGAAGTTTAATACTCTCTTCTCTTGCTTAGATCCTAAAAAAAACTGCTCCTTTGAAGCTGCGATTTTCATGGAATAACCAATTTAGCATTTTAATATAGATCCTAAAACCCTATTCCAAGTTTACATGAGAGAGCAGGAGACACAACCCTGATGGAAATTTATTTCTATAGCCGGTTTTCTGTGTTCAAATTGCCATAAATCATTCAGCTTCTCAGCATCCCTGTGAGATAAGAGGCTAACATTCCTTTTTTTTTCTGATGGGAACTGAACCTTAGAGAGGATAACTTGATTAGGGTCTTGCAGTAACTAAGGTGGGGAAACCTGCATTCAACAGATTGAAATTCAACAATCCATACACTGGTTTGGACCTCCTCTTCCTCTTCCTCTTCCTCCTCCTTCTCTTCCTCCTTTATGAGAATCCAGAAATAATATAGAGAACAAAGATGTTCTTGGTCAAGTGCCAGGTTAATTACCACAACTTTTTTTTTGTATCAGCTACTGCCTGTTTAGTCTGGTGGTGCAGACTACATAAAGAGAAATTGCTACTACTGGCAACATTAACAACTGTATGGATTTCCAATTGGACAAATCCTTAGGGAAGCATGTATCATTTAGCAATTTCCTTGCCATTAATTCACACTCTTTCCCAGAGCCTTTTTGTAGGAGATTTCTTCCTTCAGCATATAAGCATGTCTTCCTTGTGTAGGAGATTTCTTCTGTTAAAATATACACATTTATAGTGCAGATGGTGTCATGATAGATTTTTTTTTAAAAAATGATGCTAGACAGATAAAGGCACTTGAAGTCACTGTTTCCTAGCAGATGTCTGAAATAATGTCTCCTGCACTGTGTCATGTCCTCTCCTACCCAGACAATGAAACCTTGATGGTTAATGCCTAATCCAGAGTCTGGTTTACTGTGCAATTTTCAAAGGCTCTTGGTGGTCTGAATCAAAGCATATGCAGCAGTGTACAGTGTTAGGCCTCACAGAATGAGAAACATAGAATAAGTGAGTTTTCATTGGACCAATTAGCTGAAGTTAGCTCAAGTCACTGGATTCTTTTTATACATAAAATAATATTCATATAAAATATATATTGTGACACTCTGCTTTACAATTCATCCTAAATATGTTCTTTGATTGAGATAAAACAGGTATGATAGAACTTACTAGATCAGTATCTTGTTGAATGTGCTACAGTCTGAATTTCTCAGAGGTCTTCTGGATCTAGAGGAAAGCTCTCCTCTGAAGCTCAGTGATGCAGCAGATCAACAAAGAAGAATCCATTTGTAGACACAATTGCAATTCATATTTATATTCCAATTCTATTATCACTGTGTGAGAATGTTCCTTACAAGCTGTGTGATGCCATTTCCCTGGATTGTAACGTAGAATGTGCCATTCTTCTCATAAAGCACTAAGCAAAATGCAATAATAACTGACTCCAATTTGACAGTCAATTTCAAACAGTATACCATACAATCAACAAACATATAATCAACAATATACATTATGGTTTCTCTTCCAAGGAATAATGTGAAGAGATAGTGTTTACAAACTGTTGGGACACACAACATTTATAGGAAATGTGTTCATATGATCAGCAAGATGTTCACATATTTTAAGATCATATTAATGGGTGGCTAGTATAATTTTGTTACCATCTTGAACTAATGCCACCATACATTTAAAAAAAAGGTTCAACTGTGTGCTGGGGATGGAGAAAGGGAAGACTGCAAGCATTGTGTCTGCAAAATAAGTCTGGCTGGTAGATTTAAAGTGCAATCCATCATTTATTTATTTGATTGATTGATAGATAGATATCCTGCCCTTCCTTGCAATAGGAGCCCAGGGCGGCAAACAAAACACTAAAAACACTTTAAAACATCATAAAAACAGACTTTAAAATATATTAACACAAAACATCTCTAGAAACATTTTTTTGAAAGCTTTAAAAACATCTTTTTAAAAAAAGTTTAACAGTTTAAAAAGCAGTTCCAGCACAGACACAAACTGGGATAAGGTCTCAAATTAAAAGGCTTGCTTATTTATTTGTTTGTTTGTTTGTTATTATTAATATTATCAATATTATCATCCACCGTCCACCAATAGGTCCCAGAGTGGGTCACAACAATATAAAATACATCATTAAAAACAGTTTAAAACAAACCATACATGTTTTAAAAGGTCCATTCATTTCAATGAGATTTTCTCCCAGGATATAAGATTGCCTTCTCAATGTGATTATATTAAGATATTTTCGGTGCCTGGAAATAAATGGTCTGATTCAAGGATACTTTACACATGCAGAAGTCCTAATGCCTGCATAAAGTTCCAGCACCTGCAAGTCATTCACTATTAACTTCAGTATTGGTGGCAGTTTTTGTATGCACATCCCCACTGCATGCAGAGTGGTGAAGTCAGCAGGGAAGCCAACATTTGTGGAGTGCCCATCAGAGTTGCACATGAATCCACTGAGTGTATTCTTCACATTGACTATATTTTCCTTGTGGTAGGACATGCCACGCCAACTGTGTTAACAATGTGAATTTGCACCACCTGTACTAAAAGCATTATTATTGCACTGTGTTATATTTCACTGCTCTCAACCTATCCCAAGCTTTCAGCATCACATTCCACAAGTGAGTCTTTCTTCACACTTTTCCAACTAAGCAAGTTTACTTTTCATAATGAAATTATCACGCATACCTCCATATCCCAGAGATACTTTGTATGGGAAGATATTTCTAAAATCTGTTGTGATCAAAACAAATGATCTGCTCTCTTCATCTACCTTTAAAATTACTGACTTTTTTACATTTAGTACTAATTTTATTACAAAAGTACTCAGTTGTGAAATATGCAGTCTCTTTAAGTGCTTTTTGTAGTACAATTTATATTAAGCATTTCAGTTACCATTACTATTATAGCTTGACATTTGTTTTGCCTTTGAATAATGTTAGTGCTTTTTCTGGAACCTCCAAGACACTTACACTGTTTGCTGCCTTTAAACGATGCAATTCAAAGTAGTTTTACACATTATGATCAAACTCATTATAAGTTGGAGAATGACCTAACACTTGACTTCTCACTTGGATTTTTCACAGCAGAGAAAGGCAAAAGTTGAATTTCTTGACACTTGCAACTGATTAACAGATATGGGATGGATATAATGGCATTTCAAATTATGACTGTCCACTTAATCTTCTAATATGATCTTTATTATTGATTGATAGATTGGAAATGTATATACTCTGCCTTTCAATCAAATTATTTCCAAGGTGGTTTACAACATAGTGAAGCAATCCCAAAAACTTCATAGTGTTCTTGTTGTGCTGACTGATGGCAGAGGCCAACATTTCCTCTCCTTTCTTCTGAGTTCTCAGGGCAACTAGTCATTGGTGCAGAGAGTTCTTTTTCTAGAGCTGCTCCTTCTGCAACTGGCTGGGAATGGACTAGTCTATCCCTAGTTGCCATATTATTTGTAGGGAAAGAGGGAGAGCATGGAGACTTTCATTGGCTTAGCTAATGGCAGATGCCAGAATGTCTTCCCTCTAATTTCTATGTAATGTATACCATGGACATCCCAATCTAATGGATGTTTATTCTGAAGTCATAATGTAGCCTTATTAACAATAAGGATGTTTGAGAAATTTGATATATCTGAATTCCAGTGCAAACTAACCTGGTCTGCATCTCTGGAACTAATGTGCAGATCCAAACATAATTACTCCTTGGATTCTACATTTCTCCAAATTTTGCAATACAGTTCTCAACTGGAAAAAAAAAGCTTACCAACATTTTAGGATATAATATATTAGAAATGTATATATTGAGATAATATCTGCATGTTATATTTGTGATAAAATATGTATTTAAATACAATTTTTCTCATGGATTTTTAAAAAAGAAAAATCACAGATTAATTATTTTCTGGCAAACGGGCCAGAATGGATTTATGAATGAGCACATGAGAAATTGTCATAGACTGAACTAAGTAACAGTACATGCCTTCTAATGTAATAAATTACCAGTTAATATGCCCCAATTTTTAAGGTCTGTATACTATGCATTTTCAACTCTGGCTGCTATTCAAGGAATAAATATGTGAAGAGTTTTGGGTGGTGACACTTTTCAGAAACAGGTGAAAGCATACCTCTTCCAACAGGTATCTAGATGAGGGGAACTATGACTGAAGTAATTTATGAATCGTTTTATGGTTCTGCATTTTTTATGAGTTGTACTGAAATAATTGTTTTTAAGTTTTTGTGTTGTATGGGTATCATGTTTTTACTGTATTGTAAACATCCCTGTGACCTTTTGGTGAAGGGCAGCATATACATTTCATCTTTAAAAAATAAAGGAAAAAAGTTTTTTCCTCTACGTCTCAAATGGAAAAAAATAGACATTTGAGGAAAATTTGGGGAAGGGGAAAATATATGAAATATTTTCTTTCTCAGAGTGATGGGTGAAATACTTTAAAGCAAAAATAATATTGTTATAGTTAATAATAATAGTAATTCATAATGTTATAAATTCACAATGCTGCAAATCTCTTAGACGCAATATTGAAAAGTAATAGGAATCATAGCATTGCTACTGCATTTTGTTACTAAGCAAACAACACTTAAGTCTTAATGGTGGAAAAAATATTTTCAAATGTTGCAGAATATAGGACATCTTTACTTAATTGGTGCAGGAGTGCAATCTCAGAGTCTATCAAGACATGTTGCATAAGGCAATTACAAACTGTAACTCCTGTTGCTACTCACTTGACTACAGTTCTCCCATCTTCTGCATCAAGTGAAATAAACTGATAAATGAACAACTAACAAGTCCATGTAAACATTCCATTTTCTGAAGTCTATGAAGCTCAAGTGAAAGTTCAGAATCAGAAACTAAGGACCTTTCAGGCACTGATTCCAATTACAAAAATAAATGGGCAGAGCAATCTTAAAAAGGAGGCAGTGAAGGAATGTAGCTCGCATGGGGCAGGGCAGGATGCATGTGTGTGTGGAGAGGGGAGTTCCTTTTTTGTTTCAGCAGGATTTAAAAACATTGCTTTCGGAGGGGGAGATTTGCTGTGTTGATTTGAGTTGCTATTACAGCTTGCCTCTGATCTGCAGATGCTGCCTTTGGCTTCTGTGCATCAGAGGTGAGTTGTAATAGACACTCAGAGCAACTCTCTGTATGAGCACCTTGCGGCTAACTGTCACCAGTTCTGCTGCCAGCCACCAGAGAGCAACTCCTAAGTGTTAAAATGTAAGATTCAAGCTTTTTTGACAATCAGTTACAAACGTCAACACAGTATTTTAATGTGCCAACAAAACAAAAAGTTATAAGATGTATTCATCACACCAGTTAAGGATTAAAAGCAACAATTATTTGGGGTTTTCTTATAAAGCCCATGACCCGCTTGCACCGGCTTTGTGACCCACTTGCGGGTTGTGACGCACAGATTGAGAAATGCTGTCTCTCAGAAGAATGGAGGGACTTTGAATCCAGCAGGTCCTAGGCTGCTTCTGACCTGCCCCCAGAATGCCTCATTTTGGAGCCTACCACTGGCAGAAATATTTCTCCAGAAATGGAGATTTATCTCCATGAAGCTTCATGCAGGCATACTGGGCACTATCATGGTGGACGATGATGGTCTTTTTCCATGGAGTTGCTCCGCACTGCTGGAGAAGCCTTTCAGCCACATTTTCACCCTCACCAGCCAGCAGGTCTGGGGGTTAGAATTCTTCTGTTAGTTAAGTTAGTATTTCAAGGGTATCATGGTTACCTAAACAGAGTAGGATATAAATACTGGGATGCATTTAGAGAAGGAGAACTGTTCATTGAAGGACCCCTTCAGTGAGAATAACTTTCCTTCTGCTCATGAGGCAAAAATACTGGATGCAATGCATTATAAATAAAAATAGGTTCAGGGTAGCTCCTTTTGTCTAAGTTACTGTGCTGTTTCCTATGCACTGGAAATAACACATATGGTGGACCTAAACTGTGTTCCTCTGTCAGAGACCAGACTGTCTGGCAGTCCGTGCAGCCAGTACACGTGTTGAATGTACAACTTGGCTGTGTCTTGAGCGTTCGGAAGCCCGGTGCATGGAATGAAGTGAGCCATTTTTGAGAAGGCATTGACCACCACCAAAACTGTGGTTTTCCCCTGAGAAGGGGGGAGATCTGTAATAAAGTCCATAGTGATCATCTGCCAAGGATCCGAAGGAGTAGGGAGGGGCTCCAACAACCCTGCTGGCTTCCCAGTGGCATGTTTGGCTCTCATGCAGATAGGACAGGAACGGACATAATGCTCTACGTCCTTTCTCACCTTGGGCCACCAGAATTCCCTGGTGACAACTTGAATAGTCTTAAAGACCCCAAAGTGCCTGGCTGTGGGGGAATCATGGCATTGATGTAGCACTCTGGCTCTCAAGTCTCCTGGGGGTACGTAAATAGCCTCCTGATGGTGCAATATATCTCCCTTCCACATGAAATCCTTCTGTTCTGCCTCGCCCTGTATGGCCACCCCAGCCTGCTGCGCCTGGGTGAAAGGATCCTGTTTTTGCGCCTCATGCACCTCATCCTTCCAAGAGTCTTTGCAAGCCCCGACTACCCCCTTCTCGGGAGGAATCACAAACTGTAAGGGTCTTGGGGTGGGGTTCCCCATATATTCCAGCTTCCTGGACAGGGCGTCAGCCCACTTATTTTGTGCTTGGGAGATGTAGTGGATTTTGAAATGAAACCGTGTGAAAAACTGGGCCCAGCGCACTTGCCATTGATTGAGTTTACGGGCGGTGTGTAGACTCTCTAGATTACGATGGTCCGTGCACACCTCGATTTCATGCTGCACCCCTTCCAGATGATGCCTCCAAGCTTCAAAAGCAGCTCTGATGGCTAATAGCTCTTTCCCTCACACCGTGTAGTTTTGTTCCGAGTCTGTCAACTTCCTTGAGAAATACACACAAGGCTTCAACCCCCCTCCCTTCTGTGACAGTTGCAAAAGAACTCCTCCGATCGCTACGTCCGATGCGTCAGTCTCTACCACAAAAGGGAGCGCGGGATATGCTTGTTGTAAAATGGGCTCGGTAGCAAATCTCCGTTTCAAGCTCTCGAACGCCTCTTGAGCAGCTTCCGTCCAACGGAAAGGTCCTGAGCCCTTCAGGCAGTCCGTAAGCGGTGCAGTCTGCTTGGAGTAGTTGGCTATGAACCGATGGTAGTAATTAGCAAACCCCAGAAAGCGCTGCAAATCTTTCTTTGTCTTGGGGGGTTGCCACGTGAGTACGTAACAGACCTTCTCTGGGTCCATTTCTACCCCTGCCAGGGAGACACGATACCCCAAGAAGTCGAGAGTGGTCAGGTCAAACCCACATTTTTCTAGCTTAGCGTACAGGCGATGCTGTCGCAACTTTTGTAGCACTGCGCGCACACGTGCATCGTGTTCTTTGGGGGTGTCCGAGTATATCAGGATATCATCCAAATACACAATCATAAAGCGGTCCACAAAGTCCCTGAAGATGTCATTCATGAAATTCTGGAACACTCCGGGCGCGCCCAACAATCCAAATGGCATTACTAAGTACTCAAACTGACCGTAACGGGACTTAAAAGCGGTCTTCCATTCGTCCCCTTCCTTTATTCACACCAAGTTGTAAGCGCCTCTCAAGTCCAGTTTTGTGTAAATTTTCACGGATCGCAGTCGCTCCAGCATCTCCCTGATGAGCGGCAAGGGGTAGCTGTTGGGGATCGTTATCTGGTTGCGGGCCCGGTAATCATTACATGGGCGGAGCTCACCCCCTTTTTTCTTGACAAACAGCAGTGGTGCCCCGGCTGGGGACTGCGAAGTGTCAATGAAGCCTTTCTTCAAATTGGTGTCCAGAAACTCTTAGTGCTGCTAGCACCGGCTCGGACAGAGAGTAGATTCGCCCAGCGGGAATGCGCACCCTAGGCATCAAGTCAATCAAACAATCATAGGGCCGGTGAGGAGGGAGTTGATCTGCTTCTTTTTTGTCAAAGACATCCCGATAGTCACCGTACTTGGCGGGCAAAGTTATTTCTCCGATGCCAGGCACTCCTGCCACTACCTCCCGCTCCTCCACCGGCTGACAGTGTCGCTGGCAATACTTGGAGGTAAACACCACCATGGCTTCATCCCAAAAGATTGTGGGGGTATGCCGGACCAACCAGGGCATACCCAACACCACTGGGAAGTGAGGCAAGGAAGCCACATAGAACGACAGATCTTCTTGATGTCCAGGGACTGACACTTCTAAACCCTCCGTTGCCCTGGTTACCCCCCGGACTTCAGGGGCCGGCTGTCTATAGTTTCCACTGCCAACGGCTGGCTCAGTTCGCTCGTGGGGATCGCATGGTGTTGCACCAAACTTCGGTCCATGAAACAAGAGGATGCTCTGCTGTCAATCATAGCTTTGGCTAGGAAACTCTCGCCTGAGGGCAGGGCTATGTGAATGGGTAACAGGAGAGCCCCTTGGGACGGAAGGTGTTGTGGCGGAGGCTCAGAGTTTGAGGCACCCCCCAACTCTCTGGCCTCTACGAGAGCTGGGATGTGGAGTTTTCTGGTGGCTGAGGCTTTCCTATCTTGGCTGGACAGTTTTGGGCTAGGTGGCCCGGCCTTCTGCAGTATAGGCACAGTCCTTCCCTCCGGCGCCTCTCCCATTCCTCCTCCGTCAAACACGGTCTGGCCCCCCCAATCTGCATGGGCTCCTCTCCCAAGAGAGCCGGGATGCCCGTGCTGGGTGCAGGGCATGCGCGAGGTAGTGGGACAGCAGCCTGAGCCCGGGAAGGCTCCATCCGTCATTCCAACTTCCTCCCCTCCAGGTGGCTGTCTATTTGCAAACACAATTGGATCAAGCCTCGTAGGGTGTTGGGAAGCGTGGAGCGTGCCAGTTCATCCAAAACCTTGGAACTAAGTCCATTTCAATAGAAATGCATCAAGGCTGGGTCGTTGTATTCCGTTTCTTGAGATAAGACACGAAAGGCATTGGTGTACACTCCCACAGAGCCTCTGCCCTGTCTTAGGGTCCCTAGTTGGCAGGCCACCGTCTCCTTCCTCTGGGGGTCTCGAAACGTCTCCCCCATCGCGTTCTTAAAAGCATCAAACTGTCATAGTACAGAATCTCTGCGAATCAAGTACGGGGTAGTCCATTTGGCCGCTTCCCCCTCCAGCAGGCTGATGATGAACGCCACCTTCGCATCATCAGTTGGGAACTCAGCTTGGCGCACCTGGATGTACATCTCACACTGGGCTAGAAATGTGGCAAACTGTTCACTTTGGCCCCCGTACCGAACGGGAAGCCCCACTGGAGACTTTGCAAGGGCTGGCGCTGCTCCAGGCGGCGCAGCCTGAACTTGGGCAATCAAGGCTCAAAGGTTCTGGTTCTCGGCTTGCAAGGCTTGCGTGGTGACTCAGAGGTTCTGGATCTCGGCATACAAGGTTTCCATGGTTATTGCTATTCCCCCTGTTGCTCCGTTCTGATCCATGCCTTCCATCATGGGAACAGAGTTGAGTAGGGATGGTGGTTGAGTCAAACTGTCCCGTCCAGAGTCGATACCAGGAGACTGAGATGCTGGTGCAAGTAAATCTCATTTTATTAGAGTAATGGATACATCAAAAGCAGTGCGCTTCATAGAAAACCCTATATCAACTCACTAGGAATCCCTAACTACACTCTTGACATGCTCTGCGATGTAAGAAGAAAGTTGACTCAACACCACATTCAATATTCAGCAGATTTATATAGGGAAAGTTTTTGAGCGCAGTCTCTCACTCCTTCGCACACCCGCCCTCTGCCCGGTACGCTTTTTCCGCTGCCGAGAGCGAGGTGAGGGGGGGTGAGCCTCCATGGGCTCATCAGACAAAACAGGGTCCTTATCAACAGTCCAGGAAGTAGAGGGCTGAGAAGCGTCAGGCGTCTCTAAGTTACTGCGGGACAAAGGGGGGGTTACTGCTAATTCACGGCTTGGTGAAGGAGGAGTTACAGCTCTTTCGGAATCCTCCCCTAACTGATCCGTTGGGATGGTTGAAGGCTGAGCGCTGTCCCCAAGGGGGGCTGGGTCACCCGTGGGAATTGGCGGAGCATCTAACACACTCCTTTCCCTAATGTCTGGAATAGACACAACAACAGCTGGATCTTCCGCGCCTTCTGGCAGTTGAGGCGTCTGCAACTCATGCCTTCCCCCTCCCTGCCCTTCCAGAGAGAGCTGGAGTTCGACATGCACATTTATTCAGAAGCAAGTCCGTCTGAGTGCAGTGTTACTTAGTCAGATCAATGTGCAGAGGACTGGAGGCTTCCTATGCGGGATGTTACATGACAGGAGAGTTTGATCTGAAAATAAAGTTTAACTGAATATCTACATGTATTGCTACTATTAATTTTATTATTACATTTATATCCACCTTTCCATCAAGGAGCTAAAGGTGGCATAGATGGTTCTTTCCCTCCCCGTTTTATTCTCACAACAACCCTATGAGGTAGGTTAGGGTTAGTGTGTGTTACTACCCCACAGTCATCCAACAAGCTTCATGGCTGAGTAGGGGTTTGAGCCCTGGTCTTCCAGCACTCTAACCACTACACCACACAGAGATACGTATTTTCTTAGCTTTTCTTCTGAAAATATGAATTTCTCCTGTTTCTGCACGGTAATACAAAGTACAGACTGGCCAGGGTCCAAAGAGCTTCTTTAGGTGCATCCAGTGTCTTTTACATAACCAGTAACATTTTTCCTTTGAAGGAAGGCTTCCATGCTATCTTCCAAATTCTCTTAAGGCACGAAGGGCCTATTTTTAGTTCAGGTTGTAGAACTAGTTCTTTCAATCAAGCCATTCTTTCTAAGAATTTCTAGAATTTTGTTTGTTTTTTAAAAAGCATTTATTTCCTTGTTGATGGCCTCTGTTTCCAAATTCTATTTCAAACTCAGTTTCCCCAGCCGGCAAAAATGAAGATATACTGGGTACCTTCCCCATAAAGCAGTTTGGGGAAGGATGTTGAGTGGGAAAAGAGCCGTAAGGAAAAGGGTAACGCTGCTTTTAGTTTTAAAAAGGAAAAGGTTGGAACACATGCCTTTTGAAGCTCCATCTCTAAGCACAGAGATGGAATTATTGTTTGCATAAAATTAAAACATTTATACTTCTTAAAATTTCATAAATATGCCAAGCGCCACAATTTGTATGCTAGCATATCCATTACATTGTATGACATTTGTCATAGTTCAGCTATAAATCTATAATATATAACAAGCCTGTCTCTTAATAGGTTATAAAATCACCTTCCTCCAGCAGTTATCTTAATTGGTTTCAAATCTCATTAACATCATATCATTTTATTCTTCCACAAAAAGTCAAAGAGAAGTTTCCAATCCTTGAGATATATGTCCATCAAATTTTTTTTCTAGATAAACATGTCAATTAATCCAACTCATCAAGTCTACTAAGTCCAGTAATTTCAAATCGCTCTTCTTCCATTATCCATATTGGTTCCATCTTCCATCTTACGCACCCAATAATCTTGCTGTCATAGTCATATAATAAGAGTCTGATAGGAATTTCCTTTATCACAGATATTTTCTTGCCATCAATTCCGAACGTATCACTGAAGTATTGTTGCAAAGCAGCATCTCTGTTCCTCTTTTTTACATGATACACTAGCACATCTCTTGAAGATTTTTCCATTGACACAAAACAGGGATTAAATCTGTTAACTTTCTCCATTTCAAGTTCCATCAAATCCTTCCAGTCCAGGAATTTTTTTGAACCGATAATATCTTTATCTCCAATCTCTTCAATTCCTTCAGGGACAGCGCTGAGTTCCAAACCGTAATATTTATCTCCGGGATCCATCACAGCCAGGAAATCCAAATCTTTTTCCATATCCATATTTAATCCAATCTCCATAGATTGAACCTTGCCTTTAATTTCTCTTTCATCCTTTTTTGGTTTTCCAGATCCCTCTTTATTCTCCTTTCTCATAGAATCCTGAATTTTTTTCAGCTCCTGTCTCATTTCGTCAAATTCAATTCTCCACGCTTGACTATTATTTCTCAGTTCTTGTTTTATTGACTTAATCCCATTCATTATTTTCTGAAACATGTCTAAAGATAAAGTCCCTTCTTGTACATCCATGATCTTCTTAATTGTCATTCTTAAAGCCAAAAGAACTAAACTCCTTCAATTTTCAATGTCCCAAGCAAAGAGCATTTTATTTCTTTATCCAGTTACAAAGGAGTTAATCTTTCAAACCAACTGGCGTCACACTCTAGACAGCCCTTATCTCTTATATGCCCAGAAGTGCAAAAACAGCTTTAGTTCACAGCGTCCAAAAAACTAGTAGCAGAAAAGATGAGCAGATTCGTCAAAAAAAAAAAAAGTAGATCAGAAAAAATAGTCCCAGACATATATTACACCAAAGTCTTATAAGTCAAAAAGAAAACCCTCATCCGTTGTAATCTTTATAATGCTATTTTCCATGTCAGCTTTTTGCAATAAAAAAAGATAGGCTATTTTTATTTTCTTCCCCCTTAGTTCCATGAGTAAAAAAGAAGGAAAGTTTTGACTCACCCAGGTTTTCTTAATTGCTGATTCTTTGACAAATCTCTTTAGCTGTGTAGATAAGAAAGTGATAAGCGTAGACAGGAGAATGCTTGCCTGTTAAACCGTTTTTCTAAAAAAAAAAAACCGGGTCACTTTTTCAGCTGAGCTAGCTAGAAATCCTCGCTCCCTCCGAGCTGCTGGAAGACCTTCTTTCACAGACAATTCTGACGAATTCCAGTCTCCAACAATCACAACAAAGCTGTGTGGGAAATCTCACGTTTCTTCCTTATCTGGAAGAAATTATCCCCAGTCAAAAAAGACCCTTCTGACTGGATTTAAAACTGAAAAAGTTTCATCCAAGACGGGAGCCGTCTCAGAGGCTGCACAGGCGGAGGGATCCTCCTGGGAAGTCATTTGTTTGAATGTTTTTAGATGCTTTCATACTGCAGCTTTATTGGTTGCTTTTAGGTTGTTGTTTTTTGTTTTATTGATATTGTTTGTTTGTTATATTGTACACCACTGAGATATTTTAAAATATTGCGCAGTTTATGAAGGCTTTTAAACAAACAAATGCATAGGATTGCACTGTAATGGCTGCTTTAAGCTCATTCACAAAACTACTGGGCATGTGGTAAGTCCTTCAAATTTCTGCAGTACACACAACTAAGCTTTTTGTATGCTATTGTAAATGCCACTTTCAAAACATTATTCTGGTGTGCAAAAAAAGTTTTTCCCCTATGCATACAACCCCCTAACTGCAGGCAGAAAGTCAACATATTCAAGTTGTTTTATGGCGCTGCCCATGTTTTCAGTAGTGGTGTGAACCATCCCTAAGTATAAAGTCAATTGATTTTAAATGGTCAGGCCAAGTAAATGTCATGTGATTGATGCAGCAGTTCAAGTCCTTCTGAACATTCACAGAACAAATGGTGAAGCAAACTTCCTAAGAATCAGGATGGTTAATAGTAGATAATTTGCCTGTAACCTCATGGAAAAGAAACAAGCCACTCAAGCTTCTTTTACATAGAACAAACTAGTTGAGCAATGTTAAAAGCTGGGTATTGATTTGTGCCCTGACTGAAAGTCATGCACTGATGTACATAAAAATGTGTCAAGAGTCAATATTGATTTTTTTTTAAGCTAGGTTGTCCCCTGGGAAACACTGCCAGACATACTACTATGCTTGTCAGTGAGTGAAATAAGACCCTTTTCCACAAGGCTACACATGTCTAAGCATCACATTTCCTCTTTTTCCTGAAGGAAAGTGGACATGATGCCTTATGTCAACTGCTCCTTCTTTGGGAAAACAGTTTGGTGGAAAAAGAAAGGGAGTAATAAAATTCTGAAGGGTATAAAGCACAATTTAAAAATCTGGAAATTTCTTAAATGTGTATGTTAAAAGCACAGCATTGTTTTACAATAAGTGAAAATCAGCACTTAAAAGCTACCAGAGATCTTTGTGACTTTCTGAGGCACATGGAGAGTCTGCACTATAACACAAGATACCTGATACCTGTTAGATACTAAATCCTTAGAACACCTAAAGAATACCTAGAGCATGATATGAAGAGACATAACCTAGTGCTACTACCAAAGCTGAGCAGGTTTTGCCATTTAAGCTCCATCAGTGAGGTCGCTGGGGAAGCTGGGGAAGCTAGAAACTGATCTGAGTGTGTTCATAGGAAGAGGCTGACAGTGCAATTCTATAATGTCTACTCAGAAGCAAGTATCATGGAGTTCAGTGGGGTCTACACCTAGGTAGGTGGATAGAGGATTATGGTTTGTTGTTATTGATCAGGTATAAGGCTGTGAACTCTTCTCAGATGAGTAGGAAGAGAACAGATAACAGTGCACTCCTATATATATAATATCTGAAGTTCCATTGGCTCACAGTTGTGTGACATGTGCCAAGCATGTGCAATAGCTTATTTGTGTCTTCTAGCAATGCTCTCCCATAGATCCTGAAAAGCCACCTTTTGGAGTGATATTCTATGAGGCATGAGAAGCTGCCACTGGAAGGAAAAACTGGAGCACACACCCTCATTCAATCAGATCCTGGACAGTATATAAAGCAGAAACTTTTGAAAACTGGCATGTTTTTGGAGCATGTGCAATTTCCAAGGAAGGGCAAGAGAGTTAATGTAGATGATATGTTATTGCATTTCTTTTTCTTTTAACTAAACTACTCGTGAATACCTTGAAAATGTAATGTTGTATTAATGAAGGTATGCATGCTGTACAACAAAACAGAGAGCTTTGCTTGTGGTGTTTGGCATCACTGCTTTGATTCCAAAGTGTAACCTGTTTAAAATGATGCAACTCTAATAAGCTGTTGCATCAGATAAATTGTGGCTCAAAACAGCATTAAAAAAAAGGAATGCTAAAACTCTTTCCAGTCAATAGTCTAAGCATATGTACATCACCAATAAGGTCAGTGTACCAATCCATTCCCACCACCACCACACATTCTGTCTTCTTTAAAATTGGCAAGTCAGAAAAGAGTAGAATTCTCTTTACCTTGCTGGTGACATTGTAATGAAAGGAGAAAGAAGAGCACTGAATAGCACTGAGAATTGGTTTATTGCTGTAAACAGTCACAACACTGACTTTTGCCTCTTCTGCTGCTGGTGTGTACAACGTAGCCTGGGGAATAACATGGCCTATTATTGGACATGAGGTTGAAGACTGCATTGCTCTAATGGGGCAATTAACTCTAACACTCAACAACTCTTGATCTGCAGAATTTTTTGTTAAGTTTACAATGATGAGGTGAAGATTAACACTTCTGGGTGTTACGGGACTGATGAGACATGACTTTTTAATCCTCCAAGAAAAGCTTAATTGGACGCTGGAGAAACCTTGCTTCTTTGTTACACACCACCAATCCCTGGGAGATTGAAATAGTTGGGGGTATATGACGGCAAGTGTTATTGTAATTAAGCAAAGGAAGACTAATTCCCCTCTTTAGGAAAAGTGCATGCCATTCTCTTCAGTTATCACCCAATATTTTGAATCAAATGCAAGCCAATGGGCTCCTGCTGGGAAGAAGGGTGGGATATAAATCAAATAAATAAATAAATAAATAAATAAGCAAGCCAATCCTAATAGCCATTAGGCACTGCCAAGCCATAAAAAGCAGAGGTGCTCTTTGTGAGAAGCAGTCCCTTTCTTCAAGAGAATTCCTTTTAAGTTCTGGCCAGCTGCATGGTGGAATCTATTCTAGCAAGCTAATTAACAGTCCAGTTTGTTTTTATTATTTAAAGAGTATTGTGCATTCTTTTGTCAGGCTCTCTTATACTTAGGAATATCCATTAAAAGGGCTTTGCAATAGAGCTGGAAAGATTTCCAAATTTGTATATTGACAATACTTTTGCTATGAAAAACGCTTCCTTCATGGGCAAGGACTGGTGTGCAGAAATGGATCAAGCTGGACCTTAGGCTAGTGCAGATATGTTCAGCAAATGCTAGTTTAAACAAAGGAACTGGGATCCCGCCATGTCCACTCCACAACTGATCCAAAGGTCTGAACAAAGCTTGTGAGCATGGATGTCAGTTCTGTTAAGACCTATGAATAAATGTGCAGTTTGGGAGTGGGAAAAATGGGCATGGGATCCCATTTCTCCACAACCATTACACGTTCATTAAGGGTCTGTATAACATTCTTGTACAAGCTGATGGCCTAACTTCACATCACATTAAATCATCTGTTGAAGTAACATCAGGGTTGTTATGTGTGCCTGCTGGAGCCCACCTGTGTGTCCACCACTCACAGGAATCCCTTTAAGACACACCTCTCAGTGAGGGTGAAATATTTTGTTGGAAGCAAAAGATTTTGCTGCCTGAGTGATATGTAACCCAAGAACATATCCAAACCAAGACTCTTTCAAAAGAGAACCTTTATGTATTGCGAATAACAGTATAAAAACATTTAAATCACAGTGCAGTTGCTGACATGAGTGAGACCCTATCAGCACTTAATACCTCTGCTCTGAAATCTGCACTGGTTGCCCATTTGCTACCAGGCCAAGTTCAAGGTGTGCTTTCCATGTAACGGGTTCCAAATAGTACTTGTTCTGTTCTTGTAAGAAATTGATCCTTTAGTGTGGCAGTACCTACGCTTTGGAACTCCCTGCCTATTGACATTAGGCAGGCGCCTTCATTGTACTCATTTTGGCACCTGCTAAAAACATTTTTGTTTAGGCAAGCCTACTCAGGCAAGTAGAAGCTATTGTGTTTTTTATCGTTTTTTAACTAATTGTTGGTTTTATTATTTTGAATATTTTTAAATACCTGTCTTTAACTGTTTTTGCCAATAGTTTTTTTTGAATTCCTTCTATAAACTGCCCTGAGCTTTTTACAATAAAGCAGTATATAAATGTTGGAAATAAAATACATAAATAAATTTTGCAGTCACTGTGGCCCTTGGGTCTCTTTTCTTTTGTGTACCGAGTCAGGCCAATTGGTACCATCTACCTCAGTACTGATGACATGGACCAACATTGGCTTTCCAGGATTCCAAGCAATAGTCTCTTCCAGAGATTGAATTTTGGACCTTTGCATGCAAAGCATGTGCCCTACTACTGAGCTACAGCCCTGTTTAAAAATGTATCATTTAAAATTGTTCTTTTTCAATTCACTAATGAATGCATACTAGGACAGATCCACACCATGCATTTAAAGCACATTCAACATACATTTGAAGCACATGAATCCCACTACAGAATCCTGGGAACTGTAGTTTGTTAAGGGTGGTGGGAACTTTATCAAGGATGCTGCGCAACAAGATCAGCTTCAAATGGTCTCCTCTCTATCCCACCAGTTAAAACAGCTAGACTGGTGAGGACTAGGGAGAGGGCTTTTTCTATTGTGGCTCCCACTCTGTCGAATTCCATCCCAAACAATCTCCGCCATGCCCCCTCTATGATGAGCTTCCACCGGGCCTTGAAGACCTGGCTCTTCAGACAGGCTTTTGGGGTGGGTTAGGTTTATTACTACTGTTGAGATTTTAATGTTTTAATGTAGTTGTATGTTTTTATTCTGTATGTCGCCCAGAGTGGCTGGACAACCAGCCAGATGGGCGACTAATAAATCTAATAAATAAATAAATAAAACTATAACTGTGAGGGAGAAACTACACTTCCCAGGATTCTTTGGGGGGAGTTATAAGCTTTAAATGCAAGTTGGATGTGCTTTAAATGTATTATGTGGATCTGCATTACTTCATAAACCTTGCTTGAGTATAAATCATGTTAATTAAATTTTAAAATGGAAATAATCTACAAGGTTTACTGGGTGACCATGGGCCAGAGCTTGGAAAAGTTACTTTTTAAAACTACAACTCCCATCAGCCCCAGCCAGCATGGCCACTGGATTGGGCTGATGGGAGTTGTAGTTCAAAAAAGTAACTTTTCCAAGCTCTGCCCATGGGCTATGCACCATCTCTCAGCCTAATGTTCCCCTCAGAGTGTAAACAACAGAGGGGAACCATGACAACCCCAAGGAAGAAGGGCACACTTAAAATGTAGAGGAAATATTAATTTGTATATAATAATTTACAACCATAGTGTGAAATCAGATAAATAATACAAAGAAATATTTATATAAGCATGAATGTCAAAGATGTTTATTATTTACACAACCTGTAAAGGTATTTATAGTGCAATCCTATGCAAGTTTACTCAGAAACAAGTCCAAATGTATTCAGTGGGGCTTACTCAGAGAGGGAAGCATGCACAGGACTGCAATTCAATTATAAGAAACTTCATTCACCCAATCCAAAATTCAGAATCATGCCTCTTTAAGCTGTTTTGCAACTGTTTTATATTTATTTTATAGTTATTGGATTTTAAATGGCTTTATTTATTGTTGTGAACTGCTTTGGTTTCCAGCCCTATCTCACAGGGTCGTTGGAAATGTTCCATATACACACACACTGGAGATGTAAAAATACATGCACCCCATATAATAGTTTATTGTCAAAACAAGTTGGCTATTGAAGAACATTTTTAAAAAAATATAAGTATTAGTTTCCTGCCAAATGCACTGACACTTAAGTAAGCCCTGCCTAACTGCTTAAAAAAAAAAAGGATTGGAGCGGGAGAGAAAGATTTACCACACAATCCTTTTCTATGTTCACTCAAAAGTACCACTGATTTTCAGTACAATCCTAACCATGTCTACTCAAAAGTAAGTCCTACTAAATTCAGTGGGGTTAACTCCCGGGTATGTGGAATTAGCATTACAGCTTTACTCCTAGAAACGCTTCATATTGGGAAGGTTTTCAAAACAGGTTATGAATAAGACAAATAAACTGCCCTCTTCAACAGTCCAGTAAAATTTAAACTTGTTTGGCTCCTTAATTAGAAAAGTATAACACTGCAGCATGTACACTTTTTAAAATTTCTGTTCAAAAATTATTTGAAAGATAAAAAGCATAATATGCCAATTTTTGCAAGTAATTAAAAAAGGCATGTACACTTTTATGACTACCAAGATCTTGCTGTGATCTTCTTTTGTACTGCAATCCTATATATGTTTACTCAGAAGCAAGTCCCAATCCTGTACAAAGTACTCTTCATGCTGCTGAAAGCTATATATTTATTGAATTCCTGATGTGAGACAAGCAGGAAAAGGAAATTGTTCTCAGAACTTGAAATTGTGTTTAGCTACTGCTATTGTCAATCACAACTCTGACTTCACTTATTGGCTAAAAACCTGAAAGGGCAGGGATTAGAGCCGCCAGTACTAACAAAAGTTGCAGGGGGTGGCTGACATATATATATCTTTTGAACTAGACTACCTAGAAACTTTTTTTTAAAATGAAAGCTAAAAGTCCAGGGATTAAGGTGATTCACCCGGAGACCCAGAGAGGACCCCCAAAACCAGGAGTCTCCAGGCAAAAACCAGACACCCGGCAACCCTAGCTAGGATCAAAGGATCCCACTCTGGCCTTTGTAATCTGAAGTCCAGTGATTGTTAAAGCTGTTTTTGTGAGCATAAATAAGCAGAGGCATGCTGGAGCTCAAGGTGGCTACTTAACTAACTACTTAAGTGCACTTTTTCCTCTTGTAGAGGTCTTTATGTGAGGGAGAGATTTAGTGAGATGAAAATGAAAGGTGATCAGTTGTTTTATTGTTTATGCCCCCCCATGTGGCAAATACTCATAGTAAAACAACAAGAACTCTCCAATCTGAGGTTTGTTTGATTGTTTAACTTTTGCCATTTGCCAGGGGGGGGGGGAGAGATACTTTGCCAGTAGTAATGTGTAGTTAGACCTTAGGCCTAACCTACTTTATGAAGTTGCCGTGAGTATAAATGCAATTGTAATGATTTCTCTTCAATACGAATAATGCTTTTCACTGTACAGTGTGTGTTTTTACAACTGCCTTCCTATTTATTCTTGAACAACTCTACGACATAAGTCAGCTGGAGAGGCTGTGACTTACTGAAGACCACCCAATGGCATAAAGGTTGAGAAAGGTTTCAGCTCAGGGTCATTGGCATCCACACCCAGCCTTCTGCCCATTGTACCATCCTGACACAAGTGTGATAAAAAATGTGAAGCATTGCATGCATTACAAAAATGCCACAGAAATTCTTGGCAGTTTTCTTAAGAATAGTTTTCAGCTACCGCATTGAGAAGGATTTTTGGATTTATCTATCTTCTTTACTGCAAGGGAAATGAGAAATTATAATGACAGGATTCATTAAAGATTTGAGAATAGAGAAGAGCTTGTGAAATAATTTAGCATGCTCATTAGGGACTTGGAGCAATCGTTTGGGAAGAAAAAGGCTTCCTACTACATTTATTTACTCTGCCATGCAAAGGATGTTTTTAGTCAGTTAGGATAATCATTGTCAGCATTTTATGTGATTGCAAAGCAAACTAATAAGCCATATTTGTCAAATTACATCAGTCGTATCTAAATATCAACAAGTAAGCTGTTTCCATTTGAAGATGGAAAGTGACCAAATGTAGATATTCAATGTAGTGCAAACAGCATACACTATCAATTATTGTGTTGTATTCAACTAACTTGTTGTGCTAGCAGAAGCCAGTGCAATGATTCCCGTTACAGCAACAGGAATTTCCCTTCTCTCCTCCTACTGCATGCCTCCAGCAACCTCTCCAGATCTGCTCCAGGTCAGGAGAACCCCCAGAACAGCCCATGAGGAGTTAACAGAGGAAATCATTCCATCAGACAAACAGAAATGCTTGTGCTAACAGAGCAATCTCCTTAGCACTATGTTGAATATAACCCATTAATTTTAACATTGTAGGCATTTGATAGTCCTAATCCAAGATTAAATGTGCTTAATAGTGCAGTCCTATGCATGCGTTTTTAGAAGCCCTTTTGAGTTTAAGGGGCTTGCTCTTAAAGGGCTTTGCAGCCTGAATCCCACTGAAATCAAATTGCTACAACTCATTTAAAACCTTTGATTCCAGTGGGACTTAAGTATAACTAACTTTCTCACAGATTTCTGATTTCTCACAGATTTATGGAAAACGTGACCAGATGTGACATTAAAGTAATTTATAAAGAGACATTGGTAAAGAAAAGTCACTTTTTTGTGGGTATTGAGATAATTTTCAATGGCTAAATTTGTAAGTTTCCAACCTATTGGACGCTTAGGACACAGGAACGGAAAAGAAAAGGCACCAGGTACTAAATACAAGACAAATAAGGCTACAATCCTATATCTATGAACCTTCATCAAACACATTGGGACTTACTTCTGTGTAGACATCAGAGCTTGGAAGATTACTTTTAAAAAGTAATAAATTACAGTTACATGGCCCAAAAAAGTAGTAATTACCATTATAATTATAATTGCTCTTAAAGTAACTGATTACTTTTTCTCAAAGTAATCACTACAGTTACATTTTAGTTACTTTTTAAGAAAAAATGCCTACAAGGTTCTGGCCTTGGCTGCTGCACATCTAAGTAGCCTAAAACAACATTAAAAATAAGTGTGCGCACATACAGAGGGTAGTAGACCAGGGACAAGACAAGCAGGCAGAAAGAGTCACTGAGGGCCAATTTAATCTACACATGATATTAATCATATGGTTTGTCCTTGAGTGCACTTGTTTTCTTTCAGAAATAGCCAGTGTGGGGGTCTGACATGGATTGGGACCCTGGTGTGATAGTGGAGGCATTTAACACTTTGAGTCCTGAACTGCATCACTCCTGCCCCTGTAGTTTGCTTTGGGGGAAGCTCCCATTCACTCCAGTGGGAGCACAAAGGAAAAACCAATTTTAGGCTGCATTCATTAGAACTGGAGTTTGCAAGTCATAAGAAGTAAACATTCACGTAATTCTGCATTAGTCAGGCCTCAGTTGGAGCATTGCATCCAGTTCTGTGTGCTGATCTAGACAAATTGGAATGGGTTCAGAGGACAACAATGGAGATCATCAGAGGTTTGGAAAACAAGTTCTATGATGAAAGTTTAAGTGAACTGGGTAGGTTTATTCTGGAAAAGGCTTGAATGGAGGTACATGATGGTAGTCTGCAAGTAACTCCAGAGTTGCCACATAGAAGAGTGCAAAGACCTCTGGGTTAGGACTGGATCTAATGGGCTTAAGTTACAGAAGGGTAGATTTTAGCTGAGGGGAAAATGTCCCAAAAAGATAAGAGCGGCTTAACAGTTTGACCCTCAGCTCCCCTCCCCTTCCCTGGAGGTCTTCAAATAGAAGTAGGTCAGCCATCTGTTGGAGATCTTCTCTCTCTGGCTTTCTTGCATCAAGTAGGAGCTGGACTAGATGACCTGCAAGTCTCCCTTCAATCTTGTGAGTCTTAAATGCTTTGAACACTCACACTCAAAGCCACATAATAAATAGTAATTCAGCAATATGACAGGAAAGAACCCATTGCCACACCACACACTTTAATATTAATAAAACAAAGCCCAAACCTGCCTGACATCCTACTTGCAACTATCCCAGGAGGTGGCCCTGGCTGTCACCTTCCTCCTCCATAATCACCCGTTTGCCCCTGTGGAACTCAGCAAGGGGGAGAATATGGCCCAAAAAGCCCATTGGCCTATACCTTTAAAGGGGAGCGATAGCATTTCAAACTGCCATGGCTTCCCCTAAAGCAGCCTTTCCCAACCTTTGGGTCCCCAGATGTTCCTGGACTACAGTTCCCATAATCCTTGACCATTGGCCATGTTGGCTGGGGCTGATGAGAGTTGTAGTCCAGCAACATCTGGGGACCCAAAGGTTGGGAAAGGCTGCCCTAAAGGATCCTGGGAAGTGTCACTTGTTAAGGATGCTGAGAGTTGTTAGGAGACCCCCCTGGTGCCCTCTCAGAGCTACATTTTTCAGAGTTCTCTGGGAAGAAGGATTGATTGTTGAACCACTCTGGAAATTGTCATTCTGTGAGGGGAACAGGTGTGTCCTAATAACTCTCCAGACTACAGTTCCCAGGATTCTTTGGTGGAGGCCACAACTGTTTTAAAATGTTTAGTGCAGATGGGGCCTTTGTTGGCTTTACCTGTCATTTACTCTGGCTCCAACTTCTGTTGGCCTCCTAGCCTTCCATGTTAACAGCCCCAAGATAAAGCACACAGCATCCCTTTACAAAAACAGTCATTGGTTGCAATACATAGCTTTGCTGAATTTTGCACTGATTGCTGGGAAAAATTTAGAAGTGCAGGGTCCCTTCATGATAGTCACAGCCATAGCCCCTCTTTCTTTCTTTTTCTTTTTTTGCTTGTGGGTTGAGAATGAGATCCTCTTCTCCCACAACAGAAAATGCCCCAGGATTCAATAAGCATGCAAGGGGGGAGTGTTAGCTACTGAGAAGCATCTTCTCAGTAGCTGACTCACCTCATTTCATTCTGATTGGCTCCAATCAGCAGGAAAGGACAAGGAAGCATATTAGAAGACTCTTCTCATTGGCTCTCACACTCCCCTTTCATAGGATGGAGAAATTAGGACCTGCTCCAAAAAACGTAAGGGGTCTAAGACCCCCCAAGACCCTGGACAGCTACACCACTGCCCTACACTAATAGAAATCAAACTGACTGATGCATTCCAGTTCAGTAGCTTCAAACAGCTGAACTGGGAAATGTGAAAGGTACACTTGCAGGTGGGCAGATATAGGTGGCTGTCTAGGAAAGAATATTGGGGAGTGGGGGGTGGGCTCAGACACCTTCTGACTCTCTAGTTCTAAGAAATGCCCTTGAGGGCATCCTCTTACACCATGTTTTTCAAGCTGTGCACCTGAGCTTTTTTTTTTTAGAGGATGAATGTGATGAATGGATGTTTGATATGCTTGTGTCAAATTCTTCAGAGGGCTGGGATTGGCAACAGATCTCTTCTGAATATAGTTGGTGACAAACCTACATTTGTGTCTGGGCAAGACAGGAATGCAGTACTGGTGGTGCTCCAGATGTTGCTGGACCAACTCCCATCAACTCCAGCCAGGCTGGCCAATGGAGCTGGATGATGGGGTTTGTAGTCCAACACCATCTGAAAGGCCAGATCCTCTATCCCCTGGTGTAACACGTTAACCTTTGGGTGAGTTCAGCACCTGTGTGGGTGTAGTAGGTTCATATTCAGGACAAGTGTTTTTCCTTTGATATGGTATTTTATTTCAGGTGGGAAGATTTATTGGGACAAGATTTTTTTTAAATTATTTTATTGACTCTCATGAACCGTCTTGAGGAGGATTAAAAGTGAGACAAAAATGTCATTTTTTAAAAAAAAAACTGCAAGGAGTGGTCTTAGCTCAGTGGTAAACTTCATGCTTTATTTGCAGAAAGTCCAAGGTTCAGTCTAGATAGGGCTGGGATGGGAAAAATTCCCTGTCTGGAACCCTGGAGATCTACTGCTAGTCAGTGTCAACAACACGAGCTCAATGTGATCTAACTTAGTTTAATGCTGCTTCCTATCAGCCCTTTAATTCAAAACCATGAGGACTGGAATCTTAACTTTATTTTTAGGAGAAGAAACATAGCTCCATGGTAGAGTACTTGCTTTGCATGCAGAAACTCCAGGGTTCAGTGACCAGGCATCTCCAGGTAAATCTAGGAAAAAACTTCACCTGAAACCCTGGAGAGGCACTGCCCATCAGCACAGACAATATTGAGCTAAATGAAGCAATAGTCTCACATTGGGCAGTTTACCCAAATGTTTAGCTCTGAGTAATGTTGCAGAATTGGAAAGGTACTGATTTCTTTTTTAAAAAAATATAGGGTACCAAGTTTGCTAATCTGGTCCTGCTTTCTGTTCTTTATCTCTCCCGTTCTGTCTTCAGTGAAGCCAGATTCCCATGTTCATTTACAAGCTCAGTCTGACACAGTGTCATTTTCACAGGGTGAGAATTTCTTCTGGATGTGCCCCCATATGGTGAGATATAAGAGTTACCACATTCAGGAGAACATGGTGCTTTTTCTAGATGATTTTTCAGGCCACCTCAGCATTCAGTGCTTTTCCTCCATGGGTGTGCTTTTGGAAAGTTTCTCCGGAGGAGCACAAAAATGCCTGGAAGTGGATACATAGGACTACTCTGGCAGAAGGGATGAGGAAGAGAGGGTCTCATTGGAAGGAAAGAAAGAAAGAAAGAGGTTTATGTCCTGGAGAAGAGAAGATTAAGAGGAGACATGATAGTAGCTGTCTTCTGAGTTCAGGAGGGCTGTCACTGAGAAGATGGAGCAGGCTTGCCCCAGAGGGCAGGACTAGAAATGGTCAGTGCAAATGGTAGGCAAGCAGATTTTGGCTGCACTTTATGAAAAAGTTCCTAGTGGTAAGAACTTTGTGAAAGTAGAACTCAAAAAAGTTGCCTCAAGAGGTATTTCAGCAGAGGCTGGATGGTCATCTGTTAGGGATGGTGTAGTTGCATCCTGGATTGCAGACAGATTTTGAACAGAGCAGGGGATTGGGGGTAGGGGCGGGGGATGAGTGAGCAAGTGGGGGTGGGGTGAGTGAGCGAACGGGGGTTGAGAGAGCAGGCAGGGTAGTAGGGTGAGGGAGGGAGTGAACAAGGGGGTGAGAGAGCGGTGGGGGGCAACAGGGTGAGCGAGCAAGCAGGGGGCGAGAGTGGGAGGGAGGGAGGGTGAGTGAGTGAGAGGGGGGCAAGAGAGCAGGGGGCGGTAGGGTGAGTGAGCGAGCAGGAGGTGAGTGAACAGAGGGTGGGGTGGTGGGGCAAATGAGGGAGTGAGCAAGTGGGGGCAGGGGCCAGGGGCGAGAGAGAGGGTGGTACGGTAAGTGAGTAGGGGGTGAGAGCGGGGCTGGAGGTGGTAGGGTGAGTGAGCGAGTGGGGGGTGGGGGCAGTAGGGCAAGTGAGGAAGGGAGGGAGTGGGCTTGCAGGTGGGGTGGTGGGAAGGCAGGAGGGCAAATGACAGAGTGAGTGAGCTGGGGGGTGGGCAGGGGGCAAGAGAGCAGGGGGTGGGGCAGTAGGGCAAGTGAGCAAGCAGGGGATGAGAGAGCAGGGGATGGGGGGTGGTAGGGCAAGTGAGTGAACGGGGGCAAGAGAGCAGGGGGTGGGGTGGTAGGTAGAGTGAGGGAATGAGCGAACGGGCTTGCAGGCAGGTGTGGGATGAGGGCAAATGAGCAGAGATCCACCATCCAGAGTGAGTCTAGAGATCACCCCTGAAAGCCGGAAAGGGTAACCCTAATTCACACACACATATCATCGTCATCTATTTTCGAAGCAATTTTTTTTTCTGTCTCCGCTCCACGACCGTCTGGCTCTCCACCTCCTCCCTCATGGCCTCCTAACACAGAACACGAGAAAAGAGCAACGCGCAAAAACCCAGTGTGAGGCACGTCCTTTGTCTTTGTCCACGAGAGCAGCAGAAGACTTCCCTTGTTCCCCCCCCAGTAATGTCCAAAAGTAACGCTAGAAACATTACAGTTGCAGCTGAAAAGTAATGAAATTACCACTTGTTCTATTACTAGCAAAATGTAACAAAGTTACCCACTCGTTACTAAAAATAAGTTACAAGTAACTCATTATTTGTATCAAGTTACTTCCAAGCTCTGGTAGACATGTGTAGAGTTGCATTTTAAAAGTGAATATATGGGAGATTATATTAATAATTAGAAAAATGTTAAAAATGTTTGCCAGTACAAGGGGCAACAGAATGGTCTCCATCAAGATATTTCTTCTACAATACAACACAGTGCTGCTTTTTCAGGCCAATATAGTAATACATTTTTGATTCCCAGACATGAAAAAGTCCATCTTGCTACAAGGACCAAGATGATAAGCATGTAGGAATAGGAGAGGCAGGGTAGGATCTAGGCCATATTTCATTGAACCCAATTAAACAATATAAAATATCAACAATAAAATGTACAACATAGTAGCAAATTTTATCAAAAATATTAATAAATATTTTTGTTAGAAAAAAGGTAAAAAAACAGTGCAACCCAGGAGCAAAAGGTCAGAGAGGTAACAGCCTTGTTTAGAAAAGTGACATTTGATAGTGCAAGTGGGCAATTACCTTTTTTTAAAAAAATAATTTTAAACTAAAGAAATGCATGTTTCCATATCAGTTCAATTTCTTCCACAGTGGCTTGTGGGAACTATTCTAACCTCATATCCCAAAATATGTCAAAATAAGACAGAACATGCATAAGGTCTCGTCAGACTTCTTGAGTAGTAGCTTATTTTGGAAAGGAACTTTCTCCCACATCTCCATATGTTTCCAGACTGTTACTATTTTCAAGTGGGATTCAGTCACATGCTGGTAAATTCAGGTTGTGCAAGTATAGTTGATTGCAAGGTCTTGTGCAACTAAGCCATTTCCCAAAAGATCAGAGGATTTTTTAATAAGGAAAGTGATAGGAAAATGCATTGGGAAGTGTGGGATAACACTTACTTTGACACATCATAATCTAACCTCCCTGCAAACAAATAAAAACTGGATGCTCATTAAACAGCCAACATCATCTAATTGCCCTGCAAACAAATCAGGATGAATGCTCAATAAACAGATCACCAGGAAGTGACCTTAGTTATGAACCATAGGTTGAATCCAAAGTCTGCTTGCACAAGGATCTCCTTTATTTCTACTGATTCCTTCTCAATGCAGCACCACATCCCACACCATTCCCAAGAATCTCTTAACCTTCAATAGTAGGGGACAGCAGCATTGGGAGGCAGGAAATCCCTGTTCCACTCATATTCTTTGCATCAAATCTATTCTGGTTTTCCTCAACCAACCTGGTAATTATATCTTTGCTTAGCCATAACTATAACTGTTGTTGTTATGTGCCTCCAAGTCGACTACGACTTATGGCGACGCTATGAATCAGCGACCTCCAAGAGCATCTGACATGAACCACCCTGTTCAGATCTTGTAAGTTCAGGGCTGTGGCTTCCTTTATGGAATCAATCCATTTCTTGTTTGGCCTTCCTCTTTTTCTACTTCCTTCTGTTTTTCCAAGAATTATTATCTTTTCTACTGAATCACATCTTCTCATTATGTGTCCAAAGTATGATAACCTTAGTTTCATGATTTTAGCTTCTAGTGATAGTTCTGGTTTAATTTGTTCTAACACCCAATTATTGGTCTTTTTTGCAGTCCATGGTATACGCAAAGCTCTTCCCCAACACCACATTTCAAACGAGTTGATTTTTCTCTTATCAGCTTTTTTCACTGTCCAACTTTCACATTCATACTTAGAGATCGGAAATACCATGGTCTGAATGATCCTGACTTTAGCGTTCAGTGATACATCTTTACATTTGAGGACCTTTTCTAGTTCTCTCATAGCTGCCCTCCCCAGTCCTAGGCTTCTTCTGATTTCTTGACTATTGTCTCCATTTTGGTTAATGATTGTGCCGAGGTGTTGATAATCCTTGACAAGTTCAATGTCCTAATTGTCAACTGTAAAGTTGCATAAATCTTCTGTTGTCATTACTTTAGTCTTTTTGACGTTCAGCTGTAGTCCTGCTTTTGTGCTTTCCTCTTTAACTTTCATCAGCATTCATTTCAAACCATTACTGGTTTCTGCTAGTAGTATGGTATCGTCTGCATATATTAAATTATTGATATTTTTCCCTCCAGTTTTCACACCTCTTTCATCTTGGTCCAATCCTGCTTTCCATATGATATGTTCTGCGTACAGATTAAATAAACAGGGTGATAAAATACACCCCTGTCTCACACCCTTTCCGATTGGGAACCAATCGGTTTCTCCATATTCTGTCCTTACAGTAGCCTCTTGCACAGAGTATAGGTTACGCATCAGGACAATCATAAGAACATAAGAAGAGCCTGCTGGATCAGGCCAGTGGCCCATCTAGTCCAGCATCCTGTTCTCACAGTGGCCAACCAGGTGCCTGGGGGAAGCCCGCAAGCAGGACCCGAGTGCAAGAACACTCTCCCCTCCTGAGGCTTCCGGCAACTGGTTTTCAGAAGCATGCTGCCTCTGACTAGGGTGGCACAGCACAGCCATCACGGCTAGTAGCCATTGATAGCCCTGTCCTCCATGAATTTGTCTAATCTTCTTTTAAAGCCATCCAAGCTGGTGGCCATTACCGCATCTTGTGGGAGCAAATTCCATAGTTTAACTATGCGCTGAGTAAAGAAGTACTTCCTTTTGTCTGTCCTGAATCTTCCAACGTTCAGCTTCTTTGAATGTCCACGAGTTCTAGTATTATGAGAGAGGGAGAAGAACTTTTCTCTATCCACTTTCTCAATGCCATGCATAATTTTATACACTTCTATCATGTCTCCTCTGACCCGCCTTTTCTCTAAACTAAAAAGCCCCAAATGCTGCAACCTTTCCTCGTAAGGGAGTCGCTCCATCCCCTTGATCATTCTGGTTGCCCTCTTCTGAACCTTTTCCAACTGTATAATATCCTTTTTGAGATGAGGCGACCAGAACTGTACACAGTATTCCAAATGCGGCCGCACCATAGATTCATACAACGGCATTATGATATCGGCTGTTTTATTTTCAATACCTTTCATAATTATCGCTAGCATGGAATTTGCCTTTTTCACAGCTGCCGCACACTGGGTCGACATTTTCATCGTGCTGTCCACTACAACCCCGAGGTCTCTCTCCTGGTCGGTCACCGCCAGTTCAGACCCCATGAGCGTATATGTGAAATTCAGATTTTTTGCTCCAATATGCATAATTTTACACTTGTTTATACTGAATTGCATTTGCCATTTTTCCGCCCATTCACTCAGTTTGGAGAGGTCTTTTTGGAGCTCTTGGCAATCCCTTTTTGTTTTAACAACCCTGAACAATTTAGTGTCGTCAGCAAACTTGGCCACTTCACTGCTCACTCCTAATTCCAGGTCATTAATGAACAAGTTGAAAAGTACAGGTCCCAATACCGATCCTTGAGGGACTCCACTTTCTACAGCCCTCCATTGGGAGAACTGTCCGTTTATTCCTACTCTCTGCTTTCTGCTTCTTAACCAATTCCTTATCCACAAGAGGACCTCTCCCCTTATTCCATGACTGCTAAGCTTCCTCAGAAGTCTTTGGTGAGGTACCTTGTCAAACGCTTTTTGAAAGTCTAAGTACACTATGTCCACTGGATCACCTCTATCTATATGCTTGTTGACACTCTCTTTTTTTTTTTAATAATTTTTATTCAAATTTTTCAAAAGACAAAACAAAATCAAACAACAAAAACATAAACATAACAATACAACAAAAGAAAAAAAATAAAATAGATGACTTCCGATTTGTCGCAGATCAGCTATAAGTATATAATATATATCAAACCTGTCCCTTGATATATACATACAGGATCACTTTTCTCCATAGGCTATCTTAGTTAATCGTCAAATCCCAATATCATCATTTTATTTTGATCTTTCAACAAAAAGTCTAAGAGAGGCTTCCATTCCTTAAGAAATGTGTCTGTTGATTTTTCTCTAAGTAAACATGTCAATTTATCCATCTCTACTAAGTCCATTAATTTCAATAGCCAGTCTTCCGTTGTTGGTGTTGATTCCATTTTCCACATTTGTGCATATAATAATCTTGCTGCCGTAATCATATATAATATTATTCTTCCATATTTCTTTTCTATTTGTTTATCCATAAAACCCAATAAAAAAAATTCTGGTTTTGACTGAATATTTATCTTTAGAATTTTTTGCATCATCCTACCTATCTGTGCCCAAAATGATTTTGCCTTTTTACACAGCCACCACATATGATAAAATGATCCTTCTTGTTGTTTACATTTCCAACAAACATTAGAAACATTACTATACATTTTTGACAACTTTTCTGGAGTCATGTACCAACGATACATCATTTTATAAAAATTTTCTTTAAGATTATAGCATAATGTAAATCTCAAGCCTTTTTTCCACATATTTTCCCATTGATCCATTTGTATGTTATAACCAAAACTTTTTGCCCACTTTACCATACACTCTTTTACTTGTTCTTCTTCCATATCCATTTTCAGCAAGAGTTTATACATTTTCGCAATTGTATTTTCATCATTTGTACACAAACCTATTTCAAAATCAGATTTACTTATTTCAAACCCATACATTTTCTTGTCCATTTTATATCTTTCTAACAATTGTAAATAGGCAAACCATTGAGAACTATATCCTTCCTTTATCAGTTGTTCTCTCTTTCTTTCATTATATATTCTCCATGTACGTTTTCTAATAGTTCTTGATAAGTTAACCATTTCTCTTTTCCAGCCATTTCTCTTCTGTAGAACGCTTCTTGACTTGAAACACATAATGGTATTTTCGAATAGAACCTTGGTTTATATCTATTCCATATTTTCAACAGAGGACGTCTTATAAAATGATTATTAAAGTCTACATTTACTTTTACTTTGTCATACCATAGATATCCATGTCATCCCCACTTCAGGTTATGGCCCTCCAAAGAATTCTAATAGGTTACTCAGACAGGACTTTCCCCTGCAGAAGCCATGCTGGCTCTGCCTCAGCAAGGCTTGTTCTTCTATGTGCTTAGTTAATCTAGCTTTATTAATACTTTCTACCAGTTTTCCACGGACAGAAGTTAAGCTAACTGGCCTGTAATTTCCGGGATCCCCTCTGGATCCCTTTTTGAAGATTGGCGTTACATTTGCCACTTTCCAGTCCTCAGGCACGGAGGAGGACCCAAGGGACAAGTTACATATTTTAGTTAGCAGATCAGCAATTTCACATTTGAGTTCTTTGAGAACTCTCGGGTGGATGCCATCCGGGCCCGGTGATTTGTCAGTTTTTATATTGTCCATTAAGCCTAGAACTTCCTCTCTCGTTACCACTATTTGTCTCAGTTCCTCAGAATCCCTTCCTGCAAATGTTAGTTCAGGTTCAGGGATTTGCCCTATATCTTCCACTGTGGAGACAGATGCAAAGAATTCCTTTAGCTTCTCTGCAATCTCCTTATCGTTCTTTAGTACACCTTTGACTCCCTTATCATCCAAGGGTCCAATCGCCTCCCTAGATGGTCTCCTGCTTTGAAAGTATTTATAGAATTTTTTGTTGTTGGTTTCTATGTTCTTAGCAATGTGCTCCTCAAATTCTTTTTTAGCATCCCTTATTGTCTTCTTGCATTTCTTTTGCCAGAGTTTGTGTTCTTTTTTATTTTCTTCATTCGAACAAGACTTCCATTTTCTGAAGGAAGACTTTTTGCCTCTAAGAGCTTCCTTGACTTTGCTCGTTAACCATGCTGGCATCTTCTTGGCCCTGGCGGTACCTTTTCTGATCTGCGGTATGGACTCCAGTTGAGCTTCTAATATAGTGTTTTTTAACAACTTCCAAGCATTTTTGAGTGATGTGGCCCTCTGGACTTTGTTTTTCAGCTTTCTTTTTACCAATCCCCTAATTTTTGTGAAGTTTCCTCTTTTGAAGTCAAATGTGACCGTGTTGGATTTTCTTGGCAATTGGCCATTTACATGTATGTTTAATTTAATAGCACTGTGGTCACTGCTCCCTATCGGTTCAACAACACTTACATCTCGCACCAGGTCCCGGTCCCCACTGAGGATTAAGTCCAGGGTTGCCGTCCCTCTGGTCGGTTCCATGACCAACTGGTCTAGGGAATAGTCATTTAGAATATCTAGAAACTTTGCTTCTTTGTCATGACTGGAACACATATGCGGCCAGTCTATGTCCGGGTAGTTGAAGTCACCCATTACTACCACATTTCCTAGTTTGGATGCTTCCTCAATTTCATATCTCATCTCAAGGTCTCCCTGAGCATTTTGATCAGGGGGACGATAGATCGTTCCCAGTATTAAGTCCCTCCTGGGGCATGGTATCAACACCCACAACGATTCTGTGGAGGAGTCCGCCTCTTTTGGGGTTTCGAGCTTGCTGGATTCAATGCCTTCTTTCACGTATAGAGCGACTCCGCCACCAATACGTCCTTCCCTGTCCTTCCAATATAGTTTATATCCAGGGATAACCGTATCCCACTGGTTTTCTCCATTCCACCACGTCTCCGTTATGCTCACTATATCAATGCTCTCCTCTAAGACCAAGCACTCCGGTTCTCCCATCTTGGTTCGCAGGCTCCTAGCATTAGCGTACAGGCACTTGTAAGCAGTGTCTCTCTTCAAGTGTCTTTGGCACTTGTGGTTTGGCCTGTGGTAATTTACTCTTCTGAATTTATATCCTGTGCCCCTGCTCTCACAATGCCTATTTCTAGGCCTACCCCTTTTAAAATTTCATCATTTCTTTGGTTTTTATCCCAGGGGGGAGGTTTATTCCAAACCGGACCTTCCTCAGCTCCTGTCGGGTTTCCCCCCTCAGTCAGTTTAAAAGCTGCTCTGCTACCTTTTTAATGTTAAGCGCCAGCAGTCTGGTTCCATTCTGGTTCAAGTGGAGCCTGTCCCTTTTGTACAGGCCCGGCTTGTCCCAAAATGTTCCCCAGTGCCTAACAAATCCAAACCCTTCCACCCGACACCATCGTCTCATCCACGCATTGAGACTGCAAAGCTGGGCCTGTCTGGCTGGTCCTGCGCGTGGAACCGGTAGCATTTCAGAGGAGGCCACCTTGGAGGTCCTGGCTTTCAGCATCCTACCTAGCAACCTAAATTTTGCTTCCAGGACCTCACGGCTGCATTTCCCCATGTCATTGGTGCCAACGTGCACCACGACCACTGACTCCTCCCCAGCACTGTCTACCAAACTATCTAAACGAATCAGATGCTGTGGCACCCCCATTTCTTTTTAAGCATTCCATAGTTTTTCATGATCTACACAGTCAAAGGCTTTGCTGTAATCTATGAAGCACAGGGTGATTTTCTTCTGAAATTCCTTGGTCCGTTCCATTATTCAACGTATGTTTGCAATATGATCTCTGGTACCTCTTCCCTCTCTAAATCCAGGTTGGACGTCTGGCATTTCTCGCTCCATATATGGTAAGAGCCTTTCTTGTAGAATCTTGAGCATTACTTTACTTGCATGGGATATTAAGGCAATAGTTTGATAATTACTGCATTCCCTGGGATCCCCTTTCTGTGGAATTGGGATGTATATGGAACGCTTCCAGTCTGTGGGCCATTGTTTAGTTTTCCATATTTCTTGACAGATTTTACTCAAAATTTGGACTGATTTAGTCTCAGTAGCTTGTAGCAACTCTATTGGTATGCCATCTATTCCTGGTGATTTGTTTCTTCCATGTATTTTAAGAGCAGCTTTCACCTCGCATTCTAAATTTCTGGTTCTTCATCATATGGTTCCTCCGTGAATGAATCTGTCATCCTGGCATCTCTTTTGTAGAGTTCTTCAGTGTATTGCTTCCATCTTCCTTTTATTTCATATCGGTCAGTCAGTGTGTTTCCCTGTTGATTATTCAACATCCCTACTCTTGGTTTAAATTTCCCTTTCATTTCTCTAATCTTTTGGAACAGGGCTCTTGTTCTCCCCTTTTTGTTGTCGTCTTCTTTTTCTATACAGTTACTATTGTAATAGTTCTCTTTGTCCCTACGTACTAGTCACTGTATTGTTGCATTTAGGGTTCTGACTGTGTTTCGATCACCTTTTGCTTTCCTTCTCTCTTTCACCATTTTAAGAGTTTCTTCAGTCATCCATTGGGGTCTTTCTCTCTTTTTAGCTAGAGGTATTGTCTTTTTGCATTCTTCTCTGATAACATCTCTGACTTCACTCCATAGTTCTTCTGGTTCTCTGTCAACTAAGTTTAAAGCCTCAAACCTGTTCCTTATTTGATCTTTATATGCTTCTGGGATGTTATTTAAATTGTATTTTGGCATTTTGATTGCTTTGTTGGTCTTCTTTAGCTTTACTCTGATTTTCGATAAGACCAGTTCATGATCTGTACCGCAGTCTGCTCCTGGTCTTGTTTTTGCAGAAAGTATGGAACTTCTCCATCTTCTGCTACCAATTATATAATCAATTTGATTTCTATATTGACCATTTAGTGATGTCCACGTGTACAGTCGTCTTTTCAGTTGTTCAAAAAATGTATTTGCAAGAAACAAATTATTGACTTCACAGAATTCAGTAAGTCTTTCTCCTGCTTCGTTTCTGTCTCCTAGGCCCCATTTCCCCACAATTCCTAATTCTTCTCTGTTCCCTACTTTTACATTCCAGTCCCCCATGATTGTCAGCACATCTTGTTTTGGTGTGTGATCAATTTCTTCCTGTACTTCTGCGTAAAATATCTCCAATTCCTCTTCTTCTGCATTTGCAGTCAGAGCATAGACTTGGATGATGGTTATGTTGATAGGTTTCCCATTTAATCTCATTGATATAACTCACTCAGACCTTGCGTTGTAGCTCCTAATTGCACTTGCTACATCACTTCTCACTATTAAAGCAACCCCATTTCTTCTTAATTTCTCATTTCCAGCATAAAATATTTTGTAGTTGCCTGATTGGAAATGTCCCATTCTCGTCCATTTTAGTTCGCTCACGCCAAGTATTGTAATGTTGATACGCTCCATTTCTTGCTTGACAATTTCTAACTTTCCCTGGTTCATGCTTCTCACATTCCATGTTCCTATTGTGTGTGTCGTACAACTCCAGACTCTCCTTTCACATCTGTGTACATCAGCCTGTGGGCTTCCTTTCGTCTTTGACCCAGCTGCATCATTAGTCACAGCGCTACTCGTACTTGTCCTTTGTTCTTCCCCAGTAGCTCGGTGAGTGCCTTCTGACCTGGGGGTCTCATCTTCCAGCACTATCTTGTGTTGCATTTTGGATACTCTGTTCATAGGGTTTTCGTGGTAAGAGGTATTCAGAGATGGTTTACCATTGCTTTCCTCTGAGTTTGGATGCATCTTAGTCTGGTGTCTCAGCTTTGACCATTCCGCCTTGGGTGCCCCTGCTAGGAGTCTAGCCTCTAGGTTGAGACTCCTGATGGCTTTGCTCTCAGCTTCTTCAACACTCTCAAACCCCCTCACCACGTTGTGTGCATCCGAAGAGGAGGTAACTATAATTATAATTATTATATCTTTGTAATTATATCTTTGTTAATCCGCCCTGGGAGAAAGAGTGGGATATAAATCTAATAAATAAAGAAATTAAATAACCATTGGCACCTCAGTTTGTAGAAAAGCTCAGCCCTTATAAATGACCTAGAGGACATTAGAAAAGCAAAGCTTCTGTTGACTTTGGCTGTGCTATTCTATATATTAGTATGAGAGCAACAAAGAGAGATGGGGGGAGAGAGAGAGAGAGAGAGAATTACATTCTCATTGTGAATTTCAGTCAGATCTGTCACCACATACTGTAAAGAGCTATTCTGGTTGGGCTCAGTTCAGTGCATTCCTAGTCCCTATTGAGGATTCAGTGCAAATCAGTTGCATTGGCTGGCAGAGAGAGGCAGTTGCAGTCAATTCTTCTAGGCTGTGTGATAGCAGTCTTATCCCTGAGGAGAGGAAGTATACTGTAGTTGAGTGATTTTCCACTGCCCAGGCTGATATGCAGCCTATACTGAGAAGAACCAAAAGCAGGATGTAGTCACTCAGTTATCTTGGATTCCTTTAACCTCAGACTGACACAAGCAGCATGGGAGCAAGAAGCATCTGGATAACCTATAGGAATACATATTAAAATTGCAGATCTTGTGTACACTAGAATTCAAATATTGAGCAAATCCACTGATCCATATTTTAGTCTAAAGCATTAGACATCCCTATGGTGTGACCTCTCTCTTCGAAAAGCAGGTTCAATTGCATTATCTTCTGTTTGTTCAAAGGCTAAGCTTATGTTCTTGTTAACATAACTTTTACATCTATCCCTTTGCACAGAAAGGAACAGTGGTGCTCTCACTGTGGGTAATGTTTTTGTTAGTGCTTTAATTCAGCTTTAACCTAAGAGATGCACAAAAGTGCAAGAGGTTAACAGTTATGTTTATATATAAGATGCTAGTGGACATCATAGCAAAAGCTCACTAATTCAGAATCCTTGCTTCCAGAGCTTTAGCAATTTGAGCAGAACGCATTTAGTTAATCACAGTACATGTTTTAAGGAACACATTTTAACTACATATTAATTGCTAAAAAGAACATCCCCAATCAGGACTGGCGCTAGAGGATGGCCAGATTGGGCTCTGGCAGAGGGCCCCCTAAAGGGCCCCTCCTTAGGGTGGGAGCGTGACACTCCCATTCCATGATCTACAGCCGGATTGGGTCCTACAACATGACCCTGCTGTGGATCATGGAGAAGGAGCTTCCAGGCACCCCCGCCCAATACAGACAGTGTGGGCTTCAATAAGCCTGCATGTTCCTGCCATCACCCAAGATGGCAGCAGGGGCTTCCCTAAGGGGATAACGCCCCCTCCACCATCTTGGTTGATGGCAGGCATGCGTGCTATATGTGCATGTCATTCACATGACACAAGAGGTAGGTGGGGCACACGGGCAGGCTTATTAGCCCCATGCTACCTGTAGGGGGGGTGTTGGGCTATGGCGCTGCAGGCTCAGGGCAGGCTGATGCACAAGGGTCCAGTCATGCCTGATGCCAGCCCTTTCCCCAGTTAGTAATGTAACAACGTTGACAATATTATCACAGACATTCTATGTGCATCTCTTGACTTAAACAATGAAATGAAGATTTCCTCCTCAAATAAATTATGTAACTGAATTAAATTTAACTTAGCTGTGAAATATCTGTTTACAATGCTATAATATTTATTTACATTTTTTTAAAGCAAGAAAATGAACTGGTAAGAACTGATTAGCCAGCTGTTCTGTTTCTCACGTCCTTATTATATGATTATCGATAAGAGACTGTGATCAAGGGGGATTGCACCCATATTATATAGGCATGCACCTACATTTTTCGTGAAATTTCTTCTCAGGAACTGTTAGCACAGAATTTTCTCTGCTTGTTAAACTTTGCTGAGTTTATTTATTTATTTATTTTTATTTATTAAATTTCTATACCGCCCCATAGCCAAAGCTCTCTGGGCGGTTCACAACAAGCAAGCAAAACATCAAAATACAATTAAAACCAATATTAAACAATTTAAACACATTAAAATACCAATATACTAGCATACTAAATAGTAAAATGTAATAGGATGTTAAATGTTAAAAATGTTAAAATGCTTAAAATGCCTGGGAGAAGAGGAATGTTTTAACCTGGCGCCGGAAAGATAATAATGTTTGTAGACTTAATGTGACAGCAGGGATTACTTAAAAGGAAGCCTCTGCTGTTTATGTACAGCGGCTGATATCCAATGTTAGTCGTGGACCCACTGCAATCAATAGAACTAAGTTAGTCATGTCCATTAACGTTAACTTAAAATTGTGGAGAAGATGGATTTCATTTCTAAAGTTTCTAGCTCTTGTCCTATTTGCTTAAAAATTAATAATAATGTAATATGTGTTGCACCACTGTGTGCACCACGGTGGGGAGCTGCACTTTGAACCACCTCCACCTAGTTCGCCTTGTACTCTGTATAAGGCTATGGGCACTCTTCCTGGCCAATATATTAATGGTGGGCATGAAAAAAGCATGGGGGGAAAAGTTGAAGCCAGAAGAGTATGGGCACTGTGGATTAAAAATCTGTGCATAACTTGTTATGCCACAGATCAGGGTGAGTGCAGAAGAGACATTAGCCCAGTGTGGAAGGAACCTTAGATCAATCATGCTTTGCATAGAGAAGATGACAGGTTCAATTTCTGGCATTATCAGTTTAGACAATCAAGTATTGTTATTATTTTATTAATTTATGAATCACCTTTCACATGAGTCTCAAGGTGATTTACACACATAGTAAGTGATGCAAAAGACCTCTACCTTAGAGCCTGAAGAGCCACTGTCAGTCAGAGCAGTCGGTACTGGGCTAGATGAACAAATCGCAGGGAAACTAGAAGCTGCCTTCAGTGCAAGTCAGAGCATTGGTCCATGTAGCTCAGAATTGCCTAGACTGACTGGCAGCAACTTTAAAGGATTTCAGGTAGGAGTCTCTCCCACTCCTATCTGGAAATGCTGGGGATTAAACCTGGGGCCATTTTCGTGCAAAGCTCATGCTTTCATGCAGAGCTCTGTCCCTGCCTGTAGCCTGCTCTGGTCGGGTGTAAGGTATATTACTTCATTTTGCTTACTTGGATTCCAATGTACTTTTTTTTCAGTTAATTAGGCCAGGGTCAACTCCAAATCACTCTGTTCATGGTCACGTCCAGCCTCTCCCATCCAAAACCATCTGTTTTTACTCCTGGAAATGGAGTTTAAATTTGGATCTGCAGGAAGCAAGAAAAGGAGCTAATATATCACATCTGACATTTGTCAAGGAGTAAACAAACCACTTCAGTTGTCAGCTGTGAACTGGGTTGGAGCTCTCTTGAAACAAATGCCAACATTTTCATGTGAAAAATAAAGCTCCTTTTTTGATCTCTGAGGTCTTTGGGTAGCCAGCATTTACTTCAGTGTCAATGACCGTGCAGAGCAAGGGGCAGAAGGAAGAGACAAGCATAGCATAATGGGAGTAGCAAGAGAGGAAGTCGATCAGAAAAAAAACAGGATTTTCTCAGGTATACATTTTATTTATTTGAAGAGAAAAGACTAGGTGGTTCCTTCACACTTCTCAAGGGGAGGTAATTCACATGCTACTGGGGAACTCGAAAATGAAAATGGGCTGCCTTCAAGTCGATTCCAACTTATGGCAACCCTATGAATATGGTTTTCATGGTAAGCGGTATTCAGAGGGGGTTTACCATTGCCTCCCTCTGAGGCTGAGAGGCAGTGACTGGCCCAAAGTCACCCGGTGAGCTTCATGGCTGTGTGAGGATTCAAACCCTGGTTTCCCAGGTCATAGTCCAACATCTTAACCACTACACCACACTGGAATTGTTTTCAAGGAGATTGTCTTAAACTGTGTGAGAGCTGAGATGACTCCGGATATGGTAGAATGGTGTATAATTCACTAGGGCTGTAATGACAATTTTATGATGTGGTGTGGAGGGGAGGGGGAAAACCTTTTATCCCCTCCTTTAAAAGAAAAGGCAATATTTCTTATATAAACGTACATATCCTACTAAAATGGCAAGATTAAAAGAATAATTAGGATTCTGGGTCACAGTGGTATAGTGTTGACATCTCAGCCCTTAACAATCTTTTAAATGAGAGAGCTTAACAGAGGCAGGATTAACTGACTTTCTTTTAAGTTTGGTAATTGCAAATGCAAAATGAACATCATTCTGCCGACATGGTGCCAGAGGACAGCTCAAGCTGACGAAAGAGTGGTGAGCGATGATAAATAATGCATGCACAATATCAAAAGCTGAATGAGATACAGAAATGGAGAAACCATTTCAAAATTTGGAATTTGCTCAAAGCATTTCCTGCAGTGATTCTCAAGAGGATGAACACAGATCAGTAATAAGCTCTATAGCTCTGTATAATTTATAAACTCACACCCTTTTTATTCACAGCAATTCCTATTTTATGGTGAAAGAAGGAAACAAAGAGAGAAAACACTAGGAGCAACTTGTTAAAACTGAATGAGATGCATTTCTTTCCACTTGGACTATTTTACCACTATGGGGTGTCTGTTTGGTCTTTAACCGCCATACATTTCTCCTGGTTAAACCCAACAAATGGGCAGGAGAACAGAATGCCATATTCTTATATGAATGGTTTTTCTAAAACTATTTATTTATATTTTTATTTATTTATTTATAAAAATATTTATATTCTGCCTTCTAACAAAACATCAGGGTTGTGTCCAATAACATAAAAGCATTTAAAAATAATACCAAACAATCATTAAAATGACTGACTACTCAAAAAACATTTTAAACATCTGCATAAGCCTATCGGCACAAAAAAAGCTACAAAATCTGACCTGCAAGTCAAAAGCAAGGATGCCTGCTGAATCTCTGCTGGAAGAGTGTTCCACAGCATGGGACTGGTGACACTAAGTTACCAGTTTCTGGTAGAGGCCATTCACGCCTCTGTAACATGGGAGACAGTTAACAATGCTCCTTCGGATGATCTCAGTGATTGATTGGGCTGGGATATAAGGTCTCAGGCAAAGTACCCTAGACCCAAGTTGTTCAGGTTTATGTATATCAACACAAGAACCTTGAACCTAGAAGAGTTATCCTGTAAATTTCTAACAATGATACTCTTAAGTGAATCCTGTGTATTAAAAAATAGTCTGCTGCTACAGTTTGTTAATAAGAACGTTCTGTTATCATCACATGATGTCACAGCAACTTAGGCTGTGTGGGATGGGGCAACAAATCATTCAGTAAAATGAAGCCAGAGTCCTATCTCAGTAAATATAGCTAGGGAGATGTCAAAAGCTGTGGGCTATATACCTCAGGTTTCATTGTTGCTTTCTAGTTACTATGATTTACTTGGCAAATAGGCAGAATCGCTTTTTCTACAAATCTTTGTGTCTGCTTTAATTTCACATCTCATCCTTATCTAGTCAACCACTTAAGGCTATCCTAGAGGTATCCTAGAGGTACCTACTTGAATAGCCAACAAACAAAAACTGCCATCCAGTAACATCACTGTTTGCAGCTCTGAGCCAGAATCCCTAACATATGAATTCTTCATAAGCATAAGGGATAGAGTTCTTGCAGTTGTTGCTGACTCGTGGTATAAAGGGCTCATTTGAAATTTGGCCTTTATAAAAGTAAGTTGCACTCAAAATTGGCCAGATGCTGCAGCCCTTGCTGCCAACTACTACTTACCTACCTGCCCATTGGACCTTGTAACCCCCCTGCTCCTTGATGTGAACCTTACACAGCTTGGGACCACAATACCTGATGGAACGCCTCTCCCGATACGAACCCACCCGTACACTACGTTCAAGATCAAAGGCCCTCCTCCGGGTGCCTACTCCGAGGGAAGCTCGGAGAATGCCAAAAAGGGAGAGGGCCTTCTCAGTGGTATAGAATGATGTGTCTGACAAGGTGCGCCTGGCATCAACACTGTTATCTTTTCAACGCCAGGTCAAGACTTTCCTCTTCTCCCAGGCATTTTAGCATGTGTTCTATATTGTTTTAAATTTTTAAATTGTGTTTTAAATTGTTTTTTTAAAAGATGTATTTTAAATTGTATTTGTTTTTAGTTATTGTAAACCAATCAGAGAGCTTCGGCTGTGGGGTGGTATACAAGTTTAATAAATAAATAAATAAATAAAACCAAGCTAATCCCAGTAGGTACTCTGTCTCTTCTTGCCTGTTACCCCAGATCTTGTTGGACTACAACTCCAATAATCCCCAGACAGCATGGTCAATGGTCAGGAATGATGGGAGTTTTAGTCCACTGACATCTGCGGATCCAAGGTTGAAGAGCACTGGCATAGAGGATCTTGAGATCATAGCCTACCCTATCTGACTTCCTCAAATAGCCTCACTAATACCAAGCTGTTATTTCTGTTATATTTTACCTGTTGGCAGTGGAGGACATTCTCTTGTAAGGATGATGCCTCCCACTGGACTGACAGGCAGGGTCTAGAATTCTTTGCCTCCTCTTCCAGGGGGAGGAGTCGTCCTGCCCTCCAGTTCGACCTTGCCAGTGGTTGTGGAGAGTAGGGTCCTTTAGGCTTCTAAATTACCCTTAGATTCTTCTTTGCCATTTATCTGTTTGTGAGTTCCCCTTTTTTGTTGGTATGTGTGCATGTGTTTTTCCTTCCTTGCCAATCATTTTTATGTCCCTTACACTGTTTGGTAGAGTGTATGGAGTGCATGTGTGGGAGATTGTGAAGGGAGAAGTGAGCGGTTGCCAGGGTCCGCCCTGTGCCTACCTGGCCAATTTTGGAGTTTGTCTCAGCGGTCTCCCCAGGCCAGAGTAATCTGCCTAATCCGCTGCTTGTCAGGGACCACCCTGCACTAGATGGGCGGGCAGTCTTGCAGTCTCTTTGAGATTGCTGGCACCTGACTATATCAGCGGATGTTTCAACTACTGGACCTAGCAAGGGAGGGCCTAAAGCTCAGGCTCTGTTTTTACAAAGAAGAGCACTTGCTCTGACGGTTGCAGCTGTTTTTCTTGGCATGGTGATCAGGGGGTAAATAAACAAATAAAATAAAGGACAGACTCCCTCGTTGTTCTTGAGTGGAATGCACTCATTATTCCCCCACCTTTCCTGGTGTGAAGAGTTTTTTTTTTTAAGGGACAGACTCCCTCATTGCTCTTGAGTGGAGCACGCCCTCGTTTCCTGACACCTTTTCCTTTTGGTTCTTGCAAGCACTGTCTTTGACTATGGGCTGGTTCACACAGAGGTTTAGCGCAGATCTGGTGCTACTCACAGCCCCTTTTAATTTGCATGGATCACATGACGTTGCAGGCAATCAGCAGCTAGAACACAGTTTCCCCCTTTAAATCTGTAGTATATCAATGCTCTTTTAATCCGAAAAGGGAAGGGAAAAACATCTCCAATTCATATCTCTTGTGCTTGTAGACGCTTTACTCCAGTGCTTTAGGTGGGTGTGTCAGTCGTTCCCCTGTCCACTTCCACTCCCTCCTCCTCCCTTCTATCATTTCATTTCCTGTTTAGCTGCTAGCTCCCATTCTGCAAGCCTGCTGCAAGCCTGCTGCAAACTGTGCTTTATTTTTCTTTTCTAATTTGTGCACAAAAGCATAACACTGTTCAAGCAAATATTTGCATTCCAGCTGGATTGTAGCAGTGGAAATACAAATAATCACACTTCAGGGTTTTTTGTTTTTTTTAATGAAACTCTGGAACAAACTGAGTATGCTTGGTTGCCAAGGTAACCAGAGGAAGTGGAATTTTGACCTTAAGAGGGCATGGTCATTAGGAAGCTGCATGAGTGATTTTTCCCTTCAGTGTGAATGAAAAGCACCGAGTTTGCAGCTGGCTTTGAGCTTCCTATGTGGACTGTGCAAACAGAAAATGGAGGTAAAAGCATTTTTAATACGATGTTGTGCTCCCATGGGGATAAACCCTATGACTGCAGACCAGCATGGTGGTCACAGGGAAGGGGAAGTTTCTGACTCCAGCTTATCCCTCCTCAGTGTTGTTGGTCCGCCCAGCGCTGTTTCTCCTTCACTAGGTGAGCACAGTGAGTTAGGATCGCTGAGGATGTTCCCAAATCTGTTAAGGACATACGTAAAAAGATTTCTCATGCCTCTGCTCTGGCAGCAGATGCTGCACATGATGCTTTCCAGTATGATGCCCGTTCCATGGTTGCTATCACAGTGGCTAGGCGAAATATCTGACTTCACGAGTGGGAGATAGATGCAGCTTCACAATTGAAACTCATGAGTTTGGGGGGCCAAGCTGTTTGGTGAACCCTTACAGCAGCATTTGGTTGAGACAAGGGATAAGAGAAAGGCTCTACCATCTGCTAAGAAGAAAGAGTATAAGGGACGTCAGAATCAGTTTTTTCATCCCTGTCGGCAATTTTCCCATCCTAGGGAATTTTCTTCTTTCAGGCAGTGTTGGGGCCAGCAAGGAAAGGAAGGCAGTCGTCCCTCCTCCAAAAGTGGGGGATCCACTTCTTTTTCCCCAAGATTCTCCAAAGCTCCCAAGAAGGTCCCTTCAGCATGAATCTGAGACCCCCAGTGGGACCAGCGGGGGCTCATCTGTTACAGTTCTCCCACCTATAGAGGGAGGTGACCTTGGACAGATTGGTATTGGAAACAGTCAGCCATGGGTATTCTATTGAGTTTGCAAGCAGGCCACACAAACTCTTTGTTCCTACCCCCTGCTCCCAGGACCCCGGCAAGCACAAAAACTATCTGCAGGCTATAAAACATCAGGCAGACATTTGGGCCATAAAGGATGTTTCTACCTTGGAGAGGAGATATGGGGTTTATTCCATCTTTTTCTTAGTGTTGAAAAAGAATGGTGATAACAGGCCCATTCTTGACCTCAAATGGCTCTTGGGCAGCCAAAAAGTGGTTCAAGATGGAGACCCTGAGGTCAATTGTGGAAGCACTGAGAAAGGGCAATTGGATGCCTTCAATCGACCTCTCCAAGGCTTACCTTCACATTCCCATTCGGAGGTCCCATCATCGGTTTCTCAGATTCAGCTATGATGGGGGTGCACTATCAGTATTGGGTATTGCCCTTCAGCCTCTCCTTTGCACTGAAGGTCTTTGACTCCATCTCGATTACCACTGCAGTGATACAAACAAGGTCATCAGCCTGGATGGAGCTGGTGTTGTTGGCGAGACTCCAGGGTCTCCTCGTGTCAGATCTTGTTTGTTGGCCTCAATTCCATTCATACAGCCTTTTGCATATTCTGTTGCCCTTTCAAGATCAGATAGTGGCCTGTCAACAGGTTGTCCTTTCAGTTTCTTACCATCTGAAATGGGAGTTGAAGTGGTTGCTGGCACCTCAGAGACTCACAGAGAGGAAGAGCTTGGAAAAGCCTGAATGCCTGGTGCTCACCACGGATACAAGCTTTTACAGTTGGGGAGCTCATTTGGGTCACAGTGTGGTTCAGGACACTTAGTTCAGCATCACTTAGTTCAGCATCGGTGTCCTAGAGCTGAGGGTGATGCGTCTGTGGATGGAGGCCTTGGTGTCAGAGGTCAATGGCTCTCGCCTGCTAGTACACACTGACAATGTGTGCACCATAGCATGTGTGAACAACTGGGGGAACCAGGTCAGCAGTCTTGATATCCACGGCCAACAATCTCCTTCACTGGGCAGAGCTCAACATGCTTTCTCTGAAGGCTGAACACTTAGCGGGTCTGGAGAATGTTACTGTTGTGACCCAGGTTGGGAGGGGAGGCTTCGAGGTGCCAGATTCTGACATAGAGGACTGGGAGGATGAGCTGAGGAGGAGACAAGCAGCAGGGATATTGCACAGAGTGCACAAACCCCTGTCGCTGACACCTCAACTGCCCCCAAGCCTGCCCCCCCCCCACTGAAGTGCAATCAGAACTGTCAGAGACTGCTCCTTTGGAGACTGTTCTGTTAAACATACCCTCCTTACCCACACTTGCAGCAGAGGTGCCGCCTACTTCACCTGACGTTTACCACCCGGGCACCCTGCAGGTTCCCACAGTTGAGCAAGCTAATCAGAGGGGGAAGCTGACAGCCAGCCCCCGCCGCACCACGTGCTCCGGAGACAGAAGCAGGAGATACAACAGACACTGAGGAGGAGTCAACGGCTTCGTGCAAAAACCAAGTCTTCTTAAGGGGATGCAGGGGATGGGTTCATTGCTGAGTCAACATTGTTGTGCTGCAGAATCATGCTTAGTCAGTTAGTCAAGGAAAAGTTCCTAGAAAGCATAGTTAGGTTAATGAGGCGCACTGATTTTGATGTAACTGCAACTTTAATAAAAAAAAGAGAAAAAATGACAGGCGCGTCTTAATCTGGATCTCTCGACTTCTGGCAGGACAATTTTGGCAGATTGGTTGACCAGACAGCCATAAAGGAGGCAGAATGGCAGTTGGATCCACGGATGTTCAAGATGATTGTGGATCAGTTTGGCAAGCCAGAAGTGGACTGTTCTCCTCGTCTGTCAATGCACAGTTACTAGTGTTCCTGTCCTGTCTTCCCTGGCCTACTGCCTGGGGGATAGATGCCTTCTTTATGCCTTTCCTCCCTTCAGGCTGATCCCATGAACCCTGCAGAGGATCACTCAGAACAGGACAAGGGTGGTTCTGGTGGCACCATATTGGCCCCAGAGGCCACCATTCCCCGATCTTCTCCATGGGAGAACTGTGGAGTCTACCAGTATGCTTGGACCTGTTGATTCAGGGCCCAGTCATGTATCCAAGGCCAGAGCTCTTCCAGTTAACAGCCTAGCTGCTGAAAAGCTGTGGCTGACCCAGTTGGGGTTCTCCAGTAAGGTCCTGGACGTCTGTGAACATGGTATATTGTTCCACCTGGAGGGCATTTTTGACATGGTGTTCCAGGGAACAAGTCAACCCTTTGTCTTGGGAGGTGTTTGATTTACTTGCTTTTTTGCAGGCCAGAGTGGACAAGGGTTTGAGCGCAGTACTATCAAGAGGCAGGCAGCTGCACTGAGTAGTATCTTCTCGAATCTGGGGGGAGATGCTATTTCATCCTACCCTCTTCATAAACGGTTCATCAAGGGTGTGGCACTTATTTTCCCTTAGGTAGTCTATCGCTTCCCCACCTGGAACTTTAACTGGGTCCTGTCAGCTCTCACGGGGACCCCATTTGAGCCTATGGCTACATGTTCATTGAACATACCTTCAAGACTGTTTTCCTGGTTGGGTTACTTCTGCTAGGCAGGTTTTGGAGCTGGGAGCTTTATCAGTCAATCCACAACTGTGTTTTTCACCAAGATAAGGTGGTTCTGCATCCGGATCCATCCTTCTTGCCCAAAGTAAATTTGGTTTTCCATACGTCTCAGGAAGTAGTCCTCTTTTTGTCCGAACCCTTCCTGTTCTCAGGAGAGGCGGCATTCCTTGGTCGTTAAGCATTTTCTGAGATTTTATTTGGATTGCACCTTTGAGTTCCATCATTCAGAATCTTTGTGGCTTTTTTGGGGCCCTCTAAGGGAAAGAAGGTCTCTGCTTCTTCCATTTTTCACTGGATAGGGTCAGCAATTTCCCAAGCTTATTCAGCATTGGGCAAGGAACCTCCTGGTGTTCTTATGGCACATTCAGTTTGGGGGGCTGCAGCTTCTGCCGCATTTATTTATTTAAAATATTTTTTCCTGCCCTTCTACCCTATAATAGGGCACTCAGGGCAGCTTACAATAAAATCACACACATACATAATAAAATTATACACAAAAACACAAAACATTGCAGTAAATTAAAATACATAAAATACAATTAAAATACATAAAATGCTATATATATGGGAGTGGTACTAAAGGGACTAAAAAAGTAAAAATTAAAACAAAAAGCGTAAAAACAGCATTTAAGGGCAATTTCCCTGCATTGGATATATGCAGGGCAGCTACTTGGCTACACTGCATACCTTTGTGAATCACTGCAAAATAACTAGTTTTGCATCAGCTGATGTGGCATTTGGTAGGAAGATTCTTCAGAGGATTGTTCAGCAGTAGGTGGGTGCAGAGGAAGCCCACCCGGGTGCTAGGGAACTGCTCTGGTACATCCCTAGAAAAGAATGTCCTCCACTGCCAACAGGTAAAAATGGACATTTTTCTTACTGTAAACTTGTTTGATGTTGGCAGTAGAAGACATTCTCCCCACCTCGTCTTCCTCTGCTGATACATCCCTGACCCTCTCTTGTTTTCTGGAAGGGGGTGGTACTAGGGCTTCTGCCTCCGTCCTATATCGTTAACATATTTAGGTTGTCTTGTTATGTATTCCTTAGTACATGTTCATGTTGGATTGAATGTTTTGCTTATTTTTTTTTCTTTGGCATAAGTTTCCCCATTCTGAGGCTGTCCTGACTGGTAGAGCTGGTGTGACATGTTCTTCATTGGTAAGGTGTTGGAGGAGTGGTTCTTGCTCTGTCAGTCAAACTGGAGGGTGGAACGACTCCTCCCCCTGGAAGAGGAGGCAAAGGATTCTGGACCCGCCTATCAGTCCAGTGGCAGGCATCATCCCTATAAGAGAATGTCCTCCACTGCCAACATCAAACAGAAGTTTACAGTAAGAAAAACTTCTTTTTTCAAGACATAAAATTACTTTTGCAACAGAACAAACGTCTTAGTTCATTTAAAATAGATGCTGTGGAAGGGGGGCAAGAACACTTTCTGAGTGGTCCAGTGTAGAGACCCAAGTACTTGCCAAAAAGCCAGACTACAGAAGGAGGAGGGGGCAACAATGATGATAGGAGAAAGGCTACTGTTGCTTGGAAGAGGGAGCAAAAGGAAGCCTCTGCAAAGCAACTCCCTGGTTCCTTTAGCTCTTGAGTGAAAGAGCAGCTGATTTAAGGGCCAGGCCACACATAAAGTGCTAATAAGGATTCCACTACTTCTTTCACTTCCTTGTCATTTTAAAACAGCAGTTGCAGCCTGTGATCTGTGGAGGCATTTATACAGAAAACAGTATCATATATTTTAAAATAGGACAAAGCTTACCGTAACCTGGTTGCTCAAGCAAGTGAAAAAAATCTATTAGTTTATGTTCTCATACCCATAGTGGAGCATATTTCTTCTGGCCCAAGAAATTTTACAGCCTGAAAAGAATGACAACATGGTGTGTGGGTGTGTGTCCCATTTGATGTACAGAAGCTGACTGTACTGGGCATTAACCCTTTATACACTGGTGAAAGGACAGCATCCTTCACTGCATCTGAAGGCAACAGGCTAGTTTAGGCATCACAGGGTAAGCTGCATGGTACAGACAACTCTCCTGTCCACAGAGGGGAATGGACAGGGGGCTCAGTAGGAAGTGCAGGTGGGCTACCACCACAGACCCCACACACAGTCCCCAGCATCTGCTGCCTGAGGCAGCTGCCTGACTGCCTAATGGTAGGGCCAACCTTATTCCTTACAACAATGTCTGTGGAGTCACTGAATCCTTACCTCAAGCAAGGCCATCCTACATACATTATCTATTCCCATATGGTCACATTTATTTGCTGTAATACATATATATAAACAATGTTCTTCATATAGGAGAACATGGAAGAAGAAAGACCACTTAAGAAAAGTAATCATTGTCTAAGTATATTTCAAATGAAATCTAGCATCTTTTCTGTTAAAAAACTATTATATAGCTAGTGAGATACATTTTCAAAAATTTACCCTAGGTTTACAGTTTCCAGATTTAATGGAACAAAACAATTATGAGCAACTCAGCTGATGATGCTTTCAAATCCTAGTTTGGGGAACAATGACAATGAAAAAAAAATCAAAGGTTGGCTCCTTGGATTTCAAATTATTGGTTAATACTTCGAAGGCATGCCTTACATTTTAGGAAATTCTGCAGAAATGTTTCTGTCCATTTGGTAATTTTGAGTGTAATTTTCAGTGCAATCCAAAATGAAGATACACCAAGATGAGCAAGATTGTAATAGGTGGATCTTGGGCTGTCCCAGCTGACCCGGGGCTCAGCCAGCATAACTTCCTTAGCCAGGGATACACTAGTGTAAATCCCTTAATCCGGCTGAGCCAGTTGGTGGAACATAAGACAGCAAAACGTACACAGCGTCATACCCCAAAAGGGGTCATTCTGGGGTCGGGAAATGAAAGGAAAGAAGAGACACCTATTCCAAATCTCTTTCAGCTCAGTCATGTGACCTGGCATTGCAACCCAGAAGCATTTATGTTGGCAAAAAGAATGGTGTAAGTCAAACTCTGTTTTAAATGCTTGTTTTCCATCTGCCAGCCTCGGGCCAGCTCAGCCGGCAGTAGTCCTGATCCCAAACAGAGTTTGGAATAGGAGTAATTTTCACCAGTTTAATTTAAGCCAGTGTAAATTCTGCTGGCTTCCTGTACTTAAGATTGCCCTGCTATTTTCTTAACAGATGAAGAATGGTCAAATATATTTTGGCACAGTTCTAGTCTGTATTGCTCCACTGGTGCTCTATTAATCTTCATATTTCATTAGAACATTCCTCCTGAAAATAGTTTAGTTTATAATTAGTTTAGATATAAGAAGCAGTATTGAGTTTACCAGCTTGCTTTTTTGTTACTAAACATCTCATATTCTTAAAATGCTTATATAGACGATAAATAATTCTGTTTTGTCCCTTCTAGTTTCGTGTGGCATTTGTGTGCTGACAAAGTAATACCATGAGAATCTACATAGTTATTGCTGCAGTTGTAATGTAGCATTAAAACACATTTCCAGCATGAATGATTTTGCTGTTAGCTTCCTCCTCAGTGATTCCAACATATATTAACATTGAATTCCAGCATATCTGTTTCTTCAAAATACTTTAAAATACTACCTTTGCAATAGATAGAAGGAAATCGAGATTGAAACGGCTCCCAGATTTTAATTAATCTGAAACCGTTATACTACCTGATTCTATGAGGCATATCACTGCCAAATAAAGAAAAAAGGAGGAAAGGCATACAAGACACTAGGGTTGCTGTGTCAACTTTGGCATTCAAGCTGGTCAAGATGATTCTACTGCATCTGCAACAGTCACTCATTGCCAAATGAGGTGTAGTTACAAAAATGAGAAGGGGCAAAGGAGATGTAGCTTAATCAAACAGTACTACTCAGACTGTAAAAGAAGACAATATAGTGTTAACCATATATAATATATGTACAGGTGACTCACATATATGGTACATATATCCAGGTTTCTGAATAGGCTATTCATTGACATATATGTAGTGAAAAAATTACACACACAGAGAGAGTGTGATTCTTCTTGGTTGATTCACAGTTGACTGGCATGGGGCATGTATGGCTGGGTACACTTCCAAGTTAGCATTTTTATTTTATTTTATTGTGGAAGTTTTTGTAATGCTAAGTCTGTTTCATGTATTCCAGTAGTGTTGGTTCAGTCAGTTCCACTTCTCCTATAGTGAATCAATCTGATGCCCTCCATCTGTTTTGGACTCACTTCCATCAAACCCAAGCAGCATGGCCAATGGTCAGGAATGATGGGTGTTGTAGTCAGAACCTCTGGAGGGCTCTGTGCTAGAAAAGTACTATGTGTACTTTTGTTGAAAGGGGGGTATAAATTCATAATAATCATTGTTATAAAATAGATGATGGTGTTTTAGATGTGATGCAACTGACAAGCAGCCCAACAATGATGGACTTGCAACATTGATCTTATTAGGTGATACTGTGGCACAAGGGTCCCCAAATGTTTTGGGCCTGTAGAAATGTGAAATACTGTTGTGGGTACCACCACAAAATGGCTGCTATAGGGGTCTTGCTAGTCACAAAGTGATTGCTGTGTAGGCCTGCCTTGTTGTCACAAAGGTCAGGTAATTTGCCAAAGGAACTGAGTAGAAGGCAGAGATTGGGTTGAGTCCCAACTACCAAACCACTATTCATACAAAGTACAAGAAAATTCCCATCTCACAGAAGGAAAACTGAGAAAGCAAGTAATTTGCCCAACAGAGTACATGGCAAAGGGTGGGCCTGAGCTCGAAATATCAAAGTACTTTTTTTAATCCCACATATGCAACAAAATATCCAGGCATACACTTCCTTTCTAAAGATCACATACCTCGCACTGTAACCAGGCAAACACCCTGTCAGCGCTGCTGTCCCCCAAACCCTGCACTAGGGACCCTATGGAAAGGAGAACTCTTTGTTGCCCATGGTCCCAAACGGGATTGGGCTCTACACATCTGCAATTTGCACTTTAAACAAGGACCCACTTGGTTCAATGGGATGTTTTTGCAATGCAAATTGCCAGAATGGGGAGGGAGCATGACCACAGCAGAGGGGAATAAAGGGTTAAAGCCCTCCATCCCCCATTCTTGGGTTTTGATCCATGTTAGAGTCACCGCATTTGTAATTTGTGAAAAATTAAATCCATCACTTCCACTTTCTGCCAGCTGCTTCCTTCCAACTGCAAGATGCTCTCTGCTGCCCCCACCACCAGCACCCCACTTTCCATCCTTGCCAAGAAGTGGAAGAATCTTTTCTCCCATTGTTATCTTAAAGGCAATTGGAGCAGCTATGTAGAGCATTCTGGTTAAATGAATGGAAAAGGCAGGGCAGCGGGAGACTGGTGCCTTGCTTTCTGGCATATACAAGGTAGAAAACATGTTTTACTTTTCTGTTAAAAATAATAAAATTGGAATAACAAGTGCCAAAGGAGGGGAGCACTGTGGCACATGCGGGTGCCACACTAGAGACCTCAGTTATAACACCATCATTCCTAGCCTCTCTCTCTCTTTCTGTATAAGTGCAATGGTGTGCATCTATATGATCAGGAGATCTGTGGAGACTGTATCCATGACCTACACTGTTGCGTTATTACAACAAGAATATCTGGTTTTTGTGGATCACCACATCCAAGGCAGTGAGGTGCCTATCTACATTTAAAACATTAGAATGACAAACAATCCCAACGTTATGCTAATTCCCCTGTTGGTAAACCAAAAGTCAGTTCCTCCCCCCACGCCCAATCAGTGTACATACTGTAATCACTACTTGCCAGATCTGCCAGCATTTATTGCCCAGGGATCCAAATGTGCCTTTTTTCCACTTGAGTTTTAAAAAAACATACATTCATGCAAGATCCTATGTAGCTGGACTTCCCTAGACATGTTGCTCATTTGGTAGTGACAAACACAGTATAGACTACGACTACACAAATTAAGCTCCACCAGGCTGAATCCTGCCACCAGCCATCTACACCAGTCTGCCATTTTCTTGTTAAATACCCTGTTTTTGCTCTCTATCAGAGACTGCATAATCAAGGCATTGTCAAGCACCTTGAAAATCACAACAATACACTGCTGATGTATTATAGCAGTTGGCTTGGTGAGTCACAAATGCAGGAAACCTGGTATGAAGAGATGTGCACGTGCTCAAGATGAAAGGAGAGAACTCAACATCAGAGTTAGATGCTTCAACAAAGATCTCTTTTGTAGTAGTGGCCTCTGTGAAGGTTACTCAGCATTGGAAACCTCATGACCGTTTTATAATCCAGGACTAGGTGACTGGGTTATGGCAAGTTGTATTGCCAGAAATGCTAACGTAGCTTACTCACAAGAGTAATGATGAATTATGATGGCAACTTCATGAACATGTGGTTTCTGTTCATAAAATTTGTAAACAAAGGACACTCAGGGTGAAATCCAGTATTTGTCATACTCCAAGTAGACCCACTGAAATCAGTGGACTTTCCATTGACTTCAGTTAGTCTGCTGCCAAGTTTGACTTGATTGGCTATCAGCTTCTGGAGCAGAAAAAGGTGTTCTGGAACCAATTAAGACTTCAAAACCCAACCCCCAACCTTTATTTGCGAGCAGTTTTGAAATAATCACATATTCACTCTGTAGTTAGAAATGTTTTATTTTTGTTTGTGTAGTTAAAAACTGAATAAAGATACTATATTTATAAATTAAGGACAAAATATGGAGAGCTCTCTGCAGGTCCCTTTTCACAGATTGCAACTCTCAGAAGAAAGCAAATGCATGGCTCTGCTCCCACATCTGCCTTTCTCTCTCTACCAGTTGCAATGTGCAAAGCAGCCTTGACACATTTTGTAGCTGACAGTGTCACAAATGCTTTCAAAAGATTCTTCAGCAACATATATAATATTGCCAATATATATTGGTAACATATGACCCCCTACAGGTATGTAAAGATTAAGTACTAATGCAAGAAAAATATAGCCTTTCTATCCAATGTCAATCACATTTTTAGAAATAGTGACATTTTCATTTCATACTATAAAATCTTTATAACCTTGTTTAAGTGACATAACTCATGAAATGTCATTGTCAGGTCTGACCACGTATTGTCTAAACTTTTGCCTAAAGTTCCTGAGCCGACTTAACCAACAACATAGGGAAATATTTGTGATTTTGTCTATCCAACTACATCTAAGAATATAAGAAAGGGCCAAGTCAGGTTGCCAATATATATTTGTCAATATGTAACTCCTAATACTGTACATATGTTCATCTAGGTCAGTATTGTCTACACTGACTGGTAGCAGCTCTCCAGAGTTTCAAACAGGAATCTTTTCCAGCTCTAACTACATATACCAGGGATTGGCATGCTCTGCTTCAAAGGTGGTTAATCTTTGGCTCTCCAAATGTGGCAGGACTACAACTCCCATCATCCCTGACCATTGTGCATGCTAGCTGGGGCTGAGGGGAAGTCAGAGTCTAGCAACCTCTAGAAAGCCACAAGGGTGGTCTTCCTCCGCTCTATCTCAATTCATGGGTAAATCTCAGCATCACCCCACATAGGTCCAGGCCTACCCCCCACTTTTGACAGTATTTACCCCTCCCAATGAGAAATGGACAGATATAACTAGTATCACTTATAAGAAACCAACTTTTTTTTCTATGTATTCTTTCTTTTTTCTTCTTGTGCTGGTCTTCCTCACTGTTGAAGGCGGCTTCAACCCCCTCCCCACCACCATTTAAGGCATTCTGGATCTTGTTCTACTAGGAGGAGGTTTTGGACCTCAGGATGGAGATTTGACACTCCACAATGTTCAGCTATTTGCTGGTTTGTTGCAATATTTATTACAGGTAGTTCTCAAGAATTCAGAAACAACACTTGTTTTATTATATTTTCTTAGGAACTCTTTACAGCTTGTGCCAACTTTTTTGTCTACTGTCACTATCAGTTTTTTTCCAGCTACATAGCAATAAAGCCCAGTGTGGTAAATTGTATGCTGATTGTTTGTTAATGTAAGCATCACATAGGTGTACACCTACCAACACGTTTTTATACATTTCAGTGAAATTTGAAACTCTTTAAATTTTAATTTCATTTTGCAAACTGTTCTTCCTATGATGGCAAGCTACAAAACTGAATTCAGCTATACCAGTCCCCATCCCCACCCACTCCTGCAAATTAATGTCTGAATAAGGCTATATTCAACGACTCCTGATTGAATTCTTGCAAGCAAACTCCAAGTGTCTGAAAATACTACCCTGAAAAATTCATTATTTCATCTAGTCCTTCTACTATGTCATAGTTACCTACTTGTGTACAATATTTTGATAATCTGCATAGTAGCACTTGTTATGAGCATGGGGGTTGGGATAGATGATTCCTGTGGGTCCCCTTTCCAGCCTCTGATTTGGAATCCTATGCCTTGGAATGAGGAACTCGCTCTGCTGGTCAGATGAATCTCTCCTTTGTTAAACAAATAAGAGTTTGGTAAATGGTGAATGGGCCAGGAAGACCCTTTTGTTGTTGAAACTCTTCAGGAGAGCATCCCCCCCCTTTCCTGGAGCCCAGCAGAGGCTTGTAGTTTTAGTTGTGTCTAGAGAAAGGCTGGTAACTGCAGACAGGCAGAGAGAGACTGGCTCTCTGCACCATGGTGTTTGGGGTGCCTCCTGTAATATTTATGGGAAAGCTGGATATTGGACTGCTGATACCTTGAACCCCCTCCATCCTAAGTTCAGGTTGGAATGTGTGTAAATAAATAAACCATATTTCATAAAGACACTGCAGTAAGAACATAAGAACATAAGAAGAGACTGCTGGATCAGGCCAGTGGCCCATCTAGTCCAGCATCCTGTTCTCACAGTGGCCAACCAGGTGCCTGGGGGAAGCCCGCAAGCAGGACCCGAGTGCAAGAACACTCTCCCCTCCCTTCCAGCAACTGGTTTTCAGAAGCATGCTGCCTCTGACTAGGGTGGCAGAGCACAGCCATCATGGCTAGTAGCCGTTGATAGCCCTGTCCTCCATGAATTTGTCTAATCTTCTTTTAAAGCCGTCCAAGCTGGTGGCCATTACTGCATCTTGTGGGAGCAAATTCCATAGTTTAACGATGTGCTGAGTAAAGAAGTACTTCCTTTTGTCTGTCCTGAATCTTCCAACATTCAGCTTCTTTGAATGTCCACGAGTTCTAGTATTATGAGAGAGGGAGAAGAACTTTTCTCTATCCACTTTCTCAATGCCATGCATAATTTTATACACTTCTATCATGTCTCCTCTGACCCGCCTTTTCTCTAAACTAAAAAGCCCCAAATGCTGCAACCTTTCCTCGTAAGGGAGTCGCTCCATCCCCTTGATCATTCTGGTTGCCCTCTTCTGAACCTTTTCCAACTCTATAATATCCTTTTTGAGATGAGGCGACCAGAACTGTACACAGTATTACAAATGCGGCCGCACCATAGATTTATACAACGGCATTATGATATCGGCTGTTTTATTTTCAATACTTCCTAATTATCCCTAGCATGGAATTTGTCTTTTTCACAGCTGCCGCACACTGGGTCGACATTTTCATTGTGCTGTCCACTACAACCCCAAGGTCTCTCTCCTGGTCGGTCGCCGCCAGTTCAGACCCCATGAGCGTATATGTGAAATTCAGATTTTTTGCTCCAATATGCATAATTTTACACTTATTTATATTGAATTGCATTTGCCATTTTTCCGCCCATTCACTTGGTTTGGAGAGGTCTTTTTGGAGTTCTTCGCAATCCCTTTTTGTTTTAACAACCCTGAACAATTTAGTGTCGTCAGCAAACTTGGCCACTTCACTGCTCACTCCTAATTCTAGGTCATTAATGAACAAGTTGAAAAGTACAGGTCCCAATACCGATCCTTGAGGGACTCCACTTTCTACAGCCCTCCATTGGGAGAACTGTCCGTTTATTCCTACTCTCTGCTTTCTGCTTCTTAACCAATTCCTTATCCACAAGAGGACCTCTCCTCTTATTCCATGACTGCTAAGCTTTCTCAGAAGCCTTTGGTGAGGTACCTTGTCAAACGCTTTTTGAATGTCTAAGTACACTATGTCCACTGGATCACCTCTATCTATATGCTTGTTGACACTCTCAAAGAATTCTAATAGGTTACTGAGACAGGACTTTTCCTTGCAGAAGCCATGCTGGCTCTGCTTCAGCAAGGCTTGTTCTTCTATGTGCTTAGTTAATCTAGCTTTAATAATACTTTCTACCAGTTTTCCAGGGACAGAAGTTAAGCTAACTGGCCTGTAATTTCCAGGATCCCCTCTGGATCCCTTTTTGAAGATTGGCGTTACATTTGCCACTTTCCAGTCCTCAGGCACGGAGGAGGACCCGAGGGACAAGTTACATATTTTAGTTAGCAGATCAGCAATTTCACCTTTGAGTTCTTTGAGAACTCTCGGGTGGATGCCATCCGGGCCCGGTGATTTGTCAGTTTTTATATTGTCCATTAAGCTTAGAACTTCCTCTCTCGTTACCACTATTTGTCTCAGTTCCTCAGAATCCCTTCCTGCAAATGTTAGTTCAGGTTCAGGGATCTGCCCTATATCTTCCACTGTGAAGACAGATGCAAAGAATTCATTTAGCTTCTCTGCAATCTCCTTATCGTTCTTTAGTACACCTTTGACTCCCTTATCATCCAAGGGTCCAATTGTCTCCCTAGATGGTCTCCTGCTTTGAATGTATTTATAGAATTTTTTGTTGTTGGTTTTTATGTTCTTAGCAATGTGCTCCTCAAATTCTTTTTTAGCACCCCTTATTGTCTTCTTGCATTTCTTTTGCCAGAGTTTGTGTTCTTTTTTATTTTCTTCATTCGGACAAGACTTCCATTTTCTGAAAGAAGACTTTTTGCCTCTAAGAGCTTCCTTGACTTTGCTCGTTAACCATGCTGGCATCTTCTTGGCCCTGGCGGTACCTTTTCTGATCTGCGGTATGCACTCCAGTTGAGCTTCTAATATAGTGTTTTTAAACAACTTCCAAGCATTTTCGAGTGATGTGACCCTCTGGACTTTGTTTTTCAGCTTTCTTTTTACCAATCCCCTCATTTTTGTGAAGTTTCCTCTTTTGAAGTCAAATGTGACCGTGTTGGATTTTCTTGGCAATTGGCCAGTTACATGTATGTTTAATTTAATAGCACTGTGCTCACTGCTCCCAATCGGTTCAACAACACTTACATCTCGCACCAGGTCCCAGTCCCCACTGAGGATTAAGTCCAGGGTTGCCGTCCCTCTGGTCGGTTCCATGACCAACTGGTCTAGGGAATAGTCATTTAGAATATCTAGAAACTTTGCTTCTTTGTCATGACTGGAACACATATGCAGCCAGTCTATGTCCGGGTAGTTGAAGTCACCCATTACTACCACATTTCCTAGTTTGGATGCTTCCTCAATTTCATATCTCATCTCAAGGTCTCCCTGAGCATTTTGATCAGGGGGACGATAGATCGTTCCCAGTATTAAGTCCCTCCTGGGGCATGGTATCAACACCCACAACGATTCTGTGGAGGAGTCCGCCTCTTTTGGGGTTTCGAGCTTGCTGGATTCAATGCCTTCTTTCACGTATAGAGCGACTCCGCCACCAATACGTCCTTCCCTGTCCTTCCGATATAGTTTATATCCAGGGATAACCGTATCCCACTGGTTTTCTCCATTCCACCAGGTCTCCGTTATGCTCACTATATCAATGCTCTTCTCTAAGACCAAGCACTCCAGTTCTCTCATCTTGGTTCGGAGGCTCCTAGCATTAGCGTACAGGCACTTGTAAGCAGTGTCTCTCTTCAAGTGTCTTTGGCACTTGTGGTTAGGCCTGTGGTAATTTTGCTCTTCTGAATTTATATCCTGTGCCCCTGCTCTCACAATGCCTACTTCTAGGCCTACCCCTTTTAAAATTTCATCATTTCTTTGGTTTTTATCCCAGGGGGGAGGTTTATTCCGAACCAGACCTTTCTCAGCTCCTGTCGGGTTTCCCCCCTCAGTCAGTTTAAAAGCTGCTCTGCTACCTTTTTAATTTTAAGTGCCAGCAGTCTGGTTCCATTCTGGTTCAAGTGGAGCCCGTCCCTTTTGTACAGGCCCGGCTTGTCCCAAAATGTTCCCCAGTGCCTAACAAATCCGAACCCTTCCACCCGACACCATCGTCTCATCCACACATTGAAACTGCGAAGCTGGGCCTGTCTGGCTGGTCCTGCGCGTGGAACTGGTAGCATTTCAGAGAAAGCCACCTTGGAGGTCCTGGCTTTCAGCATCCTACCTAGCAACCTAAATTTTGCTTCCAGGACCTCACGGCTGCATTTCCCCATGTCGTTGGTGCCAACGTGCACCACGACCACTGACTCCTTCCCAGCACTGTCTACCAAACTATCTAAACAATGGGCGATATCCGCAACCTTCGCACCAGGCAGGCAAAACACCTTGCGGTCTACACGCCCATCACACACCCCACTGTCTATGTTCCTAATGATCGAATCACCCACTACAAGGATCCCTCCACCCCCTGGAGATATATCCTCGGCACGAGAGGATAGCTGCTCATCCCCCAAGGAATGGGTCCCTTCTAAGGGATCGTTTCCCTCTTCCTCAGCTGGATGCTCTCCTTCCCGGAGACCATTGTTCTCCATGATAGCAGGAGAGCTATCATCCTTGGAGTGGGACACAGCTATAACGTCCCTGAAGGCCTCCTCCACACACCTCTCTGCCTCTCTCAGCTTTTCCAGGTCCGCCACCTTGGCCTCAAGGAAATGAAGTCGTTCCCGGAGAGCCAGGAGCTCATTGCACCGAGAGCACACCCACGACTTCTGTCCAACGGGCAGATAGTCGTACATGCTGCAGGCGGTGCAAAACACTGGAAAGCCCCCACACCCCTGCTGGCTTCTTACCTGCATAGTTTTGTTTAAGGTTTATTACGTCTCCACTGAACTTCTTCCCAAAGAAAACAAAACCCTGGAGGAGAGCAGGGACCCCGGAAATCTCACCGCTCAGAGATTGGGGAGGCGCACAACACACTTTTAAGACTTCTGCCCTATAGGCCCCTTGTATCGCCTGTGAAATCTTTATTGGGTATGAAGCCCACTAGCATTACACTGGATACTTGCCTGTCCTCTTGCATAACTGTAGGTCTTACATACAGCGGGCACTTACACAATTTCTTATCTGAGGCCTTTTTTTAAAAAAAAAAAAGCACCATCTGGAACTGATAAATTGTTATTTCACAGTTCATCATGTCTTTCCTCGTCTCTTTCTTAATACAGCAGCTTGAAACATTTTTTTTAAAAAAATTATCGCCTTAATAAGAAAAGAGGAGCTCAGGCGGAGGAATTTTTCCAATCCCTGGAAGATTTCTGCATATTATTCATGCAGTTTCTCAAAAGCCTGCCTTGCCTATTATTATTATTATTATTATTATTATTATTATTAATAATATTAATATTATTAATATTATTTCAATTTATATACCGCCCTTAGCAGAATAGCTCTCAGGGCGGTGAACAGACAAGATAAAATACAATATATCATAGTAAAAAATCACAAAAACATGTACAAACAAACAACAGAAAGCACAACAAAAACGAAATACAACACAAATTAAGAAGGATACATGTTAAAAGTAGAAAGATTAAGAAAATTAAAAGATTAAAATGCCTGGGAGCATAAAAAGGTCTTTACCTGGCGCCGGAAAGATAGAAGTGTAGGCGCCAGGCGTACCTCTTCGGGGAGGCTGTTCCACAACTCAGGGGCCACCACAGAAAAGGCCCTAGATCTAGTAACCACCCTCCGGGCTTCCCGATGAGCTGGTACCCGGAGGAGGGCCTTAGATTCTGAACGAAGTGAACGGGTAGGTTCATAGCGAGAGAGGCGTTCCACAAGGTATTGAGGTCCCACGCCGTGTAAGGCTTTATAGGTCAAAACCAGCACCTTGAATCTCGCCCGGAAGCAAATAGGGAGCCAGTGCAGACGCGCCAGAATAGGTGTTATATGCGAAGACCGACTGGTCCTCGTCAATAGTCTGGCAGCCGCGTTCTGCACCAGCTGAATCTTCCGAACTGTCTTCAAGGGCAGCCCTACGTAGAGCACATTACAGTAATCCAATCTTGAAGTTACCAGAGCATGAACAACGGAGGTGAGGTCGTCCCTGTCCAGATAGGGGCGTAGTTGGGCTACCAGACGAAGATGGTAAAATGCATTCCGTGCCACCGAGGCCACTTGGGCCTCGAGAGACAAGGAAGAATCGAAAAGAACCCCCAAACTACGTACCTGTTCTTTCAAGGGGAGTGTAACCCCATCCAGAACAGGGTGAACATCCACCATCTGAGCAGGGAAGGCGTTCACCAGCAGTGTCTCGGTCTTGTCTGGATTGAGTCTCAGTTTATTAGCTCTCATCCAGTCCATTATTGCGGTCAGGCAACGGTTCAGCACATCAACAGACTCACCTGAAGAAGATGAAAAGGAGAAATAGAGCTGCATGTCATCAGCATATTGATAGCAACACACTCCAAAACTCCTGATGACCGCACCCAGCGGCTGCATGTAGATGTTGAAAAGCATGGGGGACAAGACCGACCCCTGAGGGACTCCACAATGGAGAGTCCATGGTGTCGAGTGATGTTCCCCAAGCACTACCTTCTGGTGACGGTCCACGAAGTAGGAGCGGAACCACTGCCAAGCAGTGCCCCCGACACCCAACTCTGCGAGTCTCCCCAGAAGGATACCATGGTCGATGGTATCAAACACCACTGAGAGATCAAGGAGAATCAACAGAGTCACACTCCCCCTGTCCCTCTCCTGACAAAGGTCATCATACAGGGCGACCAAGGCTGTTTCGGTGCCAAAACCGGGCCTAAAACCGGATTGAAACGGATCTAGATAATCAGTTTCATCCAAGAGCGCCTGGAGCTGGCCGGCAACCACCCATTCCAAAACCTTGCCCAAAAAAGGGACATTCGCCACCGGTCTATAGTTGTTCAAGTTATCTGGGTCCAAGGAGGGTTTCTTTAAAAGAGGTCTCACTACTGCCTCCTTGAGGCTACCAGGGACTACTCCCTCCCTCAAGGAGGCATTAACCACTTCCTTGGCCCAACCGGTGGTCCCAGCCCTGCTAGCTTTCACTAGCCAAGATGGGCAAGGATCCAGAACAGATGTGGTTGCCCGAACCATTCCAAGCACCTTGTCCACTTCCTCGAGCTGCACCAACTGAAACTCATCCAGTAATGAAGGACAAGGCCGTGCTCCGGACACTTCAATGGATTCATCTGTCGCAACATCGGAGTCAAGATCCCTGCGGATACATGCGATCTTATCTTGAAAGTGTCCAGCAATTTCGTTGCAGCGGGCTTCCGATGTTTCCGTAGTATCGTGGAGGCCAGAGTGTAAGAGCCCACGCACGACTTTAAAAAGCTCCGCTGGGCGGCATAGGGATGATCTAATAGAGGCAGCAAAATAAAGCTTCTTTGCTGTCCTTACCGCTTTTGTATACAACTTATTGGTGGCACTTACCAAGGCATGATTGTATCCACTGGGAGTTTTTCTCCATCTGCACTCCAGCCTCCTCCTCTCATGTTTCATCGCTCTCAGCTCCGGGGTATACCACGGAGCTGTATGAGCTCTACAGTGGAGGGGGCGCGCGGGAGCGACCGTGTCAATAGCCCAGGTCATTTCCGTATTCCACAGTGCGACCAGGGCCTCGACAGGAGCACCAGTCCTATCAGCCGGAAAATCTCCCAGAGCCCTCTGAAAACCTGCGGGATCCATCCGGCTCCGGGAGTGGATCAACTTAATAGATCCTCCACCTTTGCAGAGGGAAAGAGCCGCTGTAAGTCTAAATCTCAGCAAGCGGTGATCTGTCCATGACAATGGGGTAGATGAAAAACACCCCACCGCCAGATCACCATCTCCATGTCCAGTGGTGAAGATCAAATCAAGAGTATGTCCTGACACATGCGTTGGGCCGGTAGAAAATTGAGACAGCCCCATTGTTGTCATGGAGGCAATGAAGTCCTGAGCTGCACCAGATAAGACAGCCTCGGCATGGACGTTGAAATCCCCCAGTACCAAAAGTCTAGGGGATCTCAAGAGCACCTCCGAGATTATCTCTGTCAGCTCAGCTAAGGAAGCTGTTGGGCAGCAAGGTGGACGGTACACCAACAGTATTCCTAGTCTGTCTCCCTGGCCCAATACAAGGTGGAGACATTCCAGACCAGTCGCCATCTGGACAGGGTGCTTGGTGAGAGGGAAAGAACTCCTATAGACCACAGCGACCCCCCCTCCCCGGCCCTCAGATCTACCACAGTGCTGAACCAAATACCCGGGTGGACAAAGCTGGGAAAGAGCAACTCCTCCCTGATCAGCCACCCAGGTTTCGGTTATACATGCCAGGTCGGCACCCTCCTCCAGAATTAAATCATGGACAAATGAGGTTTTATTATGTACCGACCTGGCATTCAAAAGCAGCACTTGGAGATCCGAGAGCTGGCTGATAGGACAACCAACAAACCTGTGGGTATGAGGAGAACCGGAACAAGGCACAGACACAATTTGTCTGGGACGAGTTCCCCTTACCTGGCCTGTTCTCCTCCTAACGCCATACCTCCCATTACCCGTCACTACGTTAATTGGGGCCCCCGAAAGCCCCCCCACGAAGGATGGAATCTTTTCTCCCAGGCACATGTTAAAAATACACAAACTCACACAGACAAGCAATCATACAATCATTCACCCAACAGTAACACACACACACACCGAACAAACAACATTAAAATTAATTAGTCCTCTTCAAACAACAATGGCAGTCTTGGGCCCCCCAGCCAAAAACGAGCCGCCAGCGATGGCACCAGGAGAGCAACACAGCCCCAAGCAGCGACAACAGCGCCCACACACGAGCAGAGAAGCAGCAAAGGCAGCGGAGCCACAGTGGTAATATCCTGGGCAGTGGCACAGTCCTCGGCAACGATGAAAACGCCTGCAACCAGCGGCGGCGATGGCGGCAACACGAGCCGCAGCGACGAAGTCCCCAGCAGCAACACAGTCCCAGCAGCGGCGAAAACGCCCCGCGCGCAAGCGGGCAAGTGGCGACAACGGCGGCGCGGGCCGCGGCGCAGAGTCCCCCACAGCAGCACGCCCCACGGCAGCAGCGACAACGCCCGCATGCAAGCGGGCCGACAGCGGCAACGGCGGCGGCGCGGGCCGCGGCAACAGAATCCCCGACAGCGGCACGCCCCCCGGCAGCAGCGACAACGTCCGTATGCAATAGATGGTATCTCTCCTCATAGATGTTCTTGTAGGCTTCTAAAACTGCCGGATGGTCTTCTACTTCTTCCAGCTTCTGCCAGATTTAGTTTAAGATGTAACGGGCGCCTGTAGATGGTATCTCTCCTCATAGATGTTCTTGTAATCTATAGGTGTCCGTCACTCCCAGGGCCCAGATCTGCAACAGTCAATGAGCATCCGCCAAAGCAGGAAAGTGCAGATACCCCACAGAGTGTCACAGATGCAGCTCAGCTAAACACTAGCCGCCACAACACCACAACGTTATTCAATATCAGCTCTCCTGTTGGGCTATATTCAATCAGCATCCTCCTCCACTCAAGACTGCTGAAACATAGATAACAAAGCATGGCCTACAGAGGCCTCTCACAAACATTCTTCAGCAGTATTCACCCAACAGGGTGGAACCAGCTCAACAGTCAAAGTAGATGATAAACTTAAAATATCTTTTTGTCTTTTTCTTCTTAGTTCCACAGTGATTTAGTTATAGTGTGGGTTAACTCCTATGATGTTCCTTTCTGAGTTGTTTTCGGTTGCTCTCAATAGCAACCCCGGCTCTGAGCTGCTCTAAGCTGCTGTAGACGACCAACAGATAGTACGCCACTCCCCGGCTGCAATCTTATCTTCAAGGCCGCTCAGTGGCTTTTTATAATCTCATCCAAGACAGAGTGTAATTAAATAAAAACTCTTAACTTACACTCTCCTCGGGCAATGTTCCTTTATAGGCCCCTTCCCAGCTGCAAGCAAGTGCTGTTTTGGAGTTGGAAGACAATGTTTTGGTCTTTGTCACAGGAAAAAGGAGAAAGCGTGCCTCTCTTCGGCTCTCTCGGCTACTCCCGGAACCCTAGACGTTCCCCACTGTCATACTTTACTGGCCCCTCTTATTAAATTATGGTTCCTCTTTCCAATGTACAGTACATTCCTTGTATATTGTACAAACTACTTGTACAATAGGCATATTTGTTTGTACAAGGACAGTGATGGTGCGCATCACACATTTTTCTGTAACAAGCAACTGTCCACAATTTGCAGTTGAGGGGTGAAATAAAACACAGAGACGTCAGCTTGGGTTGAACAAGGGCCACTTTATTTAAATTATAGAACAAAACCCAATTTAAAGTGACCTGCAGAGGGAAACCTAGGTGCAGGAACTGTCTATAAGCAAGTAGCTTGCCATACAGCTCTCGGGCGACCAGCCCCTGCTGGGGCAAGGGCAAGCCCATCTGCTTACCCTTTACCCCAGCCACACCCTGCAGGTGAGTAGGGGGTCCTTCCCACATCATCCCCACCCAGGGCTGTATAACCCCTGGGTAGATGAGGATAAGTTGGCCCCAGAAGCAGCCCATATCCTGCCCTCGAGCCGTAAGACCCTGAGAGACAGGCCTCTGGAACCGCCAATCACCTCCAAAGGTGCCTAAGGGGGCCACCTAGCTGTCCTTACCTATTTCCCTTCCCACACCTTCCCGCCACAAAAGGGGGACAAATCTCTATTTAGTCCCCCTTTACCCCACTGCCGAGAAACATCTCTCGCAGACACCCCTGCAGGTCGCCCAAAATAAGTCATTACCTGCATGAGACAGGTGAACGCCATCGGCCCTGTACAGTTCACCCTTCCAGTGCTGAATGCGGGGATGCGGAATGGCCAACCCCCCCTGCCCAAGAAGAGCCCACTGAATTTCCCGGTTGACCTTCTTCCATGCATGATCAATTCCAGCTGGATCCCATATGCCGCGCCATGTCTGACCACATCAGACGCACCAAAGGCCAACACTGCCTTATCACTTGCATGTCCTTAGATGCCTGTACGCTGAGGGCCTTGCCCTGCTTCACGCCGCGGTCATTACCACCGAGGTGGATGACCATTGCCTGCAGAAATATCTGCACCACACCTTGCTGGAACAGAGCGGGTAGGAGCCACTCCCCATGCATTCCTTGCCGGTCCAGCCACTGCACAACAGCCCCTCTACTGAGGCACAACTGCGAGCCCATGCTCGAATTCGCTGCCCTCCAGGGTGCCCGGAAGACCATGCTGTGGCCGCATATTAGGATGTGCATCTGCTCCATCCCTGTCCAGCAACCTGTCAAAACAATGAAGATTGTGAGGCCGCTACATTCCCTTGCCCTCTAAAAGTGGGGAATATAGCCCTTGTACGCATCAGAGGACCAAAGTCCCACGCCCTGTACCAGTGCCTGTGGGAAACTAAAACCTGCTGCTGTAAAAGCAGCCCCAATTCGAGATGAATAGGTTCCAACTGTAAGGTGTCGTACCCCAGCCCCTACAATGCTCGTTTGTGAGGCTGCCGCATCCCCCTGCCCTCTAGAAGGGGGGAATATAGCCATTATATGCATCAGAGGCCCAAAGTCCCACGTCCTGTACCAGTGCCGGGAGGAAACCAAAAACCTGCTGCCATAGAAGCAGCTCCCATTTTAATTGAATAGGTTCCAGACTGGAAGGGGTCATACCCCAGCCCCTGCAATGCTTGTTTTGTTAATGCCAAAACTGGTATTGTTGACCCAGACAGGCATATATGGCCTATAGCTAGGGGGTCCAGATTAGCCTGGGTGAATAAATATCCTTCGGCAGAGGTTGGGCGCTGAGGCAAGGTCAACCGTACGTGCCTTCCCTTACACCTCTGGTCCGTTCTAGACCTTCCACATTGAGCAAGCATAACCCCCCCTCCCTGGAAACATCAAAACTGGAGGGCATGTCGAGAGAGGTCTCACGTAGAGCCAGCCGCCACCTCTTTTCTCCTGGAAGCCTCAAAACAGTGTATGAGCCACTGCCTGGAATAGCTTGGGTCTTCACTGAAGGAACAGACCGTTTCCCACTGGTCCACTACACCCATAAAATGTCCAGCGAGAAGGGTCGATGGGGATAGGGAAAAAACCGCCAGCCTGGCTAAGAAAGCTTACCTCTAAGTGTTCCCACTGCCATGCCCCTTCTCCTGCCATGCCGTCTATCAGGAATATCAGCAGGTGAGTCACCGGAAAGGCCACTCTGGCATATAGCCCTTGCCGGCCCAGAATTCCTGAATACCTGTTTCTGGAAGCTGGTGAGCATGCTGGGGGCAATGTAACCCATTGAATCCAAGGGAATTCCAGCACGCAGCTCACAGGATTAGACCCCCTTCACACTGCCCCTGCTGCCCTATTCTGCATTCTGATAGCTGGTGATCATGCTAGGGCAATAGATAGGCTTATGGCCTTCTCTGACTCTCTGCATAAACTTCTCCCAGAACAACGGGACAGGCAAGGGCCATGAATTCTAGTGTTCCTAATTATAAGAGAGTTATGAGACCCGACCCCAGGCCATGAGCTCTTCTGTCCAAAAGTCGCCTTCCAACCCCGGAAAAGAGTTAATGAAAGGTAACATTCATAGTTAAAACCCCTTCCCGAATCCAGGCTTGCAACCGCAGGAAAGGGAACCACACGGCCAGGTCGGTGCATAAGGCAGCCATAACCCTGAATTCGTAGTATGGGTGTTCAAGCCCCATCATAGCATAATAACCCCATTAAAAGACCCCTAACATCAAGAGGGCCGAAAGGAAACACTTCATGGTCCCAATCCAGGATCTCATCTGGGACGGTTCAAGCTTGCCCCTGTGCAGCTTTCAGCCCTGGGCAAGAGTCAATCTTGTTACAGAAATGTGAACACCGGGGCAGGATCCTTCATACTATAAGCTGAAACCTCAGGTGCTAACATGCCTCCCACAAGCTGCCATACCTATGAACATCCACTCAGACACATAGTGCCCCACTGCTTAGGAGCCCACTTGTCTCCTGACTGCCCCCTCACGGAAGGCTCTGAAGCACTCCATGCGAGAATTATAGCATTCCGTAGGTAATGTTCTGCCACTACAAATGCATAAGGCATATGCGCGCACTATGATGATGGAGTGCAGCTCACTGATCCTAGACTAACTAGTGTGGACCCCTCACTGCCTGCCCCTTTGAATAAGACTGGCGTGACCAAGTGTACTTCTGTACATTCTGACCACAGCCGTCATTGCCATGACTAAACGGGGTGAAGATTGTAGGCCATGAGGGCCAGCTGTGAGTTGGAGGCCATGAAGGCCAGCCAGGAGTTGGGGTATGAGACTGGGAAACAAAAGGCAAACACCATAACATAACAAACCTACCCTTAAACCGGGTAGCCTGCTAACCAAGTTCATAGTATCCGGAGTCTAACTGGGGAAGGGACACCTGTCCCTAAGCAGCCGGTGGCTCCTTCTTACCCTTTTGAAGGCCTCTTGCCTCCTATCTCCCTGTTGCACATATCCGTTGAACATGACCCAGCAGTGTGATGCTGCAGCAAAAAGGGCAAACGCGGTTTTGGGCTGCATAAACAGAGCCATAGTTTCCAGGTCGAGGGAAGTAATAGTCCCACTATATTCTGCATTAGTCAGGCCTCATCTGGAATACTGCGCTCAGCTCTGGGCGCCTCACTTTAAGAAAGATATAGACAAGTTAGAGCGGGCTCAGAAGAGGGCAACGAGGATGATAGCCGGTATGGAGAACAAGTCTTATGAGGAAAGGTTGAAGGAAATTGGCATGTTCAGTCTGGTGAAGAGAAGGCTGAGGGGTGACATGATTGCACTCCCCAAGTACCCGAAGGGCTGTCACACAGAGGAGGGTACAGATTTGTTCTCTGCTGCCCCAGAGGGTAGGGCTAGGTCTAATGGTTTTAAGTTGCAGGAGCGTAGATTCAGATTGGACAGTAGAAGGAACTTCATGACAGTAAAGGCAGTTCGGCAATGGAACCGACTGCCTAGGGAGGTGGTGGGATCCCCTTCGCTGGATGTCTTCAAGCAGAGGCTGGACAGCCATCTGCGGGAGATGCTCCAGCTGTGGATTTCCTGCTGTGAGCAGGGGGTTGGACTCGATGGCCTATAAGGCCCCTTCCAACTCTATGATTCTATGGTGCTAGCATCAACCCTTTTTTCCAGGGATTGGCACTGTAAGGCAGCTGCTAAGATCTCACTGCCTCAGGTAAACTCACAGACACTACCTGGGAGCAGCAGCTCCTTGGAGCCCTATTGCGTGGGTGGGTGGTTGTCTGCTATGCCTCCCCCCCACTTTGTGCCATGCACAGCAACACCTCCTTCTCAGAAGTCCGGTGGCACAGGGCAATTGCTGCTCTCGCGCCTCAGAAAGTGAGTAGTGTTGCAAGGAGCAGTAGCCACTGCCTCCAGTGCCACGCCTACCCTCTTGCTCTAGGCCTGGCTGTGTAACAGCAAGGATGAGGAGCACTGAACTGCCACGGGAGACAATGCAAATGAGGAAGAGGAGGTGGCAACTGCTCTTGCCTCTGCCCCCCCCTAGTTGGCATGGCAAAGAGAACTTGGAACAAAGGGGCATCTAGAGAGAAAGGAGGCAGGGGAAAAGAGTATAACCCCAGACAGCACATGCTGAGGACTAGGCCCTATGCTGCTGCCAGAGATCGGCCTCTGCCTGTTCACTTGTTTTCCCTTGTACATTTTGTCTCAGGTTCTACAAATGCTAGAAACGTACTATTTTTATTTTTATTTTTTAAATGAACGCTGGGAGCATTATTCACCCAGGAAGTAACAAGTGCCCCCTTGGCCTCTCCGTTGGGCACACCCATGGCTCACGACCTGCTTGCGAGCTTCCCATACTGGGCATTTGGTTGGCCATTTTGAGAACAGAGCCCTGGACTAGGTAGGCCTCTGGCCTGATCCAGCAGGGCTCCTGTTATACCCACTCTGTCGCCCTGGATGGCGCCTCTGCCACTCTCTACTTATGGCCGCCCATGGTGGCCCCTCCCCGCTCCTTGCCCCCACCGCCGCTGGGGGTGGGCATTTCCCCCCCCGCTTTGGGGGCCTTTCCTTTCCCTTTTGGCCCCCCTTGTCCTTTCTTGGGTGGCATATCTAGCTGATTTGGGTCTCCCTGGCCCAACCCTGTCTAGAGAGGGAGATTGGGGCCCCGCTTACAAAACGACGTGATTTCAAAACGTTGTGAAGGGGCCCGCCTGCTTATTCTATACCCCCTCCCGGCACCCAATTATCCAGGGGGGGAGCCTAATTGGCCTGCACGCGGCAAGGATTGATGGTTTGGGTCGTGCACCACCTACCCCCGCGTTAATTTAAATTTAAATTTAAATTTAAAAATTGCCGGCCAAAGGCCGTCTCGCCTGTGGTCCTCGCCGCTGCTGGCTCCAATCCTGCGCTGCCGCCTCGTAGTGACTGCACTGCCACTGCCGCCGCAGGGCCTCCCAAGGCCAGGAGCCTCGCCGCGTAGGCCTTGGTGCCAGCCACCAAGCCTCGCTACCGCTGCCTCCCTGTCTCCCGATGAGGCTGGGGGGGGGCTCGCCGCCGCACAGTAAGCCTGGCCTCAAATAGTCCTATAGACCCTGCCCCTTACGCTGCACGTCGCGCTGACGTCACGGGCGCGACACGTGACGTTGCCCCATTAACAGATGGGGGCAGCGTCTTCACCCCCACCTGCAATCATGCCCCGCTTGTCAGCTGCGCGGCGAGCGGAGCTTCATATCCATGTAATGTTGTTGTTGTTATGTGCCTTCAAATCTATTACGACTTATGGCAACACTATGACTCAGCGACCTCCAATAGCATCTGTCATGAACCACCCTGTTCAGATCTTGTAAGTTCAGGTCTGTGGTTTCCTTTATGGAATCAATCCATCTCTTGTTTGGTCTTCCTCTTTTTCTACTCCCTTCTGTTTTCCCCAGCATTATGGTCTTTTCTAGGGAATCATGTCTTCTCATGATGTGTCCAAAGTATGATAACCTCAGTTTCATCATTTTAGCTTCTAGTGATAGTTCTGGTTTAATTTGTTCTAACACCCAATTAGTTGTCTTTTTCACAGTCCATGGTATCTGCAAAGCTCTCCTCCAACACCACATTTCAAATGAGTTGATTTTTCTCTTACCAGCTTTTTTCACTGTCCAACTTTCACATCCATACATAGAGATCGGGAATCCCATGGTCTGAATGATCCTGACTTTGGTGTTCTGTGATACATATTTGCATTTGAGGACCTTTTCTAGTTCTCTCATAGTGCCATCTCTGCTATCTTTTCATCACCTTTTGAAGACTTTCCTCTTTCAACATCCTTTTAAGTTGAGACGTATCCCAGTCTGTGTCTATGTTAGAATTGCTTGTTAATGTGTGGGTTTTTTTAATATGTCTTTAAACCTTTGCATTTGAGGACCTTTCCTGGTTCTCTCATAGCTGCCTTGCCTAGTCCTAGCCTTCTTCTGATTTCTTGACTATTGTCTCCATTTTGGTTAATGACTGTGCCAGGGTATTGATAATCCTTGACAAGTTCAATGTCCTTGTTGTCAACTTTAAAGTTACATAAATCTTCTGTTCTCATTACTTTAGTCTTCTTGACATTCAGCTATAGTCCTGCTTTTGTGCCTGTCTTCTTTAACTTTCATCAGCATTCGTTTCAAATCATTACTGGTTTCTGATAGTAGTATGGTATCATCTGCATATCTTAAATTATTGATATTTCTCCCTCCAATTTTCACACCTTCTTCATCTTGGTTAATGAGTTCAGTGGGATTTACTCCTGTGCAATCATGCTTGAAAATAAATTGGACTGCCTTCAAGTCGATTCTGATTTATGGCGACCCTATGAATAGGGTTTTCATGGTAAGCGGTATTCTGAGGTGGTTTACCATTGCCTTCCTCTGAGACTGAGAGTCAGTGACTGGCCCAAGGTCACCCAGTGAGCTTCATGGTTGTATGGGGATTTGAACCGTAGTAATCCAGGTCATAGTCCTAGGATAGGTAAAACTGACCATGAGGGGGGAGGGGAGGGGAAGGAGGGGATTGAAAGGGGGGGAGGGGTGAAGGAAGGGGGAGGGAAGGGCAAGAGGGAAGGGATAGGAGGGAGGTTTGATCATTTGCATGCTTTTTTATTTCAGTGGGATTTACTCCTGTGCAATCATGCTTAGGGTAGGTGAAACTGACCTGAGAGAGGGGCAGGGGGAGGAGGAGAGCAGGAAGGGAAGGAGGAGGGAGGAAAGGGGAGGAGATTGGATGGGTGGGCACTGGGCAGAGGGGAAGCCCCTTTCCAAAAGGAAAACATTGTGAACAGTATCATTCTTTTTCAGGGTTTCCCCCACCTTTTTATTCAACAGCAGGCACATGTAGCCTCCCACCCAAATTTAAACCAAAACTATCCCTGGCCACATCCACACCAGACCTTTATTTCACTTTAGAAAGCCATGGCTTCTCCCAAAAAAATCCTGGGAAGTGGAGTTAGTGAAGGGTGCTGAGAGTTGCTAGGAGACACCCTGTTCCCCTCACAGACCTTCAGCCAGAGCAGCTGACTGTTGAACCACTCTGGCCACTGGAGCTCTGTCAGGGGAATAGGAGTTTTCTTTCAGCACCCTTCACAAACTACACTTCCCAGGATACTTTCGGGAAAGCCATGACTGTCTCAAGTGAAATCAAAGTCTGGTGTGAGTGTGGCCCCCTGATTAGGCAAGCCCAGCAGCTGTGAGTCTGACTTTTAGAACACTGACAGTTGGTTCTTATTGAGCATGCCTGACAGTGAGTTCAATGCAAAATTTATGAAATTAATTAAAACTCAGCCAGGCATTTTTTTAACTTTTAAACTGCAGAAGATGAAGGTCAGAGTATGGGGCAAGGTCAGTAATAGAATTGCAGGTACTCTATGGACATGGCTGATTTTGAATTAATTTCAACAGATTATGAGAACTCTGACAGAAAAAAAGTCCCCAAAGGGTCTCATTTTTTCTCTCTCTTTTTACACTTTGAACTCTCTATTCTCTCTGACTGTTTTGTGTATCACCATGAAAGTTTAGAGGGTTGTTAAGCAAGCATTTCTGAGTTCAGGACTATAAGTTTTGTAAAATTTTGTTTTGAAATGAACTTATGGGAAGTATCAGAATGGCATAGGGGTATTTTCAATTTAACATTGCGGAATGCAAAAAATCCATGCCGACGATAGTATACAGCTGTATAAACAAAAAGGTGATAAAATACACCCCTGTCTCACACCCTTTCCAATGGGGAACCGATTGGTTTCTCCATATTCTGTCCTTACAGTAGCCTCTTGTCCAGAGTATAGGTTGCGCATCAGGACAGTCAGGTGCTATGGCACCCCTATTTCTTTTTTTTTTTTAATAATTTTTATTCAAATTTTTCAAAAGACAAACAAAACAAAGTCAAAAAACATAACAATACAACAACAAAAAATAAAAATAAAATAGTTGACTTCCAATTTGTCGCAGATCAGCTATAAGTATATAATATACATCAAACCTGTCCCTTAATATATACATACAGGATCACTTTTCTCCATAGGCTATCTTAGTTAATCGTCAAATCCCAATATCATCATTTTATTTTGATCTTTCAACAAAAAGTCTAAGAGAGGCTTCCATTCCTTAAGAAATGTGTCTGTCGATTTTTCTCTAAGTAGACATGTCAATTTATCCATCTCTAGTAAGTCCATTAATTTCAATAGCCATTCTTCCGTTGTTGGTGTTGATTCCATTTTCCACTTTTGTGCATATAATAATCTTGCTGCCGTAATCATATATAATATTATTCTTCCATATTTCTTTTCTATTTGTTTATCCATAAAACCCAATAAAAAAAAAATCTGGTTTTGACTGAATATTTATCTTTAGAATTTTTTGCATCATCCTACCTATCTGTGCCCAAAATGATTTTGCCTTTTTACACAGCCACCACATATGATAAAATTATCCTTCTTGTTGTTTACATTTCCAACGAACATTAGAAACATTACTATACATTTTTGACAACTTTTCTGGAGTCATGTACCAACGGTACATCATTTTATAGAAATTTTCTTTAAGATTATAGCATAATGTAAATCTCAAGCCTTTTTTCCACATATTTTCCCATTGATCCATTTGTATGTTATAACCAAAATTTTTTGCCCACTTTACCATACACTCTTTTACTTGTTCTTCTTCCATATCCATTTTCAGTAAGAGTTTATACATTTTCGCAATTATATTTTCATCATTTGTACACAAACCTATTTCAAAATCAGATTTACTTATTTCAAACCCATACATTTTCTTGTCCATTTTATATCTTTCTAACAATTGTAAATAGGCAAATCATTGAGAACTATATCCTTCCTTTATCAGTTGTTCTCTCTCTTTCATTATATATTCTCCATGTACATCTTCTAATAGTTCTTGATAAGTTAACCATTTCTCTTTTCCAGCCATTTCTCTTCTGTAAAACGCTTCTTGACTTGAGACACATAATGGTATTTTCGAATAGAACCTTGGTTTATATCTATTCCATATTTTCAACAGAGGACGTCTTATAAAATGATTATTAAAGTCTACATTTACTTTTACTTTGTCATACCATAGATATCCATGCCATCCCCACTTCAGATTATGGCCCTCCAAATCCAATAGTCTTTTATTCCTCAATAAAATCCATTCCTTTATCCAGACTAAACAGCAGGCAGCAAAATAAAGTCTCAGATTTGGTAATCCCAGTCCTCCTCTTTCTTTGGCGTCTTGTAGTAATTTAAATTTAACTCTTGGTTTTTTTCCTTGCCATACAAATTTAGAGATATCTTTTTGCCATTGTTTAAAAGGTAAATCAGAGGATATTACCGGTATTGTTTGAAACAAAAACATCATTCTCGGCAATACATTCATTTTTATCACAGATATTCTACCCATTAATGACAATTGTAGTTTATCCCATCTTAGCAGATCTTTCTTAATCTCTGTCCATAATTTTTCATAATTATTATGAAACAACTTTGAATTTTTATTTGTCATAATGATACCTAAATATTTCAACTTTTTCTCTATTGTAAAATCTGTCTTGTCCATTAACTCTTTCTGTTCCCTTAAAGTTAAATTTTTCACCAACATCTTTGTTTTTTTATTGTTGATCTTAAATCATGCTAACGGTCCAAATTCTTTTAATTTGTCCATCAATACATTAATTCCTTCCAAAGGGTTTTCTAATACAATTATCAAATCATCAGCAAATGCTCTCAGTTTATATTCTTCTTTTTTTATCTTTAATCCCGAAATCCTTTTATCTTGCCTTATATCTCTAAGCAGCACTTCTAAGACCAGAATAAATAGAAGGGGAGATAATGGACATCCCTGTCTTGTACCCTTTTGTATTTCACATGAATCCGTTAAATCTCCATTAACAATTATCTGAGCCTTCTGAGATGTATAAATCGATCTAATCCATTTTATAAAATTGTCTCCAAAATCCATTTGCTCCAAAACCTGAAACATAAATTTCCAATTCAAATTATCAAATGCTTTCTCAGCATCTAAGAAAATCAAAGCTGCTTGTTTATCATTTCGTTGTTCTAAATATTCCAACACATTCAGGACATTCCTGACATTGTCACGTAATTGTCTTTTAGGTAAAAACCCCGCTTGATCTTCCTGGATAAATTGTTGCAATATTATTTTCATTCTTTCTGCCAAGATCATTGTAAAAATTTTATAGTCATTATTCAATAGAGATATCGGCCGATAATTTTTTGTTTTAGTTAAATCTTGCTCCTCTTTAGGTATTAATGTTATGTTAGCATTTTTCCAACTATCCGGTATCTTTCCCTCTTGCAAAATAGAATTCATTGTGTACTGTAAAGGTAGCAAGAGTTCTTCCTCCAAACATTTATAGTACATTGCAGATAACCCATCTGGTCCTGGCGCCTTTCCTGATTTAATTTTGTTTATAGCTTCAGATATCTCTCTTGATGTGATAGGGCCATTAATAGCTTGTCTCTGAAAGTCTGTAATTTTAGGCAAATTCTGTTTAGATATATACTCTTCTATTTTTTCAGATGGGATTTCCTGACACTTGTACAATGTTGAATAATATTGATGAAAAATCTTTTTGATTTTTACATTATCTGTCAGCATCTCATCTCCTTCTTGTATCTTTAAAATAATATTTTTGATGTTTTTTTCTTAATTTATATGCTAACCATTTCCCCGGTTTATTTGCAAATTCAAAAGTCCTTCGTTTAGCAAAATTTAGTTTCCTTTCAATTTCTCTAACTGTCAGCATTGATACTTGATTCTGTAACATTTTAATTTGATTTACAATAGAAACTTTAGTTGGATTCTTTTTCAATTCTTCCTCTTTTTGTTTTATTTCTTCCAAAATTAATTGCATTTTCTGTTGTTTCTTTTTTTTAATTCAGAGTTACATTTAATAAAATATCCCCTCATAAATGCCTTACTTGTATCCCAAACAATATTTTCATTTGTTCCTTTATGTAAATTATATTCAAAAAACTCTTTTAATTTCTTCTTACATTCTTGTACTACTTTGTCATTCTGTAATAAAGTTTTTTTTTTAAGTTAATATCACAGGATTGTGGTCCGAAAACGTTTTTGGTAATATATCCATTTTAAAAATATCTTTCACTAGATTTTTAGACATCCAAATCATATCAATCCTCGAGAATGTTTTATGTCTTTCTGAAAAATAAGTAAATTCCTTTGCGTTATCATTTATATATCTCCAGGTATCCACCAATTCTAAATTTTCCATCAGTTCAAAGCAAATCTTCGGTAATTTACCCTGTGTCTCTTTAATATTTTTTTCAGAAAGTCTATCAATTTTTGGTGAGATTACCTCATTCCAATCACCCATGACACACCAATGATCATATGAAAACTCTGACAATTTTTCCATAAGTCCTGTGTAAAACTTTGTTTTATCTTCATTGGGGGCATAAATACCCACTATCAAAATTTTTATGCCCTGTAAAGTAATTTCAACCCCCACAAATCTACCACTATCATCCAGTAATATCAATTTAGGAAGCAGTTGTGGGTTAATGTAAAGAACAACTCCTTTTTTTTTTTTTGATCCAGCCGAAATAAATTCTTCACCCAAATTTTTACAAATCAAATATTTGGAATCTTTCTTCTTAATATGAGTTTCTTGTAAACAAATTATATCCAATTTTAATTTTTTCAAATAATGAAACACTTTCTTTCTCTTCTGCGCCGTGTTGGCTCCATTTATATTCCAAGTTAGATATTTGTAATCCATCTTTAAGCGTGTATTTTAAAATGTACCTGATGCTCCCTTTAATCCATCATCTTCCTTCCCCTCCTCTGCATGTTCCTGTTGACTTTGTTTCCCAGGAATTATATCCATATCTTTTGAAGCTTTTCTCAAGAAATCCCTTGCTTTTTGAACAGTATTCAATCGATATTTCTGTTGTCTGAATGTAAAAATCACTCCTTCTGGAACATCCCATCTAAATTGAATTTTGCATTGCTTAAGTTTTTCTGTAAAGAAAGCATATTAATAATAATAATAATAATACATTTAATTTCTTTGTCGCCTATCTAGCCAATGGCCACTCTAGGCGACTTACAAAATTGTTAAAATACAATTGAGAAAATACAGTAATACAATATAAAAAAAAATTATTTTCTCTTACGTAAAAGTCTAATAGGAATTTCTTTCATCACCAGTATTTCCTTACCATCAATTTTAAAGGTATTGTTGAAGTGTTGTTGTAATACCATATCTCTGGTCGTCTTTTTTATAAAGTGAACAAGCACATCTCTTGGAATTTTTTTCATTGTTGCATATCTGGAATTAATTCTATAAACTTTATCTATTTCAAATTTAATCCGATCTTCATTCAAATCCAGAAATTTTACTAAAGCATTAACAATTTTATCTCTGATGTCTTCACCTGTTTCCTCAGGGATTGCACGGAATCTCAAACAATGTTCTTTATTTCTCAATTCAATCACAGCCATGTAGTCCAATTTTTTTTCTAATTCCAGATTTAATATATCTGTTCTGTTCTCCAAGATTTGTACCTTTTCTTTAGTATTTTTTGCATCCTCCTTTATTTGCCCAATTGTCCCTTTAATCTCATCCACTTGTGTTTTAATATAGTCTTTTATATCTATCAATTCAGTTTTCATTTCCTGTTTTATATCACTAATCCCTTCCATTATTTTTTGAAACATATCTGGGGGTATAGCCCCTTCCTGTGGATCAATTGAACCTCTTCGCTCCTGAGCCTTAGCTGCTTTTCTAGTTGTCATTCTCAAAAGAAGCCTTTAATTTCTGATATTAACCACTGTTCCAAAACCTAGAGGCAGTCTATTTCTTTTTTTTTTCCTCCACCAACAAAAGAGTTAATATTCCAGGCCTATTATTATAGTCCGGCCAGCACAGTTCTTATCTACGTCCAGGAATGCAAAACAATTCTGGTTCACAACACCAAGCGATTAGTAACATATACGAACAGCAGATTCGTCCAAAAAGAAATAATCCAAGGAGAAAAATAGACCAAAATATATTTCCATCAAATAATAATTACCTCTCATCCGTTTTTAATCTTTAAAACTCCAAATTCAGGCCAGCTTTTTGTCGTAAAAAAATATAAATTGTTTACATTTTCTTTCTTCCTTAATTATATTTAAAAGAGAAAAAGTATGACTCACCCAGATTTCTCAGTTGCTGATTCGTAAACAAATCCCTTTTATTGTAGTAATTTAAGCCAAATGATAAGATTTAGACAGAAGTAGGCTCGCTGGTTAAGAACGTTTTTAGGAAGAAAAAAAACACTTCGCTTTTTTTCAGTACAGCTTGTTGGAAGTCCTGACTCCGTCTTCAGCCGATCGGTATGCCTTCTTATCTCAGGGAATTCCTGATCAATTCCAGCAGCCGACAGCTCAACGAAGTCCTGTGGAAAATCTGATCGGTTCACCTATACCTTGGAGAACATTTAAGCCAGTCAAAGTTTCCTCTTGGCTGGCTTTTAAACTGAAAAAAGCTTCCTCTGAGGCAGAGATCTCTCAGAGACAACCACCAGCTGGGCACTCACTTCCGGGAAGTCCGGCACCCCTATTTCTTTTAAAGCATTCCATAGTATTATAATCCATATATATTATCCATGTATTATATACATGAAAAAACTACATTTTCAAACATACTAGTTAGTTACACTTATATTATCCCTTAGCCTTCCTTCATGTAGGATTTTCCTTGATTTAATAATGATTTAAGCATTTTATTTATATACAGCCTTAGCTGATTCTCGAGACATTTTATTTTAAAACAAGGCACAATAGAATATGACAAAATAGCATAAAAAAACAAACCTGTTTTAACAGTTGAAGAATTAAACAATGAAGGAAGCATACATTTATTATTTTATATATCTAACTTATTAGACTGTATTACCTTTTAGACATAACTCCCACTTTAAAAATATTTTACACCTTTGTTCACTAGAGTAGTTGCTAAGAACCAACACACAAAAGAAACAGAGGAGGCAAATTTTCAGTTATATCAGTAATTAGCTTCAAGGGGACTACACAGGTGTTCAGAGCCTATGGATCTTCCTTTTGTCTTTTTGACAATTATTTAACAGTAATTGTTCTTGTTAAATCCAGTTCTCAGAGCTAGTTCATACATTATAGCAAAAACATGTTTGCTGCAAAACAAGCCCCCAAAACCTGCCTCCTCCATTGTTGGGGCTCCACCCAGGTGTCATAATGTAAGTTATAGGCTTGCCATTTGAAGCAGAGTGATTTAATAGAGTGTTTCCATGCCAGTGTCTGCAGAATTAATGTGAAAACATCCCATGGGATAGAAGTCTTCCATATGATAAACCCATAATATATATTACAGCGCCTGTATGGACCATGGGAAAGCAGTTTTTAGGAACAGCTATGTCTCTCCGATAGCACAAGAGCTGGCTCTCAGCCTTTGTCCTAGTAAACTTACCTAAGTCAAGAAAAAAAAAACCTCCACCCAAACCTTTTCAAGTTAAAGATGGCCATGCAAACAATTTCACTGAACTAAAACGTGCTTTTTTCCTATATTTGTTTTTTTAATATCTTTGGCATATTGCTCTACAAACGGCTTTTCTTCCACTAATTTCCATGCATGTATGAACATTTCTGTTGGGAATTTACAGGGGCTGTCTGACATAGAATTAAAAAATATTGGAATGACTTTGATGAAAACTTAAAAGCAATTGAGTTGCAGGAAGATAATTCATTTTTAAGCAGCTTATTTGCAAGGTTTATGTGTAAATCATTACATTAGCTGCTGGCTCTCACAAGATGTCCAATTAAAACATTGAAGAAGATCCGATATAAGTTGCTTATTTACTTGCTGGCATGTTCTTGTTTGACTTTATATCTTGTCCCCTTCTTATATTTGGTTGTATACTCGCTTAAAAGATACACATTTTCCAAGATGTTACATGTTAAGTTGTAAAGGCTCTTAGTTGAATCTAACTAAGCCATGCTAACTAAGCTCAGAGTAGACTCATTGAAATTTATGGGTATGACTAACTTAAATTCATTTATTTCAGTGGGTTTACTCTGAGTACAGCTTAGTTGTATATAGCCTTGAAAATGTATAAACCCTAAATTGTCTTTTCATTTTTTTCTGTTGTCTGTGGCTGCCTGTATTCATGACTGAACATTGAGTACCTCATATTTATAAAAGAGACACTTATTTTTCACATGAAGATGTTTTCACATGAAGCTGGATTTTGAGCTCCTTACAGCACAATCCTATCCATGTCTATTCAGAAGTAAGTCCTATTGAGTTCAATAGGGCTTATTCCCAACTAACAGAACAATCCAGCTCAGGGGAAGCCAGCAGAAGGGGAGCCAGAGGAGGTGGAGCTGGTGGGAACTCCGCAGCACCTATTTGCTGTTCAGGAGCTGCCAGGTCGGCAGAACATCCACTCAACCAGGACCTGTGTGTGTTAATGGAAAAGAAAAAGCTAGCTCTCATGAATACCCCTACCAGCGAGTAAGCACTTCCTAGTGACTTTCATTAGAATTATTTTCTTGGACCAACCTTTTTCTTGGCATAACTTTGGCCCACATCAGGACCTGCAGGAGTACTCCGAATGGGAGTTGGATGTTGCATAAACCCCTCCCCCCGGCCCCTTCTCCACACATCCCCAAAACTCCCCTTTTTGGGGCCTTACACTGGCTTCCATTGGCACCCTTCCTTTGGCTAAGCTGGGATGAGGGACTTACACCAGTGTATCTATAGCTGGCCAGGGTTGGGGACTTATGTCAGCATTCCCAGCAGATATTGGGTTTGATTGTTTCCTTATTGTATATAGGATTGCAGCATTAAGAACTCAAATCAAACCCATCTCCCCCAAAGCCATAAATTTTTATTGGTGTTCACATAGGGTTGCCATATTCCAGTTCCACAAATCCGGATAGGTTAATTTGCATATTATGCATATTATTTGCATATTATGCAAATATTTGCATATTAATATTTGGATTGTCCAGTTGTTTTGTTTTTGTGCCTAGGAATTACCACCAAAAACTGGGGAAAGATGTGAGAAATCTTTTTTTTTAAAGCAACATTTTCAGCCTTAAATGCCTAGACTCTAGTTTCCAACGCTATGGAGTATTTATTGATTGATTAAGAGAATTTATATCCTGCCCTTTTGCTGTTAAAAACAGAGCTCAGCACAGCTTACAAATATAATAAAAACAATAAAAATACACAATCAATATAAAAACATAATAAAAACACAAAATAGTAACAAACATAAAGTAAGTCAGGGCAGCAGCATGGTTAACCATATACGATATATTTCAAAGATGTGGTGGGTGGAGAAAAACAAGAAGCCAAAACATTAGGAAAAGGAGTCTTTCACACCACATGCTCAGTTCTAAATACTGTTGCAGCAAGTTTTACAAGTTCCTCCAGTATTCCACTGGTGCATGTCATGAACTGGTATATGTTCATGAGTTATTAAAAATCTTATAAGTAATATCTTGGCTCAAGCAAGGGACTCTGGGAGATTTTACAGTTAGAAAAGACAGGCCTCTGACAAGGTAATATTTTAAGTTTCACTTTCCAGCTGAAGACGGTTAGAAGAAGCCTCAACAAGCTGCACCTGGTTATCTGTGCTGATTAACAAGTGCCTGGCACTCAAGGTCATCCCTGGCCTGTGCAGTTTGAATCACAGTTGGGAGGGGGGCCGAAAGGCGCAAAAAAGTGAGAAACACCTAGAAGAAGGTTACATCAGCCAACTCCTGATTGGTCAATTAATCTTGAACCGTTAGGATCCTTCTCCTTAAGTATAGGGATGGAAACCCTTAGCCTTTGTTCCCTGAAGTTGACCTAAAGGGTTCCTGGTTCCCTAGAGTTGCCTATGGGAGGCAACTACGCAGGGTTCCATTCTTCTTGTTCTGATGCCAATCTCTCTTAGGAGAGAAGCCTTTGTAACCATCTACCTCATGTGTAAGTATTAGACTAGAAAGGTTATTGTTTTCTTGTTGTGTCTTTGAATCCTCTTATTTGTACCTAAACCCCTGTTGGGTGAATGGTCTTAAAGGATTACTTGCTGCTATATGTTTTATGTGCACTTATATATTTTTAATAAAGCTACTTCTATTTAACCTGGTGTGTTCCTTGAGAGAAGGGGTGGTTCTGGATTCAGTACCTTGGCCATTCTCAGTCACGTAACTACCAAAGAGGGAAAAAGGAGTTCAAAGCTTACTTCTAATTTGAGGTGTTAAACCAGAGGTTCCTGGCAAGGAGTGTAACTGTGGCTCTTGCCTTATAGGATCTTGGTTTTACCTATTTTCTGGGCTCAGAGATCCCCTGGCTCTGAGTGGACCAGTAACAGGGGTGGTGGCAGCCTACCTTCTACCTTGCAGGGTTGTTGTGAGCGTACACAGCCTTGGCAAGGGTGAAGTGGTATTTTTTGGTTCCAGTCCCATTTTCCCTAAGGGTGGGGTTTGGGTCTGACGCATGATCCCTGTGCCTTGACGGTAGGGATTCATGACAGTGCAGGCACTCAGACATTCAAAGTATCTGTATGTTTCTTAGGTTTTATAAAAGCAGAGCTTTGCTTAACTCAAAATTTCTTCTCCCTTTGATCAACCACATCTACACAGGTTCCACCTCCATACTCAAAATGAAACTGGGCCTGGAAGTGTGCAACAACCCCACACATACCTTGCTAATTAGATTACCAATGCCAGGATGTCTGTCTTATCGACTACTCTCCTGCTCCCCCCCCCCACCAGGCATCATGAAAGACCAAGTCCAGGGTTCAGAAAGAAAATAAATATCTGGTCCTCTTCAAAGTATTGATAAGCCTCTTGTTTTAATTAAAATGATAATTATAAATTCTTGCTCTTATCATTAATGGGAGTTAATTATCTTGCATATGCTGCTGTTGCTTCTATGGCTGTAACGGAGTGAGGTTAAAGATAAGTGAAATGCAAATAGGAAAAAAAAACACAAAAGGCAGTATCACTTTCCTAAATGTAATACCATACCAACCACGAGATTCCTATGAGTAAGGCAGAAAACTAAGCATCTCACAACCAGTCAGGATTCCTAACCAAAAACCAAAAATATGATAAATGAAGAAATATTTATATAAGCATGACTATCAAATATATTTATTATTTACACAAACTGTAAAGATATTTATAGTGCAATCCTAGGTTTATTTATTCAGAAGCAAGTCCCAGTGTATTCAGTGGGGCTTACTCAAACAGGGACAGAAATGCAACCTCAAGTGATAAGCAACATATGGGATTAGCATTGCTTTTACAAAAAGCAAGTATTGGGAAGGTTTTCAAAACACTGCCCAAGATCTGACTCCTGCACACGAGAGGAGAAGAAACTGAAATGTATATACTTACCCAATTTATGAGATTTTCAGATAAACGGGAGGGGGGGAACCACCATTTTGTTTGCTAGACACTGCCTCAGGTCAATGAAACAGAAACACAATCCTGGCTTCTCTGATTGGCTGCAATGCTGAACAGGCGGGGTTAAAGCTATGAAGTGCTATAGTACTGTATACAGTACTGTTTAAAGAAAGATTTAACAGTGTGGGGGGGTGGCTGACGTTTTTCTGTATATCTCCAGAACCGGACCACCTAGAAACTTAATTTTTTTTTTAATTAAAGGTGAGAATCCGGGCCACCTAAGGGGCTAGCCGGGCGCCGGGTGGCATGCAAAGAATCCGGGTAAAACCCGGCTAACCGGGCAATATGGCAACCCTATGTTCACATCACAACAGTATTATACAGTCACAAGAGTGGCTGTATACTATAATCAGCATAGATTTTTCGCATTCCGCAGTATTAAATTGAAAATAACCCCCATGCCATTATGATGCTTCCCATAAGTTCATTTCAAAACAAAACCTTACAAAATGTATAGTCCTGAACTCAGAAACACTTGCTTAACAACCCTCTACGTTTTCATGGCAATACACCCCACCTTTTATTCTACAGCACGCAAATGTTACCAAATTCTTCCAAGCTACACAGGAAGTGGATTGGACTGTGAAAGACCAACCCAAATTGTGTTTGCATTTTGACAAATTTGTAGGGCAGTCCAATATCTCAGAGAGGAGGTCAGGTCTCCTGCTCCCCTGGTGCATTCACTATAGCTGCTCAATTTCCCTGCTTTTTAAAGTTTGATAGAAATATCTGTGGGCTATAGGTACATTCTTAAACCACAAGGTTTTTTGCCTATTAGTGAATTACATTACAAACTAAGAACTTGTAAGCATATGCTTACCACCACTGTAATGACCCTTTTCTTAATTAAAGAATTTAATTAAAATAATTAGCATTATAACAGCACACACATATCCAGCTGTCATATTTTCTTTTTTGTGATACTCTTAGTGCCAGTTATGATCTTGAACTCTATATCAATGGAATATCTTTACTACTTAAAATCTCAAATTCTTTTTTCCCTACTACTTTTAGGGGGGGAAATGCAAATGATTTTTTAAAAAAAATGATAGCAAGAGATATTTTTTTTAAAAAAAGGATAATTGTGTGGTTAATGCTGAGATCTAGAAGAACTCTTCAGAACAAAGTTCAAATCCTAGCATTGTCTAAGGCATATTGTACAGCTTTGTGAAAATCCCTTAAAATCTTTCTCAGTCAGATTTTTATCTCTACTTAGTTGTTGAAAAAAAAAAAAAGCTGCAGCTCTCAAGACAGGGCCTTAAACTTTATTGTAAAATAAAACAAAAGCCCAGAGTGTTTTAGACCCGAGTAAAGCTAGAAAATGTGATCTGGCTCTGTAGATTAAAAGACAAAAACCATATTTGGATTAACTATTCTGCTTATAGTTGATATATATATGTTCATTAGAAACAAGGATTCAGAACTGGCAGTAACCCAAATACCTGAAATGTAATGGATATCCATTTAGGTTCTTCAGGATGATTGGTGACCCATCCTGTAATGTAATTTTCCTCAGGCCTATTCAGGCAATCCTCTCTTCAAGTAGAGGCTGCACACTGTGAAGAGCTGATACAAGGTCTCCTTGTCTTGCTCATCAGTCATGTCTACCCCACTTCTGGGCCCAGCAGACATATATGCTCGATAGTAATGTTTGCAAAAGACCTTTGCATAAAAGTCTAAACCACACACTTGTTTCCCGCATACATGCCTCATACTGAGTGGCCTAAACATTAGACCAACGGAAAAATTACCCCCATGAGCAAGCCCAGAAATGGGACAGGAATGCCTGGCGGGAGGCATGGGGATGTACGATCTCATTCCCATGCCAGGTGAAGTCTTTACTCAAAGGCAAGGTCATCTGAAGAGCCAACCGTTTGATAGCCTCTTCCATTTTATTCCATATCGCTTTTCTGAAATGAACTCTTGGGGTTTTTTTAGTTTGCAACCTACCTATTTGTTCTTTCCATCCATCTAACAATGGGTGATCTATTGTTTATCATTGGGTCGCAGCTGAAATAGTATCTAAGTGTGGGTTGGGGATTAAAAGTGAAGCATTATTTTATTATTATGTTATTATGTCATAACAACAACAATAATCCCTTCCCACACACACACAAAACCCGTTTCTCCCAGCCTTCTTCTCAGAGGGTTTCCACTGGGGTTTTGAAATGGGAAATAATCCTCAGTGGAAGAAAAAGAGGCCAGGGTAAAGTGGTTTCAGGGAAAGCACAGGTGGTTCAGCAGCTCCTCCTGCCAGTTCATGCTCTATTTTAAATCACCGCACATCACAGTAAGTGGCATGACCTACATGCCCAAATAAATTATGCCAACATAATATCTGATTTACCCCCATAGAAGCGACAGCCAAAGGGAAAAGAGCAGGGGCATGAGCATATGGAAGCAGGTCCCTTTCAAGCCCTTTGACACATGGAAGTCAGAAAACTCTGCCATAAAATGATTTCGCTGAAAAAGAAAAAAATATTGAATCCTTTTCAGACCTATCTATGTCCAACAGTAGTCAGGTGAAACTGACATGGTTACATTGCAGCCACTGCTGTCTTCATCCTGCTAACCTGGTCAAGGACTCTGAGACCCAAGCACCCCCTGGAATTGGTAAACCTGGAATCTGAAGGCACTGCCCAAACTGACACTACATAAACACATTGTCTGTTTTTCCTATGCGTGAGATGCGGGGTAGGCTTAGTAGATGCAGGTGAGGGTTAACCCCTTGTAGGAATTTGACTACTTGTTAATAAACATTGGCCTATATATTGTCACTTGCTCATGAGTGGTTTATGTATTCTGTTCCCTGCAGACTGAAGAAGTCCTGAAGATTGATGGAGGGCCATGCTATTCAAACAGCAGGCGTTGCTGAGACAGAAGCTCCTTGTGCTAGGCAGCCTTGCTGTTGGAAGTCTCCTATATCTAGTTGCCAGAGTTGGGAGCTTGGATAGGTAAGTCCTTAAATCAGCATGTACGTGTAACATTCATAATTCTAAATGGTTTTAGGTAAGGCTTTCCCCCACATCTTCCTCTTAGACTTTTGATAGAATTGAACAGGTTTCCAGCTCTTTGTCTTACTACTACGATCCAGAAATACAATCTGCTGTGGTATTGATCTTCACTGTTATTTCCTTTCTTTTTAAGGATGGGGAGGACATGGGTAAACTGAACATTTCAGCTTCCCTAAGCCATTGCATTCCTGTCACTCAATTTGTATTCCATGGGCATTGGCAGTTGTTTTCGGAAGGAAACTAAAGCGGCATACAGTAAAAATGTCATTACAGCAGCTCATTTTTGTATGTATGCATCTGCGGGTTGACCTCGAGTCTTGGCAAACAGTTATGATGTATTTATGCATCTCCATTTCTGAAATTTATGAGTGGGCAATTAATGTGCTACTGTGGTAGTTAACATTATGCAGGAGCCTGCAGAGTTAGCTTGTCAAGCTTGGAATCCTATTGCACTTGAAAGATTGCTGCAGGGATGGAGGAATTTTAACTATGTTAATTAGCCATGATTATTTGTGTATGTGTGCATGTGCGTGCGTGCGTGCGTGCATGTGTGTTAGAGTTGGAGACAATGGGTGAACAGGATCTGCCTGAGAAAGATTTCCTCAAGCAACAGGACAGATGTTGGAATAAAACTAGGGCCTGTTTTGTTCATTTGGGACAAGAACATACTTATATAAACAGAAACTACTGCTGATGTAACATTTCTATCAATTACTGGCTTTGACTCAAGGAAATGTTTCATTCTGATTCCATATATTGCAAGCTGATGGAACACAACTACTACATTTTGTTTCAAATTATGATAAATCTGGGTGCTTCAGATAATAAGCTAAAAAAATTCTAAGGGAGGGTAACATGGGGTAAGGGACTAAGATTTATTTATGCAGCTCCATGTCAGAAATGAATGAGTGGGCAAATAGGGAATTAAGATTATCCATGATGCTGCAGATCTATTTTGAAAAACACTTCAATGGTTATTCAAAAGGGAAAAGTGCTGTGGACAGCTCCTCCTTTCCATCACAGCTGAATGCACCCCACTTCATAATAGGATGCAAGGCTAGGGCCATTCTTGCATGATAAAGGAGTAAGCGTGACCCTTTCCACTCCACCATACTGACAACATTGCAAGTTACTGGGGCAGTCTGTGCTCACACCAAATTGCACTGATGTGCAGTGGACACAACCTCTCTCCCTTTTGAGGAGGAAAAGTCATTCAATTGGGCCTTTGCATAGGGCACAGGTTTCACATGGGTTTTTATTACATTGATACTCTCCTTTTCTTCCATCATGTAATTCAGGCATCCATAGGGTTGAGGTGGACCATCCTAGGTGGTCTTGTATCCAAGCACTGATAATAATCCTGCATTGAGCAGGGGATTGGATGCAATGGCTTTGTAGGCCCCTTCCAAATCTACTATTCTATGATTCTGTGAATCAGACCTGCTTGCTATCTTCAGCAAGTTCATTGTATTATGTGCCTTCAGATAGCCATAGGAAGCTTTAGCCACACACTAATAGCAAAAACATCATCATCATAGTACATCAAAAGCTGGTGAAGGGGGGGGGAGGTAAGTTTTTATCTGGCATCAAAAAGATGGCAGTGAAGGCACCAGGCAGACCTCACTAGGGGAGCATTCCACAGACAGGGTGCCACAACTGAAAAGGTCCTCTCCCTTATCATCCTCCTCCAAGCTTCCTTCAAAGAAAGGATCTGGAGAATCACCTCAGAGGAGTACAGCAGTACAGTGCTAACAAAGAGCAGCTAAGTTAGGGACTAGCCTAATCTGTCATTACTGTGCTGGTTTCACTGACAATTCCAACTAGTCATTAAACATACTACTGGAAGCAACAGTTTGAGTTATACAGAACTCTGCTTCAGACAAAGGTAAAGAGAGCAAAAAAAGCAAAGATGTGTTGCATAGCTAGCATGGTATTTTACCAAGCAAAGTCCGTGCTGCAAAGAAACAAGGGTTGATACTAGTTATATTACAGACATTTTAGGCTTTACTGGGAGGATTCAGATTAGAAAAGCTTTCCAGAAATAATAAAGAAACCTTAGGAAATTTAGGCATTTCACCAATTCTAAGAGTTTATAACTCTGAGATCAAACTAAAAAAAAAAGGGTTTTCTTAACATTGGGCACATTATTTTTCCAGAAAAAGCAGCTTCATGGGGCCTTGCTCCAGACTGGAACTATGGAATGCAGGGAGGATGGGTTTAACCCTTTATTCCTCCTGATGACTTCCTGCTGAAGTCCCCTCCCCTCCATTGGCTGCTATTTGCTTCCAAAAATGCTGGCCATGGAAGACACACTGTCTGTATGTAGAAAAAGAAGTGAGTCAGGCAATCACAGAATCAGTCAACAATAATTCCTGTTGTCACTCTTGCAGGAAAAAGTGCTGCTAGACTCATTGGATTGTTGGAGACTGTACCACACAATGATTAGGTCATATACTGTATATTTGACCATGTAAACATTTTCCTGATGGTGACGGGCTATGCTTTACTCTATTTGGTGACCTTGAGTCAAGATAAATAAGAACAAGAGAAATGCTGACCACAGCTAGTTCAAGAGTAATCAGTTGGGGGCCACACACAGCTATGCTTTCATGGATAAAAATATATTGTGTGAACAAGACATTACCAAGTGTGTTTTCCAGATGAATTGCCAACTTTGTTAATATAATTATGATATGCTTTGCTGTATATGTTCAATGCTTTCTCAGGGCTGGATGAACAAACTAAGTTTATGAGGACAAATGTAGACCTAAATAACACCAAGAAGATTCTCCTGTTGATTAATCTTATGCAGCATTCCTTTGAGGAAGCAATGGATGGATATCCTTCCACCTCTCACAGTTCAGTTCTCCAGTTTCACTTTTGAAAAGGGAGTCCTACATATACTGAGAAAGGAAGGATCTTATGCCTAAGTTAGCATTATCACACCAGCAAAGCCTCTTACCTTAAAAAAAAAAAAAGCAAAATGGTCATAGCTAATTATGCAGTTTCATGTATAGTATGAAAATTCCTTCTTGACTCCTGCAAGAATTTGTCCTGTGCTCTGAGGCATGAAATTTAATTAACCTTTTCACCAATCTAAGCTTGCACATCTACAAATGTTATTAATGGTCATAAAATTATCCAGACACAGTACTTGACTCCTTGAACTCCTGCAGTAGTGAATTCTATAGGATCCATACATAATTATTGCTAATAGCGAGGAGGGTTTATTCCTGTCTCTCCTTTTTTATCAAGCTGTAATAGGTTTTATTCACTAGTGAATCCTGTTCTGATGATATCAGTCTGGCTGTCTCAATAGACCCCTTGATCTTGCTTCCAGTCACATCATTCTAAGTGTATGAAAACTAACACTCATAGTTGCTGCTTCTCTTTCCCCATCTCCTAGAGCTAGTCCATCTCTGTTAATTCCTGTGATCACTCCTGCAGTGTCAGAGTTTAGCAGTAGGCAACAGTCAGAAGACCCAGAGCCAGAAGTTGTGCTACAGAGTCAGAGTCAAGAAAGAGTCAAGAAGTCAAACCCAAAATATACCAAAGCCTGGAAAACTGTTGCTGCTCAGTTATAGTTTTGGCCCAGACAGGAAGCCTTTGATCATCCCTCCCGCCTAGGAGGTAGAGTATTTCACTGTTCAGGGAGATGTTTCTAAGTCACCGTTCTGTGGCTCCCCATCTGGGGCTACTGGTTCCTAACATGCAGCAATCACAGGCTGCAGTTGCTTCTGATGAAATACTTCCTACTACACCAAAGTCTCCATTCACATATTTCATGCAAAGAAGGATTATCCCACCAGATAGGGTTGGTCTAGTCTAAACAGCTGTTCTGATTCACAAGGACACAACAGTTGCTGCACATTCTGAAGTCCTTTAGCACTGATTCCCTTAGGAGTTAATTTCAATTGATCTTATTCATTTAAGATTCCAGACAATGTGCAGAGGGGGAAAAGGGGAATCAGCAATGCAGCCTTGTTCAGTCAGAAGTGGCTACCATTTGTGTAGCAAGATAACTGGATTCCAATGTAAACATTGTGTGTGCGTGTGTGTATCTCAAACATGCAGTTTTATGTGTATCGTGAGGACACCCAATCATGCAGACCCACATACCAGAAAGCTATGATTGAGTGCAGCTTCTGACTGAGGGTGCTTCCAGATGGTGGCGTAATGCTGCAAACAAGTTATTCAGATGTCATCATTGGCAACAGGGTTTTCTAAATTATCATATTTTCCATGGAAGAGTTTAATCTGGATTAAAGAAGAAAAAAATATGGACTGACAGAAGGAGCATTGATCCCACAATAGACAACCTTCTGGGAACACCCACGTATTCAAGCAGTGGCAAATATATGCTTCACTGGAAACACAGCAAGTGGATCAGTGTGAGGCTTCCTGGAGTGGATTAGCAATGGCACAGTGTTTTCTGTGCTAGTTCATAGGCAAGGAGACATTGATTCTACTGCCATCTCTTTTACTGTCAATTCAACTCTTACCATGATAATAATTGCCCACATCGTGACAATTTAATAGGGCTATTGTGAATCATTTCAGTTGCAAAGATGAGAGTAAGCAACATTAACTTCTAAGTAGATATGTATGATTGCACTGTTAATAATGTAAACTCATATTTCTCCCCTTTTTTGAATTGCAGACTGCAGCCCATATGCCCTATCGATGGTCGATTTGGACTCCATGGCCAAGACGAAATTCCTCTCCGAGCTCTACAGTTTAAACGTGGGTTGTTGCATGAGTTCCGGAAAGGCAATGCCAGCAAGGAGCAAATTCGACTTCACAGTTTGGTCCAACAGATTCCCAAGGCCATAATAATTGGGGTGAGGAAGGGTGGAACTCGGGCACTGCTGGAAATGCTGAATCTCCACCCAGCAGTAGTAAAAGCTTCTCAAGAAATCCACTTCTTTGATAACGATGAGAACTATGCCAAGGGCATTGAGTGGTACAGGAAAAAAATGCCATTTTCTTATCCTCATCAAATAACAATTGAGAAAAGTCCTGCATACTTTATCACAGAGGAGGTACCTGAAAGGATATATAAAATGAACTCATCCATCAAATTACTGATCATTGTCAGGGAACCCACAACAAGAGCTATTTCTGATTACACTCAGGTGCTGGAGGGAAAAGAAAGGAAAAATAAAACCTACTACAAATTTGAGAAGCTGGCTATTGATCCTAATACTTGTGAGGTGAACACTAAATACAAGGCGGTAAGAACAAGCATCTACACAAAACATCTGGAGAGGTGGTTAAAATACTTTCCCATAGAGCAGTTCCATATTGTCGATGGCGATCGTCTCATTACAGAACCACTGCCAGAACTCCAGCTGGTAGAGAAGTTTTTAAATCTTCCTCCAAGGATAAGTCAATATAATTTATATTTCAATGCCACCAGAGGGTTTTACTGCTTGCGATTTAACATTGTCTTTAACAAGTGCCTGGCAGGAAGCAAAGGACGCATCCATCCGGAGGTGGACTCCTCTGTCATTACCAAATTGCGCAAGTTCTTTCACCCTTTTAATCAGAAATTTTACCAGATCACAGGGAGGACATTTAACTGGCCCTAAAGTAAATTTCGTACAACACTGTGTGTTGCACCTGGAGATATGCAACCATGTCTCTGTTAGAGTAAAAATATGCACTTTTCGTATACACAGCTATCAAAGTAACCCTTTTTCATGCATACTTGTATATATGCAGTGTGTGACCAAATATAAGATGGGATCAATTTTTCTACAGAGGAGTGAATCATATAAAATTTACTCTCTGCATAACTGCATCATTTTATGCTATACAATTAAATGAGAAGATGTCATTTAAGACATTAACTCAGCTATTCAGTTCAGAGGATCAGTACTCTATTTGCTCCATAAAATTTAATGCCAAACATATCTAGAGAGAAGACAAAGTGTTGCTCTAGAACTCATTGCAAAAAAAAAAATGCATTGGAAAGTCTAAGATGGACATGTTATGGATACATATTGGTAAAAGAATATTGACCCTTTAAAGGTGTAAATCTATGCTTCAGACTTATATTGGTTTAACAGTCACTCTCCCTGAGGAACTATACTTCTTTGACCAGAGGCAGGGGATCTATAACAGAGAATTCTTGTCTGATTTCAATTTCCAGAATGTTTTTTCAGGGAAACCATGCTAATTAAACTGGTATAAAAACCAATACAAGTTTGCAGTGTAAATATACCCCCTGTAATGCTGAGTTCTATTGGAACTCTTTTCCTGTTGTTTGAAAAGAAATTATCTCATGCAGTCAACATTGTTTCAAAGTTCCTGTGGTGAGTTTGCACTATTGTTTTTATTGTATGGATCATCTTGGCACTTGTAGCATGTTAATCATGTGTCGAAAAGGAAGTCATTTTTTTCCTTCTGTGCTTGTATGTTAGCAAAGAGAAACCTGCTGTACATAATGTATATTGTTTGTAAATACTGGTTTCACACTAAGTAATTCTATTTTGTAAACTGAATATGGCTATTTAATTTATTGTGAAAATTAAATTTATTGTGGTATTTAAAATGGAATGGATTAAAATTGCTATATGTGCAACTGCCTTTTTCTTTTCTTTTTTGATGACTGTTCAGTGATATTCTGTGATGTCACATTATTTCAAGCACCATGCTTTTCAAAGGAGGCAGTTCACAAGTTCAGCTGAGAGTTGAAGTGCTGATCAAGTGATATTCATATAAATGTGAATCAGCCATTAGGAAACTAGGTAATCCATAACAATCATAATGCTGGTTTTCAGAGTATCATAGTTTTAGTCAAGTGCTAAATAGTAAAGATAAGTATCGGGAATCCTAAAACCAAAATAGACATGTGAGTAGAGTGCTGTTGTCTGCAATAACAGAAGTTTAGCTAGAATGTATGCTGCAGATCAGGAAAGGTACCACCGGGGCCAAGAGAATACTAGTATGGTTAATAAGCAATCTCAAAGAAGCTATTAGAGGTAAAAAGGTTTCTTTAATAAAATGGAAATCTTACCTAAATTAGGAGATCAAAAAGGAACATAAATGTTGGCAAAATAATTGCAGGCAGACAATGCAAGAAAAAGAATTCAAGGAACATATTACTAAAAACATTAAGACCAACAATAATAAATTATTTAAATACATTGGAAGCAAGAGACCGGCTAGAGAAGCAGTTGGATCTTGGAACAATGAGGGAGTCAAAGATGTGCTAAAGGAAGGAAAGGAGATTGCAGAGAAGTTGAATGAATTCTTTGGGTCTGTATTGACTTTGGAAGATTTAGGGCAGACCTTTATGTTGAACTTTCTCAGAAAGGGAGCCCTCAGACACTTAGACAAATAGTTGAAGTTCTGACAAAAATAATCACCATAAACAATATGTAACTTGGCCCTAAGGTGAACTTCCATACCTGAGGACTGGACAGTGGCCAATGTAACACCAATTTTTTTTAAAAAGGATATAGGACATTTCAGGCCAGTTAATTTAATGAAGAGGTTGAAAACCTTTTGAGACCCATGGGCACATGTGCAAAACGGAGGAACTGGTGTGGACATCATGCACACATGCATGCATGGCAACCATACACACAGGCTCACTCTTCCTTCTCACACCAGCAGCAGTTGAGCTTGAAAAAAAGTGCCCTTCCTAGGTGGAGCTTTTGCTGGAGAGTTCAGCTGGGAGGCAAGAGTTAATCTTCCCTTCCCAGATGCAATCTCCAGGAAGATCATACACAGATATACCCTCTAACAATTAGTCTTGAATTAATCTTTTTTCAAACCTAATGGGGGGGGGAGAGAAAGAGAGTTTTTCTCAGAAAGAGGACTTGAGCTTAAGGTAATTTATTGTTTAAAAAAAACTTTAGAAATGATGTACCACATTCTGCATCAGTTCACAACCACAACCAGATAGTGGCTGACCCAAAGTTGCCCAGTGAGCTGAGTAAACCTAAGGAGGTGGTGGGCTCTCCAACACTAGAAGCCTTCAAGAGGCAGCTGGACAGCCACCTGTCGGGTATGCTTTAACTTGGATTCCTGCATTGAGCAGGGGGTTGGACTCAATAGCCTTATAGGCCCCTTCCAGCTCTGTGATTCTGTGATAACCTCAGGGCTGAGTGAAGATCTGAACCTGGGTCTCCCCAATCTCAGTCAGACAGTCTAACCACTACACCACAGTACAAGAGAGGAGAATTATTGTTTGGGAAAGTTTTTGGTCTTTCTGGGTTTCCCTGGGTCATGGGCACTGTGTTGTGGCTCTGGCTGTGAAAGAGATTAAATGTAAGTTAAATTCAATGTAACTAGCTTGCAAACCACATTGATGTGTGCTTGTGTGTGTGCGTGTGTGCACACGCGCGTGCATGAGAGAGAGAGAGAGCACACTGAGAAGAATATGACCAGGTAAATTTTTTCTCTAGAGAGTCTGTTACTTATAAAAGGCTAAATCGTGAAAAGGCAAAGTTGAGTTAATTAAAAGCAATCTCAAAATTTGGTGTAATACACACCTCAAGGAACATTATTGCCTTCAGGTCTGAACAGTAATTAATTCAGTTATTATTGCCTATTAGACCAAGGATGCCAGTAAAAGATGGCTAAAACTAGTCATATACCAGAATACACTTACAGGTGTTTAAAGCTAACTCAACAGACAAAAAAGTTGAACACTAGTAAGAATTTAGCACAGACAGTGGTGATGCTTAAAAAATTGTCTCTTTTTATTGTGCCTAATGCTGTTTTATAACCAATTAAGTGACAGTGAGTTTACCACCATTAAATAAAAAGGGAAAGTTTAGTCTAGAAATTGAATCCATTTAGTTGTCTGTACTGTGCCAGAGAAAGGGAGACACCCACGCCACCTTGTCAATAAAACTGTCAGCTGGGTAGATGTGTGAACCAGTCTGTGTATTAAGTTGAATCTTGGAGGGAAATTACATGATCAATAATCTTTAATCTAACCTAGCTGTCTCCCTGCACTCTGAGAGAATAGCATCCAGTAACAGACATATTGCATGAAGATTTTGATTGTGTGTTTTCTGACAAAGTTTGGGGGAGAAAGTGGGTGATATTATCACCAAACAATGCACTGTCTTTTGCCTGTTGTCGTTCTACTAAAATTTTTGTATATGTGCCCTCTTGTGGTCAGATTTATCTGTAATCATGCCTCTGATGAATTGTCAAAAACTTTATAAGAGAGCTTCTTATACATGCTTTTATGACCATATGCAAACTAGTCAAAAGATTTTATCTTCCAGATGTTCTGTGGAGCCGAGTGTCATAGGGCTCATCCAGATGACTACAAAATATGTGACACGCCCGCTATGTGTGTTCATTATTTTTCGGTCGTCCAAATGACGTCTGGCGCTGTTACGCATTTTCGCAGGTTAAATCCGCTCCTTGCAATACCAGCAAATTGCTGTTTAAAATCGGGAATCATCCGCTGTGCCTTCAGGAGTTAGGATGCAATACCTCAGACTTTACAGCTGATGGGCGGTTCTTGGGTGTTTCCCCTTGCCCCTTCTCCTCATTCCAGCCAATCACATATCTGCACTTTTGCGCATGTGCGAGAATAAGCCCGGGAAAATTGAACCAATCATTGCAATGGTGGGGTGTGTGGGGGGGTCTGCAACTACTGTGCAGATGCATTTTATTTTTTGCCAGCCTACAAACTGGGTGGCCGCTCTGGGTGAGATCTGCAATGCACAGCAAGCAAGAAAGGGGGAGTGGTCGGTTTCCGCCTGCCTCCAAAAGCCTTGTCAATTTCATTCTACTTGCTGGGGTTTTTGCTTCAAATCAGAAAAGCATACATTCCTTTAAGTGTAATATCGCAAATGCAAACAAGAAAAGAGCTGGTGGGTTTCAAGCCTGCTCGGGAAAGCTTTGTCAATTTCATTCTCAGTGGGAAGGAAAGGGAGAAGGAGGGGGGGACACGTTTCTTGCTTTTTTGGAGAAATAAGTGCATTGCCAGCGTGTGTATCTCCTTAAATATCAATAAAGGCAGAAAAGCATACATTCATTTAAGTTTAATATGGCAAATGCAAACAAGAAAAGGGTGTCAATTTCATTCTCTGTGGAAAGGCAGGCGTGAAACCGACCAGCAGCCTTTCCTTCCAGGCGAGAACTCCTTTACAGCCATATTGTGCTTGGTTGCAAAGGGGGAGAGGAGCATACGTAATTTTTTTGCTGACCAATTGGTTGATAGGGGGAGGTTTTAGAGGCGGAGCTTGGAAAAAGCGAAAAGAATGTAGGGGTCTTCCTGCTGCGTGTGCGGGTGCAAAAAAGCATTTTTTTTTTAATTGGGAAAGAGCGAACTAAAAGGCAAAGTGAGGACTATCAGATGACAAACTGAGTATGGAAACTGTGGATTATCCCGCTCTGTTTGGATAAACCCATAGTCTTCAGACTTCTTATTCTGTAATAATGCCATTGAAATCAATAGGTCTAATTCAGACTTTCTGATTTGAAAACTACCATTAGGATTAAAGTGCGGGAAGAAAACTCTGCAACAGCTGGGATGCTAATTCTACCAGAATTCTTCAAAATCCCAAATGGTAATAGCAATGCCAGCATTTTGCTGATACTTCCTGTTTAAAACTCAAAGCATGGTTTTAAGGGGAGGAACAACCATCATTTAAAGGGAATTGTGCTGAAATACTCAAAGCAACTTTTGACCTTTTGGCATTTATATCTCAAGTGCAATCTGTGAATTTTGATGAAAATCATACCTGTTCAGCTCATGGGTGCATGGAGCAGAAAGAGAAGCACTGGTTTAATTTTCAGTCAGATTTGTAATTCCTATATAACATTACAACCAACACATTTTTATATTAGCGTTTCTCTGCTAGAGTGTTTTAAATGTTCAGACATATGCATACCGAAGGGGGCATAATCTGGTGCTAGAGCATATGCTTCACGGGGATAATGTCCCCGATTCAGTCCCTGGAAACCCTCATTAAACGCATTCAAAAAGAGCACTGGAAAAGTGTAAAAGTAAGACAAGAATTAATAAGAGGGACCCATCGTCTGCCTTAGTATTAGAGAATTTCTTACATTCCATAACTAAGCAATGACCACAGATTTATCTGAAAGTTTCACTAGTTGACAGTTGTAGTGTGCTGGTCCAGTGCTGGAATTGGAACAGGTAAATGTGGGGTCCTTCCACAGTAGAGCCCAGTAGTGTAGCAGAGGGCTCATTTACAAGGGAGCTGAACTTCGTGTTAAAGACAAAGTTTTTGCCATTGCGTTAGATTTTCAAGGTTGACACTTCCTACCTTCCAATCGCTGTTTTCCATTCACACTGAAGGGAAAGGCTCAATCACACCGCTTCCTAATGACCACGCCCTCTTAAGGTCAAAATACAACTTCCTCTGGTTACCTTGGCAACCAAGCATGCTCAGTTTGTTCCAGAGTAAGTTTCATAAACAAAAGCCCTGAAGTACAATTTTTTGTATTTTCACTGCTACAATCCAACTGAAATACAAATATTTGTTTGAATAGTGTTATGCTTTTTTGCACAAGTTAGGGGGGGAAGAAAAATAAAGTGCCGTTTGCAGCAGGCTTGCAGAACAGGAGCCAGCAGGAAATGACATGAACAAAGGGAGGAGGAGGAGGAGGGAGTGGCATGGAGATGGGAACGGTTGACATACCCACATAAAAGCATCAGAGTAAGCGTCTGCAAGCCCTAGAGATATAAACTGGAGACGTTTTTACCTTCCCTTTTTGGATTAAAAGAGCATTGAGTTACTACGGATTTAAAGGGGAAAACTGAGTTCTAGCTGCTGATTGCCTGCAAAGTCATGCAAATTAAATGGGGATGTAAGTAGCACCAAATTAAACCGTGTGAATCAGCCCAAAGGCTCTAGAACCTCCGTATGCATTAGTCACATATAGAGGGAAAGCATGTTGACAGGCTACGTGTTTATCCCCTCTCCCAAAGCCTTGGCTTCTCCTCCTGGCCCCAGCATGACTGTCATCTTTAGAATACTGTCTGCAGTAAGCCTTAGTGCCTGTGGCTCTAAACTGTGTGGGAAGCTTCCACATGGAGAAGACTTCGCGCTGCAGATGCTGCACACAACATGTCAGGGGCAGAAGTAGTGTAACTTTGGGGTCACAGCCACATATACAACCCAAGATCCCTTTCCTTTTACATAGAAGTATTGCTCTTCTGAAATTAGCTGGAAGTGAAATTAGAACAGAAATTCCACACACTACCTGAAAGATCGCTATATTATCCAGCAATGCCCTATCCCTTGGCCAGTATCCTTTCATAATGTCTACTCACCATTCAGCAAAGTTGCTTTCTAATATTAACTGAAATCCTCCTATGTGCAGCAGCATCCCATTTTATTGATTCCTGTTGATCAAAACTAGGAATTCCTGATGAATAGACTCTGTGCTTTGAATGTTCTCTCTTGCCCCAGTGCCAGTTTCTCTCCCACTGAGGGGGGGGCTTTAATTAGTCATTTTCTGTTGTTATTTTTTTTAACAGCAAATTTGAGGAAATCCTTAATTAAAACCAACACCCCTGCCTGCCTGCCCACACACATGCAGACAGAAACTGCCTTAGGGCAATTGAGAGAGGCTATTCAAGCGGTAAATCAGAGGCTATTTATCAGTAATCATCCAGCCCAGTCAGGAAACAATGCAATGGGCTGAACTTGCAAAGAGTCTGTTTTTATGTAAAGGTACAAGAGGCCTAAAAAGCCTTAATATCACTTTCGTCTGTTTACTAGTCAGGCTAGTGTTGCAACTGTCTTTTATCACACACAAATTGTGATATATCAGGCCAAATAAATATGATTACTCAGAAAGGACTTGAATGCAATGGATTAACAACGACACCATATGGATCCTTTTTGTTTGGAGTCCATGACCATAGAATTGGTCTCCTGAAAGATGCTCACCAGGCACTGAACCTGATACTTCTGGATACCAAGGGATGAAGACAACCTTTTTATCCTCACATACTTTTTCACGTGTTGGACTTTAGTGATGGTTTTAGTCTGGCTTTTTTAAAAAAAATTGTTGCTACTGTTTCTGTTCTTTTATTATATGTCTATAGATAGTTTTGCTTTCAAATTATATGTACCACTTTGGGAGGTTCCCCACCCATTCAGATGCACAGGAAGGTACAATCACTTTACATCAGTTCAAGATGCAGGCCATCTATACAAATATTCATAGAACTTTGTTGCAGCATAATTCTACTGTACAGGTGTATAAGATCCAGAAATGAGATCAAGCATAAACAGAAAACAATAGAACAAGCCAGGGTCTAGTTCATGCCACTGCTTGGGCAATGGGTCCTCTTTCCATTCTGTACTGTCTTCCCTCCATTGGGCTGTAGCATCTACTTTGCATGTAGAAGGTCCCCGGTTCAGTCCTCAGCCACCTGCAGGCAGGGCTGGAAAAGATTCTCTGTCTGAAATTCTGGAGAGCAACAGCCAATAGATGGACCATAGATGGAGCTAGATGGACCATTGTTCTGGCTCTAGGTATAAGGCAGCTTCCTATGTTCTTATATTATTTGACAGAAAGACTTTGGCTGCGTACCACCATATTTAAAGCACATGCAAAGCTTATCCCCCTGCCCATAGTTTGTTAAGGGTGCTGGGCACTGTAGCTCTTTGAGGGGTCTACTACAGTTACCAGGATTCTTGGGGGGCAGATATGCTCTGAATGTGCTTTAAAGGTACGCTGTAGATGCAGCCTTCACCTTGCTTCACCCACAATGGTTTGTGACATGGCCCATTTAATTGCATATGAAATGGGGTGCATGGGCATAATCATTGATATCTGATAAATATTGCCTATGATCTGAATGGTGATTAGTTGGTACAATGTTGTTCCCAGTATGGCTGTGCTATTTGGACCATTGATTTATTACTAATGTTTTAGAGCACAATCATACCCACCACTGTGGAGCACTGATCTTTAAAAACAATTGCACTATAGCAATGCCTCGCTGTTTCGTTATCCTTTCGCTTTTATATCAGTAGTTTTTAAGGCCATGTATCCCCTCTTTCTAGTGCTTGAGACATATTAATATTTTAAGGGAATGATTTTTAAGGGTATGGTTAGTTCCTTATATCAGTCCACAACCCTAATCTATTACTTGTCAACTGGCTATCATGCTATTATCCTAAAGTCACTTCAGCCATTGTAGATTTCATCATGTGAGTATCAATTGGACATGTGCCAAGGAGCTGTTGTAGAAAAGGGACAAGTAGCCCTTGAAGTGTGACAAAATGCACTCTCCATTCAGAATATGTGAAGACTTGGGGAATTATCCCATAAAGGGTAATGCGTGGTTCAAGCACTCATTCACTGATCTTCTGAACAAGTCATATAATAACAGTATGTGTTACTTCTACTAAAAAAAGAAAGTCATTATCCAAACTCTGGATATCCCAAAGTGTTGAAAATCTAAGGAGCAACGGATATATTACAGTCAAATGTGTATTACAAAGCCCTAAAAAGAACCATAGAATAATAGAATTATAACATTTGAAGGGGCCTATAATGCCATCTAGTCCAAAGAAAAGCAGTGTGAGGAGAAGGGAATTTAAGAGTGCAGAAGGAGTAGCAGAAAAGGGTGAAGACCTTTTCCTTGCCCACCATTTCACTGCACCAGGTATTTCCCCACCTGGGGTTGCAAATACGTGTTTCTGTTGTTTCCATTTGGGAAGGGAGGGGAGAGGAAGTAACCGATGAATCTTTTCCTTAACTCCGTCCATTTTCACCTCATCTCCCTCCCTCTCCCCCTCCCAACAGCTGTTTCACCTCCTCTTCATTGTTCCAGAACCATGGTTAGAAGGGTACTTACATGATAATCTCCTGAAGCTCTTCATCATAACATTCTTCTCCTGTACATACTGGCAAAAAACCACTGTGATGTGTGATCTGTGCTGCATCATTCTAGTGAATTCGCTAGATATGAGCAATCTTTTTAAATACTTTATTTATTTGATAGAGTTGGCATACATGGAGTGGTGGGGTTTCTTTAAAAACAAAACTCAAGAGGATAAATGAGTGAACATCCTTATAATGAACTCCTAGCCCCTAATTTTTTGACATTAGTAAGGGCAATCTGCTAACATAATTTGGTGCTGCTGTTATATTTGGTTTTAGTAGATGGGTGTTTCATTTGGGTTGAGGTGATGGTTTTTCAAGGTTTTACAGTGATTTCTTATTTGTTCAAATTCCTCATAAATTCCTGCAATTAAGAGGCAACAGCATACATATTTATGAATAAATGAGTAAATAAATGAAGTAAGAAAAATGAATTCCTAAGTAGAATAAGTACAACAAGGAACTTCCCAGGAGGATCCCTCCGCCTGTGCTGCCTCTGAGACGGGCTCCCGTCTTGGATGAAACTTATCCAGTTTTAAATTCAGTCAGAAGGGTTTTTTCTGACTGGGGATGATTTCTTCCGGATAAGGAAGAAGCGTGAGATCTGCCACATAGTTTTGTTTTGATTGTTGGAGCCTGGAATTCGTCAGAATTGTCTGTCTTCCAGCAGTTCAGACAGAGCGAGGATTTTATGCTAGCTCAGCTGGATAAGTGACCCGTTTTTTTTTAACGGACTAGCAGGCAAACCTCCTGTCTACATTTATCATTTTCTTATCTATATAGCTAAAGAGATTTGTCAAAGTAACAGCAATTAAGATAACCTAGATGAGGTAAGACTTTCCTTCTTTATTTACGGAACTAAGGGGGAAGAAAATATAAATAGCTTATCTTTTTTTTTTATTATTGCAAAAAGCTGACATGGAAAATTGCGTTTTAAAGATTACAACGGATGAGAGCTTTCTGATTGGGAGAGATAAGAAATCTTTTTGATTTACAAGACTTTTGTGTAATATATATAAGGGACTATTTTTTCTGATCTACTTTTTTTTGTTGTTGTTGACGAATCTGCTCATTCTCTCTGCTACTAGTTATTTGAACGCTGTGAACTAAAAGCTGTTTTTGCACTTCTGGACATTTAAGAGATAAGGACTGTCTAGCGTGTGACGTTAGTTGGTTGGAAAGATTAACTCCTTTGTAACTGGATAAAGAAATAAACTGCTCTTTGCTTGGGACATTGAAAATTGAAGGAGTTTTGTTCTTTTGGTTTTAAGAATGGCAATTAAGAAGATCATGGATGTACAAGAAGGGACTTTATTTCTAGACATGCTTCAGAAAATAATGGATGGGATTAACTCAATAAAACAAGAACTGAGAAATAATAGACAAGCGTGGAGAACTGAATTTCATGAAATGAGACAGGAGCTGAAAGAAACTCAGGATTCTATGAGAAAGGAGAATAAAGATAGATCTGGAAAACAAAAAAAGGATGAAAGAGAAATTAAAGGCAAGGTTCAATCTATGGAGATTGGCTTAAATATGGACATGAAAAAAGATTTGGATTTCCTGGTTGTGACGGATCCTGGAGATAAATATTACAGTTTGGAATACAGCGCTGTCTCTGAAGGAATTGAAGAGATTGGAGATAAAGATATTATCGGTTCAAAAAAATTCCTGGACTGGAAGGATTTGATGGAACTTGAAATGGAGAAAGTTAATAGAATTAATCCCTGTTTTGTGTCAATGGAAAAACCTTCAAGAAATGTACTAGTGTATCATGTGGAAAAGAGGAGCAGAGATGCGGCTTTGAAACAATACTTCAGTGTTACGTTTGGATTTGATGGTAAGAAAATATCTGTGATGGAGGAAATTCCTATCAGACTTTTATTATATGACTATGACAGCAAGATTTTTGGGTGCGTAAAGATGGAAGATGGACCCAATATGGATAATGACAGAAGAGCGATTTGAAACTACTGGACTCAGTAGATTTGATGAGTTGGATTAATTGACATGTTTATTTAGAAAAAAAAATGATTGACATATATCTCAAGGATTGGAAACTTCTCTTTGACTTTTTGTGGAAGATTAAAATGATATGATGTTAATGAGATTTGAAACCAACTAAGATAACTGCTGGAGGAAGGTGATTTTATAATCTATTAAGAGATAGGTCTGTTATATATTATAGATTTATAGTTGAATTATAGTGTTTTGAAATTACTGGATTTAGTAGATTTGATGAGCTGGATTAATTGGCATGTTTATTTAGAAAAAAAATTGATTGATATATATCTCAAGGATTGGAAACTTCTCTTTGACTTTTTGTGGAATATTAAAATGATATGATGTTAATGAGATTTGAAACCAACTAAGATAACCGCTGGAGGAAGGTGATTTTATAATCTATTAAGAGATAGGTTTGTTATATATTATAGATTTATAGCTGAACTATGACAAATCGGAAGTCAATATTTTTATATATATGTATTGTTTTTGTATTGTATTAGTTATTGATTTGTGTTGTTTTCTTTTTGTATTATTTTGGTTTTGAAAATTAGAATAAAAATTAATTGAAAAAAAAATAGAATAAGTACAACAAATAGGGCATAAAGATTTCCTCGTTACTAGAAACATGGGTAATTTCTTTGAGAGAAATGTCTCTTTTTCTAAATTATTTTTAAAGCATAGAGCTCAGTCTGCTGGGTTTGTAGTAAAGGCAAATGTGCTGTTCTTATATGTGCTACTGTCTTATCCCTTATATACCCAGTCGATCACTGAGCTCTGCAGGTGAGGGCCACCTGCAGATACCATCTTATCAGGAGGTCCGTTCTGCACAACACCGGAAATGGACCTTTAGTGTAGTGGCATCTACCCTTTGGAATTCTCTCCCCTTAAATATTAGACAGGTGCCATCTCTGTTATCTTTTTGGCACCTACTGAAGACCTTCCTTTTTCAACAAGCCTTTTTAGTAGAGACTATCCCAGTCTGAGTCTGTGTTGGAATTGCTTTTTAATATGTTTTTAAACCTTCTTGTTTAAAAAATAGATGTTTTTAAAGATGTTTTAAAAATGTTTTTAATGATGTTTTGTTTTAATATGTTTTTAATGGTTGTTTTGTTTTAATATATTTTAAAGTTTGTTTTTATGACATGTTGAAGTATTTTTAGTGCTTTTGTTTGCCGCCCTGGGCTGCTAATGGGAGAAAGGGTGTGATATAAATCTAATAAATAATAAATAATAATATTCTGGCATTATTACCATCAACTTAGGGGGCAGAAGGGAGCCATAATCCTTGGCAGGACCTCCTCCATCATATTGTCCATGTCACGATACTGACATTGTCGGTGTCAGTTTGGGGGCTGAACTTCTGAAGTGAGGAGTCTTTTCTACTTGTGTAGGTGCCCTGTGTGATTTAAAACCCTGATTTTCCTAATAACCCTCCACAGGGAGTATTCAGATAGCAATTTATTCCACTTTCCCGACATTTCCTAACCTGATAATTCCCACATTGTATTTGATCTTTCACATGATGTAAAAGCCATTTCCAGAAATCTAGTAGAATATAGCTCATTTCCATGTTAATTTCCTCCAGAAAAAATCTGTTTGCAACCGCATTAACCCAAAAAATCTTAAGAGTAAAGTGACAAAATTTGAGGTGGTATACCAGCATACAATTCTTTCCTGCCGTTCGCATGGGGGAATCATGGGGGACCAGGAGGGTGCATGTGGGGCAGTAGACATATGTCCAATCACATGCACTGTTATGTCACACCATGCCCACTGATGTGAATGAAGTTTAGTATGACATGTCAGTATATCAGTCAAAAAGCCATAGTTCCACAATGCAACAGGTATTATGGAGGAACATTACGGAGGAACATGGGTGATTCCACCCCAATTTCAGTGATCACGGGTAGAGGGAAATATAGCCATGGGGATGTAGTGAATTGCCATAGAAGATGAGGGCAAGGCTATCTGCGCCTTGTTCCTTGCTGACACTTCTCTCATGGATGGGTTCCGTGTTGCTCATCTGCTGTGCCCACTGGCCTGTGTGTGCTGTTGCTTAATGCCAGATCAATACACAATAAGACCACTCTCATCCATGATTTGATTGTGTATGAAGGTGCCGATTTGGTGTGCATTACTGAGACCTGGGTGGGTGAGCTGGGAGGAGTTGATCTTACCCAGCTTTGCCCATCTGGATACTCGGTGCAACACCAGCACAGGCTGCAGGGATGGAGGGGGGAGGAGTTGCTGTGGTCTACAGAAATTCCATCTCGGTCACCAGCAAACCACTCTGTCTTGGAGCTGGCTGTGAGGGCCTGCACTTTGTGTTGGGCCAAGGAGACAGTAAAATAGGATTGCTGCTGGTGTACCATCCACCCGGCTGCCCGGCAACTTCTCTGACTGAACTGGCAGAGGCCATCTTGGCTGTGGTGTTGGAGGAGCCCAGAACAATAGTGCTGGATGATTTCAATGTCCATGCGGAGGCTGCCTCTAGTGTTCTGACTCGGGACTTCATGGCCTCCAAGACGACCATGGGGCTATCTCAAGTTGTTATTGGCCCAACACATAGGGCAGGACACACCCTTGACTTGGTGTTTGATCCAGATGGAGGAATGGGTGGTCTGGAGATGGGGAGTAGATGTCACCCCATTGTCATGGTTAGATCACTTCCTGGTGAAGTTTAGACTTATGGCTCCGATCCTTCCCTGCAGGGGTGGTGGATAGATTAAAGTGGTCCACCCCAGAGCCTAATGGAATCCACAGGATTCCTGAATGCCCTGGGGGAGTTCCCAGTAGATAGAGCAGGTGACCCTGTTGAAGCCCTTGTCATGTTATGGAACAGCAAGGCGTAGCCCAGTTTGCACTTTGGTACACCAGTGAGCTAAGGGCAATGAAACAGGCTGGACGACGGCTAAAGCACAAGTGGCAAAAGATATACTGTGAGGCTGATCGGGCACGAGTAAAACATCATAATCGTGCCTACTGTGTGGCGGTGAGGCTGGTGAAGAAGGCCCACTTCTCTGCCTCCATCGCATCCTCAAGTAGCCATCCAGTGAAGCTTTTTCATATTGTCAGGGGTCTGTTAACATCAACTCCAGGAAATGGAGTTTTCGAATTGTTTACAAGGCACTTTGATGGTAAAGTTGCTCGCATCCGTAGCAGTCTTGATGCCCCATCCACATCTACTGTAGTCCCCAATAGGGTGTCCAGTGCAACATCTGCTGCAACTTCTTGGGAACGGTTTCAGTTAATGCAGTCTGATGACAAAGACAAGGTGCTTGTGATGATGCGACCAGCAACATGTCCTCTCGACCCTTGCCCTTCTTGGCTTATTAAAGCTTGCAAAGGGGGTCTGACCAAGTGGATCCAGGGTGTGGTCAATGCATCATTGCGGGAGGGAGTGGTTCCAGCCACCTTGAAAGAGGTGGCGATCCGACCACTCCTGAAAAAGCCTACCCTGGACCCATTGGTTTGTGACAACTACCAACCGGTTGCAAATACCCCCTTTTTAGGGAAGGTGATTGAGAGGGTTGTGGCACAGCAGGTGCAAGTACTTTTGGATGAAATAGATTATCTTGACCCATCCCAGTCTGGGTTCAGGCCTGGTTATGGGACTGAATCTGCATTGGATGCCCTAGTGGATGACCTTTATCGGGAGAAGGACAGGGGGAGTGTGATCCTGTTATTCTTACTTGATCTCTCAGCGGCTTTTATAATAATAAATAAATAATAAATTTTATTTTTCAGCTTCCTATCTGTCCGGGTTAGGGACACTCTAGGCGACGAACAACAAGAATAAAAACAATACATATACATCAACATAATCAAATTTTAAGCTAAAAAACCATTCATTAATTCAATTGTAACATAAGTTAATCTGTCCCAATCTTGTAGGCCTGCCTGAACAGCCAGGTCTTCAAGGCTCGGCGATAGCTGGACAGGGAGGGAGCATGTCTGAGATCGAAAGGGAGAGAGTTCCAGAGGGTGGGGGCCACAACAGAGAATGCCCTCTCTCTGGTCCGTACCAGCCTAGTTGTTCTCACCGGTGGGACCGAGAGAAGGTCTTGCGAGGCTGATCTCGTCAGGCGGCACAATCGGTGATTCTGGAGGCGTTCCTTCAGATATACTGGGCCGAAACCGTATAGGGTTTTAAAGGTCAACACCAACACCTTGAATTGGGCCCGGTAGACAACTGGTAGCCAGTGAAGATCTAATAACACTGGGGTGATATGATCCCAGTGACGGCTATGCGTAATCAAGCATGCCGCCGCGTTCTGTACCAGCTGTAATTTCCAGACCGTTTTCAAGGGTAACCCCACATAGAGCGCATTGCAGTAGTCTAAGCAAGAGGAGACCAGGGCATGTATCACCTGAGGGAGCAGGTGAACAGGAAGATAGGGACGCAGTCTCCGTATCAGATGTAATTGATACCAGGCTGCCCGGCTCACTGCTGTAATCTGAGCCTCCATGGACAGCTGGGAGTCAAGTATGACCCCAAGACTGCGGACCTGGTCCTTCAGGGGTAAACTTACCCCATCAAGGATCAGGTCAGTAATTCCTATCTTCCTTTTATCTCCCACAAGTAATACCTCAGTCTTGTCGGGGTTCAGCTTCAGCCTAGTCTCTCCCATCCATCCACTTACGGATTCTAGGCACTTGGACATGGTATTCACAGCCAACTCCGGTGAGGACTTGAAGGAGAGATAGAGCTGAGTGTCATCTGCGTACTGATGGCACTGCAACCCAAAACTCCTGATGATTACTCCCAGCGGTTTCACATAGATGTTGAATAGCATGGGAGAGAGGATAGAACCCTGTGGCACTCCACAATGAAGAGGCCAAGGGTCTGAAACCTGATACCATTAACCATGGTATCCTTCTAATAAGTCTGCCCGTGTGCCCCACCTACCTCTTGTATCATGCAAATGGCATGCACACTGTCCCCTTAGGGAAACCCCTGCCACCATATTGGGTGATTGAAGCCTACGCTGTCTGTACTGGGGGGTGCCTGGGAGCTCCCTCTCCATGATCCGCAGCAGGGTCAGGTTGTAGGACCCAATGTTGCCACAGATCATGGAATGGAGGTGCCACCCTAAGGAGGACCCCTGCAGGGGCCCCTCTGGGCTGCAGGGGCCTTCGACCAGAGCCCAACCTGGCCGTCCTCTGGCGCCGGCCCTGAAAAAAGTGTATTGTGTATCATCAAAAGAGAGGGGTCTCCTCAGAGGTGAGGACCTAACTCTGGAATGCTCTCCCAAGGGAGATACAGCTGGCATCCACACAGTATTCTTTTTTTGATGCCAGGTTAAAACAATTTTATTTGCCCAGGAAATTTTAGATTATGGGGTTTAATTTAAGATGGTTATGTAGTTCTGTTCCTCTTGATTTTTTGTATTGTTGGTAATATTTTGCAATGTATTTGTAGTTTTTAAAGTTCTGAAATCCATTTTTGGACATTTTAAAAATAAATAAATAAATAGTCTTACTCTTTCTGGACTACCCCATGGGAAGCTTGAGTTACTGTTTGATACCATTTAACCCCATTTAATCAACAGGATGATAAGATTATACAGGGAAAGGCCCTGTGTTCTCAACATGGGGAAAATTTAAGTCATTTCCATTGTGAAGCAAAGCTGTACAAAGCAGGCTTATCAAAATCCATTCTGCTATAAGCATATTACCCTAAATAAGATCAGGTATGTCAATTTATTACCTATTCATGAATCAAACAAACAAATAATGGAATAGACGTCTTCAGTTTTAGGAATAAATGGAATGGTTTTTAATGCATCCCGTTACTGCCATTTTCAGGGTGAGTTTCTACAATTAAATGTATATAAAATTGGCGCAGAGTGGTAAGCGGCGGTAACGCAGCCGAAGCTCTGCTCACGGCCGGAGTTCGATTCCAACGGAAGGAGGAAGTCGAATCTCCGGTAAAAGGGGTCGAGGTCCACTCAGCCTTCCATCCATCTGTGGTCGGTAAAATGAGTACCCGGCATATGCTGGGGGGTAAAGAAAGGCCGGGGACGGAACTGGCAATCCCACCCCATATATACGGTCTGCCTAGTAAACGTTGCAAGACGTCACCCTAAGAGTCGGAAACGACTTGCCCTACAAGTGCTGGGACACCTTTACCTTTTTTAAAATGAGATAAATGCACGGGGAAGGCAATATGAGTTGCATGTACCATGGCTGTATCTCAAAATCATCATGTTTTGGGGACAGGAGATATTCATGGGAAAGTAATAATGGGAAAACTATGGGAAAACTACAGGAAACTTGACAGGTGAGTCCTTCAGATTTATTGCTGTCACTACCAGAAATATTCTGTCTCAATAATTACTTGTAGATTAATCATTAAGTTTGTAGAATCCTCAACTTTGCCACTTCAGATTGCCAGTGGTTAGGGTCATAAATGTCTGTGTCTGTGTATGTGTCTGTGTGTGCATGTGTGTGTGCATACAAACACCTATCTACCTACCTACCTGGTAGTAATAAACTAATACATCAAAAAGAAATCCTTCTCCCTATTCAGTTAACTTTTTACTGGAAGGGACATTCAAAAATATAAGACTCCTACCTGTAGCTTGAAGTGGTACATTCCAGAATTTCAAATTGTGGGATGTTTAAATGGATCTCAGACAGAATGGAGTCAGAAAATTCCCATGACCACAATGGGAAATGACTTCTCTAGCTCATTTGAGCTCCCTTCCCTCCAGTAATTCATTGTCTATAAAGGCTACTCCCTAAATATGAAGTAGTTTGCAGAAACACACGTATAGAGACATCTGTCCCAAGCAAGCATGGTAACTCACTGGTACAGGTTTCTGATAGCATATTGAAGCAAGCTAGATAGAGAACTGCAGAAATCAAACAATCTGTTAAATGTTTTATATTATATTCCCAGCACAACAAAAAGCAGATATGTAGTTGAAGGGGATGGTTCTAGTCATACAGGGGCTCAACGGCTCCCACCGAGTTCTATGAAACAAGGTAAACAGGCTGCCATCCATAACACAGTTGATGGGAGCAAAACATGACACTCATGGTTTCCAGAAGAGGAGAAGGTTTAGTCCCACTCAGAGATGTTCCTAAGTGAACCTCTTTCCTTTATGTTATATATGCGAAGGGCTGTCATTCACTCACCTGCGGTGGGATAAGGTATTACATATAAGAGTTATTCTGTATTATAAACATTTCTTTATATTTATTTTTTCAAAAAGAAGCATACAGACACACACACACACACCAACATTAGAATGTTGCTGTTTGAGGCAAAGCCCAAGAAATGACATAGTCTGTCCCTGTTCAACAGGAGTGGACACCGACCTCTGCTGACAGGAACTGATGGGGATCACTTTAATAAATAATGATTGGCATTTCACTGCTATAGAATAAAGAACACCACATTAAATAAGAACATTGTGGGTAATATTATGCAAGCTTCCAACCTTTTAAAACCTGGAGACCATTTTAGGTCTAAGGTAAAAGGGCCACGGAAAGGACACTTTAGCTACCATGTCTTCTTCCTCTTAGTGCTTTTTGGGGAAAAGCAATTATGTCACATAATTCCCTTTCCATTGAGAACAAGAGTTTTAGTAAGAGAGGTGCCTGTGTGTGTTTTTTAATAAAATGGTAAACAAATGCAAGGTTGGAAGAAAGCAACTAACAGCTTAAGGCAATTTAGCAGAGATCGGTTAATGTGATTTTGAGAAGGAACCCTGTAGGTTGGAAATTGGCCAGTTTTAATGTCATAATTAAGGGACATCCAGAGGGAGATTACAGAAGATTACAGACCAGTTAGCTTAACTTCAATTTCACAGAAAGGCTTGGACACTATTTTTAGATATCAGTTGGGAACACTAAAGAAAGAAGCATGTCTTGATTAAGAATGGGCAGCCTATTGCAAGGAGGGCATGGTCATGTTTCACTAACCAAGCTAATAAAAGATGTCATTTCGAGATATTAAAGCAGAGGGTACAAAGGGATGCAGCCAGCATTCTAATTAAATTTTCAGGATGCCTATGAGGAAGCTTCACTATATAGAGGAGGTCTAAAGGGGATTTCAGAGAAATGGAAGAAATGTGTCTTCTGTGGAATGCCATATATTAACATTCTGCACAGCGACAAATGCCTCCACCCTTGAAGATTTATTTTAAGCATAGAAAATGATTGTCCAGGCTGGAGTTGGACAACAGTTGAAAGTGGTATTGTAGTCCACTAGTAGGACTGAGTCCCACTGTTTTTTCTGGTCAAGCAGTTTTGGCTAGTTGGATGCTCCAGAAAAGCCAAGCCTGTAAAGAGACAGAACAGCTGGAGTAAAGAGTTTTTGCCATACCACTTTCAAGTCTCTGAAGAAAAAAAAATGTGCTATCTGTCTCCAAGCCAAATATAACTCTCTGAAAGTTTCAGAGATATTAACTCCAGGGAGGCCTAGCACTGTAGGCAAGGAATCTGCTCCATCTCCAAACAAACCACTTTTGATTGTTTTTCCTTTCTTGTGAAGTTCACTAGAATCATCCATGGGCTATCCAATATTCACTGTGGCCAGCTTGTAGGTTTAGTAGTTTAAAAATTGTAAGCAATTCTGAAAGAACACATGAAATTATGACTCCATGTTAGTTTGTTTAGAAGAATTTATAAAGCAATTAATCAAAGACTCCCTAAGTGGTGTATATAAAACAATCTAAAACAATTATCAATATGCAAAAAAGTCAGCAAAATGTAAAAACATACGTACACAACATGTTTACATGTCTGGATAGGTTTGCTAAAACAAAAAAGCTTCTTCCTTTATTTTTATCGCATTGGCACTGTGACAAATCAGTCAATTAAATGGCTTTGTCATTTGTTTCACAATCACAGCAGGCACAGGTTGGTGTGGGCACTGAACTGACAAAATAAGAATGTTGGTTAGAAGTCTGATGCCTGAAGCAAAAAGTCAGAGCACACTGAATGAGGTGAGGAGAGGGGTGGTCAGACCATTACATAATCAGAATGAGAGAAGCTGAAGCATAGAAGTTAACAAAACATTTCTCTGTGCTGGTGGACTTCATCTAGCCTTAGTATAGATTTCTTGAGGAGTAAGAAATACTTGCTTTTGGAACTATAGCCAGTGTTTTGTAAAGACTATGCCCTTTGATACATTAACATAAAATGCACATGTAATCATAAAGCTCAATGTGTGACCTTGTGGTGGTTAAAAAATTGAACCGTTTCATGCTACCTCACAGGGTTGTTATGAATGATGTGTGGTGGCTGGTGGATGCTTGAAGACTAATGAATATGTCACTCATTCACAGTCAGGTGTCTGAGGAACTTGTTTGCAATCTAACAGTCAGGTCAGAAGAACACTGTCATGGATTGCAATCTATACATTGAACAATGTATTTCGGAAAATCATAAAAACACAACAAAACAGTTTGCCAGGGCACTGATACTGATAATAAATAATCAAGTCAGAGTAAACTTTCCACATGTCCTCTTCTCAGCATCACACAACAAACCTACAAGGTGTGTTCATTTTTACCATCACAAAATATTTTTTAAAAAATCTGTTCAACACAGCTCAGCAAACCTCATCATTTCATTGTGGGGAGGGAGGGCAAACATGTCATTCCTGTACTTTCATCATTCATATCCCAGACAGACAATAACCCTGGGAGCAGATGGCTACTTGATGGGCAATTAGCTGGCTCACTGATTTGTGAATAAAAACAATCTGGAAACTAGGGTTGCCAGGTCAGAAGCATCCCAAAACCTGAGAATTGAGTGGCGGGCCCTAGTGATATCATGGGGCGGGCCCGAGTGATGTCACGGGGTGGGCCCGAGTGATGTCATTAAGCATGATACATTAAGCATCAATCACAGTTGCTTGGAGCATACAATTTAAAAAAAATCTGATTGGAAATTAAGATAGAAATCTTAGCTAAAAGATGGAGCCTGGGTAGGGAACATTCAATCTGGCCTACTTGCTTTCAGCAAGAAGGGTTAAGTGCTGCCAGGCCAGGCCAGTCACCAGAAGGCCACTAGGAGCCTAGTGTTGTTGAGATGTTAGATGGGAGCTTTGGGGAGTAAAGATGGATGCTCCTGAAGGCTGCAATTCTAAACACACTTACTAAGGGATTAAGCCCCATAGAACTCAACAGGACTTACTTCTGAGTAGATATAGTTTGGACTGTGCTGTTGGTAAACCTTGACTAGGGATCCTCTACAATGACATCCATATCCAAGCAGGGTTGGCAACCCCCTGCCTGGAATACCCTGCCCTTATATTTTAACGTGGCTGCTCCAAACTTTTTTACAGATTTGACCTTTCAGAAAGAGGTCTGAGAAATGAGTAAGAGTAAGAAGTATCTTTTAAAATTGTTCTTTTCAATTCACTCTTGAATTAACATCATACCTAGGACAGATCCACACCATTCATTTAAAGCACATTCAACACCCATTTGAAGCACATGAATCCCACCACAGAATCATGGGAACTGCAGTTTGTTAAGAGTGGTGAGAACTATAACTGTGAGGGGGAAATGACACTTCCTAGAATTCTTTAGGGGAAGTCATGCGCTTTAAATGCGAGTTGGATATGCTTTACATGTATTGTGTGAATCCACTTAATAAATTTTGCCTGCATGTAACTTGTTTTAATTAATTTTTCAAAATGGAAATGAGCTATAAACTGTAGTGGTTGACCATGGGCTACTCACCATCTCTCAGCCTGTCTGCCCCTCAGGATGAAAACAATGGAGAACCATGACTACCCCAAGGCATACTTAAAATGTACAGGAAGTATTGTACAACCATAGTATGAAATCGGATACTTATAGGGACACAGCATGACAAAACTGGGTGGACGTAACGAGTGGTGTACCACAGGGCTCGGTCCTGGGCCCAATGCTCTTCAACATTTTTATTAACGACTTGGATCAGGAGGTAGAGAGCATGCTTATCAAATTTGCAGATGATACAAAATTGGGGGGCATAGCTAATACCGTGGAAGACAGAAAGAAAATTCAAAGGGACCTTGACAGGCTGGAGCATTGGGCTGAAAACAACAGAATGAAATTCAACAGGGATAAATGCAAAGTTCTACACTTAGGAAAAAGAACTAAATGCACAGTTATAAGATGGGGGATACTTGGCTCAGCAGTACAACATGTGAGAAGGATCTTGGAATTGTCATTGATCACAAGCTGAATATGAGCCAACAGTGATATGTGGCTGCAAAAAAGGCAAATGCTATATTAGGCTGCATTAACAGAAGTATAGTTTCCAAATCACGTGAAGTATTAGTTCCCCTCTATTCAGCACTGGTTAGGCCTCATCTTGAGTGCTGCATCCAGTTCTGGTCTCTGCACTTCAAGAAGGATGCAGATAAACTGGAACAGGTTCAGAGGAGGGCAACAAGGATGATGAAACAAAGCCCTATGAGGAGAGACTGAAAGAACTGGGCATGTTTAGCCTGGAGAAGAGAAGACTGAGGGGAGATATGATAGCACTGTTCAAGTACTTGAAAGGTTGCCACACAGAGGAGGGCCACGATCTCTTCTCGATTGTCCCAGAGTGCAGGACACAGAATAATGGGCTCAAGTTGCAAGAAGCCAGATTTCAACTGGACATCAGGAAAAGCTTCCTACCTGTTAGAGCCATACAACAATGGAACCAATTACTAGAGAGGTAGTGGGCTCTCCAACACTGGAGGCATTCAAGAGGCAGCTTGACAGCCATCTGTCAAGAATGCTTTGATTTGGATTCCTGCACTGAGCAGGGGGTTGGACTTGATGGCCTTATAGGCCACTTCCAACTCTACTATTCTATGATTCTATGAAAATATTTATATAAGCATGACTATCAAATATGTTTATTATTTATACAACCTGTAAAGATATTTATAGTGCAATCCTATGTTTGTTGACTCAGAAGCAAGTCCCAATGTATTCAATGCGGCTTACTCAACCAGGGAAAACTGTACCCTGAAGTGATAAGGAACTTGTTCTTTTAACAAGTCTTTTAAGTTGAGACCTTATCCCAGTCTGCGTCTGTGTTGGAATTGCTTTTTAATGTTTTTAAACCTTTTCTTTTAAAAAAATGTTTTTAAAGCTTTTAAAAATGTTTTTAAAAATGTTTTGTTTTAATATATTTTAAAGTCTGTTTTTATGATTTTTAAAGTGTCTTTAGTGCTTTTGTTTGCCGCCCTGGGCTCCTACTGGGAGGAAGGGCGGGATATAAATCAATTAATACATATATATAAATAAATACACTTCATTCATTTTTTTAAAAAATCAGTATTAGTTTTCTACATAATAAAAACTGTGATAAACCCTGCCTAATTTCTTTAAAATAGGGTTGGAGGGGGAGAGAAAGATTTACAACACACAAGTCTGCACTATGTTTACTCATAAGTCACATTAATTTACAGCACAATCCTAACCATGTCTACTCAAAAGTAAGTCCTAATGGAGTTCAATGGGGTTTACTCCAGGTACGTGGAATTATTAGAATTGCTTTACTCCCAGAAAAGCAGATATTGGATTAAATACTTTCATATTTCATAGCCCAGGGTCTGACTCTTGATCAGAAGAGGGAAAAAAACCGTTAAGCCATATTACTTACACAGACTGCAAAAATCTTAAATCCACCATTTTCTGACGTTGAAATTAAGCCTAGGCATGCCTGGATCAACAAGTCACAACCCTGGCTTCATTGGCTACAATCCTGAAAGGGCGGGGTTACAGCCAGAGCTTTGAAAAGTTACTTTTTTGAACTACAACTCCCATCAGCCCCAGCCAGCATGGCCACTGGTTTGGGCTGATGGGAGTTGTAGCCAGAGCAAGGAATTGTTCTAAAGATCTGTAAAAAACAGTCACGCAGGGGTTTTTTTTGACATTTTGGTGTATATCTCAGAAACCAGACCACCTAGAAACTTAATTTTCAAAAATATTGAAGCTGAGAGTCTGGAGATTGAGGGGTGTTAGCCGGAGAGCTAGAGCCCCCCCCCAAAAATGGAGACTCCAGCCGAAAACCAGAGATTAAACAACATGGGGGCAATTCTGGCCAGAGGTGAGAAAAGCAAGGGCGGGGCCGGAGTCTCCGGCCGTTTGCAGGAGACCTGGCATCGCTACAGGAAACATATGGAGATAACAGCAGCAGTACTGGAAGTTACGTTAGATGTATAAATTATCTATGTAAGATACCATAAACTATTGTGAAGTGAGACACCAGCAGTAACATTAAATTCTGCCACTCTAATTCTGCAAGATGGTAAAGAGGTAGCTTTGCAGATCATGAACAGCCATGGGAAATAAAAATTGTCCATTGGATAGCACATGGGATAAAAACATATGGCAAACAACTTCCCTAGCAAAGGAGGGAGGACAGAGTGAAAAGGCCAATAGGAACTGTCAAGCACTTCCCCAAGAAGCCATAAAATGTGTGAGAGAGAAATGAAGGGCTGAAGGGTGCGAGAATTCGAGAAACCACCTTAGCAGGAAAGCTGGTTTTGGCAGGGACATAGTACAGAGGCCTTGTGTGCTATATTATCCACTGGTGATATTGTAAAACCTTGCTAGTGTTATGGGTTTGGGGTTAAGATGGATGATTTCTATGAGTCCCTTTCCAGCCTATGGTTTGGAACCCTGCACCTAGGGGTGACAAACCTGCTCTGCTGATCAGATGAGCTCCCTTTGTTAGTCTATTAGCCAAGTGAGTTATTGGGTCTGTCAAGTGCCCATTAACTGGGCCAGGGAGATCTTATTGTTATTGAAACTCTTCAGGAGAGCCCCCCCCTTCCTGAAGCCAAGGAGAGGCTTGAGTTTTGAGTTGAGTCTGAGGAAAGGCTGGGAGCTGGAGACAGGCAGAGAGACTGGCTCTCTGCACCATGACTCTAGGGTGTCTCCTGTAAGGAAAACTGCAAGATCTATTGGACTGCTGATGCCTTGAACCCCTCCATCCTAAGCTCAGGTTGAAATGTGTAAATAAATAAACCATATTTCATAAAGACACCATAGATTCCACTGACCTTCTTTCCAAAGAAACCAAACCCCTGGGTAAGCACAGGGACCCCTGGAGATCTCTCACCGCTCAGAGATTGGGGTGGCACACAACACTATAGAGGCAATCCCATGATGAGAAGAGCTATAATCTCGGTTTGGGTGCTGAGCTCAGCAGGAGTTTCTGAAGATGTGAGATTTCCTGACATTCTGAGGATCCTTGGGGCATGGGGAGGAAGGTTTAGAAGCATTCACAGCAGTGGCAAATGTGCTGGTTTTGCCAAGAAAAAAAATGGTTTATTTTATGATACTGGAACAGAGACAGATAAAGGAATTTTCAAGGAATAGGATTGAAATCTAAGTGTTTTCTTTAATTGTCATCCCAACAATAGTTCTAGAAACAGGAGTTAATATTGCATGGTAAATAATGGTGGATTTCAATAAGGAAATAATAAATACAGCATATAATCATCTTCAGAAACTTAGCAGTTCCAGCCTCTGGAGGTAAATTAAAAGCTCAAAAAAATATATATTGAGGTCAACTTTCAAGTCACTAGGGAAGGACAAATGTCCTTTGTGGTACCCTCCAGATATTTTCTGAGGCTGAAAAGCACTTTGCAAAACATTATTTTAACAATTAGAATTATTGCACTTTTAGCAAAGTGTGACCTATTTACAAGGTTCAGACTCTTCAATTTACCCATTAGTGAATATTGCCTATCTAGATTTTTGCTGCACTAGGCAATTAAAGTATAATTCAACTAAAATATTCTAGAAAATTAGGTGAACAGCTCCATCATCATCTGGACCTATCTATGGTACCAGAGATTCTAATGGATATCATTTACTTCTAATGCAGCAATAAATTATATGGATATTCTCTCTGAACACTCTAATTCAAAATATATTAGAAAATGTAGTGTGATTCCCAAGCAATATACTACACAATCAGTTCAAGAATCCTGGAGATCAGTGAGATGGGTATACAACCTATAGGTCATTCTCAACAATGTGTAGATCAGAGTGTGGCTACATCAGAAAGCACAATAGTTCAGCTGATTCAAAGACAGTAGAAGCTGGTAACAAAGATCAGCCAGCATCCTAAAGATTAATGTGTTGGAAAAATCTATGTTCTGTTTCTCCTTAGAAAGAAGGATGGTTCACACAACCCCTTCCACACATTGAAACAAGATGTCGAATGGCCGTAGGGTTGCATGGACAAGCCCTGCCTACCAATGGCAGACTCCTCTAATGTCTGCTCATTCAAACTAGGCTTGTTCACATTTTACACTGAATACAAGTACAAGCTGTATCTTCACATGTACAAGCGTTTGTGTGACAGACTGTACACTTGTTGATTTGTACAGATTAACTATTTGTGAACACAGAGTGTACACTTGTTGAATATAATATGTGAACACCCCTTCAATGTCAGAAAGAGTTCAATTCACATACCAATGTATATGCGTAGAGCTTCTCCGTGTAAGGAATGGCCATGAATGGACCATGAGCCATCCTTGCATGGAGAAGCTCTACATGTGTGCATCCATTTGCAAATAGAACTCCATCTGACGTCGTCTGAGTGCATGGACATTGGGGGACATTTGCACACAGCCCTATGACCCCTCCACACCTTCTTCCAAGGTAGAAGGAGTTGTGTGAACATCCCTTCTCTGTGTGTGGGGTGTGTGTGGCAGCTGTGCACAGCAGAGGGCAGGACTTGTCCATGCAGCTCCTTTCAATTTGTGTATGTGTGGGCATGAAGGACCACCAGGGATTACCTCACTTCAGCCCTATGTGGCTTCAGCCCTGTTCAGAATCAGGTCCCCAGTCAACTGAACAGGCTGAGGAAGAAGGGCCGGGAGCCAAGCCAAAGGAGGAACAGCTGGGGGGGAAAGGTAGGGAGCCTTTAGAAGCCTATATAAGAGAAAGCAGGAAGGAAGCTGGGGAGAGTCTTCAGCCTGAGAGGGAGAAGGAACCATCAGAGACCTTGAAGGGCTGGAAGGCTAGCCCCCCCCCCAGGACTGGGAAAAGACCCTCACGGGGGAAGTGGGGAGTGATGTAACTGCCTGTCCCCAATAAAGCGTAAGCAGCAAGGTTGCTCTGGGAGTTGTGATTCTTTTCCCATGGTGAGAGGGAGACCTTGGCTATGGATACTGGGCCTTTTGACATTCCCCTACCGATGGATGCCTGACAGTGAGGAATATATCATCCCCCCCCCTGAATGTCACTTGCATGAGAAAAAAGAATGGAACATAGACCTTTTCCATTCCCCCAAGCAGCAGAAAATTTGGAGAGGATAGCCTCTTTTTGGACTCATAAGGACTCACATAGACCATGCTAATCTTAGTTAATCTTAGCCACATTAGTTTTTCCAGCAGCAAACTACCTGTGCTTGAAGCCTACTTGCCACCTTCAAAAAGCCAGTTTTGTTTCTTTCACTAGCCACTGTGCCAAAGAGTTCCAGATGGGGGAAGGAACTGTGCTCACAGCCCCCCAGCTTGGATGGTAGATGTGTTTAGCAGCGAGCAGCCACCAAAAGCCATAGAAGAAGCATCGTTCCTTCCTTAGCGCCCATTGAAAAATACGTCATGTGAAGCAGTGCAAAGTGACAAAAACCTTACAAAAGAAGATTAACTGAAACAAGGGGGAAAGTGGTCTTTCCTTTCTAGACCAAGAGTAATAAACCTTCCCACTGAAGTTCTCCTTTGCAGGCTCCCACTTGGACTTAAAAGGGCAAAGGCAACCAACTGTCAGTGGATTGCAAGAAATGGATTGGAATAAAAGGAAGTGGTGTCTGTCCAGAGAGTCCCAGCATACAACATGAAGTGATGGTATGATATGATTTTATTTATTTTTATGTAAACCACTTTGAGATCACTTGTGATGGAAAGCAGTATATAGACACTAAGAAGTAGTAATAATATTACCACCATCAAAAAATTAAATCACAGCCAAAGGCCAAAACCTAGAACTTTTGAGGAGGCATGGCATGGCCTGCCTGGTGTCACATTCTTCTCTCTGTCCAGGAATACAAAACTGGGGAAAGGCTATTGCTTAGTGTTAGAGCACATCAAATGCCCCAGGTTCAACCCCCAGCCTCTCTGGGGTAAAGGCAACCCCCAGCTCAGTGGACCAATGGCCTGGCTCAACAGAAGGCACCTTCGTATATTTATTTTATTTTTTATTTATTTGTTTCATTTTTAAACCGCCCATAGCAAATAGCTCTCTGGGCGGTGTACAAAAAGATTAAAATACAAATATGATGTCATCATGTCCCAGATTTCTTTTCCTACAAACACAGTCACCAAAGAAGAACAAGGGGAGCATTAAAAAGGAGTCTGAACCCCTTGCGGGCCTTTCAAGAGTTTAACTCCAATCTGGGTTGGGGTTGAAGACACTATCAGTAGCTATCCCTCCGCTTAAAACCTGTGTTAAATTATATCAAGTGCCAGCTCAAATGTCGTAGCCAAAAACAATAAGCTAAAATGAACCAAAATTAATATGTATCTTTAAATGAAGTACAGTAGGGCCCCACTCATATGGCGGGTTACGTTCCAGACCCCCGCTGAAAAGTGAAAACCGCTGAAAAGTGGAACTCACTGAATAGAATGGCGAGTGATGCCCGAAAGCCGCCGTAAAAGCAGAACAAGCGGCGTATGAGTGGGGCTTTAGTCTAATTGTGTCTAATTGAGACCGCCGCATTAGTGAAGCGCTGTAAAGCAAAGCACTATAAAGCAGGGCCCTACTGTAGACATTCTACAGAACAGCAATGCAGGTTTTCTTTGATTAAATTATCCACTTGTGTGGACTTCTTTTAATTCAGAAAAGTGGGCTAACATAAAATGACAAGAACAAAGTAATATTTACAACATTGGGTGAAGAAGATACAGAAGTTCCAGTAGCCTAAGCAAAGACTTCATTGCAGTGCAGGTTACAGTTTCAACAAAACCATTTATTTTCTGTTAACAGGGTGTTTTGGTTTTTTCTCCCTCAGTTAATTTTGACGCACAAGAGCTCCCCCTCAAGGAAAAAAGTAAAAAGTTCATGTAAGGATAAAAGCTTTCCCAATTTGAGATTACAAACCTAGCATAGGTTTACCAAAACATACCTTGTCAGGCTGCATAATCTCAAACAAAAGGAAGAGGTTTTTCTAAAAATAAAAAATAAGCATTCATTTGGAGCTGAAATTAAAGCATCATTGTAACGACTCCACATTGTATTCCACTGTGCAAAAAATAATTTAAGCATATATAGGGTTACCCAATTACTTCAGTGGAATGTGGCTCCTTTTCATATAGCTCAGTCCAGTCCACGTTTAGTCAGAAGCAAATTCTGCAGTGAGGTTACTCCCGTGAAAGCTTCCAGGTGATTGCAGCCTTAATCCCCATTCACATCAGTGGATAAAACAGCTTTGTATATGCCTGAACAAACAAATGGGCAAACCCTTATTTATTTACAGCAGGGGTTTTCTGTGGACAACCAATGGTCCGTGAGCTTCATTCAGGTGGTTCACGGAACGTCTGTGGTTTTGTTGTTGACGATGGGAAATTGCATGTCCATCACATTAAAAATTAACATTGATTTTTATTGCTTCTTTTATTTCTTATATTGCATTTTATTGTATTACAGTTTGAACTCTGTGGAATGACAATTGCTACATAGGCAGAAAAATCATGATGTGGTCCACCAAAACCCTCAGCAATTTTCAAGTGGTCCATGGGGGGGGAAGTTTGGGAAACCTGGTTTACAGTATTTACACCTGCCTGTTAACAAAAAAGCCTCTCCCAACAGCTTACAAAAATAAGAGCTAAGATGATCCCTGCCTTCAGCTTCAGGCTGGCAAACTAAAAAGACCTGACACACGAGGCAGGGAGGAAAAGCAGGCTCAAGCACAAGTCCTTAAAGTCACCTTTTGTAAAGTCGCAGGGTCTCTAGGTCTCCAGCATCCTACAAGCCAAACAGCACAGAAGGAGAGTGTGTTGGCCACTGAGAAGAGTCTTCTAACATGCTTCCTTGTCCTTTCCTGCTGATTACAGCCAATCAGAGTGAAAGGAGGCGAGTCAGTCACTGAGAAGACCCTTCTCAGTAGCTAACACTCTCCCCTTTTATTGGCTCCTAGGAATGTCTGTTGTTGTGGGAGAAGGTATTAACAAGGATTTCATTCTCGACCCAGGAAGGAAGGAAGGAAGGAAGGAAGGAAGGGGTCATGGCTGTGACTATCATGAAGGGACCCTGCCCTTCTGAATTTGCCACAACACTACTGGTCAAGGCCAATATCATTGGTGTTTCTGGCTCTCTTGCCTGGCCTTGAGAAAGAGCAGTTCCTCCCTTGAAGCACTCTTCTCCTTTCCACCCCCGGATCAGATCCTGGTGCAGAGCTGGTGAGAGTGGCCAGGTGAGGATAGGGCAGCCCCTGCCTTCAGGTTCCACCCTCATACAGCTGGCCTGATGGCAATTAGAAACCTCCCAGGAGGGGTCCTGATGGCGTTACCCTCCTCCTTCTCCAATGTCAGTGATGCTAGTCAGATATCTGACATCAGAGCATCTCCTGCTACAGGAAATTGCTGAATTCGAATGTACAGGGCTTTTTTTGTGTGATGGTACTCACCGGTATGGAGTACCAGCACCTTTTTTTGGCTGCCCTTGGCAACCACTGGGTGCTGGCACTCACAGCACTTTTACCAATGTATGAGTACCGGCGCCTTTTTTTTATATATACCAAAAAAGCACTGCACATGTATACTCCCTGATGGTAAGTGTACATAGTTCTGTGGCTGCAACCCTATGCATGCTTAGTTGGGAAGGCCCACTGAATGTAGAACTGTTCTATCAGATTGCGCTCTGTAGGTTGTATGACACCTGGGGTACTACAGGTATTGACCACTATCTATGAAGTTACTGAAAATATTCCATTTATAATGACTTTGCCGAGCGGAATGAAAATGAACCAGTATCAAGTATGTTCTGGGTGCCTTGCGATGTTACATACACTTTTATCAATATAGGTAAGGGTCAATAAGAGCTAATCAATCAGCCTCACATGTTTTGCAACTTTCATTCTGTGTCATACAGCCTACAGAGCGCAATCCAGTAGAACAGTTCTACATTCTTTCATTGTGCACACAAGGGTCTGTTCTGCATTAGCTTGGCTTTGGTGCCAAGTTTTTAATGCAAGCCCTGAATCTTTAAGGCCAATACCTTTCTTGGCATAAGGGTTACTTATGTATGTGTAATCACCAGCTACAATTTAACCTGTTCTTTACTACCAACGCTAAAATGTCAGTGAAAGAGACAGTTAACAACCTCCCCAATGAAGGGTAAACCATATGCAAACCATATGTTCAAATACCATCTCCCACTCCATGTTCTGAACTATGCTATTAGCGCTGCTTTGATCTGATGAATCAATTAATTTTTTTAATTTATCTGAGATGGTCTGTGCATCTCTATTATCCTCCATTCTGTGTGCAAAACAGAGAGCAATTGCCACATGCTTGTAAATTCTGTTTTGTCAGTAAAATATGCCTGTTTAATATTGGAGGCATTTGCATTTTATATACTTCAATTGCCATCTGCTAATGGTAATTTTATCATTCAGTAAATAAAATCAAAAAGAGCAAACATCAATGAAGAATATGGGGAAAATTCTTAATGCAATGAATTTTTACTATTGTTATTATTAGAAAGCCACAACTCCAACTAGTAATAATAATTAAAAGGGATAATCATTTAAAACAAGATGACAATATTAGAAGCAGCCATGTTTCTGGCATATCAGCTGACCAGAGATGCCTGTGAATTCCCAAAAGTCATTATTTAGCAGAGAAAAGCTTTTTCAGTTACATGCTGCATGGGGACAGCACAATGTGGCACTTCCCGACTATGAGTTTCATCTTCACAGAGGTATGCAAATGCCCAGTCTCCATAGTCTACCTGTGCATGTTTCTGTGACCTAGATGATTTCCTTTTTGCACTGTTGAGGAGGCCAAGGATGGCAACAGCACAGGCCATATGATCTGCACACCCCAATTCAAGATCTCCAGTCACGGCCTTCTCCAGTGCCAGAGCATCACTTTTTTGTATACTTCATAATAGCTCATTATCATGCCATTTTGGAATGGGAGGGGGAAAGAGAGGGAAAGCCCTTTCCCAGGTTCTTCATCACTGTGACAACATTTCTATCAGTGAACTCTAGAATTATGCTTGCCTGAAGAAATCAGAGGTAGAAGTGTGGTGAAGCAGAAGTAGGGTGCCACAGGCCATTCACTGTGCGCTTTTTGGTGCCTGCTTAAAACATTTTTGTTTAGGCCTATCTATCCAGACGTGTAGAATGCTGACATGTGTTTTAATCTCTTTTTGCTTAATTGTTTTTAATTATCTTCTGGATGTTTTTAAATATCTGTTTTTTCACTGTTTGTATTGGTAATTCCAATTATTTATTTATTTATTTGTAAACTGCTTGGAGGTTTTATTACAATCAAGCGGTATATAAATGTTGTGAACAAAATAAATAAATGAGACAGTCAGCTTACACTGTAAAGCAAAACAAAAATGTAAATGTTTCCTTTATATTTTCCCTATTTTGGATATTAAAAACGTTTAGTCACAATTTATTTTGTGGAGAAGGCCATCTACAGATACTACAGTGAGGTGATTATAGATATACTATAAGTGATTGTTGCTCTATGTATGTTAAAAAGCAAAATTCATAGAGTGGGTCTTCTTAGTTCTCATATCAAGCTAAAATAAAACTTAAATCCATGTACCTGCAATTCAGCATATTTGGGTCCATTAGGTATGATATTTATTAGTACTGAACTTCAATTTAGTACGATAGTGCCTGATGAGGAAGAAACACAGGAATTCCCTCTGAAAATATACCATATGGCGGCCATAGCTCAGTGGCAGACACATGCTTTGAATGCAGAAGGCCCCAGGTTCAAATCCTGGCATCTCCACTTTAAGAAGGTCAGGAACCAGGTGATGGAAAATAGATCTTTCGCCTGACCACTACCAGTCAGAGAAGCTGCTAAATGAAAAACTTGTATGAGGCTGCTTCCTTTATTCCATAATCACCACAAGCATATGTTCAAGTCTCTCAATATATAAATTTGAAAGTTAAAAAAAAAGTACCCAGCTGAGGAAAGAACTTTGAAGACAGCAGGGCATCTGCTGACTACTCCACCCACTTACAGGATATTTTGATAGCCTAACTGTACATATTAGGACAATCTCTAACTTCTGGTTGAGTAGTTTTTAGCATTCTCTCATACCCAAGCATATGATATTTGGTGCAGCCTATTCAGATTCCTTTTGAGGAAAAGGCTCTTGAAACGTATGATGCCTTTATAATCTGCAAATGCAGAGGTTCGGGATGTTTTATCAAGGTCTAGAGCATGCAGATCAGACTGCTCTTGCTCGTCTCTTTTACCTCTTCAGACAGACTTTGCTTGCGCATAACTCAGTTGGAAATAGGTGTTACTTCCAGACAAACTGTTGAATAAGCATTTGGCCTGATTTGTGAAGAGGAACTCATGCATTCCATACCCAGTTCTATGCCTGCAAGTCTCTTGCAGGCTGCTGTTTCCTTGGATGTGCAAAGTAACTGTCAGTAAGAAACAAGCAAATGTTTATTAGGAGAAGAATCATCCTGGAATAAGGCTATAGTTCCCATTCCTGGAAAACAGCCTTCCCTAGTCTGGTGTCCTCCAGATGTTGTTGGACTTCAACGCACATGAATCCCACCCAGCATGGCCAATCCAGGTGTATGCAAATACCTTTATCTACACCGGACTCTTTGAATGCTGCCAATACAGGCATTTGCCTCTATTTTACCATTTATTCATCCTGACAAGAGCCAAAGTGTCTCTTCTAACAAGCACTGTCCCTATCATTAAACTAATCAACAGTTGTTTGCATCTCTTAAGGTTAGCATCGTCCACCACTGTTTGCACATGGAACTCTATTGGCACCCCACAGGTCTGTACTCAGTGCTTGAGGGACAAGGAGGGCCTGAACTTAGACACCCCATTCAATTATGCACACGGTCTTCACCCTTGCTTCCTAGACTTAACCATGGTAGCTCTGTGGCTAGAAACTTAAAAGTATTCAATCTCTAGACCTGTCACTTATCAACTTTTCATTCTGGAATCCCTTTGGTCCTCTAGTCACAATTTCAACTTGATCCCCCTTTCTTTCAGGATCCATTGTTCAGCTTGCTGTATCTGCTGACCACCTTTCATGAGACACTTCAAGACAGGTTGCTCCAATCCCAGCTTGCTCCCTGTCTCTTCTCTGTGTTTGTTGTTTTCTTCAGACTAATTGGGGACCCAAAGGGGCCATGAAGTGGTGTGTTCTTACTTTTAGTTGTTTTTCTACCTTTCACCAGTTTGGAAAGGTTCTAAGGAGTCCAGGCTGCTGGCATGGGAATCATACCATGCTGAGCTCAGGGTTCCCTACAAAGGCTCACCTACCTTCAGCCTCACATCATGACTTCTTCCCTGAATGTTTCTAAATAGCAGGAGGCATCTTGTTTTCTAGAAGCCTGAGGTTGTCTGACTACCCACAAATTCATGCCTAGCTGCTCCATGAACTTGAGAGTGGAGAACCCCTGGTCCTCCAGATATTGAAATGCAATTCCTATCAGCCCCTGCCAGGATGGCCAGAAGTCAGGGGTGAAGGGAGTGCTAGTCCAACAACATCAGGAGGATCATAGCTCCCCATCCCTGCCCTAGAGTCAGGTCAACTCAGGTGAATGTGAACTTCAGGAAAACTGTTCCTACTCCTTCTCATCTCTGTAACTGTTAGCATGTTTACTCTTCCATTTTCCACCGAGTGCTCAAATACAACTCCACCTGACAAGTTTCCTTGGCACATACCATCCAGTAGCTTGAACTGGAAGTGAGACTGTCAAGAAAACCAAGGCTTATCCATATGGGAGCATTACTTTGTACTAAAGATGCTGTTTTAACCTCCATTTTCTATTTGCACCCTCCACAGTAAGGGCTCAATAGCAGCTGCAAACATGGTGTTTTCTATTTGCACTGAGGGGAAGGATCAATCAGGCAGTTTCCTAATGACCATGCTCTCTAATTTAACATTTCCTCTCCCTCTGGTTGCTTGGCAACCAAGCATGTTGCAGTGGGTTCCTTTTGAAAAACAAACCCAGAAATGCGATTATCTGTGTTTTCCCTGGTAGGATACAGCTAAAAATACAAATCTTTGTTTGAGCAGTGTTATGCTTTTGCACAACAGTTGGGGGGGGGTAAAAAATAAAGGCACTGTTTGCAGCAACATAAAAATGCTAGCAGAACGGGGGACAGCAACCCAAAGTTGCTTTTCAGCCTACAGGAAATAAAATGAAAGAAAGGAGGAGGAGGGAGTGGGCATGGAGAGGGGAATGATTGACTCACCCAGCTAAAAGCATTGGAGCAAAGCATCGCCAAGCACTAGAGATACAGAGTGAAGACTTTTTTTCCTTCCTATTTTGTATTATCAGCGGATTGGGTTAGTATGGATTTACAGGGGGAAACTGCGTGATAGCTTCTGTTTGCCAGTAACGTCATGTGAACCATGCAAATTAAAAGGACATGTGAGTTGCGCTAAACACACAGTAAACCACCATGTAGATGAGCCCCCAGTTTCTTGGCCTAAGAAAATGGCTCCATACTGTAGACTTGTGGGGAAGATCTTGTTGCTGGGAAGATGCCTGTTTGCATTTGTAGCAAAATGATCTCATGCTGGAAACATCTGCATTATTTAGAGAGAGTGGTGAGGCCTGCTAATTGGGAGGGCTAGTGAGCTGTGGGGATGCATGCATACTATGGTGCAAGCAGGCACTGAAAAGTTCCATCAGAGAAGCCTTCTGATTGGCTCTTAGGCTTCATTTCAGTTGCTATGCTTTTTCTATAAAGGTTAGCCCTTTCTTTGTTCTGATGCACCACATCTTCCATGATGCCTTTCAACACCTTGGCTGATGTGTTTCGTTGTTTGTGGCGGGATCAGTGTTTCTATGCTCTGCTGGTCTGTACTAGAGATGGGATCAGTTAGTCATTTTTGTTTTATCTTGTTTTATAATTCCCAACAGGATTATTCTTAATGGTGTTTTCTAATTATATTCCTTGTTGTGTTCTGGTTCTTTTTATGCTTCTATTCATAATTATTTTTAATAAAGCTACCTCATACTACTGGCGTGTGTTCTTTCAGATTAAACCCTGGTACTAAATCCAAGATCTGACCAAACGTGGCTAATTTGCTACTGGGTAACCTCTTTGCTTGGGGCCCAGGAACTAGAGAGTCTGGTCTTTAGCTCTTGCTTTATTTGAAATCCCAGAGATGTCTGTTTAATTTAAGGTTTGGGTTTCTTCTGGTCCAAACTGGTGGACATAAGGAGTGGTGGCAGTGTTCTGCCTTGCAGGGTTGGTGTTAGACCCTGTTAATTTGGCAACTGCTATTTGCCTACAACAGCTGGTTCTCAGCGGTTTGGAACCCAGTGATCTTGCTGGGCAGGGGGACTACTGGGGGGGGGGCATTAGCAAGGAAAAAATTGTGGACACACAAGTAAGATCAAGCAACTCCACCTTGTGCCAGCAGGTGCTCTCCATCCTTCTACATAGTCCTATTATCTTATCTAAAAGCAAAGCTGGGACCCCTTGTTTGTCTATTGAATATCTAAGTTTAATTTTGCCATGTGAAGCCCGTGTGCTGACCCTTTTTTTCTTTTGCACTCCGCATGATTCTCTTTGTGAATTACTTGTGATTCACACACGCCTACATTCTCACCACCACCACCTTGTGTCATCCAATTCATTATGGGGAGAAAGCATTCATCAAGTAGGCTTGTAACAAATCTCAGGCATCACAGTCTCCTCAGGTTACCTGTTTGCTATTCTAGATGAGTAGCTAAATGCTAGATGTTTTCAGCCCCACATCCATTATTGAACTCTCTAAATATGGGAATAAATACCAAACGCTCTTGTTCATGCCAGGACGCCCTTGCTTACATTCCAGTGACCTTTTAAAAAATTCTCAGCATAACCACTTCCCAGAGGAAAAAAAATTGCTTTGGAGTAATGGAAGCTCATCAAGACTATTTGAACTGACTAAGTTAAAAATGCAATGCCATAATGTGATATGGAAAACAAAAACATTAGAAAATATGGAGATTGCTATACTTCCCTTAGTTGTACTGCTGGACTTGGCTAACGCACTTTATATAGCAAATGGCAACATAAGATGTGTTGTTTCCTTAGCCCCAGTCACCTGCAAAGAGGTTTAGGGTCATCTTGGGTTTTTCCAGATATTTTGTTTTCCTGCTTTCATACAGATTCTAGAAGGGCAGTTTCCTCAGAAAGGAGGAAAAGAAAGCATCTTTGTGTGCTTCAAGGATGTGTGGCTTTGAAGAGGAACAGGATGTACATCCAGCAAACCTCCAACACACACAGTCTACTTCTATCCATTATTTCATACAGCACTCATTTCCCAACCATCTCTTCCTTTCAGCATCCAAGGTTATAAATTGGGAAATATTTCTCTCATAGTAAGGGCCAAACTAGTGTTGGGGATAAAGCACCAACCCTTGTAACCTGAACCAGTGGGTGGGGGGACATTCTATCCTCGCTGATTCCTTCTTTAAAAGTAACTACTTGTTTGTTTTTCTCAGGCTTTACTTCCTTCCTTCCTCTTCCCTTATAGCCAATTAGAGATTGTATGAGTGCTAGCCTCATGACTCCATAACAGTAATAAATCTTAAGTTTCTTTATTCTTTCAACTACCAATCTTACAAGACTACTCATTTCTGCATTCTGTTGCAATATATACCAACCTCTAATATCTAGACATTATATTAATTACATGAATGTAATTAACATGCACATTTTTGTGTTGTATAGTATATAGCAGCTGCAACAGACTCCTTGGCTCTCTCCTCCTTCTTCCGCTTTATTGGTTTGGAAGAAAGAGGGGAGAATCAGATGACTCTCTTGCCCCATGGGTGCTTAGCAGAAGCTGACAGTGCCCCCTGCACAAGTATTCTGGACTGTAGCCTCTTTCTCTCCCCCATTCAGGAGAATATGGTTGTACTTCCCATTAGATTGATTAGGGTGAAGAAAGAGACATGTGCCAATTACTCCATTGAAGAGTCTTTTGCTCCAATGTTTCATGGGTAAAATCAGTTATGCCACCAGCATTTGGAAATTCCTATCAGAATTCAACCAGAATGGAAACAAAGGAATGTTAGAATCTTAAAACAATTACAGAATGGAACCACAGAAATCTGCTCATCTTAACCATACCATGGCCAAATTATCTCATTCAGTCAGATATACACCCAAATAATGGATTACCTACATATCCAAAATTTATTTATTTATTATTTGATTTATACCCCTGTAGACGCCCAGGGAGGCAACCAAAAGCACCATCAACACTTTAGAACATCATAAAATCAGACTTTAAAATATATTAAAACAAAACATCTGTTAAAACATTTTTTAAAAAAAGCTTTAAAATATCTTTTTAAAAAAGAAAAGGCTTAAAAACATATTAAAAAGCAATTCCAACAGAGACTCAGACTGGGATATGGTCTCAACGTAAAAGGCTTGTTGAAAGAGGAAGGTCTGTCGCCGAAAAGATAACAGAGATGTCGCCTGTCTAATATTTAAGGGAAGGGAATTCCAAAGGGTAGATGCCACTACACTAAAAGTCCACTTCCTATGTTGTGCAGAACGGACCTCCTGATAAGATGGTATCTGCAGGAGGCCCTCACCTGCAGAGCGCAGTGATCGACTGGGTATATAAGGGATAAGATGATCTTTCAGGTATCCTGGTCCCAAGCTGTATAGGGCTTTCAACACCAAAACTAGAACTTTGAACTTAGCCTGGTAGTTAATAGGTAACCATAGGTAGCTGTCTTACCAGCCAAAGCTGGTAAAAGGCACTCCTAGCCACTTGGGAAACCTAGGTCTCTAGCTACAAAGATGAATCCCAGATCACCCTGGAGCAGACTACGGACCTGCTCTTTGAGAGTGAGTACGACGCCATCCAAAGCAGGCAACGGACCAATTATCCGAACCTGGGAGCCACCAACCCACAGCATCTCCATCTTGCTAGGATTTCAGACTCAGTTTATTGACCCTCATCCAGCCCAGTACCAAGTCCAGGCAGTGGGCAAGAAAATATTCTTGCCCATATCACATTATTGGTTCAGGAAAGCATCAATAAGAAATAAATATATTTATTTATAAAAACATTTCTTCACTGCCATTTCATAAAATATCGGCAATATACAGCAATAAAACATAAAACACCATTAAAAACAAAAAAGGTAAAGGTGTCCCGGCACTTATAGTGTGAGTCATTTCCGACTTTTAGGGTGACGCCTTGCAACGTTTACTAGGCAGACCATATATATGGGGTGGGATTGCCAGTTCCTTCCCTGGCCTTTCTTTACCCCCCAGCATATGCCAGGTACTCATTTTACGGACCACGGATGGATGGAAGGCTGAGTGGACCTCGACCCCTTTTACCGGAGATTCGACCTCCTCCTTCCGTTGGAATCGAACTCCGGCCGTGAGCAGAGCTTCGGCTGCATTACCGCCGCTTACCACTCTGCACCACGGAGGGATTGACTAATCAATTTAAACTTCAAGAGATGGTTAAAAGTCAAAATCTCCACTCCAAGAGCATTCCACAGCATGGGACCAGAGACACTAAAGAACAGAGGAGTAAGAATTTGCTCCTGTAATGTCACAGAGGCCTACTTCTCACTCAGGCAGTAAATCTGGGCTGCACCACTTCAGAATGCATGTGGGAGCTCACATGAATGAATATTCTTTCATACAAAAGAAAAGAAAAACACCTCAGCACATAGAAACCTAGATAGCAATTAAAAGAGTACAAGGCTAGTTTTCGATGTGCTGAATTTTTTTTTAAAGAGGAGGCATCAATCATATAAGGTCTACCTACAGCCCATTCATAGACTTATCAATCCAGTGAGGACAGAGACTGGAAATTACAGAACCAATTTCTATTATTCAATCATGACAAATATTCTAAGCTGTTCTGCACTGGTTGGGCTGTAGCTGAAGTAGCATGTCCAATGCTAAGAACTCTAAGAGTTCTTTAAGAATAACACTGACAGACTGGAACACATCCAGAGGATAATGACCAGGATGGGGGGGGGGGTTTCTGGAAACCATGTCCTATGAGGAATGGTTGAAAGAGCTGGATAGTCTGGAGAAGAGAAGAGGTAAGAGGAATGGTAATGGCAATCTTCAAGTATCTAAAAATGGGGAAGACTTGTTCTCTGTTGCTCAGAGGGAAAGACTAGAACCAGTGGACAGAAAGTGCAGGAAATTTGATTTCAGTTAAACATTACAAGAAACTTCCTAACAGTATGAGCTGTTTGACAGTGGAAGACACTGCGTTGGCAAGTGATGGGCTCTCCTTTGTTGGATGTATTTAACTAAAGGCTGAATGTCATGAACATTGTAGTGGCATGATGCACTCTATATTATGCATTCAGCAGGGGGTTAGGCCAGATGACTTCCAAGGTCCTTTCCAGCCCTATAATTCTATGAAATCCTGTAGCATTCATTACTGTGAATGCTGCAATTCGATTAGAGTTATGGTGAATATTGTGAAACAGTTAATTAACAGTCCAAGGGCTCATCCAAACAGAGCGGGGTAATCCATGTTTTTCATATCCGCTTTGTCATCTGACAGTCCCCACTCACCTGTTTGTTCGCTCTTTCCTGATGTAAAAAAACCGCTTTTTTCACACACGCACACGCAGCGGGAGGACCCCCACATTCTTTTCGCTTTTTCCCAGCTCCGCCTCCGACACAACCCACTACCAGCCAATTGGTGCGCAAAATCTGACATGTTCTCTTCTGCCCATTCACCCACAATCAGCAACACAAATGCGCTTGAACGTAAGAGTGCGAAAGTTTGAATTTCCTGTTTCAGTAATGGAGTTCCTTGAAGCTCGCCACTCTTGTATTTTCGATATTACGCAAAAACGAATGTATGTGTTTTTGCTGAGCTTTTCTACAGTGCAGTGCTCGGCTGCGGCTCCCAGCTCCTCCCCAGGAATGCTGCCCCTGAAGGAAGCAAGCAGCACCCCCCCATGGGTGGCCGCTCTTGGCTCGGGCAGGGAATGCGGGCAAAGAGCCCTGCGTGCTGCTGTGCAAAGTCTGAGAGATCCAGGCAATTCTGCGAGGTATTGAGGGGGGGGTTAGAGAGAGAATGGGGCAAGCCATCGTCATGTCGACTTTGCATGGGGTGAACGTGCTGATTTTTAAAAGGGATTTTTTTAAAACAAAAAAAAAAATCTCCCCTCTGAAATTGACAAGAAAGCAGGGAACAGGCTAGTCAGTTTCACACGAGGGGGTCTCAAAACATCCCTGCAGGTGATGAGGGAGCCCTAGTTACACAACTCGCTCCCCCCATCCATAAATCCATATTAAAATTGCAGAAAAGAGCCCTGCGCGCTGCCATGCAAAGCTGCGCTGAAGTGGCCAGCACACGCTTTGCGGTGTTGCCACTGATAAAAGAAACGTGCAAACCACTTATATGCCAATAATACATGTATTTCTGTTAGTTTGTATTTGCAATATTTCGCAAAATCGACTGTATGAGTTTCCACCTTTACGCATATTAACATTTCTGGAGATACACATGGCTGGTAATTCCACTTACTTCTCCAGAAACTCAGCAGGATGCTCTAGCAAACCACTTACAGGAATACCCCGCTATACGGACCTTCACTTAACATACACAAATCAGCTGGGAGGTGCGATCGCGATCAGCTGAGAGGCGCGGCAGCACAGCAGCAGAGGCTTTAGCACGTGGGGGTGGAAATAGACGCAATCACGCCACCACAAATCAGCTGGGAGGCACGATCAGCTGAGAGGCGCGGCAGCACAGCAGCAGAGGCTTTAGCACGTGGGGGTGGAAATAGACGCAATCACGCCACCACAAATCAGCTGGGAGGCACGATCAGCTGAGAGGCGTGGCAGTGCAGCAGCAGAGGCGTTAGCGTGGGGCTTTGAGGCTCTGCATGAAGGAGAGGTAAAAAAAAGTTTTAAAAGGTAGTGCTTTACTTTAAGGACATTTTCAGTTTACCTACAGCTCTGGTCCCATTGAGTACGTTAATGTGAGGTATTCCTGTGCCAGTATTTCCTGTATCTGTGCAGTAGAAGTTGCAGAGCCCTCCCAACACTGGACCATTGCTCTGATTGGTTCCCTTTTTCCTGGCTTTCCTGGGACATTCACGCACATGCACAGAAGTGGAAATACGTGATTGGCTGGGAATGAGGGAATGAAACGCCCAAGAACCCCCCACAGCTGTAAAGTCCGCGGAATTGCATCTGAGCAGCTGAAGGCACAGTGGATGATTCCCGATTTTAAAAAGCAAATCGCATTTTTCACATTTATGCCAAAGCAGATTTAACCGCGCAAAAATGCGCAAAAGCGCATGAGGTCATCTGGATGACCGAAAAATAATGAGAACACAAAGCGATCATGTCACACATTATACAGTCATCTGGATGAGCTCTTATTGTGTTATTATGAATATTATTATTGTGACTATTGTTGTTTAAAAAATAAATAATTGATTACAAATTGATTGTAAAAACCTCCAAGTGGTTTACAAAAAATAATATTGTGAATAGTTTTAGAGTGAATATTGTGAAACAACGGCATCAGCTCAGAATAAGGTCCTTTTTGTATACCAGTACAGAAAGGAGCACCCTGAAAGAAGCATGAATTTATTTTGCTTCAGTTAATTTGCTAAACTGCTTGATGTGATATAGTTTCCCTGCTGTGTTAGCTACTTAAAAGTTTATCAGGGACAGATGTTTACCAATATCAGAATACAGGCTGCAGTCTTAACCCCACTTACCTGGGAGCATGCCCCATTGGAGTCAATAGAGGTTATCAGACATGAGAACGGTTGTGCTGCTCATCTAGCTTTTTTAAAAAACACACAAAGACTCTTCCATTTCATTCCAATTGGTCTCTGAACAGCTGAATTTAAAAAGAATTTAAATCATTTCAAAGCTTGGAAAGCAAATACTTGAATAAAAACTGACCTTGTCTTTATGCACTTCAAAGTATGATGCAATTCTTTTTTTATTTTCCCCTAAAGGCTTCAAGCAAACGTGACCATTTCCCCTCCTACTTTTCATTTTGGAAAAGTTAGAAGTAACACTCCATTGCCATCTCTGCTCTCCAAAGCTGAATAATGTGAAGAGGCTAGAGCTTGCATTAATCAGCCCACCAGGCTGTTTCAGGCAAGCCATGCTCCTCTGCCCTACTCTTGACCTCATATATCCTGTCAGATACGGGGCAGGCAAAGGCAGGACTTTGCAGGCAGTGCCAAATGGCTCAGTGCTTCCCAAGCTGGTTGTTAGGTGTTTAGAAACCACACAAAGCACTCAGCCAGCCCTGTGCTCAGCACTTGGGAACCATCAGTCCCAGGAATGGTCCAGTGCATTGTGCAATGCTTCCCAAATGCCTGACAGCCAGCTGATGTGGCTGTTTGGGAACCATAGCGCAAAGCATTTTGCCATCCCTGTGTCCTGAACTTCCCAAGCAGTGAGCATAAGGCTTGCAAAGCTTTTGCACAGCAAATCCAGCTGGTTGTCAGGCATTTGGGAAACGTTGTGCAAGGGACTTTGACAGGTGAAAATCACCTGGCATTTTTATGATGTCAGCTGATTGACAGGTGGGTTGTCCTGCCCACTTGACAAAGTTGGCCCATGGGGTGGGGGGAGATAAGGATCTGGCCTGCTGGACCAAAAAGGTCCCTCACCCCTGCATTAAATAATATATGAATTCTACATCAAACAGAACATAGCAGCCAACCTCTTGTGGAAGGTTGCAAGAAGCACATCACAGAGAACTTGAGAGTCTGCACTCATTCTCTGCAGCCTTCTGAGCAAAAGTACCGGTCTTCGACTATAAAAAGTAAACAGTTTTGGTCAGGAGGGTAGTTGTCCAGGGTCACAGACCCCTTATTTTGGGGAGCAGGGTCCCAGCCATGTCTCTATGTATGAGCCAATTAGCATGAAAGGGGAGCACATTAGCCACTGAGAAGGATCTTCTCAGCAGCTAACACACAATCTCCCTTTTCATGCCGATTGGCTCCTAGGGATGTCTGTTGTAGTGGAGTGTGGACTCAGAGATGACATAGACAGCAAGGGAGAGAAAATGGAAAAGGCTGTATGGCTGTGAGGGGGCATGGTGTGACTATCATAAAGGGACCCTGCACTTCTGAATTTGACACTACAGACTACACTTCTGGCTTTGGCTCAACATTTCTGAGAAACCACCTATCTGTGTCAGGTACTGCTGACTGCTGTCCCATGTGGAGAGGTAAGCCATGCAACTTCAGGCTGTCAAGGAATAATCTTCTAGATCTGACCAGGATCCACTCACCCAGGGCTGACCAATGGCTTCTAGGGAGGACTTTATCAGTACAGTCCTATATCTGTCTAGGCAGAATGAGGGAATTCAGTGGGGTTTATTACCAGGGAGATGGGTATAGTATTGCTGCCTTAAGCCCTAAACCATGAATGAAATCTGGAAGCAAATTTGCAACCAGTGAACTGATGTAGTGTAGTCGAGCCTATCAAAATCCTTGCACCTGCATTCTGAAGAAATGGAAGCTTCTGGAAAATCTTCAAAGACAACCCCACATTGCCATAAGCTGACCATTTTCATTATGTTTCTTTGTACATTCTCACAGTGATTTTTGATGTTCCTTAATTAGATTAATTTGCCTCATTTTATAAACGTAAATGTTTATTTGACATAAGGTTGACAAATGTTACCAAATTACTGAAATTTCAGAACTACTGACATCTGTTAATCTACAAGTTGTCTGAAAATGCCCTTAAATGTGATAAATCTATTGGTATCTGGCATTTCACATGAAAGAAATGCATTTCACCAAGCAGCAGTGAACCTCTACAGAAGTTGGTCCTTCAATCTGGCTGTTTAACGGAGTCAGACAAGGGAGAGGGCAGAGTCTTACAGCCTAGAAAGGTTACATGTGTATTACGTGTGAGGATTTAGCTCAACCAACACAAGTATGTATTTAAAAGGAGACTAAAAGGACTAAATGTATTGCAAAGTCCATTGCTTCTGCCTTGGATGTCTCATATGGTGATTATTTTCATGCATTTCTTCTTTCAAGCAAAAGATGACAGGAAAGTCTCTTGGTTCTTAAAGCTATTTTTATTATAATGGTATAACAAACATTGCACCTTAAGTCATCTTTAATTTTATTATTATGGGTTGCACCAATGAGATCAAAAGCAGTGTGTTATACATGTTGGCATGATCAGAAACTAGAAGAAGATACTGTTAATAATCAGATCCTTATTTCTGAGCATTGCATCTTCAAGGAAAGGGGACTTGGGACAGATAGCCATGAATGCCAACTCTTTGTAGCACTACTTAAAAAAAAGTTTAGGAGACAGTATAGCATCATCACTAAGGGAAGAATGTCATGTTAACGAGGTAAACATAGAGCTCCTCAAGAATATGTGGCCTTGTTGCATCTTCCACAATGGATTGATGAGGCACATGGTGGATCTGTGAATCGCATCTGCAGTAGCACCCATTCCTTTCCTAGGGGGTTAGGTCTACCTTGTTCTGACCCTAGTGGTGTTTAGGAATCAGTCTTTCTTCTGGAATGCTTATGAGAAGTCCTCGACATTTTTATTTAAATGGGAAGGCGGCTGCCTAATTTTACTGCTGGTTCGTGCTGGTATTGCTGGTCTGTCTTTGGGCTTACTGGGAGACTTTATTCTTAATTAATATTGTTAGCAATTTTGAAGATTATTCTTTTTTTATTAAAAGATGGGATACACACTTTAATAAATAAATAACTGAAATATTTGCTTCATTATGGTAGTGGAGAGATTTTTTAATAAAGAATTGGCAGGCAGAGAATAGACCATCATTCCTGAAAGAATGTGTTCTTCTTAAAGATAAAGAAATAATAATAATAATAAATAAATTTAATTTCTGTGTCGCCTATCTGGCCAATGGCCACTCTAGGCGACGTACAAAATCATTAAAATACAATTAATAAAATAGTGATACAATATAAAACAGTGTAAAATCAATAAATCTGCAACAACAGTATTAAAAGAGGGCAGGAGGCATTACAGTTATAGCAGTTAACCTTCCTTATTCAGGAGACAAGGGATGGTGATATATGATATACTCCAAACACATTAGGCAAGAATTTGGGGAGCTTCCCTGCAAATAGCTCCAGGCTGATTTATTTGCATAGCCAGGCTCTGAGACCACAAATAGCTAGAACTGGAGGGGGGGGGGAGATTATGTAATTGACGGAGGCATTTACACTGGAGAATGAACAGGTGCAGGAAGGGTTAAGCATGCCCCTCCTACTTGTATACTCTCTCCTACAAAAGAGAGCTAAGAAAGGAATCTCTTAGGGCTTATCCACACCAGAGTTTACTGAGTGCTTGCACCTGTTTGTGTTTCTATTATATTTGCATTGTACATGTGACACTCCCCTCATAAAGACCCTACTTTGATGGTTTGCCCATCTACATTAGGTTTTATCCAATATGGGGATCATCTGGTCAAATTGAGGAAAATCAGGATCTACACCACTCCACTTGTGGTTGCAGACCATTTGTTTCAGTGTTTTGGGGTGGGTGGATCACTTCTCACTTTGTCCTACTCCCCTTTCCATGGCCACTACTTCCATCATGTCTTTCACTTGTTTCCAGTGCTCTTACAAACTGCTTTCAGCGCACTTCACAGCAGAGGAACACTCATCATTCCCTTTAACCTCTTAACTTTTGTCAAACTTTTGTGCAATCATATTCAGACAAAGCTCTGTACTTTATTAACTTGACATAAACTGGACTGAAACTGCTTTGTATAGCTATTTCTTTATTACATTTATATACCGCCCCACAGCCGAAGCTCTCTGTGTGGTTTACCATTGTCGTGGAAGTGTGTTCCCTGATCTCATTACAAGCCCCTTGTAAAAAAGTCAACTACAGCAGTCTTATTTTTTGCTTTTTTGCTTACGATGTGCTCAGAAATGGACCTTTGTTCTTTCAATCCATTCAGCTTTTGAGGTGGCTCTCTTTTGGGGTGAGGGGAGTCTAGTACAAAATCTTTTTAGTGTTCTCCTCCCATGGTCAATTCTGTGATGTAAGCATAACAATCTGTTGGCTGATGTAAACAGAAACAACCCTGATTGCATTTCATGGATATAAATGGAGGAATGGCATGGGTGCACTTTTTCCATGGCCCCTTTTGCCCGCTTTTTGTGTGTGTGTGGGTACTGTGGATTAAGCATCACATCTCTTCACACTGCACTCATTTTTCTCTTCTGCCTAATATTCTCATTGCTACTTTTTAAAAATAATGGCACAGAAAACAATCAGTCTTGAGAAAAACAGTTTGCGGGGTATCCTTGCATTATAAAGAGGTCATGGATCTTCTTGATAAATGAGGGGAAGCTAAGATACAGGACATGCTGAAGGCCAGACACAGAAACATTGAAACATCTGAAAACAGCTGAGAACAGTAGGATTTAGGACTCTGCATGTGCTGCCAATTAACTACTATCAGCAAGCAGAGCCACATAGCAGAGTCTCATCCTACAACCTGGGCCACCACCTGGTGGACCAACCCCAAAGGGATACCAAAGGGGATCATTCCTTTGGGGTCATCACTTCAGGGTTGGGATGAGGGTGAGGGCACAACCCCACTTTGGTATCTTGGTCCCCCCCCCCCGCTTTCTTTTCCCACCTGTGAGTATTCTGTCCTTTCTATTGTATGTAGCATGCATTTGGGGTGTGTGGGAGGGGAATTGCATGATACACATAGTTCTGATGCTTTTTGGGGTGCCCGGTGTGAGGGACTGGTGTGTCCCAGAGAGTTTAAAACCCCTGGGTTAGAGACAGGGGTAGAGAAGTGAGACATGGGGTGGGACGCCTACTTACTTGTTTTGTTCCCTTTGCTGGACAGTGGAGATATATATATAGAAAGAAAGAAAGAAAGAAAGAAAGAAAGAAAGAAAGAAAGAAAGAAAGAAAGAAAGAAAGAAATATTTCTTTCTTTCTTTCTTTCTTTCTTTCTTTCTTTCTTTCTTTCTTTCTTTCTTTCTTTCTGTTAAAACAGAAAGCACCAGTACCAATATACCAGGCTCTATATATATATATATATAGAGAGAGAGAGAGAGAGCCTGGTATATTGGTACTGGTGCTTTCTGTTTTAACTTTTAAATGCTTCCTGAAAACCTTTCTGTTCCACCAGACTTATGCAGACATTTAAGAAGATGTCTTTTTACAATAATTGACCATTGTTTTTACTGAATTATTAATGGTTTTTACTGTACTGTTTTCCTGGTAAACAGTTTTAATGCTTTTAAATGAAATAACGGTATACAAATATATTTATAAACAAATAAAATAAACCACCATTACAAGGTAGATGTGCAGTGGAAGACATGACAGGACCACTCGGAGTGCTGAAACAAAACGAAGGCTCTCCGAGCTGAATACAGTACTGGCATACAACAGTTCTGGGAACAGCCAGGCGACATACCTATTCTATTGGGAACTGCATAGCATCCCCCGAGTGAAAAAGGTTTCAAGAAGCTTGAACATAAATCACATTCCAGAGGAGCCAGCCTTCCCCATGGCTTCCATCACTGCCCTCTGCTAGGCATGCCCACTTCTGAGATATCAGTTCAAAAGGCTTCGGCATGGTAGATATTGAGGAGTGCCTTGCAGAAATACATGTAGAAGGTAAGATCCCCCCCACTTTTCACTCTGCATATCCAGATTCTGCTGCTCAATAGAATGCCTATTTGTGTTTTGTGGACTCGCGTTCCAGTGTAAATCTGTAAATCTGCACAGCTGTGTACCACAATGGAAAATACCTTTAAAAGGTTTTTGAGGTAACATTGCAAAACTGGGGCCATACCACCACACCCAGCCCAACAAGAGAGGCCACTTAAGGGCCTACTGCATCATGTTTCTTTGACACAGGCAACAAATTGGAGATGTCATTATGTATCCCCATCAACTAGACATATACTTATGCATAGCCATGTTTGTGTGTCTTTATAAATCTGTAAAACTCAAATGGAAATGGCTTTACAATCACTTTTGGTGCCATTGTTCATGACTGGGCAGCCATTCTGCCTATGGCATGGCATAGGAAATGCTTACTGCCTCATCTCTCTTTAACACATTCCCGTCTCCTTATGCAACCCCTCTGCACACTGATTTGTATGTAGTGTGTACTTGGTTTTGCATTCCTCTACAAATCTGTACATCAGCACCTCTCCATAGTAAATTGCTTCAGAAACACTCAGAACATATCTGAGGGGATCACACCAATGCCATTTTCCAGTTTGGGTCACCCAGTATGACTACGGCATACCAGGATAAAATCTGTTGCCTCATATCCCTTGAAAAGATTGGCAAACTAAGTAGCATTCACCCCTTTCATAATGCACCCTCCTCTAAGTATTTATGTGTATACATGAATTGAGTGTTTCTCTGTAAATCTGTACGTTTGCATTCCTTGAGGGGAAATGACTTTACAAAATCCTTTGGTGCCACCTTTCCCTGGCAAGGCAGTCATTAGGCCTGTGGTGGAAAGCCTATTGCTTCATTGCTCCTCAACACAATTGACAATGTGCAGGTAGCCTGCTTCCCCCATCCCTATTCTTTGTGCATTCCCTCAACTACACATATCCCTTGAAGGGCAATGGGCAGTTAGGGCACAATTTTCCAGGGTGAAGAGTCCATTATGGCTATGGCCTGACAATACCAACCATGCTTCCATGTTGAGGCAGAAGAGGTAGGATTTTTCTCCAGATTTCCTTACCATTGCCAATCTCAGAAGTGAAAACATTTTCAGAAAAGCATAAGCTTCAGCGTATGGCCTTGCATTTTAACCCTTTAATGTTATCTCAAAGTAACACTTCTAACATTATCTCAAAGTAAAACATTCACCTCTTACTGACGCAGGAGATGTGCCCACCCTTCTTAGTGCTGGGGACCATGCTGTTCCAAGAACTGAGTTCAATATAGACCAACATTCTTCCACTGTAATCAAACATGGCCTTGTGAATTGTACTATCCTTGTCATAACCCATTTTTACTTGTTCTTATGGACAATCCTAGTACTAAATGTAACATCTTTATTCATTAAATATGGATGACTTGTTTCACAGTATTCAGACCTTTTGACTCCTCCATCCAAACAAAGGGCTATTTGTCAAGTTCAGGTGACAAACTGTAGACCCCAGTGCTCACTCAAGTCTCCCAGAACAATGAGCAACAATGAGAATGGGAAGCTGCTGATAGACACAGATATGGCTATTTTAGATGATGGGGAAGAAATGTCCACATCTTCACAGAGACTTCTGGGTGGCATTGCCCTCAGGAAGATATCTTCAGAGTTTGTTTACATCACATACTGCACAGTGCTACCCAGCCCAATTTCAGACACACACACAAATCACAAATGGCAGCTGACAACACCTGGTGCTCATCAAATATTGCAGCATCCTCAAGGGGGCCACTGTGTTCAATATAGACACTGTCCCACTCTTTGCGTCACATTCAAAAACAGGTACCATACAGTTCAAAGCACTGTATGACACAGTGTTGCCAATAGATCATAGCTCTGTATGACACACTGTTGCCAATAGACAACACAACTGGTTTGGAGTTACACTCTAAATATGCATTCTCTTTCATATAGTCCTTTAACATTGTTTCTGCTTCTGAATTTGCAAAACCTATTTGTTACAGTATTAAATCAACCAGTTGAATGTTTCTCAAAAAAGGAATATATAACAAGTTCTGTTGGATACTGTCCGTAGACAATGGCACACATGGTTCTTGCTGCTACCTTGATGTATGCCATGTTGCGGTGCCCCACAGAACTCAGTGGCGCACACGTATGGTGACTAGAATCAAAGTGTGTTTTGTGGTCCTGGTGGCCTCATTTGTGTGCCATGCGCTCATCACTGGTCCAGACGTGTCAACAGGCACAACAAGGGCAGAAGTCTATATGGTGCTCCTGTTTCCCACATTTATGTGCCACAGTGCTCTACATGCAGCCTAGAAGCATAATGCTCAGTGATGAGAAAGTGCTGGGAGTGGTACTAAACTGTTTTGGTTCACCACAAGAACATAAATGTTGAATAAAACCCACTGTACTGATTGATATCACTGAATATTGTTGTCTATCAAGGATGGGCTCAAGGTGCCAGCTGTGGAATGTTAAACCATTAACTCAAGACCCCCCACTCATGCCATGCCTTTGTGGTCCATTGTGTGTAACTAACAAAAAACACAATTTTGATCCATTATTTTATTATTTATTGTTGTTTTGTTTATTTTGTAACACAGCATATGCTATATACATATAGATAACTGCAGTTTTCAAATATACCTCAGCTGTTTAATAAAAGACCAGTCTGTTGCACTTTTAAGGAATTACACAGACCGGTGCCAGATGCACAGGAATGGAGGACGAAGTAAACAGACATTAAATATGAAAAGGTATATATATGTATAACTAACATTATGCATTTGTTCCTCTTCTAATTAGTAATGGGGGGCATGGCTTACCATACAAGAATCTAACATGCACATACTGTTTTTAAATAAGATTTCATACGAGCTACTAAATTATGAAATTACTGTTACCTAACAACATGTCACAGCATTTAAACTAATTGCCAAAAAGTTCTCTGTCCATCACTTCCTGGCAATATTATACCTTTAGTTGTTTATTTGAACTCATATTATGTACGTTAACTTTGTGTAGTTATGGAACTAGAAAACGTCCTCAGGATTATCTGCCCTTGCTCCCTGCCCAAATAGAGCAGGATATCCAAAACCTAGGACATCCCCCACAATGAATGCCCAGCCACTACTTGAAAACCCTTTTTAAAAAAAGGAATGTGTACCTTAGTAAGCAATTTATTTTATTTCTTAATAGCACTTATATTTTCTTAAATGTTTAATCCAAACTTATCTCTAACTTAGCAGCCTCATTTCTTGTCCTAAGAATTCAGTGGTATGCAGAACCACTTAGATGTACTTCTCACATTCCTACTAACTATTTGAAAACAGCTATTTGAAATATGGCAGGTTCCAACAATGATGTGCTTCTGTTGTTCACTAAATATATATCATTATAGGATTGGGGGTTTGAGCTGGATGATATCTTTGGGTTCCCTCCAAGCCTGTAATTCTGTATCTACAGAATAAGGATGGGATCTGTGGTAGAAGGAACCTGCTAAACTGGTCAAGCCAGTTTAAGTTAATGAGCCTAGCTGGACCTATTAAGCACCTCATTTATATGCCTAAAGAGTTGGTCAAGAATAGATGTGTTCCCATACGAACAATTGGCTGATGATGCTCTTTTAGGAGAGGTAGACCACCTCACCTAGAGCCAGGTGCTAGCCTTGGCTAGTCTGCTCTGGAGCTGGCAAGAGACAAGAGTCCTGCCTTGCTCTCTGTGCTGAATCCAAAGCTGTGGCTTTGAGGACTCCTCTAGAAACCGAATGAAGAAACAAAATCTATTGGAGTGTTAATGCTGTGAGCCCTTCCATCTTATGCTCAGGTTGTATGTATGTGTAAATAAAGCCATACGTCCTAAACATACCACAGTCTCGTGACCTTCATTCCAAGGAAACCAAACTTTGGGGAAGCAGTCTCACTGCTCAGAGATTGGATGCAAACAATATTGTTTTGACAAACATTTTCCAACCATTTATGCTGATTGTTAACTACCCTGGTACTATAATTATTATGTTTTACCATCTTATTAATATATTTTAGTATTGTTATTTTATTGTTGTAAACTTCCTTGGGATTTATTTTTAAATGCAGTATAGAAAATATTAAATAAAAAACACCTACATTTATTTATTTCTTACCATCAAGGTCTGAGCAGCTTACCACATGGTTTCATTCCATACAGTCTCCCATCCAGACAATGTACAAGGCCAGACCTGCTCAGCTTCACCAGAATGTGTGATGATACGTTCCTGACCATTCAACTGTAATCTCTTTTTGATAAAATTCAGTCAGTTTCCTGATCTTTTTATCATATTACCTGCAGTTTAGAGCCATCATTATGGTAAAGCTGTGTGAATCCTGATCTAGTCTGTAAACTGGAGGCTCAGAAATTAACCTGGTGTTCCAAAGAATTTGTACTACTCAGTACAAGTGAATATATTTGTACACCCTGAGCATTGGATAGCATGCTACTGTCAACAAATTAAATAGAATTGACATGGTATGCTACAGAATCATAATTTTGAGTTCCCGCCCCAATCACTGTGACTCTTACTGCATGACCTCTTATCCTTCAACTCATTTCTGCATTTGATCATGGATGTCAGTGCTACTAGTCATGCATGGGAACAGCTGCCTCCCATGTTGGAGTCTATCTAATAGCCCTTAGAAGAGACTGACCCTCTTGTATCTATCCATACTGAAGCTAAACACTGCCCTTTTCTGAAAAAGCAAAACTGCAACTTTTCTATGTGAAATACCTGTATTTGAGGCATCCATGTAATCACACAGAGGATGCCCAGTTACCATTTTTCTATGCGTAATTCTCCCACAAAACCTGTTCATCACTGTATAGAGGGTGAATACAGACAACCAGCATACCACATAGAAAATGTTAGGCAGTTTGTTTGTTTTTTAAATGTGTGCCAAACTGCTGCAATGTAGAATTCCATGGTGGTGGAGGGTTTCCATCATTGCTGTGCTACCTTTAATTTCTGACTTGTTTTGCTGCTATACTGTGAAGATGTTTAATTTTCTCCATAAGACTCAGTGGCAGCTACAGTGGCATAGCCAACTAATTGTGCACTTTTTCATAAACTTGGTGCATTTCTGAAAAAATGCACAATTGTTATTTGAGCCAGTGTGTGTATCATTCTTAATATGCTATGCATGCATACACATATGCAAGTCCCAATACCTGAAAATGATCACTATGTATTAATTCAGAAATGCTATAAATTTGGTGCTGCACAGTTGCTGAGAAAAGTTTATGATGCTGCACTAAACAGGAGAAAATAAAAGAGTGCAGTCAATGACATCATTGTTGTAAGCCTAAACGTGTTCCTGCACCAGTGGTCCCAGCCATTAAGAATAAAGTCTTGATTATTGAGCCTCACTTTTGGTTCTGTCTCTTGGTCATGCTAGAATCAGTATGAATATATTGGGAATTGGCATACAAATTCTTACATTTGCAGATCACTTTTGCCCCATGTATTCTTCAAAACAGTTTGTTGTTGTTATGTGCCTTCAAGTCGATTACGACTTATGGTGACCCTCTGAATCAGTGACCTCCAACAGCATCTGTCATGAACCACCCTGTTCAGATCTTGTAAGTTCAGGTCTGTGGCTTCCTTGATGGAATCAATCCATCTCTTGGTTGGCCTTTCTCTTTTTCTACTCCCTTCTGTTTTTCCCAGCATTATTGTCTTTTCTAGTGAATCATGTCTTCTCATGATGTGTCCAAAGTAGGATAACCTCAGTTTCATCATTTTAGCTTCTAGTGACAGTTCTGGTTTAATTTGTTCTAACACCCAATTATTGGTCTTTTTTGCAGTCCGTGGTATGTGCAAAGCTCTCCTCCAGCACATTTCAAATGAGTTGATTTTTCTCTTATCCGCCTTTTTCACTGCCCAACTTTCACATCCATACATAGAGATCGGGAATACCATGGTCTGAATGATCCTGACTTTAGTGTTCAGTGATATATCTTTGCATTCCAGGACCTTTTCTAGTTCTCTCACAGCTGCCCTCCCCAGTCCTAGCCTTCTTCTGATTTCTTGACTATTGTCTCCATTTTGGTTAATGACTGTGCCAAGGTATTAATAATGCTTGACAAGTTCAATGTCCTCATTGTCAAAGTCAAATAACAAATAAAAGCATATAAAATATTTGAAACACTTTGCCATATTTGTTTAAAGGACTAAACAAGCACTCCCCTGATTGAATAGCATACAGTAAGCAACTGTTCAGATGGTAAAAATGAATGCATGGGGGTGGGAAGAAGCATTAAGGATTCTAAAAGTGCAAAACAGCACATGCATGGGTGGGGCAAAGGTTATATTGTTCATTGCTAGCAATGTCATGCACAATATCTATTAAGTGCCTAGGATATTATGTGACCTCAGTCCTTAAAAAACTCATAATAGCAATCAAGTTTCTTTTCTGGATGGGATAAAAAGAAGTCTGTGTTACCCCTCAACAGAAGTGTTACCGTGAGGAAAGATAACCTAAATTAGCAACTACACATTTTTGTACTAAAAATCACCTGAAAGTCCATTAAGTGATCATTTTACTATAGTTAATATATATCTCACACGTAAAAATATCCAGAATTACCCAATATCCAAAAATATCTAGACCAGCAATGTCTAAGAGGTCACTCTGAAGGCTATTTTGCCACACAAACTAACCTCCTCACAAATAGCCATTGTTCACAATAAGGCTGGTACAACCTAGCAATAATGGTGCATGTACTCAGGCACAGCTGGACACACCAAATCATAGAAATAAAGAAGTTCAAACAAAAAACGGTATTAATATATGAAATAACTCTTTTCACCCTGGATAAAAATTGGCAAATGCCAGAGTAAAATTGCTACAGTGGCCAGATTCAGTCTCCTAGCCTTGCTCTAACCACAGAATGACATTATTGTACATTACTTTTTAGCTGGCATGCAAATTTTCCTGAGGACTTCTGTTGTTTCTATTGATTTTTACTATTGTTTTCAGCATTTACAGGCTGTTTTTTATTTTTTTCCTCCATATTAGTAATAAGATTGATATAAACACTTTTACACATAGCCCCATGTTTTACAATGTAAAAATAAATACACTGTTACACTCCTCCTCCACTGTAGCCATTTGCACACTATTCTATGGCTCTTTCATTGCACTCTTGTATTTTCTGCACTACTAAAAGCTTTAGGAAAACTGTTTTGAACAACTTGAGAAAAACTCTGCAGCTTTCATCTCCCCCCCCATCTTATCTGCACACAGGGCAATCCTAAACATGTCTACTCACTAGCAAGCCCCACTGCATTTACTAGCAGGTAAATGTGTAAAGGGTCACAGCGTTGCTAATATTAACTAGATTGTCACAGTCAATGTCTTTCTTTGCAGGCAAGTTTTCCCTAATGAAATAAAAAAAACCTGTAGATATTTACAGGTGCTTAAGCGCCCATCGGTTCAGGATGCGCGGGCTGACTCTGAAAGGCACCTTTTGGGCAGACAAGCAGTCGAATTTAAACTTATCTTAAAATGGCTGGCCACAAAGACAAGCATTCGTTTGCTAGAACATCTGTGGGTAATTACTTAATCAGAATGAAGCTAGTCTAATGCATCTGTTGGTCCTTCAGTCCACAGCTGCCTTCTTCAAAGTTTTGACGCGAGTGCCCCAAAGACAAAGAACCGTTGTAGAACTTTTTTACAAGGATAAATAGTTTGCAAGCAAGATTTTTTCTCACTAAAGTTAATATGTCCCACTCTATTGGTAAAAGCGGGAGGAGGGAAGAGTGGAAGGTTGGGGGGAATTAAGAAAAGGAATAGGGGCGGAGCCAACACTCATCATGGCCATAGCCCAAAGCGGTTTCAATCACACAAGAACAGAACATAAGCTTCTGCGCATGCGCCCTATATGGATTCTGCCTAGGATGGGCGGAGCAGAGAAAATACAGTCCGCTCTTTACGCCAGTCTGTACCACTATGTGACTCAGCAGAGGGGGATAGCAGGTTTACGTTTTCTCTTATTGACCTCAAGGCTTCTCGTCTTAGAATCCGTAGCTCCCACGAAAAATAACGTGCCGACTTATAGGGCGAATCAAAGCTAAAGGGTAGGAATTTTTGTTATAGAAGACCTTAGCAGTGAAAAGGGCTACAGGATTTTGTCTTTCCCCCCCTTCACGGTAGTTCCTTCGAGTGGCACCAGTCACTGCTGGAGGAGGCGGGACTAGGTTTTCCTGGCGCTGCCCCCGGCTCCGGCGTCCCTGAAGCCGCCACCACCACCATCGTTCCCTGTATTTTTTGCCAGTTCAGCTTAGTCTAGCCCGGCCTCGGGACTTCGCTCGGACGGTTTCATGGCGTACAGTCAGGGAGGCGGCAAGAAGAAAGTCTGTTACTACTATGACGGTGAGGGAGGGGCTGAGGGGTGGGGCATTAGGGTTTTTTTTGTTATGCTTGTGTCGGAGGTGTGTGTGGAAGAGCAGTCGTTCGCCTGTGTATTTTCCCCTCTACTCACATTTTCTTCGTTGGGCATGTTCGTTGGCTCAGTGTTCTCGCGCGCACACGCGCGCCCTTTCCCCCTAGTCCCTCTGTTCTCGCGTGTTTTCTTGTTCTGGCGCACGCGCCGCCTGCAGCGCCGCCCACTCCCCTTCCTCTCTCCCTCCTCTGCTTTTACCTATTGTGTCGGCAGGGACTGCATCTGGAAGGAAGGTCTGATCCCGTTTCTTAACCACATTTGTATCGGCTGCACTCACTCTTTCATCTCCTTTCGAATGTGCACGCATCTGTTAACCAACACTTTCCAAAGGGTTTTGCAAGGGGGTTGAGCGCTTGACCTCGTAACAAATCTGTTTGGAAGGTTGGCTGTTGCCGCCCCCCCGAACGGTGCATTTAGGGATTTGAGCCTTGCTTTGCCATCCTAACCACGGTTAGAACTAAATCAGTGGGGCTTGCCGCACAGTCAGTCATTGAAAGAAGTGAGACTGACGCTCCGATCAAAGCTTAACGCTTCACTAGACCACATTGGGTCTCAGGAAATAACCATTATATCGCTTCTTCGCAGCATAATAGACTATCTCTTGTATCCTTCCCTTGCAGGTACATGCATGCAGTTAGTCATCAGTTCTCCCCCCGCCAATAAAACCCTAGACATCACTGGTTCAGGAAGTTATTTTAATTTTAGTTATGGATTTGTATTCTGCATCATTCAATAGGGCTGTGCTTTTAAACTCTGTTATACTAAATCATGGTAGCCAAAGAATGGTGAGGATTTAGGGTTTTCAAATTATGTAGGTAAAGTGGAGATTCTACTCTATAAGTTCAGGAGAACATGAATTAGCACAATCACCAAGAAGCACGTGTGTGTGTGTGTGTGTGTGTGTGTGTGTGTGTGTAACCAGCTCATGGGTATAAGACAAACATTTATTAAACTTCAAATGCAACATGTAAAAGTTTTGAGCAGGTTCTTCTAAAGGGGTACCTAAGTAAACGCAACAAGCAATTTAAACAATACTTAATTGGCTTATTACCTAGTTCTTTAACAAAATTGGGTTGTATGCTTCAGTTGTTTGAGTTACTAGCAATGACTAAGTTTTCTTCTCAGTTTATTTACTGTTAGCCTTCCAAGCTGCAAAAATAAAGACAGTGTGGGAGAACTTTGTTTTTGCTTGACTAGGCTATCAGCAAATAAACAGAGAAGAAAGTGGATCAGTTGAAAGAAATACAAACAACTAAAGCATCCAATCTCTGTGTGTATGTGTGTGTGTAATGGAGAAGTCAATTGTTCGATTCTCAGCGTTCTCCAAAGATCAAATTTCAAATATCTTTATATATATTTTGTCTAGCATGTGTGCATTTCCCCCTTTTTTGCTTTAGAACTAATGGTTATTCTCCTGGATTATTTAATATGTATGGTGATCAAGACTACAAGTGTTGTAAATGTTGCTTATGCCTAGTAGCAAGTTTTGGGATCCCAAGGGTTACTGTAAGAATTCCTATGGATGGTGCTTAAAGAAGTGGTGATGATACTTGTCTGATTCCACTCCTTCCCCCACACCATGTAGGTGCATTTTCACCTCACAGTGCATCTGGCTTGGGGAAAGCACTTGAGTAGTCTGCTGAGTTGCTCTCTGTTCACCCCCACACCTGTTACAAACTGTACATGTGCACAAGTCATTATGCTTACCACACTGCAGATAGTGGCAGATACACATGAGCAACTTGTTAGAAGTCAGTACATGCAAGATTTTTCTACAGCCATCATGTGTACATCATTGGAAGAGGGCCACATTTCAGATTGGTAGTCAACTACCAGTCTTCCCCAGCCACCATGGCTGGTGGTGAGAAATGATGGGAGTAATCTAAAACATCTGGAGGGCATCAGGTTGGAGAAGCCTGCTAGTATGGTTTCATGGAGGAATGTTTTTTCTCAGCCTCAAAAGACAGACAAAGGGATCTTCCTTTTTAATCTTGATTTTAAAAGAGCTCAACGCTATGTAGCAAAGTTAAAGCTGTTAATACATCAAGATCTATTACTAAAATTTTGGAAGACTCACTATGCAAATTTTTTTTAAAAAAAGGTTTGGATCCAGAGATGTCTTGCACAAGCAAAAGGCACTTCTGCTTGTACAAGAGAGACTTGCTGAGTTCTTCTGATTTCTCTCAGTTGCTATGATGAGGAGCCAGGAAAAGTTCTGTTGCATGCCCACAGTTCTGCTCATTGATCTCTGGATCCAACCCAAAAGACTGCTATTCAAGTCGTTACAGTTGAAAATCAAAATTGATATTGCGTTAAATAAACACATATTTAAACAAGGAGATAGCAATGTGGTATTGCCCTGTGTGTGAAGGGTCTTGAATCTCTTGTGTCAGCTTAACACAAAATTATCACCTTGCACTGTGAAGGCTCCCAACAATATATTCCCAATGCATCCTCTATTTGTTGGCAGTGTGGTAGTGTAGACATGATACAAGTTTTGGGAAAAATCCATGAACACATTTGTCCTGGATTCAAATACTGACAAAGACTAGGGATCTTCTAGGGACCGTGATCCCACGGGATCCTATGGGGGTGGTGTGTTGTATCAAATAATTGGAATCAGAGCAGGAGAATGAATCAATACCATTTATTTAATGGCTACAAAAATCTGGATAGCCCAACACTGGAGAAAAAGAAAATGCCATCAATTATACATTGAGATATTAAGTATTATCATAGATAAGCAGTCAAGTTTAAAAACTTGCCTTTTTTTAGGTTTAGATCAGATAAAGTACACAGAAAAGATGAGACTACTTAAAATGTATTGTGCAGAAATACTGATTTTGTTGGGTTTAATTGGATTAATCTTATGAAATATTAAATTAAGCTTAATGAATTAACAAATAAGGATAATGAATTATTTAATGGAATATAGTACTGTTATTAAAGTCTCGACTTGACACGAAGTTGTGATTGAGTTATTGGTAATTCATTAAGGTTTTGTTATTTTGGAGGACTTTTTATAGTAAAATTGGCATATATATTGATTTTGTTACATTTATAATCTTTTTTTAAATGAACATAAGAATACTATAGGATCAGACTAAAGATCTACATCATCTAGTATCCTACGCTAAAATCTGTCAGCCAGATGCTTCCAGGAAACCCAAAAGCAGTGAATGAGGGCAGTAGCACTCTCCTTCAGTTCCCAGCCCCAGTAGCTGGTATTTTGTTTATATATAGCTTTATATTTTAACAGAAATCTCTAAGCAGTTTACAAATCCCAACAAAAGCCATATCAGCGATACAATACAAATTCCACATTCAAAACCAAATGCTATTACTAATCATCATCATAATTCCACATTTTAAATAACATAATCAAATATTTCTAAACAATGTACATAAATTAAAGAATAAAAAACCACAAAATAATATATAAAACATCAAAATACACCAAGATGCAACATAATGATAGTACATCATCATAAAATCTCATAAATATTTCAAAAAACTATGTACATCATAATATAATCTCCAAAATCATACACTTACACATTCACACTACATAAAATTAATCTAAACACACAGCACCCCCACATACACAATTATTCAACAATCATACCTACCACATCTCTATCCACTCAATTCCCACTTTAATGAAAAATTCATTTTAACTAATCAGTAACTAACAAATAATTGTGTGCGGAAAAATAATTTCACTGAACATGGACCTTGAAGTTTTATTCCCCTGTAATGACTGATAGCTGATGATAAGGTTACCATTCATTAAACTGTCAAATCATATATATATATATATATATATATATATATATATATATATATATATATATAAAATGATCAGAATTGCCAGGTGTTCTTTGTTTGTAAGGATTGTACCATCATGCCTAATAACGCCCAAATAGCATATGCATATGCATATGCTATTTGGGCGTTATTAGGCATGACGGTACAATCCTTACAAACAAAGAACACCTGGCAATTCTGATCATTCTTGGTCAACCATAAAGATACCGCATCTTGTTCAATAAACCTCCCACACGCTGATGACAGAGATCAAATAAATCCTGCATAGTGGTGAATTCAGATAAGTAGGAAACTTAGATAGCCTTTCCCTAGAGCAGTGATTCTCAAACGGTGCACTGCAGCACACTGGTGCGCCACAAGAGGTGACTAGGTGTGCCGCGAATATTATGAAAGTATATTTTAAAAATGAGAAGAAACCCATTTGTACAGAGATTTATTACATCCATGATCTATATCTATATATATATATATAAATTTTGTACATGAAGTGCACCAGAAAGTTTTTATGTTTTACAGTGCGCTGCGAACCAAAAAAGCCTGAGAACCACTGCCCTAGAGGAGGTTTTACAATGTTACTGCATAAACAACAGAGATTGAATTATGTTCTTTTTAAAAAAAAATCAGATATTATATTATAACTTTGTCCCTTTTGTAATTCAGATACTGCTTGTATTTCAACTTTGTTAAAATACATATTATCTTATGACTTTGGCTAATAGTTTGGGTTGCCAGATATATTTGAGGGATAGTATTGGCTCAATACAAAAAATGTTTTTAAAGATGTTTTAATGTATTTTAAATTCTGTTTTTATGATGTTTAAAGTGTTTTTAGTGCTTTTGCTTGCCGCCCTGGGCTCCTGCTGGGAGGAAGGGCGGGATATCAATCAATCAATCAATAAAATACTATACTACCATGCTGAGGCATAACACCCAAAGGTGTCAGTGTGAAAGGGCAGCCTTTCATTTTTTAATTGTCATTGCATCCCAAGTCCAGTGCTACAGCAGCTATTGCCATTCAAACTGCTTATGGCAGCTTGTGCAGCATAATTACACAGCTGTAGGTTTTTAGGGTCACCATGATTTCTTGCCAGGAATTCAAAGGACCATTAGAATTGTCTGTGTTTTGTAGTGTGAACACAAAGCTACTCTTACATTTAATCCCCCCCTTATATTCCTGTACCCATCTTATGTGTTGGGAGAGGGATTGGATATTCAGTTGTGGAGAGAGTTGACCTGTGAGGTATACAAAACATTCACTGAGATTTGTGTCTTGCATACCAAAATAATTTGATCATTCTCTTGATTATCAATTAAAAGAGAACTCACAAAGCCTCTCTGTTTAAAGAGATTAGAATGAATGGATGTGCTAGCTATGATAAGATTAAGATTTCATTCCTCAACACATCTGTTTGGGAAATTGCTCTCACAGGATCACAGTAAATATATGACCATCTATGTATAAAGTGGCTTTTTATCACTGTGAATGGATGAATAGAGGAATCTGATAATTATGCTCAGTGGGAGCTGTGTTAAAAAAGGATATTTTCATGAGGTACATAGCGCAGTCTGGATGGAGAGGTTTGGGGTAGATAGCTGTGGCTTTCATAGTTGGACTACAGTACAGTTGATGTGCTTTGCAGAGACAGAAGCTTAGTATAGTAATATAAATTTTGATAATACTGCCAAGAAACGCAGAATGGTGTTTGTAGCATCCTTCTTTGTTGCGCCCTCTTCTTTGTTTAGTTTTTGAGAGAAGGAGAAAGGGTCCCTAGTAGGGAGAGCTGCTTGTGAACTGAGATTTGGCTTTTATGGAAGATAAATGGTCAGTGTTAGAATGGTGCTGTATGTCTGGTACTTTGAAAATGTACATGTATCCTCAAGGCAGTATTTGCATGTATTAAATAATCTTGTTTAAATGTTGTTGGATCAGAAAAGCAAGCTGTGTTTGTCGCTAATGTTGTTAAACTGAAGTCCAAATACTTGATTTAAGATATTAAACTGAAGTTGAAATATAAGTGTAGGTATTTCTTGCAGAAATAACAATTAGGAAGTAGAAAGGAAAATATCCTTAAGTGATTATCCTGCAGATTATGTCTGTATAAAATAAAAAATAGCAGCAATGCCACATGTTCTTTATGTGTGGTGTGCCTGAAACAGCAGTGTACAAGAGAGCTTGAATTGGCAAAGTGAAAGCTCTTTTCAGATGAATTGGTAGGGAATATTTAACTACTCACTAGTCCACAAGGGTTGCAGATAGGAGTGTTGCTTTCTTGGGTAAAAGAGTCTTTGTCTCCTGGTGGAAGAATAGGAAGCCATTGTTTGCCCGTGCCAAGAATCCATTGCTCTACAGTGCTGTAGAAAGTGAAGGTGGATGGCTCGTTGCGCCTCCTCCTCTTTTCAGGTTTAATGGTCAATCAAGGCCAAGGAAAGGCCCAATTACTCTCACCTACTAGCAACAGGATTATCCCTCTTCCTTCACTGTCTTCCATATGGTCTCGTAGCCTTCACAAACTGCCATAAAATCTTCAGTACCACATCCCTGAAGGACTGCCCCCACTGACAAGTCTGTAAACCCTAAATCACTGAACATATGGAGAGGCTCTCTGTGTTCCACATACCGCAAACAGTCCCATAAAACATGATCAGCTGTTTCCTCCATCCCACAGCCTCACTACATTCAGAAATAATCCTCATAATCCAGCACAAACTTTCAGTTTAAAAACTCAAAAATTCTCCAATAATAAGAGTAAATCCTCCTACCTGTAGAATTCACCTCCCGCTGTCTTTGCCAGTCACCTAACAATGTCCATTTAACCCAACTTTTAACTTCCAAAACAGTCAGCATCAGCACAAGGTCAGTGTCCCTATGGCCAAAGCCTTCGTAGCCAATTGATCTGCCATCTTGTTCCCAACAATGCCTGCATGAACTGTAACCCAACAAAGCTGAACCAGAAGACCCATTAGCTATAATTCAGTATTCAAAAGTCATATTTCATTCACCAGATTACACTTATGTCTCATATCTCCCCTCTGAATAGCCAACAACCCTGATAGGCAGTCTGTGAACACAACTGCCCTGTCAGGCCTCACATCCCTAACACATTCCAAACACAGCAAAACAGCCATCAACTCAGCAGTCACTGTTGATACCCAGTCAGACAACTGATAAGTCTTTTGAACCCTAAACACTGGCATACAAAAAGCTGCACCCACATGACCACCCTAAGGTTCCCGAGATCTATTTGTATACATTTCACACCACTTATCCCATTTTAGATATTACTGGCCCACATTGGCTTTTCATTATTCCACCACAACTCAAATCAATCAGAGGAGGTATCTACAACCATCCACAAGGCCAGCAAACAAACAGTCGAGGAACACTCAAACCATACTTGGTCTTCAACTAGGTCTGAACCCTAACTGCATGAGTGGCATACTTGTCAAACTTCCTGGGAGCAGCAAACTCCCAACAATCCTTGCTTCTCTACGATTCTAATAAAAAAACCAGACATGCCAATGACACACTCCTTTTGTAAGTCTTTCTGCAGATGATTGTCGAGGGCAAACAGTGAACTCTTGTCTGAAGAGCCATACCTTTGAATGCTAGTCTAGAGGCTAAACAAGACAAAAGGTGCTATGAACCCCCCAAAACAAGGGAATGATTTAAAGAGAGTGGGAAGAGCTGAACCCTCTCCCCTTGCACTCTTCTTCCTTCAAAATTGCTTCATATAGGTATTTCAATCACTAGAAGTTTTCAAGCAAAACAAAAGAAAACAAGCTCAGTTTTCATTGGAAAAATTTGGGTGGGGTTCAGCTCCCATCATCCATCCATGTTGTGAACTACATTGTACTTCTCCCTAACTTTGTAGGAAATTGTCAGGACCTGGCTTGAGTCCTGCTGCTATCCTGTGGTATAAAGGTCCCTAAAAGGTCCACAAATGTTAGCTTTATTTACTAGCTATTATTTGTGGTCACCACCAATCTTCCTCACACACTCTCTGATGTGCACAGGGGGCTTGGGAGAGTAATTTCCCATTTGTGTGGGCTCTAGAGAAGGGAAGAAACAGTGGAAGTCTCTCCCACTGCTTTGAAAGGGACTGCTACTATGTCTTAATGTGCTCAGAAATTCCAGTGGCAGTGAGACCTCTGGAATGGGGATCAGTGTGGTGCTGGGTATTTGGCTTACCCAAGGGCTGGGCGCACTTATCCCTGGTGAGTTGGCAAGTGGAGTTTTGGATGGATGGCCTTAATTTGTTATGTCTTCCACAAGAAGATAAATTAGGTAAGTGTTAGCAATGACTTTTATTATCCCAGATTAAACTATGATAACTCACTTATACATGCCAGTCACCACTGGATGTTATAAACAGCATCTAAAGAACATGCATGGGAACATCTTCAAAACATATTGGTACAGTGATATTGATAAATTGCATAATGTAATGAAGGACACATGACATTTAAATTAAAGTAAGGATTAAGGCATGATTGGGTTAAAACCTTGGCTGGTTTAAGTGTGTTTGAAAACAGGCAAGGACACTTCTAGCGAGTTACAGTCGAGTGTTACAAGAAATGTAACATATTAAAGAGTGATAATGTGCCTACTTTAGATCATGGTGGTAGTGATTCAAAATACATTGCTGGAGCTGTGTTAGCTATTTAAAAAGCTCTACAACCTTTTATGTTCAGTTACTGAATTTTAGCAGACGTTGGTAGCAGTGCAGATGGTGAAACAGAACTACTCTTCTGACACTAGAGTCGCTGATGCTTCAGTGAAAAGAGCTGGAGTGGGGCAGTGGCAAAGGCACCTGGTTGGCCACTGTGAGAACAGGATGCTGGACTAGATGGGCCACTGGCCTGATCCAGCAGGCTCTTCTTATGTAAGTTGGGGCTGTGCGGCAGAAGGACCAGATTGGTCCTGCCAGTGCACCTGTGTGGCCATGCCCAGCCCTGTCCAGATAAGCAGGAATGATGCAAGCTTCAGGAGGGTAGCTTTGCCCCACCACATGAGCACACAAAAGTTTTTATTAATTGCTGGAAATTCTCAGTAATTTCAACTGTTGCAGTTAGTTACATTGTACTTTAGAAAGTTGGTAGGACAGACTTACTATATTTTGACTTGTTAACATCTTCCAAAATAGGTGAATTCACTATATAGTTCTATTGTGAAGCTAATGGTATTCAACTCAAATGGTTTAATTTAAAAGATTAAGGGTTTATCTAATGGTACAATGCAGAAGATTAACATAACCTTGACAGCTACAACTTTTAAGGAAAAGCCCCTGTAAATTGGAGGGATGGTGATAAGCGAAAGGGGGTGCTTAATCCTTTCTGTGTCAATCCTTTATGTGGTCTATTGCTTCTCCTTTCCAAGTTGTTTTCACCAAGCTGCTTTCACTTGGGGTATATAAAGCTGATCATTGATGATTTGAAGTAACTAGCTTTTCTTTTTTTAAGCACAGGTGCCTTAGATGCAAAATGAGAATGAACAGTTTTGCCAAGAACTAATAATACCTGTCTAAGATTCAACCATTCTCTTCATGTGCAGATCAGACTTGCTCACATCAGCTTCCCCTGTGCAATTCAGGGGAGGGACAGTCCACATGTCCATTGCAAGAATGGGAAAGTCATCTTGTCTGGAAATGTCAAGCATGTCTTAGAGCACCTTGTAGCTGTAGATGGCATTGAGAAGTCATCATTTATTGTCATCACCAAGTACACTTCTTTGCTGTGCCATCTCAGGTGCAAAGGAAGGGCATAGTATCCACAGATGGAATACTTACCAAAGGGGAAGGGCAATCTGCCATCATGATGGGTGATGGTATTGTGCACCCGTATTCTAAAGAGAAAACTTAGCAAAGTAAAGCTAGAAAAAATAATGATTAGACTTTCAAAATTTGCTTTTTAGGTGATATTGGGAACTATTATTATGGACAGGGGCACCCAATGAAGCCTCACAGGATTCGTATGACACACAACCTGTTGCTAAATTACGGCTTGTACAGAAAAATGGAAATTTATGTGAGTATACATTTACAGTTTTGTCACTTGAAATTTGATATCCAGTGAAGAGAATAAAGTACTATAAATAAAATGTTACTTTCCTAAGATTTTGAATTCCAGGTCAACACTTTATTTTTTTGTGGAAAATCCTAAGACTGGTTCTGGTTGAAGATTTTTCTTCCAGAGAAGAAGATCTGTAGAGAAATACCTGTGAAAATGCTACACAAGAAACCAAAATTCACAAGGATTTGGTGTCCAAGTACATAATGGATGGAAAACATGTTGTTGGGTTTAATTCTTACATGGCTTGCACTCTGTTTCAACCATGCGGTCACAGTAAAATCTATACAACTAACTGTTGACCCAAAGCTGGAATTCTTACAACACTTCAGCATACGTCACTTGTGTCTGATCAGATTTGTCTGTAGTAAATTACTTGAAATACTGTCACCTCTTACTCTGTTTCAGACCTATTTCTTTTTTTCTCTTTTTTTTCCAGCGGCCTCACAAAGCTACGGCAGAAGAAATGACCAAATATCACAGTGATGAGTACATCAAATTTCTTCGCTCCATTAGACCTGACAATATGTCTGAATATAGCAAACAGATGCAAAGATGTAAGTTTGATACTGAACTAAATGGTTTTCCTCAGTATTGTCTTGGGAATTGGATCTGATAAGATGAACAGTAGTATATTATCTATTTTACTTTAATGTGCATTGCCCCTTACGTCTGACTTCTAGCAGGCTATCATTTTGAATTTTTAGTTGCCTGCTGTAGTGTTTTTAATGTTCAAAACTTACTCAGATATAATGCTGCCCAGTTGCCAAGCCATGGTTTGATGATTGGGTGCACTCCATAGGTCACATGCTTCTTTCCCTTGGGCGTGCACACATCTCTCCTTCCTTCCTCTGGAGGACAGTTGCTACTAACTATAGTTACCTTTACACTAGATACGGAAATTGGCTTCTGATTTCTATCTCTGCTTCAAAAGCTAACTTTGACAACATTGTATCTGAATTGGACTGTAATAACAGGAGGGTCACATGTATGAAATTAAGCTAGTGTAACATTCTGTCCCAAAGTTTAGAACACTAGACAGCATGGGGAAAAGCTGTAATGTTGATCTTGTCAATTAACTTGTACTTTAATTTCTGAACATTGATTTAATTATGAATTTTGCATGACAGCATAACATTTGATTCTTCAGAGAGAATTGCATTGGTTAAATATTCCCTCAATTTAAATCACCTATGGTATCTGAATTGGTAATTGCCCTTTTGCTAAAATATCATAAGCCATAGCTTGGCATGTTGCGATACTGTAAATTAAGGCATATCCTCAGCTACAAGCTGCTCTGATTCCTTAAAGGATGTCTAAATATGCTTAACTGACAATAAATGTGTACCAAGCTTGACAGTTATGGTAATGGTTAGGTTAAGTTTTGAAAAATATCTCTCTTTTAAGGTTTTGGTCTTTGTTTTAAAGATAAGGTTGGATATTTGATGGGTCAAAAATTATTTGATCCGTCAAATAATGGTCATTTATGAAAGGACTATATTATAACAAAAATTCAATATCAACAGGTTAGATAATGCTAATGATAAAAAATATACATGCAACAGATTTAATACTTATGCTAATGCAAAAAAGAAGATTAATACAAAAAATGAAATCAGGTTTGTAAAAAATGCATTGAAACATATTGGTGTGGCCACTTTTGAGATACTGCTACCCACAGAGTGGCGTTCTTCACTTCATGGAACATTTGGACAATTGATCAGCATGCCAGACTTTTTAAAAAATATTATACACACACTTAAGGAACACGTACATGTAAGGATTAATGAAACTTGTCTTGTATAGTTAATGTTGGGGAAGACTGTCCTGTGTTTGATGGACTGTTCGAGTTCTGCCAGCTGTCAACAGGAGGCTCTGTGGGCAAGTATATCCTTTCCATGATTGCTTACGTAGTTGTTAATTTTTAAACGTCTGTTAATTAAATACCAGTAGCAGTCCCCCTGCCAACATTAACGTTTATATCTCTGTGTAAAGGTGTTTTGATATTTAATGTTTGAGAAGACATGAGATAGTGTTTTTACAGCTGTGAAAATCTAGGGCAGGGGGAGAATTTAATAGAAAATCAAAGTGAAGCGTTTATTTGAAATAAGATTTTACTATCGATAGCTATCAGTCATGACAGCTGTGTAATATCTCCAGTATTACAGTTGGTATGCCTCTGAACTCCGGTTGCTGGGGATCATGAGTGGGAGATGCCTGTTGTACTCATGTCCTGCTTATTGGCATCCCCAAGACATCTGGTTAGCCAATGTGAGAACAGAAATATGGACTAGATGGGCCTTTGGTCTTTTCCAGTAGGGCTCTTCTTTTCTTAAGAAAAAGCAAAAACGTTCATTAAAATGAATAGTTCACTGCACTGCATCTGCTGGAGCTAGATGTTCTATACTGAAGCTGTTACTCTTTTTTTAGTACCTTCTGTCTGCCTTTTCATCCCTACAGAAGATTTTAACTACATTTTTCTCTGCAATGGTTCTTTAGCTGGAGCAGTGAAACTGAACAGACAACAAACGGACATGGCTGTTAATTGGGCTGGGGGACTTCATCATGCTAAGAAGTCAGAGGCATCCGGTTTCTGCTATGTCAATGATATTGTGCTTGCCATTCTTGAGTTACTGAAGTAAGTTCATATTGGCACTATATGTACAACTTGTCCTTCAGGAATGTTAAAAAGATGTATGGGCTTAAGTTCAATATGTTGACCAGAGGACTAACAATCATTGGATTTTGTTAAGATTTAAACATATGTATATATAATATCAAAGAGGAGTGTGATGTAAAGCACAAAACCTTTTTTGGTCTAAATAACTTACTAATAAATCCAAACTCTGGCTGGGAAGCAGTATGACAAAACAGAGCAGCAAAGTCACTGGCCCGTCTGAAGTCCTCCTGTTCATGCTGTCCAGGGCACAAAGTGTGTGGGGGATTCGAGTTTTTTGGGGGGGGGGATGCTGCACCAGCTTGAGACTGGCACAGCAGAGGAGTCAAAATTAGGCTCCACTCTGGGAGCTGGACTAGTTTAGGATTCAACAGCTCCATGGCCAGCCCAGCTCCACACCTAGAATGCCTGTTTTGGGGTCCTCTGCCATGAAGAGCACCACTAGCAGCAGCATTGCCTCCACTATGCTTCCTGCAACTAAAGCAGGGGGCTCTGTGGTAGCAGAACCCTCCCTTCTTCCAGCAGAGGCTAGCAGACAGGAATACCTGCTGAATCCTACCCCTTCCAGCTGCACCAATACGCGTTTAGTTCTGTAGGTTTAACTTAAAAAGACGTGTTACTTACTCTCTGTTCCAAAATTATCTTTAGTACACTTGAAGATGTCTCCTTGAAGTGAACAGAAAAGCAAAAAGCAGTCCTTTTCAAAGTGCAGGCTTGGTTTCTACACTGGGCATAGAGAACGGCGCTTCCCCTCTTGCATGTCTAGCACAGAAATACAGGGGGGATTTCTGAAGGATGATGGGAGTAGCCATCACCTTTGGTTTCTATACTGGGCATAGAGGAGGGTACTTTGCTTTCTCTATGCCGGCATAAGAAGAGAATGGGCTGGTAGAGGGAAGGAGGGATAAAGTGCTTTGTCCGGGAGCCCCCTTGGTTTCTATGCTGGGTGTGGAGGAGGCAATGCATCCTCCTTCATGCAAATCATAGAAATGTCAGGGGCTGCCGGAAGGTGGGGCCAGTTTGTCATTTGCGGATGATTGTATGTTTATTAATTAGCTGCTGGTAAGGCTATGCACAGTGACCTTCCTAGTTGTTGATATTATGGCATGATACATTATAGTTTTAAGAAATATATTGGGGAAGGGAGAACAGATCTGTGAATGTGTGGTCAGGCTGCTTTAGATACCTGATTTAGTATGGGGAAGGAAAATGATAGGGCTAAATCTGGCACCAGATATACATTTTGTTTTTTGAAAGGAAAGTAGTGGGTTTCATTGGTACTGCTTTAGTAAAGTCCTCTCTCTCTCACCCCCCCTTTCAGATATCACCAAAGAGTTCTGTACATTGATATTGATATCCATCATGGTGATGGTGTTGAAGAAGCATTTTATACAACAGATCGTGTAATGACCGTTTCATTCCATAAATATGGTGAATATTTCCCTGGCACAGGCGATTTGAGAGTAAGTTCAGATACGAGCTTACAATTTGATTAAATTAGGATTTTGCAAATGTTATATTTAAACCTGATTGATCAAGTTAACAATTTCACCTTAATTAGTTTTTATCCTACCTTACCAAGAAGGACACTTGAAATTAATCAGGGTGAAAAGGCCTAATATTAAATTGAGGAGCTTGATTTCATATGGTGTATTTATGAGTGTAAGTACACTCATTTGGCTGTTATGTCAGTAGCAGGAGTTGCACCTAGATGGTATGGTACTGCAACTTTTGAATGAATGGCAGTTTCAGTAACTAGGGTGATGTCTGAATTGTTCTCATCTTATCTCTGGCCTCTGTTTTACTAAGCTAAGAACTATACCTTTAAGAACAGGTGCCTGATTTTCTTCCTTCCCATATCTTGTTCGTTTATCCAAGCCTTCATGCAGGGACTGTTTTGTTTTGAACTGGAAGCTATTCTAAAAATACTTTCAAGTGTATAAATAATAAAAAAGATTGGTATCCTAAAGAACATCAGCATATCTGAATAAAGCTGTGCAACATAGTCAATAAAATTCCATTAAAAATTACCAATAATAGTTGAAACTGATTAATTAAGAACATTGCTGTAGCGAAAGTTCTTGCATTTGAACAAAACCAATAAAGTTGTTTGCATTAAAAATTCCTATCCTTAACAATCAATAAAACAATTTATGTTGTTGCTAGCTATCAAATTTCTTTCTCCTTTCAATAGAAATTAAATCTGTTGGCCTGGAGACAGCTTTTATATCTCAACCTAACTGGCCACAAGATGGTACTATTGCTTCATGCTAAACACATGAGAAATGACTTCCTTCTAAAATGCAAAAGTATTGCATTTCATGTAGTCTTTTCACCTGTGAAGCAGATTAAAGGGTAATTTCTTTAGTCTCCTGAAATGTTCAGTAATCTATCCTGATTACTGAGCAGGGGGTTGGACTTGATGGCCTTATAGGCCCCTTCCAACTCTACTATTCTATGAAGGCAAAGTCTGTTTTTTTAAAAGATTAGACAGTTTATTTGAAGATTAAATATATACAGCAAAAATACAAATACATCATAACTGTATCAGGAAAAAATAAAGAGTGCATTAAGTGAAGGATTCAATCAAACATATCTTTGTTCACCACCAGATAAAATATACAGATTATTTCAGCAAATATTTCACATTACTCCTAACACTGTGTATATATTTACATTTTCTTGCACCCTATTACACCGGTATATAATGAAAACATTTCATTTTTCTTCAGTACAACTTGTAATAATAATAATAGATTACAATTAATAATACCCTTTATACTAAAGAATAATTACATATTATAACAGCAACAACAAATTTTAGTGATAATTTGCGCCTCTGATAATTACTAATGACCAAATAGAAGGGCCATTTTGAGTGAAACCATACTTTCTCATAAAATTGTTTAATTGTCCCTTCTTTACTATTCCATTAATGCTTAAACTTTTGACAGAATTGTTTATCTGGCTTTTCCCATTTTTATCTCATATAATCCAAGTGATTTTACTCGTAGTCATTTCCAGCAGTTTTATATAGTGTTATCTAATACGTGGACTTTCTCTTTCCCCCCAGTATTTTGCATATAGAATTTTTGCTTCTAATACCATATGAGATAACAGATTCTGTTGTTCTTTAGGTAGACTTTTAAAACAATAAGTTAAAATGGATTATTTTGAGGTGTATACTGCAGAATGCTTCTTGTATTTGCTCTAATTTATTGTCAATACTTTTTCATTTCATATATAATTTACTTTGAGCATGGAGGGATGCATATACAACAAGTGGAAGGAACTGCTGTAGTGTACTTTGTAACTCATAAAATAAAGAATGGTTGCAAGATAGTCCTGTAATGGTGCAGTTCTTGTAGCCAGGCTGAATAAAACTTCATGCACCTGATGAAGTGGACCCTGAAAGCTTCTCCCATTTACCCTTAAGGTGCCACGGGACTGCCCAGGGGGGAGGGGATTGTTGCAGAAAAAGTAATTCAGGTTCCCCTCTGGAAATACAGTATAACTTCATACTGGTAGATACAAAGAAGATATTTGAACTGGAATCGGAATGTACTTTTTAGCTACTATAAATACTAAACAGACTTTGAAGATCTTGTATTCCATTTACGTATCGTGAATGTTGAACCAAGGACAAACAGGAATAATCTTTGTGTGCTTCACTTAGTGAATTGTGGCACATTTCTTATAGATGTAATAGCATGTGACTTTACAGATCTGGCAGAGCAGACCCATGACATTACTCCCCATCCCCAGGTAATTGGTTGTCTTTTAAAACTAATCTGTCCGTATGTGTCTGATTTATACCATCCCCACTCTTGGTGAGACTCTGTTTTATCCCCTACAATGACTCTAAACTACACTTTGGTGAGATTCAATAAAGTCATAAAATCCAAATTATGCTTTAGGGTCTGATTTTTCTGTATTGTCACATGTCTATCCTCCTGTTCTTCTAGACATAATTCCTCGTGCACTGATTTATTACGCTGCACTGATCAAATGCATTATCTGAAGATTTTAATCTGAAATATCCAGCTTATTAGACACTCTTCTTCTATATGATTTGGTATTCTTTCATTTCATAGTATTTTTCATATGCCTAGGTTGGATCTAAACTACTTTCAAACCTCTATCTTGGCCACAAGTTGTCCAGTGCTGAACACAAAATACCATGCTATTGTTTTGCCTTTGATATGAGTTTGTTTTTCTTATTTTATTTGGTCTTGTGTTCATGGTCTCTTATAGGACATAGGTGCTGGAAAAGGCAAATACTATGCCGTCAACTTTCCAATGAGAGATGGAATAGATGATGAATCGTATGGTCAGATATTTAAGCCAGTAAGTATATTCTGAATACCTTTTACAAGTTCATATTGCGAGGCTGAATAAATTTACTATCATTAATGCTTCTTTATAGATTATATCCAAAGTCATGGAGATGTATCAACCTAGTGCAGTGGTGTTGCAGTGTGGAGCAGATTCACTCTCTGGTGACAGGCTGGGATGTTTTAATCTTACTGTCAAAGGTAAGAGAACAAAACTTTTCAGAAGATTCACAATTATGTATGCTTTCATACCATTATTAAATGGTGCTACAGCATGTTTGTTTCCTCTCTTCCCTTTGTGCACACATACATACACACTCTCTCTCAAATCTGCTTTGAAGGTTCTCCCAGCCTTCCAGAGTTGATTTTAAGGGCACGTGGGAAACTGAAGGGCACCAGAAAGGAAGAGGAAGTTCTGTTCCATGCATGGACATTCCATGTAACAGCAGAGCTGCAACATCGGCTATAGCCCTCTTTTACAAATTAGAATATGATCCTAGAGAACCCAAACACATTCCTCCATTTCAGTGCATCTGCAATTCCTTATAGTCCTTATATGACTTAACAGCGACTGGTTTTTTTTTTCTTCTGATGGGATGCATTAATTTTTCATCATATTTCTTTCCCATTCATAAGAGTTTACTTTGTTTCTGCTCTGAACCCCTTTTATTTTTTCCTTTATCTTAATTTTTTTAAAAAAACTTACACTAAATGACTGCACCATCAAATGATGGCGTAATCACATATTCAGACGCTTTGTTGGGCAGCAGCAGTGAAGAGCAGGTATGCATCCTTTTGGGTCTTTTGCATCTAAAGCAACATATGAAAAAGATGCTCCCCATAGTGATCTTTATACCCAGTACTTTGATTTTATGTGATTTTAGGAAAGATACTTAAGTCTTGGTAGGCAGACATCATGTGTAGAGAAATCAAGTGATGTATATGTGAAAGAGCCATTAAAGATGGCACAATGTGTGAAATACTGTATGAATAGTGTCAGAGCTTGGAAGATTACTTTTAAAAAGTAATAAATTACAGTTACATGGCCCAAAAAAGTAGCAATTACCGTTACAATTACAATTGCTCTGAAAGTAACTGATTACTTTGCTTTTTGTCAAAAGTAATCACTACAGTTACATTTCAGTTACTTTTTTTAAAAAAAAACCACCTACAAGGTGCTGGCCTTGGCTGCTGCACATCTAAGTAGCCTAAAACAACATTAAAAATAAACAAACACATACAGTGGTAGTAGAAAAATTATTTTTATCCATGATAGCGATGATGGTCTCTCCGCTGGTAAGGGAGGTGGGGAGGGAGGCAGAGGCCACTATACAGATCTTTGCACATCAAACCAAGTGCCAGCCAGCCAGTGTAATCTCTCTCATTTAACCACCTCCCGGACCTTGCCCTGCCACCAACTAAGGGACACTCACTCAAGCAAACATTTTCCCCTGAGATGCAAAAAAGTTAAAATACTGCAAATGCAGCACAGTAGCCAGAGAGGGTGGTGGAGGCCACTTTGTGTGTCAAGTGCAAGCACACACATGTTGTCATCTTTAACCTCCACAGTTCTTTATCTCCATTCTGCTGCTGCCCCCTTCTCCTCCTTTATCCATGTTCTTGCCCTCCGGCTCCTTTTTCCCTCCACTCCATTTTTTTAAACAATTGCTTTCTCCATTCCACCCTGTCTCACTCTCCACCTCCTCCCTTGTCACCTCCTAGCCACCCAGAGACCATGATGATGAAAGTTAAAGAGGAAAGCACAAAAGCAGGACTACAGCTGAATGCCAAGAAGACTAAAATAATGACAACAGAAGATTTATGTAATTTTAAAGTTGACAATGAGGCCATTGAACTTGTCAAGGATTAATACCTCGGCACAGTCATTAACCAAAATGGAGACAACAGTCAAAAGGCTAGGACTGGGGAGGATAGCTATGAGAGAACTAGAAAAGGTCCTCAAATGCAAAGATGTATCACTGAACACCAAAGTCAGGATCATTCAGACCATGGTATTCCCGATCTCTGTGTATGGATGTGAACGTTGGACAGTGAAAAAAGCAGATAAGAGAAAAATCAACTCATTTGAAATGTGGTGTTGGAGGAGAGCTTTGCGCATACCATGGACTGCAAAAAAGACCAATAAGTGGGTGTTAGAACAAATTAAACCAGAACTATCATTAGAAGCTAAAATGTTGAAACTGAGGTTAGCATACTTTGGAGACATCATGAGAAGACATGATTCCCTAGAAAAAACAATAATGCTGAGAAAAACAGAAGGGAGTAGAAAAAGAAGAAGACCAAACAAGAGATGGATTGATTGCATAAAGGAAACCACAGACCTGAACTTACAACATCTGAACAGATGCTCTTGGAGGTTGCTGATACATAGGGTCGCCATATGTCGAAATTGACTTGAAGGCACATAACAACAACAATAAATGGCATGGTCACTGCACATCTTGGAGACCATTGCCTCTGTTACGTCCCGCTCTAAAATAAATGAAGTATAATTTACTAAACTTTTTAAGGGTGAAATGACATTGTGTCCAGAACCAGAAATAAGGAGGTGAGTCTCAGGTAAATGGGTTTAATTAGGACCACATTTGCATTCTGAAGGCAAGGCTAGTGCTGCATACACACCATACAGTTAAAACACCTTATTTCCCTCAAAGAATCCTAGGAACTGTAGTTTACCCCTCCCAGAGCTACAATTGCCAGCATCCTTAACAAATTACAGTTCTCAAGATTCTTTGAGGGAAATAACGTGCTTTAAATTACTGGTGTGTATGCAGTCTAGGGAGGACTGCTGCCTGGAACCCTGGAGAGTCACTGGCAGATCCAATAGTATAAAGCAGCTTTCTATGATCCTGTATAACATTACCATATGGGAAGCTAGCTCTTCCTTCTCCTGCAGGCATTACCTACAGATTATTTGGATGAGTCTGCCTTTGCCCAGGGATGGGGCATCAGTTCTCATTACCCATTTCCCCAAGACATACCCTTTCTGGTAAGTAAGTTAAAGTTAAAAGGGCCAATTCATACGTTCTTGTCTGTGGTCACAAGGCCCTCAGTGACTCTACTCACTGCCTCAGTTCCATATAAAGTAGTGCTACAACTTATTACAATCAGATAAATAGTATAAATTCAACCTTTTTAAATAGCATAATAGACAATTAGGCAAGAGAAAATCAACTCACTTCCTAACCGCCATACATCAATCAAACCATTAAACAAACCAATACAATTAAATTCCCAGCCCCCTATATAACAACTTCATCTAACTAGAGCTGGACATACCATTCTGTTCACTCAAAGATACCCTTACATGATCAACATGCTCACATTCATCAAACACAATCAATTAAATTTTTACAAGTGTAAAACTAATTATAAGAAATATATCCACACATAATTAAAATACACCATGTCATCAAAACATTAAAAACAGTGATTATTAAAATGTACAATGAAACAAATGTCTGGCATGTTCCAGCCTTATCCCATAGGGCTCCATGGAGCCCTTTTTTTTTTTTGTCCTTCTGTCCTGAAGTTAATGCTATGCTCCAAAGAGCTGATGGGAAATTACCATTATGCTATGTTGTTATTACTGGAATGAATTCATATGGGAATCAGCCAGAACTCCATTAGGGGTTCCAGATGCTCACTGAGGGGAAACAGTTGGGTTTTTTTAAGTTTCTTAAACAGTTTCTTAGAAATGATGAAGTATTTATTCAGGATTTGTTCACTGGCATTTTATAGTAGGTGGCAAGATTTTCTTCTTTCTCACATCCCTCAAACACCACTGCCAATCTGTTTTCACAAGACTCTCCAGACTGATCCCTATAGGGGTATGTGACCCCTCTACGAGCACATGGTCTCCAGGGGACCAATCCGAAGAGGTTTAAATACCTTAGGTCAAAATAGGGTGTTGGAAATGGACCCTGAAGGGGTCCATTTCCGCCCCCCTCTCCAGATGTGTCCAAAGTATGATAAGCTCAGTTTCATCATTTTGGCTTCTAGTGACAGTTCTGGTTTAATTTGTTCTAACACCCAATTATTTGTCTTTTTCACAGTCCATAGTATGCACAAAGCTCTCCTCCAACACCACATTTCAAATGAGTTTTTCTCTTATCAGCTGTTTTCATTGTCCAACTTTCACATCCATACATTTAACATACAGGGAAGTAAAATGCTTCTAGTGGTAGCTTTTAAATTAACTTATTTATTGAAAGATAAAAGTTACAGATATAAACTATGAGCTTGTATTAGTTTCATTCTGAAAAAAGCTGGAAGTGTACACTAGTCACGGAATTGGTTAAAAAGAACATACTGCAAGAACAGAAGGCTCCCATAATAAGTGGACTGTACATAATTTAAGAGCATGTTCTCTAGAGACAGAACAGCCACCAATTATAGCGGACAGGACCAAATACTGCTAGCTGTACATTTTCCATGGGCTTTTCTATTAAATGCATGATTTGCAGACTCTAGATTCAAAGGAAGCCTTAATTTGCTTATTTCTTTGCTATGCACATTTTTAAATGAAAATTCTGTTTTGGATAGCTATGTACTTTTCGCTATTTGCAAACCTATAAAAGAATTATAGTATATACATATTCAATATTATATACAGTACAGCAAAGTGACACTAGCAGAAACATCTTACTGATAATCCATGAACATTGATTTTCACATCAACCCTGGTTGTTTGCACCCAATATAAGTACCACAAAAAAAAACCATATTATAATACTAACCCATATTATTATTATTATACTAATGATATTAAACATCAGACAACATACAACAGATTTACTGTTTGAGTAACGCAAACTACTGAAGATGCAGGAAGGAAAAAGGATTTTTAACATATATAATGGAAATGTTTTAAAACTAAGGCTCTCTGGATAAATATTGTTGGATATAAACTCACACAGCACCCTGAAGTAATCACGTTGGGATGTATAACTGAACTGGAATAGTTGGTAATATGTTATAAATGGCAGATTGATTGCTGCCAATTAGAAACCCCTATTTGCTAGGTACTGTCAGGACGAGTGGGGTGGCAGTGGGACGAGCGGAGAAGGCAACGGGACGAGTGGTGGGCAGTGGGATGAGTGGAGGAGGCAACAGGAGTAGTGGGGGAGGCAGTGGGATAGGGGGGACAGTGGGACAAGCGGAGGAGACAACGAGAGTAGCGGAGGAGGCAATGGGAGTAGTGGGGGAAGCAATCGGACAAGTGGGGGGGCAGTGGAATGAGCGGAGGAGACAATAGGAGTAGCGGAGGAGGCAACGGGAGTAGCGGAAGCAACAGGACGAGTGGGGGGCAGTGGGACGAGCGGAGGAGACAACAGGAGTAGCAGAGGAGGCAACAGGATGAGTGGAAGGGGCAGCAGGACGAGCGGGCTGGAAAGGGTAACACACATACATTGTCACTCATCTCCATTTTGCTACTGCTGCCTTCTGCTTTATTCTTGCCCTCCGGTGTGGTCTGGCTTTCTACTTCCTCCCTCGTGCTTCTAAGCACAGAGCACGAGGGAAGGAAGTGTGACGTTGTCCAGAAGCCCAGTTTGAGGCACGTGTTTCGTCTACCAATCAGAGGAGCAGAAGACTTCCCCTGCTCCCCCCCCCCAGTAACGTCCAATTGTAACGCCAGAAACGTTACCGTTGCTGCTAAAAGGTAGGGAAATTACTAGTCGTTCTATTACTAGAAAAATGTAATGAAGTTACCCACTTGTTACTTTAAAAAGTAATGAATTACAAGTGACTCGATATTTCTAATGAGTTACTTCCAAGCTCTGGATAGTGTTTTGCTATAATGGCATTGATAATGTATGCAGTGTATTGATTTTGTATGTAGATCACAGAATTATTATGTTTATTGGGTTAAACTGCATTTTCATCAGTGTGCTTTTATGACACCTGTAAAAAAAATCTGTATATGGCTATCTCACTGTCATAAATGCAAAACAGAAAATCAGATTCCAAAATTGAGATGATTGTAGTTGTATCCCTTCAGTTGTGTTTAGTTTAGTTTTTAGAGATGAGACTCCTGTATATACATCTTAATAGTGTAATCTTGAAATAAAGATAATTTACATAATTGCATGTCTTTAGTGGGTTTTTTTATCCTTATTTATGGTAGGCCATGCTAAATGTGTGGAAGTTGTGAAGACTTTCAACTTGCCTCTTCTGATGCTTGGAGGAGGTGGATATACCATACGGAACGTTGCTCGATGTTGGACTTACGAGACTGCTGTTGCCTTAGATTGCGAAATTCCTAATGGTAAATATTATAAGGAGTACCACAGCTGATACAAGGGGTGTAAATTGTCTCATTATGAGGAATGGCAGTGACACATTCAGTGTCTGGAATCTTCCACAATCATTCAGGTCTTGCTATTGGTGCGTGGATGTCCTAAACAAGGCAGTATTATTTACTAGATAATGTATGATCATTGTGAATTTGAAATTTACAACCCTCAAATACTGATGGATTTTTAGATAGAAAATTAGAGATCTTGTAAAATGTGGAGTTTGTAGCTGATTTAACATGGGGTATTAAAACAAAGAAAGAAAATGTGACAATCTTCAAGCATGGTCCAGGCAAAGTCCTGCTCATTTCATTGAAGGAGTTGAGCACGTGCTAAACCTTTCTCATTGAAATCAGTGCACTTAAAAATATTTTTCCCTGGGCCCTTAGTATTCTGTAGCTGCAAATATATTTATTGCAGTATAGTATATCTTCACATACGGCCTATAGAGAGGATTCCCTGGTGACTTACAGAAAGATTCTTATATCATAGTCATTATTTGATCTACATTATTTGTGCTAGTGGTTGAAATCATTAAGAAGCAGGTAGCTCTCTTGAACCATGTGGTTTCTGGCTCATTAGTCAGGCTCTTAGCTTCAAATAGCCTATCTAGATGGATGTCTTTTTGGGAAGCACAGAAGTTTTATAAAGCATTAATGATATGCATAGAAATCTGCATTAACCCTGTATGAGTAAGGGTATTCATTGGCCTGATTCACACACACTGAAATACAGTTTAAAATAAACTGTGGTTTAATGCACATAAGCATTTTGCTCCTCCTGGCTTCTGATTGTGCTGTATTAGAGGGGAAAGGAGCTAGAGTGTGGCTTGCTGTAACATGCAGACCTGGAGCTCATGTTGGTTTCTCTCCAAACCAACCATGACCAGTATGCCAGGGTATGTTCATGACTTACTGCCATGGTTTGTTTTGAGGAAGCAAAGCCCTGGTTCACATGTCATGACAACCTTGTGTTGGGCTGGTTTTCCCCTGCCATCATTTAACTTTACATTAATAAATACCAAGTTTTTAGGTCTTAACAGCATAATTTGTAGTGTGTACAATGTACTGAGGAGGCCTCATTTTTACATGACAGTGGAACTTACAGGTTTCTCCTATAGAAGAGAACTGTAGTACATTTAATCTTGAAAAAAGTATTCATTCTTTAGGATAAATTGGGATTCTTCCTAATTTCTGTATTCTGGATCAAAATATAATTCTGAGTCATAACATGTCTACAGTATCGCCTAGAACTCCTCATGAATCTTATTTTGAATGTGTATCGAATCTTTGAGAACTATCACATGATGTATTACAGTCATGTTCACAGTTATGAATTTGTTCCTTTTTCTGCATTAAGAAAATGAAAAGTAATGTTTTCAGCAGTGTGTCATATAAGATATGATATGATGCACAATCTGAGAAACAACAAGGTTGTCTTAAGCTATTATTCCTCAATTTTGTTTTAATAGAATTGCCATATAATGACTACTTTGAGTATTTTGGACCAGATTTCAAGCTACATATTAGTCCATCAAATATGACAAACCAGAACACTCCAGAGTATATGGAGAAGATTAAGTAAGTATTAATGCCATAGATAATATAGACATAGATAATATAAAGGTCTGAATCTTTCCAATTATTTTACACAACTATGAGTAAATATGCATTTGGAAAGGGAGGACTAATAAGGTCCTGGATTCTTGGGACAGCAGGAGGAATTACTGCTTAAAAAGGGGTGATGCTAGAAAGTCAAACATTGTATTCATTTAATGTCCCCTTGCTGCTGAAAGGCTCTTTGATCAGTGGATGCTTCTGTCAGTGGAACAGGGAAGGAGGCAATTTTCACCAATTCCCCTGCTTCCCTGGGCCACATCCAATGTTGTTCTGAAGGGTGAACCAATCCTCTGGAGCAGATTTCTGGGGGAGGGGTATTGAGGAGAGTGGAAATCAGGGGAAAAAACCCTTCCCATTCCATTGATTGAACCTTCTGTCGCTAGAGGGACACCATTGGATAAAACTGAGACTTCTTTGTTATTGTCACAGGGTTGTATTCAGCTACTGTAAGTTATACTTAGAATGAAATGGAAAAATGGAAATGGACTGCCTTCAAGTCGATTCTGACTTATGGCGACCCTATGAATAGGGTTTTCATGGTAAGCAGTATTCAGAGGGGGTTTACCATTGCCTTCCTCTGAGGCTGAGAGGAGTGACTGGCCCAAGGTCACCCAGTGTGCTTCATGGCTGTGTGGGGATTTGAACCCTGGTCTCCCAGGTCGTAGTCCAACACTGTAACCACTATGCCACATTGGCTGTTTACTTAGAATAGACACATTGAAATCAGTGGTCTTCAGTTAGTCAAGTTCATTGATTTCATTGGGTCTATTCAGAGTATGATTTAGATGGCTACAGTCCTCGATGTTTTATTGGTTTTAATTTTTTTTTATTTTTTTCAAAATTTGGTCTATCATTAAAACCCTATTTGCTTAAAGGTAAACTAGTTATTTTTGCAGAAGAGCTATTAAGTCTCAGGAAAGTGTTTTGTCAGTAGATATGCAGCATACATAATCATATTATCACTTTAAAATTATGTTGCTGATTGTTAATACTCCCAGAGTAATAAGCTCTGGGAGCTTGCATTTTTTAAAACATGCATACCTCTAACCATAGATATTCCATCTGACGCATGCCCACTTGTGTATTTTCTTTGGATACCATGGCCTGCCTTTTGCAAGAAAGTTACCCTAGTCCTCTTGCTTTATAACTGACTTTTCACCTTATTTTCCTACCATTATTAGGTAGCTGGGTATTTTTTTTGAGGAAGAGAACTAAGAAATCTCCCAACATATTGAGAAGAAAGTTGTAACATCTTTTCCCTGGATTGTTTGCTTTGCAGACAGCGTTTGTTTGAGAACTTGCGCATGTTGCCCCACGCTCCTGGTGTGCAGATGCAGTCTATTCCTGAAGATGCTGTTCATGAAGATAGTGGTGATGAAGATGGGGAAGATCCAGACAAACGTATTTCTAGTAAGAATGGGCTAACATTACAAGGCTTGGTATAAAATCTAAGCAATTTTGTAAAAATGTCACAGCAAAAGATTGTCTAAATGCATATGATTTTAGGATTGGCTTTAAAAAATAATAAGCTTTCCCCCAGAGGCAGCTTATTTGTTGATTTTGTCACCAGTTCTGGTTATTCCCTAGCCCCTCTGCCTTCATGTCCTGATACATTATTGCTATCTTCCTCACAACACAGTAGAGCTAATTTGTTTGGTCTGGATGGTCATTTTATGTCGGTCTGTCTTGTTTAGGCACTTCTGTTCCACCCTCTTTTATTATTACTTCTTTCACTGACTGATTTTAAATTCGTCCTCCTTCAAGTATAGATTTCTGCTATCAGAATGGGGGGTAATTTTTGCCAATTTCCCCTATAGTTACCAGCCTCACTTAAAAAAAATGATTCTGAAGTGTTGAGAGACTCTTCAGAACAGATTTTGTTTGGGGGGGTGTCCTGGGGGCACAGGATGGAGGGGGAACTGGCAAAAATCACCTTTTCTCCTTTAGCAGATGCTTCCCTTGTTCTTGGGCAAGGGCACCAGTTACATACACAGTCCTTGCATATTGGACCAACTCAGTGAAATTATGGCAACGTTTGCCTCAAACCTGTATAAGAGCTAGTGTACACATTGCACTTACCACAACGATGCTGTTGAAACTTTATCCCCATGATGAGTTCATTCCCCACCCACCGTCTGTAGTGTAGAATTTCCTTCCAGATAATTGCTGTCATGTGGAAAGCCTTTTCATGATGACAGTGATCAATGCAGCGACTTATTTTGGGAAGAGAACTTGTCACTGAATAACTTTTTTGTTAGCATCTTCATGGTGAGAAAAATACAATGCACAAGAAGACAACCTTGTAGGAATCTTTTTTCTACCCTGCTCTTTTAATTCTAGTTCGTGCATCAGATAAGCGGATAGCCTGTGATGAAGAATTTTCTGATTCTGAAGATGAAGGGGAAGGTGGACGTAGAAATGTTGCAGATCACAAGAAAGGAGCAAAGAAAGCCCGACTAGAAGAAGATAAAAAAGAGATAGAAGACAAAAAAGCTGGTAAGATGTCCATGTCTAAACCTGTTCTGAAAGCAGTGGGATTTGCTTCCAACTAAATATTGTTAGAATTAGGTCAGGCCTGCACAGTTAGACTACCTGCATTTGCTCTAAACAGCTGGTGTGTCATGCATCTCATAGGCCATTATCTATAACTGGTGGGCTGCCTTTGGTTTGGGTCTAAGTTGTGCATTTCTGGGTTAGGCTGTAGGTGAGAATTTTTATCTTTCCTAGAATATCTCCTAGTTTAACCTTTCTAATACTCATTCTTCATTTAAAAGTATCATGAAATGAATAGACATTTTGCAGAGCTGCATTTTTGCTGGAATCCTTATATCAGTGTTAATTTTCATTGTAATTTGTTAACAGCTGAGTTTCCAGTTGTCATTTGAAAAAATTATTTATGTAAACCTGCCACTGTCCATTATTTTTAGATATTAAAGAGGAAGATAAATCCAAGGATGGCAGTGGTGAGAAGGCAGATACCAAAGGGTAGGTAAATTGTGGCTATCCTATAATGTTTCTGCCTTGGAACAGTCATTAACTATGAAATGTAATTATGCACCTGTTATCCATTATCGATGACAATAAATCAGTGTCAGTACTATGAAAAATTTATAATGTGAGCAGTGCAACCCTTACTGTTCTTAAACAAGCAGAGAATAGCATTAAATTGTGACCCATGTTAACAGTTGGCTTTTTACCCCCTCTAAACAGCACAAAGTCAGAACAGCTCAGCAATCCTTGACTGTAAAGCCTCACATCAATTAACGGACACAATATGAAAGGGGGGGGAAGTTAAAAGGAACTTTTCACATGGGAAGAGACTGTTGATTTTCATTTTGTACTATTTGGCATGGAGCGTATTTATTTTTAAACAACTGTGTTTTTGTTTTTGGCAAGTTGTATTGTGAATTTTCTAATTATGATGCAAAATTTTGTTCCTTCCACCAGGCTTTAAGTAATAGTATTCAACATGGATGTGAGTTATTATGTTAGATATCTAATGATCTATTAAAATTTGCCTTTTCCTGAATTGATTTTACCCTTTTTGTAATTATATCTTTATTAAAAAAAATTGTACTCAGCCGTCTTGTCCATCACTGCCTAGTAAACACTCACATAAATTTCACACTAGTTAAGACAGTTATGAAGAAGTATAGTGATGTTTGAAATTGCACTGAATTATGTTGGACAGTTCACAAAGAATGCTACTTCTATAACTTCTTTGGGGCAAACAATGCATGTTTGATTGAAAGCGTACTTCTCCTGGGTATGGATTAACTGGAAGATTAGTCAGGAAAATGATACTTGGAGCAATTATAGTCAACTAATTAAGAGCCAGTGCGGTGTAGTGGTTAAGGTGTTGGACTACGACCTGGGAGACCTGGGTTCAAATCCCATATAGCCATGAAGCTCACTGGGTGACCTTGAGCCAGTCACTGCCTCTCAGCCTCATGAAAACCCCATTCACAGGGTCGCCATAAGTCGACTTGAAGGCAGTACATACATACATAATTAAACTACAATTATATTCAAGCATTCCATGATAAGAGGTGCAGTAACTTAAGAGAAACTTCTAAAAGAAAGAGCAAACTCTGATATTTGATATCTATTCCATGTCATCTGTACCCTCCCACAGGTACTTGACAGATACCCCAACCAAGAACCAGCCAGGTAGAGGACATATAGCTGGCAGACATGTGGGCCAATCCCAAGTCCTCAGCTGAGGTGGTATTATTTTTTTGGTGGCCTATGAGGAACTGGGTTCTACGAGGAACTGGGGTTGACCTGGGGTTCTTTGTTGGCACTGGTGGGGATGAAGCTATGCTTTCCATGAAATGAACCCTGTCCCCCTCTATCCTAAGGACAGGACAACTTTGGGTGAGAGCCAAAACAGGTGTGGGCAAGCCTGCAGCAGGAGTGGCTGTACTTGCCCAGATTATATTCCCAGCATACTCACTTTGTCTGATCTTTCTCGGGCCTTTCCAAAATATGTGGTCTCACCAACTCCAACCACAGCTTATCATGGAAGAAGTCCAAAGGGGCCTTCAGACTGTGAGAGGCCCGACAGTGGATGGCTTCATCATAGGTGATAGCCACCATGTCGCCTGTAAGGAGTCTAGTCCAGAGCACTACCCCTTGATGACTGTGCAAGTGCCAACCACGTTCACGATACTCATACAAGACTATTCCGGCAAACACATTGTAATCCTTCAGCCAGTTGTCGAACGTTATTTTTGCCATGGGCCTTTTATTTATCTCCCCTTCTCACTTTCTTACTTCACTCTTGCTTTTCTCCATTTCTGAGCATAGAAGGGAAAAGAGATCAACAATATTCTCCCTGACCTTTTGGGGCAGGTGGATCCTAGGAGGGCCCTTGTGGGCCTTGAAAGTGGAGACCAATCCACTTTGGCTGGAATCTCAAACTTCCTGAGGAGCCTCTTCCTCCCACTGTTCCTTGCACCTCCTGCACAATGCCACCTCTGGAAACTGAGCAGGTGTCATCTAATAAGGTGTTGACCTCTTATCAGAGGATGATGACTCACCTGTCATTCCTCTACTCCCTCTGCAGCCTTGGGTCCTTGCTGCCACACACACTTTGAGTCCCTCTTCCTTTCTGCTGATTGCTGCCAGCACCCCTAGTAGGTGAATGGACACCCTTCCAGGCCTGTTTCTGGGAGGCATTCAAGGGGGCCTGCACCACCAGTACAAGTGGAGTCTGCACATCCTGCCACCCCACGAGCTCCATGCATTGAACAAGAACACGAGACAGACCCAAGAGGACAGAGGTACTGTCTGTACATGCATAGGCTTGTAAAGTTTTGGGTGATGCAGTGACAGCAATTGGCCTCCTATTTTTCCTGTCACTAGCTCTGCCTTGTGGGTGCGAAGGGCTTGGCTGCTTGTGGGAAGCTGCCTTCTTCTGAGGTGCAATACCCTAACTCAAAAGTGAAGGGAAAAGGGTGTGAGGAAAACATCCCTTCCACTCGTTGGCCCAAGGAGAGGCTCTGGATCTCAACACCATCATTATCACCACCACCAATAACATCACCGCCAACCTCATCATTATGGTCTGTGACCCTGCTGATGCGTTTCAGCTCCTTGATCGTATGCTGTGGCCAAGCAGCTGTTTCAACAGACCTGCAAATCTCTCTGGGATTTGAGCAGATACTCCCAGAGTTACAAAGTCCACCCCCAACCCTACCAATATATGTTTTAGCTCAGTATTGTCTGCACTGACTTAGCAGCAGCTCTCTAGAGGTTCAGACAAGGAGTCTTTTCCAGCCCTACCTGGAGATGCCAGGGATTTAACCTGGGACCTTCTGCATGCAAAGCCAATGCTTTGTCACTGAGCTGCAACACTTGCCCCGAAAATGGTGGTGGTTGAAGCAAGGAGATTGATAATGTGAAGTGTGCATTCTCCCTGTGCTAAGTTTAAGCCAGGAGCCAAGGTTGGGCCAACTGAAACTGCACATGACTAGCCAACTGCAGCCAAAACAAGAAAAAACCCCTCTGAAGGATGGGCCACTTCCATGATGAGAAAAACCTCCCTTTTCCAAATACTCGAGTTCCACCTGCAGCACAGAAAAATGGTTGCCGGGATTTGTAACGGTGGCTACAACATGTAATACTATGCTGCCTATAGGGCTCAATGCCACCTAGCATCTTATGCATGCCTCTTAAGTTTATGCCACTACCTCCACTAGAATAACATGCATATTTAAGAAGACCCACCTCACTCTTCTAAAAGGGGGAAAATTTTATTTTTCTGTCGTTGCAATGCTTTACTAAGGGGCAATATGGAACTGCAGCCTATATTCTGGCTGCTCCTTTGCCGGATCAGGCTCCTGCTTGTCAGCTGCCCATCCCTCTCCTCACACAATCTCAGGAGTCTTTGATCCTGCTTGAACACCACCTCATGAATCTTGATGCTTGAAGGGCTTGGTCCCGTTGCCTCCGCTGCTGTGCTGCTCTTCCGCTTCCTGGTCTGGTGCATCATTTTCTGGAGTCCTCATCGCCAATCCTCTTTGTGGAAGTTGCTGCTGACACTGAAGTGTCTCTAGGCATATGGTCTTGGTGCGGCCCAAAGCAGAGGGTTTCCCTGTTTGGTCCTTGCCAAATCAACCCATGCCCCCAGTTTGGGTCCCAGCAGGGCTAAAGGAACATACCACCCAGCACCTCCACAAGCCTGATTGGCTCTTTCCCCCTCACCACACATGAAGTGCAATGATGCCCGCTGCTAAAAGCAGCAAGCTGGGATTTCTGAACATTCCATGGTAGAGAATAGCATAGATGTGGCCTTCCAACCAGAACACATCCCCCAGTCAATATATCACTTCCACCATCCATATCCAAGTCCCAAATATCTGAAAGACCGCCTCCTTACCTAAAGACCCTCTTGGGGGTTGAGATCAGCAGAGGGGGCCCATTTGGTAGTCCTAGGGGTGGCCCGAGAGCAGGGCCAGCACCAGAGGGTGGCCAGGTTGGGCCCCGGCTGAGGGCCCCTCAGGGTGGCAGGGTGGTGCTCCTGTTCCGTGGCAACATTGGGTCCTGTAATCCATGCCTGCTGCAGATCGTGGAGAAGGAACTCCCAGGTACCCCCCATACAGACAGAAAGCCCATCTGCATGCTCCGCTTACCTCTCCCATCAGTAGGGGCTTCCCTAATAGACTGACGTGCCTGTCACCATCTTGGTTGATGGCAGGCATGTACCCTATGCGCGCACATTATTTACATGACACAAGACATAGGTGGGGCACATGGGCGGGCTTATTAGTCCCACGCCACCTGTATGGGGGGTGTTGGACTATGATGACACAGGCCTGGGGCAGGCTGGTGCCCAATGGCCCAGTCATGCCTGGCACGGCCTTGCCTGTGAGAGGGCATTCTCTGGTTGCCCCTAAGATGTGGAACCCCATTCCCACCAAGGTGCGCCTGGCAACTTCATGGTACAGTTTTAAGCAAATGCTGAAGCCGCACCTCTTGACCCAGGTCTTTGGCACACTTAAGACATATATTTTTAGGACCCACCCTATTTTGTGATTTTTAATTGTTCATAATGTTGTATTTTAAAATTGTTATAGTCCGCCCTGGGATTTTTGGCTGAAGGGTGGGTAATTGATGGTGATGATCAGCAGCTCCACATGGCTGTGATGATGATGATGATACACCATCATCACAGCCAAGAGTTTGACAACCCTATTATTATTATTATTATTAATCAGAAGCAGCACTTGGCTGTGATGATTATGATAATAATACAACATCATCATAGCCACATGCTTGACAACTTTATTCATGCCGTTCCAGGCTGATAGCAAAAGGTCTGTTGACCCTGGCCTGGTGGATTGTTTGGCTTTGTGGCTTAGGTTGTACAGGCTTTTGTTGGGTGAAGAACTACAGAATTGTTGGTCAAATCGTCTGTATCCGTCAGGTATCTTGCAATTCTTCCTTTTCTCTACACCCCTGCCCCACCATCCAAGTATATCTAAGGAGGTAACCATTGAGAATCCACCAGAGAGGTAAACACTGATGTGCAGTAAGCAAACTTGTCAAGAAAAGATTATGCCCTATTGGACAGTCATTTTAAGCAATCTTACTATGACATTTGGGTTGTGCTAGTTGTGTTGCAAGTTGTGTAGCATTTAGTCATTCTTACTGCCCAAGTTGTAACACACTGATTTACAATAAAAACAGTATTTAAAGGAGGTTAGGGTTATAGTGTTGATAGGACATGTTTTTAAATCAGATTTTATGGTTTTAATATGTGGGGCATACAGATTAAAGGACGTCAAGACTTTTTATTTTAGGATTTACTACTAATTCACAATAGAGTCTGCCTTTAGCGCTACCTGGCCATGAAGTTTCTTCCTTCCTCATTGACAATACACTGATCTTTTCCCTAAAGGTTTCATTTCTTTAAAGGCATTCAACACTCACTGATATCAGCATCGGTGCTGATTTTTCAGCTTCTGCTTTAAGGTTACAGTTTAAAAAAATATTGCCACTCTGTGTGTGTGTGTGCGTGTGTGTGTGCGCGCGCTGAATTAAACAGATTTTCAATCTGAGTTACCACCATGTGTGTTCTGCTCTGTGATAAATACATTGAATGAAACGGAAATAGGAGCTTTGTGTAGATGGAGGACTTAATAAACCCATGAAAGGGAGTGGAAGATCACTTTGTGCACTCCAAGGTAACGTCTCCTCTCATGTCTATGCCACAGATAGGAAGACAGCATGAACAAAGTGCATCTAAGTTGCCCATCTGTTGAAGGGATACCCTCAGAACTCTTAACCGAGTGGGCCAAGATACATGCCACAGAAAAAGGTGAAACCAACAAAGCACCCAAGTTTGAGAGTGAGGGAAGGGGATAGATTATTTCTAGCCTCAACTTGTGATCTGAAGCAAAATCCTGCTCATATCAAAGTTTTGTTATTCCATGCAAGACTTATCCTACCTTGGTGCCTTCAGGTAGTTTCCTACATTGCTTAATTAATTAACACAACTGATTAATTAATCACAATGGCTACTGAATAGTGGTGGGACAGCTCACTGAATAGCAGGGACACAAGTAGAATTGTAAAAATGGTGCTTAGTAACCATTGTTGCTTTAAAAAATCTTGTTATCTGGATTGCTGAAAAAACCAAGTGGTTAGAGTGTTGGACTACATCCTGGTGTGTTCAATAAACCTGAATTCAGACGTCACAGAAAACTGATTAATTGAAAGCATCTGCATTTGATTTTAAATTTCCAGCACAGAAACTAGGAGGATGGAAGGGGATAGCGGACAAGACCTGTCAAAGACACATGCACGCTTGCTCACATAGTGGGAAACCATTATTTCCAGTTACATCTCAGCTGGGTCACTGCTGGAAGAAAAATGGTTGTATCGCACAAAGCAGAGAGTGGTATAGATGATTATGAATTATTATTGAGTACAATTTGCAGCATAACTGACTACTTAGTTATTATTGGAGTTTCCACATTGCTGTGGACACAACAATGTGGGGTTTTTCCCCGCTGTAGATTTAATGTTTTCACAGATGATTGTGGGATTAAAGGTAAATTTATATAAGCTTTTGCTGTGCTGATATCTAAGCAATAGGTGTACTGTTATGTCTTTCATCTTTTGAAATGTGAAGAATTTTCCTTATCAGAAGCACGAAAGTAGTAAAATTCTCACTTAGGAATCTGTTTGTGGCTCATGTTGCTAGCCAGCAGTTATCTTCTGCTAACCAGCTGTTAAATTGAAACTCATGGTACTGTAACAATATTATATGCGTTTATCATATCAAAACAAATAACCAGTTCCATCACTGAATAAAGTTGCGTATTAGCAATGAACATACACATGTGGCATATGGCCATATTTTTTAAGACTGATTTTTCCCATCTTCACAGGTACCTATTACCTAACTAATAGATACACATTTACAAACATGTAGTTTTACAGAGCAATCCACCACCACCCCTTCACACCAGGCCGGGAGGAGGTTGGATTAGGTGGAGGTGTTCTTCTGCCGGTTAAGTCAGCTACCCACCACTGACAGAGTGACAGTCCTCCTTCCACCTACCAAATTGCCACTGGCAGGATGCCCACTGACAACAACCAGCAGAAGGCTCCAAAAGATGGCATTCTGGACATGGAGAGAGGTTGAATCAACCTGGGATCTGCTGGGTCCCAAGCTGCTCTTGCTGCTCTTATGTAATTGCATTGGTCTTCATCATCCTGCCCCCCCCTCACCAGCTGCTGTTTGCCATGAGCAGCAGAGCTGTGGATGTGGCAGTGCCCCTTTTGTTCTACAATGTCCTGCCTGCTAGAGGGGGGGTGTTGGAATGGGCCCTTGGGTGTAGCCAACTAAGTCATATGCAACTCTGAGATGTGTTAAAATCAACAGATTTAGATAGTGATGACCACTGATTTCAATTAGTCTGCTTTTATGACAGAGTTGGATGCAAGCCTTAGATTCCTCCTGAGAGTGTCATCCTAAAGATGAACTCTTACGGTTAGCCTACTACTATAACTTCTGTTCTGGATCTCATTGGCATTTACAAAGGGCATTTGCAATTGTTGTTTTAAAAATACACTGTCATTTAATACAAACTAGCAATTGCTTTATGTTGAAACATGACCAAACACTGCAATGTAGACACGGTTGTTGTCATTGTTAAGTGTCCCTTTTTAATCTGTTGCAAAAATTAATTAATTTTCTGTTTCCTGGAAATCATTTACATCAGTCTTCTCAGCTTCATTGGCACATAACACTGGCACAGATGGAACAGACATATACAGTGGGCAACATTAAAAACTGGCCATTTACCATCTGCAGCCATTCTCAGCTACAGTGTTTGGTATCCTGAACTGTAAATAATGAATTATAAATAACACTCAGTGTATATTCTTAATGGATGCCAAGATCAGGAAATCTGAACTGGCAGTGGGTAAGCAGAAATAAATGCAGCCTCCCAGCTTTTAATAAGAATCCAGTGCCAATATTTTTCCAAATTGCACTGCCAGGAAACGCACATGAGTCAGCTGTGGAAAAGTATTCAGTAATTCCACGTCACACATTTGCCAATCTGTACATAAATTATATGCTCATCTGGTCCTTCTAATGTGTATTTTTAGGAGAGTATGCTTTTAAATAAGCCATAATTCTATAGAAAAGGCTTTTAGGGCATACCTGCTAATAACAGGATTTCTAGGTTACTAAAGATAGAAGTGATAGGACTGGACCCCAGCGGTTAGAGTACATGGTTTGCATACAAAAGGTTCTGAGATCAGTTCCTAGTATCTCCAGTTAGAATTGGCTAGCAGAGCTCTGCCTGGAACCTAGGAGATCTGCTGCCAATCAGGATAGACTGGCCTGGCCTAGGTGGACAAATTCTGAGCTGAGAAAAGACTGATTTATAAGTTCAGTGTGTACTTCAGTTCTATACTGTGCTAACTCCAAAGCCAAACTAAAGATTTAAGGTTCAGATTTTCTCTCCCCCACACACACACACACTTCTGCTAAATAATCTTTTTATGTGTATGAAACAAAATGGAGAGAAAGGTAGTGTTTCAAAATAATATACTGTACCATGGAAGGCATTCTTTTGCCTGACAACCTCCTATAAGCAGAGCATCAAGATTTCTCTTTCGAAAAAACAACTCACCCAGATGGATTTAGTAGACTGGAGGTCTTTTGCAGCCATGTACATAACTTTCTTCATCCTAGCAACTAAATACTGGATTTATTTTTTTATTTTTTTTGCAGAATGGGTAATTTCTTTCAGTGGTTGGAGTTGTGGGGGGAAATAAATAAATGGGACTTTGGGGTAGGATTGCCATTTTCAGTAAAAGACAGAGCCTGTGTCCCTTTAACAGTGGCATAAAATGAAGCATAAAAATCTTTTCTATCTCTGGGAAGGGAAAAAATGTCACTTGCTGAAATTCTGTCTTGTCTACAACTGTTGAAGGCAGAGACATCCTCTGTGTTGATTCTGGGAAGTCAGTGTTGGAGGGCAAATGTATAGAAGGAAAAGGGTGGAGACACAAGTAGGGATGGAGGCTAGCCTACCCTTTGAGCAAAGTGGGCATTTTCCAGGGTTTAGGGTCAACAGGGACAGGGCCGGTTCTAAAGGGCAGCCAGGTTGGGCACTGGCCCAAGGGCCCCGGAGCTACAGGAGCCCCTGAGGGGCTCTTCGCTCCCCTTCCGCGATCCGTGCCCCCCCCCACTTACCTGTAAGCAGGCTTTTTAGCATTGCCCTTAATGAAGATGGCGGCCGCAGCTTCCCTAAGGTACTGAAGCTGCCACCGCCATCTTAGTTGATGGCAGAGATGTGCGCGCATAGCACACATGTGTGCCATCAACAAACATGGTGGCAGAGGCTTCATTCCCCTTAGGGAAACCGCGGCCGCCATCTTCATTAAGGGCAATGGTAAAGACTAAACAGGTAGGGGGGCCGTGGGGGGCACACGGGGAGGCCATGCACACATGTACACACACACACCGGGGGTCCAGGGCAAGCTGATGCCCAAGGGCCCCTGCATGCTTGGAGCCGGCCCTGAACAGGGAGACAAGTTATAAAGTAATGTCAGCAGATGGAACATGCCACTCTGTTCAAAAAGAAACTCTTGCAGTACAAGATAGCTTTCAGCCCCTGCTCATGGCATGGCTGTGGGCCTGTATCAGCTCCAGCAGAAATGTATGTGGACACTTTTCAAAGCCACACTAAGGGCTGGAGCACAAATTATGCCATAAATAGCATTCCTATGGCAACTTTGACATGGGCTTGTTCACACACCCTGCTGTTACAGTCAGAATGGCTTGCCTGCAAAGGTGGTTGTCATTGCAGTTTCCATGCCTCTGCTCCATGTTCCTGGCAGCTGCAGATATAGATGTGCATATGATGCTGGTCACCCATCTAAAGCCCATTCTAAACATTACCTCAGGATGGGTGTGCATGCAAAGAAACCACTACAGGGATGCCATTTTTGCCAATATCCCCATGGCCAATGTGATAGGTCTTCAAGCCTTCAACTGTAGCTTTGAAACACTTCCATGCATATTTCTGTTAGAGCTGACACAGGCCACAGCCATACCTACAATTCATACCATTGGTGGAACTGCAAGCCATCTTGAACTGCAGGGGACTCTCCCTGAGATGCATGCCTCTTTTTGCTAGTTCTGCTTTTTCTTTCGTAGCCCTGGAAGCAGAGTGCATTAGGGTCATAGGGTTGCCAGATCAGAAGCATCCCAAACCCTAAGATTTCAGGGGCGGGCCCTAGTGATATCACGGGGCAGGCACTGGATCCAGCTGCATTCCATTGGGATGTGAGGGGATGCAGCCAGTTTCGGAGCCACAGGGGTGTGACAACAGGCCTAAATCTCCCTGGGGAAGGGAGATATGGGCCCTTTGTCACACATACCCCTGGCCTCAGAGCCAGCTGCATTCTATGGGGCGGTGAGGAGGTTTCTCCTTGCCCTGCCACTCAAATGCAGCCAGCTCCAAAGCTGGGGGGGGCACCTCAATGGGCCTTAATCTCCTTGGAGATTTGGGCCTGTTGTTGCACCCTCTGGTCGGCAAGAAACCAGAAATTGGGGTGCTCCACCCAGAGACCCAGGGAGGACTCCCCCCCACAAAAGAACAGTCTCTGGATGAAACCCAGAGACCTGGCAATGCTAGTTAGTGAGATGCAGGAAGTTTTCTTCAAAAAGACCACTGTATCCAGCACTTGCCATCACTCCTTATATTTGCAGACTCCGAGAGCATGTGCCAACAACAATGTGGCCACTGACAAAAAAGAGAGAAGCATCAACATGTTTGGTATAACAAGTTTTGCAGAAGTAGGGAGGGAAATATTTTAAACAATAAAAAACTAGGGAATAGGAAACAAAAATAGTCCCATGAGGATTGAGCACACTCAGTAACCATTGCATTTGTGTCAGTTGTAGAAACAGGAAAAAAAAAGGGGGGGATGAGGTTTCCTGAAGGAGGGCATGGCTGACTGGCAGAAACCTTTAACACCACCTGCTAGGAAGTAAGGGAAAACTTCAAGACTCTGTTTTAGGTCTACTTGTGACATTGTAGAGCTACTATGAGGGCTCTGCCCTTCCTACTTGCTCCACTCGCCAAACCCCCTACCAGCTCCTCTTGGATCCATTGCGCTCCAGCTACTTATCTTTTTCAGCAGCCCATTCCACACCTCCTCCTTCACACGAAGCCCCCTAAAGTCACCCTCTACTCAAGTGTGTTGGTAGGTGGAAGCTGAGGGCATTTGAAAGTAATTCTGCTGCCAGAGCTGGATTGAGAGAGGCACTGACTGAGATGTGCAGGTAACCACAGGCAGGCAGACATTTCCTTCCTCACCTTGAGGATGAGCTAGCCAGAGATGGGCTGACAGGCCTCACCTCCCAAGATGGCAAACACTATAGGCTGGTGTTACATCCTCCTGCTTCCCTTTAACCAGAAAGACACGTGAGTCAGAAGTGGAGTTTTCTGCTGCTTGCTTTTTACTGAACATCCTAGAAAGGAAAAGAACAGGAAAAGAAACACCCACAGGGGGCATGCCTGAATCTGTTTCTCAGGCAGCCCTAAATAATCAATGGAAGAACAATAGATTACAGACATAATCCGTCACAATAACACTGACCCAATACACTACCTCTGGTACCAAACTTTTTATTCTCCCCACTACCATGCCCACTGTCTCCTGACCTGGAGTCCTCCTGCTCCTATTGGCTCTGAGCCTTTAAAAGATGTTTGGGAGACAAATGCCACAGGTGCAGCACTTCTATCACACACAGAGGCCCAAAACAGCAACAGCTCCTCCCTCCACTCCCGCTCAGCACAATCAGCCATGAGACATGCTGCTATTGACTGCCACTGCTGTCAGTCTAGTCGACCCAGTTCACAGTGTAATAACAATCTAGCGCAAATATAGAGAGAAAACAACAACAAAGGCTTTTCAAATCCTTGAAGGGTATTCCTATATTATTGGCTTAAGTAACTTTGTTTTAACACATTCATTTATGCTTGCTTCACTTGTAGCCAGTTTTAGCTCATTGTCCAAACCAACAACTGGTGTTGGCAACATCTGCCACCCTGGGTTCCTTCTTGGAGGAAGCGCAGGATATAAATTTAATAAATAAATAAACAAACATCTATTTTTGTAAAGAGCAACCTTGTTTAAAGCTAAACCCCACCTCCCTTTAAATCAACAAGCATTCTCTGCTGCCTTCCCATTAATTATTATTTATTATGGGTGAGATCTAATCTCACACCAGTGAAAGTTTTGAGATTCCCCTTCCTCCCCTCTCCCATGCAGCCCTCTGCTGTCCCCCCCCCCCATCTCCTCTGGAGGACTTGAGCAAAATAATAATATTTTTAAAAATTCTTTTTAAAAAGTCCCAGGAGAAGAGAAAGGTCTTTGCTTGGCACAAGAATGGCATTAATGTCGGTTCCAGATGAGATTCCTCAAGGAAAACTTTCCACTGGTGAGGCTGCCACTGAAAAACCTCTCTCTCTTGTTACTGTCCTTCACACCTAATTTCTATAGATGGTGTCAAGGACCAGGTAGGCACATAGGGGAAGAAGTGTTCCTTCAGGTACTGGGGATCCAAACTATGTAGCTTTTTATATAGTAAAATCAGCACTCTGAACTGGACCCAGAAACAAGTTGGAACCTAGTGCAGGGGAGCAAGGACCAACATACTATGATCAAACTGCCTGTGCGTTATCAACACTCTATCTGCCATATTCTGCACTAGCTGAAGTTTCTGGGCAATTTTCAAAGGCAGCCACTCATAAAGCACATTACAATAAGGCAGACAGGAGGATGCCAGAATATAGACTACAGAAGCCAGTTTAGCCACAATCAGAGGAGTAACTGGACTATCAGCCTAAACTGCTAGATGACACAGCATTACCAAGGCCACATATGCATCCAGTGGTGGACGTGGATCTAGGAGAACTCCAAAGCTATGAATCTGAACTTTCAAGAAGAGTGGAACCTCCTGAAAAGACTGAGCACCGCTTATTCAGACAGAGGAACTGCCTGCTAAGAGAGTCTCAGAATTGTCTGAACTGAGGTTCAGTTTACTGCTTAGCCAGTCCATTACCGTGATCAGCATATCCACTGCCACACCTGGTTAACATAACAAGGAAAAATAGAGTTGTGTGCTACTTGCATATTAATGGAAATACTGATGAAGTCCAGAACTTCAGATAACCCCACTCAGGTTCATATGGATGTTGAGTAACAAGACAGAACCCTGAAGAAGGTCTTAGCATAATTTTCACAGGGCTGAGCAGAAATCCCTCAGCACAATTTTCTGAAGTCAGCTGTCCAGGTAGGAGTGGAACTACTGCATCACCATGCTGCCAACACCTATCTCAGACATCCATTCCAGAAAAATATCATAGTCAGTGATATCAAACACTGCTGAGAGATCCAGGTAAACCAAGAGTCAAAGTGGTCTTGGTGCCCAAACCAGGCCTGAACCCCAATTTAAATGGAACCAGAAAATCAGTTTAATCCAAGAGGACTCAAATGCACTCAAATACCTTTAGTCTTCATTGTGATAGGCTCGCTTATGTAACCATATATCAGGTGACTTGCTTGGGGGCAATAGATGTACACTTCAGTTAAACTATGTTTTCTGCCAGTATCTCTTTGCCTGCAAGGCTCTGCTAGTGAGACTGAGGATGTAAACATACTAGTCACCTGATCAAAGGGTTTCCATTAGCCACACCTGGAGGGGGAACAGGTTGATCTGCCAATCAGCTGTGAAATCTCTTTGAAGCATTTTTTTTTAAAAAAAATGCACTGGAGCTGCTTCCTCCAGGTTTTACAGTAAAGAAGGGTGGGATTTGACTAGCGTTGTGTCTCCCCATTTTCAAAAGAGGTTGAGATGCACTGGAACTGGCAGAACAGTGAATGTGCTTACCCTGACTTCTAGCTGTGATGCTGCTTATAGTTTACCTATACTTACCATTAGGATGTCCAGAATTTATAACAGCACAAAGCTACAAGCTGTAGAACTACAGGAATCCAGATGAGAAACAAAATGTTGTATGATTTAGGTTGCAGTTCCAAATGTATTGGGAGATAGTGGGACTTACTCGTAAGAAAATATGCATAGAATTGTCCTGTGACAGATCACGTCTTCTGAATTCCAGCTGTCCTGTTTTCAAGCACATTCTCATACCAGATTATTTATTATTTTTATGTATAACACACTCCTGGCTCTGAACGTGCAGGACAGGCAACAACATGTTAAAGAACATGTATGCAAAAGCTTACCCACTAAAATAAAATAGATTCAAGCCAGTCATGGAGCTGTGGGTGCATTAGTAAGGTTTCATACTACAGAGAAAAGCATGCTGCATGCAACTAAGTGATGAAATAGTGACAATAATGATTAGTATAATGCAAGGCAGGACACAGATCCCTAAATAAAAATTAACGTAAATGTGGAAAATGAGTTTATCGTTGTGTTGTTACTGTGCATGGTTCTGCTTCTCAAATTCTTTTTCTGTTGTGCCTCTGTATGGTTTCCTGTGGAACGAAAACTGTGGCTTTCCCCCCCAAACTGGATTCTCATACTTTTCCACTTCTGTAAATTCTTCAAGAGTTCCTCATCCTACAGCTTGTCTTCTTCACTATGCTGACAGAGTCCCTTTGTCTTCTAAGTGTCCTTTATTCCTAGCGCTTGTTCATTCATCTGTGTAAGCAAAATGTCCTCTGTGAAATGACCCTCATTGCCACTGCACACCTGGAAATCTTGTCTGGGAATGCTTGACTATTGCATAACCTGGTGCTGCAAATGTTTCTGTGTTTTAAAGTGGCACTGAGAAATTTGGTGACAGAAGAAAATTCCATTAATACAAGGTTTATGCCCAATAGTTAAAATAGCTAAGGCCCCAATCTGACTTGAAAGGGTGACCAAGATTAATGAGAAAACATGAACAGAATTGAGCAATAGGGATGCAATGTTATCTTTCATTAGCAGCAAGCCCAGTTAATTTAGAAAACCTGAGAAAGAATGCATAAATTTAGGCTGCACGCACTGTTACTACACATGTTTTGAATTCTCAAACTCCTTTTTCACTTTTCCTGCAAGACATTTTAGATGTGGCAGAGTTATCTGCCATGGATATTCTCACTGTGCCCACTGAAAACACAGGTGGTGGAAACTTCCACTGGCAGTATCCCCACCTGTGGAAATCCAAAAACGGCATTACTGGAGTGGATAGGCTCAACCAGTCAAGGAGGATCCACTGGATCCTAAATGGTCCAGCTACTGTCAATGGGCCAGAATTGGGCTTCTCTTCTGAGCCAGCCTACAGCTGGCACAATAACAGTAAAACCTTTTGCCCTGGTGATGACTCCACTGCTCTGTTCAGCCCCACCACTCCCAGATAGGAGTTAAGATTGCTCCCTAACTTAAATGTGATTTATTTCAATGGGTCTCATCTGAACATGACTATCTGGATCCAGCCCTAGGAAATTTAAATATCACGAGTGTTGATAAGGATTAGTATGATTAACATCGCCTCTGCCTCCAATCCAGTGATTTCTTATGAGCACAGAAAATCTGATACCCACATGAAGCTCCCCATTTCCATCAGCTGCCCATGTCATTTCAATGTAAGAAGGTGATTTGCAGGTACATTTGTTTTTTGTATGGATTTCTTCCTCCATTGAAATTAATGGGGTGATCTGTGAGCTAAGGTCATTCATATTAATGGTCTGCTCTAGACATAAAAATTGGGCCTGTCCCACTGAGCACATTTGAAGATCATAACATCTCATGCATTTTCAAATGTATTTAATAAAATGAGTTGGTCAGGATGCCTTTAGGTATTTTGCCTAGCCGAGATAGAACAAGCAGGTTATTTGATTTTTCCATATCCAGTCTATTTTTTAAAAAGCCTCGTGAATATATTCAGTGAAATCTGATTAACTGAATAGCTCACTCTAGAGCAGTTTTACTCTTATGTTTCCAGCAGGTAGTGTTGAAGAATGGACTGTTCTTGAGCTACTGATTTAGAGACCCAAATAAAAGAGGCTGGTAATAAAGAAAAAAGCAACAAAACAACTCTTCAAACGGGCTGTCAGCCACTAAATTTGAAGAGGACGTACGTTTAGTCAGGAAGGGAGACTGTAATACCGAGCAGCAGTCTGCAAAGCAAAACCATTGGCTGAAATGAATGTTATCACTCTATGTCATTTGATATTCACAGATATGTTAACTTTATTATCACCTAGGCTTTGAAGCTGATGTGAGGAAGGGGGTGAATTTTTCAGTTGATAGGAGGGAGTAACCTCCCATGGATAAGTTTCAGGAGTGAGTAGAAAGGGGTGGTTAATTGAAAGTAATGTGTATGGCTCCCCCACCCTCACTCTTTCCACTCTTTCATATTACAGTAGGGCCCCACTCATATGGCGGGTTACGTTCCAGACCCCTGCCTAAAAGCGAAACCCACCAAAAAGTGGAACTCCATCAATAAAATGGCGCCTTATGCCCGAAAAACATCATAAAAGTGGAACAAGCGCCGTATGAGTGGGGCCTTACTCTAATTTTAGCTGCCGTATTAGCGGAACGCCAAAAAGTGGGCCGCTGAAAAGTGGGGCCCTCCTGTTTGTATTTATTTCATGTTGGAGGGCTCTCCCATTTCTGTTCCTTCTTTTGGTTTATGAAGAATTCCCAAGGACTTCATAATAATAAAATTAAGATAACTGAAATTCACCATTAAAACCCAAAATCTCAGAACCTTAATTATATATAAAAAGTCATTTGTATTATAAGATTAGATTTTTGACTGGGGAAGGGAATGATTTCCCCACACCCAAGTCCATGATGAAAACAGGTGCAGGACAGAGCCTATGGTACCCCATTTGAAACTTCCCTCCAGTTTGATTAGGAGCTTTTGTCAGCACTGTTTTAGTAGTTTTCCAACCAGCTATGACTCTACCTGACATTATCATGTAGTCCACATTTTAAGCAGCTTGCTAACCCAAATGTCATGGGGCACTTTGTTAAGTGCTTTGGTGAAATGAAGTTAAATTACATCCACAAACATTCCCACAATCCACATATATAGTAGCCCAATTAGAAAGAGATTAGTCTAGCAGGATTTTTTCTTGACAAATCCTTTCTCATTTCTACTAATCACTGCATTGTGATCAAGATGCTTACAGAATGACTGCCTTGTACTTTTCATGGAAGAATGGGCTAAGTGCGCGTAGTGCAAAATAAATCCATCCAATCAGAGAAGTGTAATAATAATAAGAATCTGCTTTCAGACCTTTGTGCTCAATATGAGAAGGGCAAAACTGGAGCCAGGGTGCACACCGACATTGGAGTGAGGCCCATGTATGTGCCCCTGTCACTTCCCCATGTTAAGCCCACATATCTTCACCCAAATTTATGACCAGGGCTATTAAGTGTAGTTGATTGTCCCTGGCTGGCTTGTTTTTTTAAAAGAAAGCCATGCTGATTAAGAACACCCCAATACACCTGCCTAAATGGTACGTGGCACCTACAATCAGCAGTATTCCCACTTGTTCACAGTGCAAGAGGACCAGCCCAGCCCTCCTGCCATCATGTAAAAGCTATGGTTCCAGTCTTAATGGTCCCCGGCTTAACCCTAGCTGGCACAAGTAGCGGGGCTGTGGATGCAACGCTGGCTGCATCAAGCCCTAAGGCTGCCAGCAAGCGGAAGGAGTGCAGCATTATATTATGGTATTTACGCCACTCTGGTTATGCATTTGAAGAATAGAGCATATACATTTTAACATCAATCAATAAATGTATGAGTGCAAACAGACTTTGGGAGTCTTATCAAGTGGACAGGAAAGCATGGTGTGAACCATTCCACAGATCATAGAATCACAGAATAGTAGAGTTGGAAGGGGCCTATAAGGCCATCAAGTCCAACCCCCTGCTCAATGCAGAAATCCAAATCAAAGCATTCCCAACAGATGGCTGTCGAGCTGCCTCTTGAATGCCTTCAGTATCGGAGAGCCCACTACCTCTCTAGGTAATTGATTTCATTGTTGTATGGCTCTAACAGTTAGGAAGTTTTTCCTGATGTCCAGTCGAAATCTGGCTTCCTGTATGAAGCACTCCTACAATATGTTTTGGCTACTTAATAAAAGCAGCTATTTTTCTCTTTTTTTAAGTATGTAATTTAGTTTAAATGAAATTATTGTGCTGCAATCATCTTTGGTCTCTGTCATTTCAAGGAAAACGTTGGCTTGTCAGACAAAAAGCAAAAAAGGTGCAACATACTTTGGAATCTCTTCAAAGATTGAAATTTTGAAAGGAGCCCTTTTGCTTTTGAAAGAATAATTGTAAGTGCACAGGAATGTAGACTGATTAAAGTTATGATAACTTTTCAAACAAATCTGTAAAATGCCATCAAGGATCTGTTGACTGAAACTGTTTTGCCCAAGAATTAAGCTCCAGTTTGAACCATGACTTTCCTTTAAAAAAGAAACTGCATTCCTGTATTCACAGTATGAGTGACTTTAGTCTCAACACACATATACATCTACTTATTTGTAAGTGTTTTTCCGAATCAGTTTTACTCAAAGTAGTAAAGACATGGGGATGGGGAAAGGGGGCAAGGAGTTAAAGTGACCTGTACTTCATCTGAACATCAAAGTGCTAAGGGAAAAAAAGAAACAATCTTAAAAATGCTGCTCCAGTCAACCTTGTTAGCAGAGCTGAACTGATCCAAAGCAGGACAGGGGCTGGAAGGGTGTGTGATGGGAGCAACAGAGTTAAAACATGATGATAAACATTTCACATTTGTGTCTGACTTGGATCGGTAGCTAAGTGAGCTTCCCCAACCCAGTGTCCTGCAGGCTACAACTCTAGTCATCCCCAGCCTACATGGCCAGTGGTCAAAGATGATGAGAGCCATAGTCAAAAACATCAGGATGGCACCAGGTTGGGAAAGGCTGATCTAGGAACTAATTATTAAAGCTGTTCTTGTATAGCATTTCTGCCAAATGTCCAACACACACTAGCAGCCAAGGCCCAGCTGATTTGTGCTGCAGCCAGGTACTGTGATTTCATGGAAGAGAAAGTAGCTTTAAGGATCTTAAGGTAGAGGAGGGGCAGCCAATGTGGGGCCTTCCAGATGGTGTTGGACTACAGATCCTATCATCCTTGACCATTGGACTTGCTTGTTAGGACTGCTGGGAGTTGGAGTCCAACAGCATCTGGAGGGCTCCACATTGGCTAACCCAGAGGCTAGCAATATACCTGTCAAATTGGACAGATGGTCCAGGTATCAAGCAATCCATAATGGGAGAAGATCTCTCCTCAGTCCTTCTGATCCTCTACCCGAAGCCTTGGCACTTGCCTCTTCCTTTTGTGTGATAGCATAGACCAGCACAGTGGTACTCATCCAGAAGAGTCTCATTCCTAATGATCAGATTTCCTAAAGAACAGGTTTCCACTGCTGTGGAATCCACAAAAACACTTCTCAGTGTGCACATGCTATGTGACCTTGCTGTTTGGATGGTTCAGTCCAAACAGTGTTCTCCAGAGATCTAATGTGGACTCATCCATCAGCTCATTTGAGGGAGTTTACTACTCCTAGCCTCCATTAAGAGGAATTTTGTAGGCTTTAACTTAAAAACATGCACACACACACACACACACACACACCACAACTTGAATTTACCAGCAAATGAGTGTACTACCACCAGCTATTTCTCCTCAAAATAGGAGCTGATCTTGGAGAGATTGCTTAGGACAGTATGTGCATTTCTTAGACTTCCATTCTTTCTCGGGTCTTTCCAGCTTCAACAAATTTTCCTATCTCTTCAGGCCAATAATGTTGTTAAAACATCTAGGTTGTGGGGTACTTATTGAGTGTGATGGACTATACAATTCAGAGGATAAACCAATAAAAGTATTTGCTAGACAAGCTGAATGGAAGACAGATACAGTTTATTGGGTGATAAGCAAGCCACAGCTTTATTATGGTACAGAAGGTTAAGAGGACATGTACAAGTTAGCCAGTAATATAACAGCAAATGCAGATTAATAGCATTTGTCCTGGTTCTCCAGAGAGCAACAAATTCCACATATAGCCGAAAAGGATTCCGTGATCTAAATGATGAGTGGTTATAAGAGGATCTCTTATAGCCAGTCTCCATTTTCAGTTAGAGAAATATTAAATAATAATCCTCTACAAAATTTATCCCTTCAGCATATTACACTGTTAGAGCAACTTCTGGGAACATGCACAGTCATGCGAGTTCTGAGGGCCAAGAGATTTTATATTCAGATGTAGCCTCTCCTTTATTTTATTGATAAGCATCCTTCCTGCCATAAGGGAGCCCACAGTGGCTAACAACATAATACATCATAAAAACAAAACATTATTGAAAGGCAGTAGTTCATAACTTCAAGGCAAATAACTGTTTTCATTCCATACAAGGAGTTACAGAATCATGGAATAGTAGAGTTGGAAGGAGCCTATAAATGCCATCCAGTCCAATTCCCTGCTCAGTGCAGGAATCCATACCTGACAGATGCCAGCTGCCTCTTGAATGTCGCCAGTGTTGGAGAGCCCACCACCTCCCTAGGTAATTCGTTCCATTGTCATACCGCTCTAACAGTTAGGAGGTTTTTCCTGATGTTCAGCCGAGAGTCAATTCATTTTGGCTCACTATGTTCCTCAATTTCAAAGTTATATGTATGGTCACAAATGCAAGCATGTGCACGCACACTCCTCAAAAGCTTTTGCAAATCCAAATAAAAGGTTTACATACTTTATTTGAAAGACTGATGTCACCCCATTCGTATGCATGACAACTCTATATAAATGAAATTATGGGATGCTGGGAAACCACCCCACAGTGAGATTCCAGCCAATGGCTTATCCTTATGTCAGTGTATATATATGCAGGGAGTGGAGGATTCACACGAACTTTATCCACAATAGCACAGGCTATCTCATGCTTTCCTTTCACACACAAACATACCTTTCCAACATCTCAGATTTCTCCAGCTGAACAGCAGGAAATGCATTAAAGATCAACAGCAGATCCCTAAGAACATACTTGCTAAGCAAAATGCTAGGAATGTGAGGTAAAATATTCTGTTCCAACTGCAAAAGACCGATAGTAGAATTTAAAAAATCCTTCCATTAAAAAAAGGCACCACCTGATTTCACACCACACATTTAATTCCAAGTCAATTAACTATCACCTTCAGTGCAAGGCGAAATTGCGATCCAGCGTGAGATGTGCCAGCCATTTTGTGCATCCACTAACAAAACTGATCATCATTGAAAAAGAAGAGTTGTATAGACATATATGTGAGATACAAACTCCTGAGAGTGGAAAATTGAATTCATGAGTAATAGCATGGATGCCATGAATAGATCTAATATCTCTCCAGCAAATACATGATCTATACTGCTCAGCTCCCATAATGCCAGATATTAACATTCCACCACCAAAGACAGGAGTAGACACCCCAGTTTGAAATGAAAGTTTCCCCACCCCACCCCCTAAAAAGATTGCATCTGAACACCTGTGAAAGCAGCATGATCAAAGGTTCTTTTAAATGAAAACAAGAAAGTGGAGATTCTTTGCAATTTAAAAAGCAAGGCCCACTGCCAGAAGGCTTAATTGTATAATAATGAGTAGGTAAGCTCAGCAAGTAGACAAAGTTTGGAATTACCTGAAGGGTGACATTGCAAAGTTTACTTCTTGCCTCTTTGATTTTTTTAAAAAAGAAAAATGGATTATAATTTTCATGAAACTAGAACCCAACAGTATATCATGAACTTGATGTTCCAAGGTGCAAAAATAAGACCTAAGCAGACGTTTGTCAACCCCTCAGAGTTTTGTAGAACATGAACAAAAAAGTAGCATGAAAGAATGTGACCTCATATTCAGGGGAGGGGGCTGCAGGGGGAAGGAGGGGTGTGAGAAACCCGGACATGCAAGCCTAATATTTGGACTCACAACCCATTACGTCTTTAAAAGAAAACAATGAAGGTGCATAAAAAGGAACACAAGAAGAGCCTGCTGGATCAGGCCAGTGGCCCAACTAGTCCAGCATCGTTCTCACAGTGGTCAGCCAGATGCCCATGGGAAACCTACCACTCTTTCTGCAAATGCTTCATAATATCACTTAAGCAGTTTCACTTCTACTCAGGCAATAGTTTGTGGCCCGTGCTATAAAATCTAAACCTTAGACGGAGAAAAAGTGGGTTGCTTTAAAAAATATAGTGTTGCATTCAAAGATGTCCTTCTACACGTAAAGAAGTTGTTTTCCATTGATGAAAGGGTACTAGAGAATTGCACGATAAAAGCTGATGCTAATAAGGTGGAGGACCTTTCTCACTATTTGCTAGAATGCCCCCTATATGCACATCTGTGGACCAATATACTGAGCGAATTGATGGCAAGGGGGAGGTCTTTGCAGGATACCATTGTCTTTCTCTTAGCCGATGAAGACCCTATGGTCACATACAGGGTTGCTCTTTTTGCCTGTGCGGCGCAAAAGATTCGGGCGACACAGGTAGCCCAACTGCTTCAGTAATCTTTAGGGGAGTTTTAAGACAGCCATCTTGTATATCTCACGAAACTTATCGTTGTATGTTTTAAATCATTGTTTTATATAACTTTTGTAATTGTGCAACTTGCAATGGCCTATGGCTAGGCAATAAAGATTGATCGATTGATTGATACTACATCTAAAAAATGTTCTTCCGCTTGTGCAAGAGCTTGTACAAAACTCAAATGACAGCATCAGGACTGCTATAGAATCTACCTATTAATTGCACTGAATGAATTCTTCCATCAACATCTGTGCAAATTTAGTCAAACAGCACTGCTAGCTATTTTCCTTCGCTCACTGGAGTAGTTTAAACCGACATATTCCCTTTCATAAGGGAAATGAGAAACAAACAATGAGATCTCATCAGTTCTTTCCTTCTTATCCAATATTTACCAAGAGTGTTGGATCAAATATTTTAAAAGTGTTTTTTTTAGGTACTGAAAGAAAGATGGCCCAACGTGCATTTATTTCCTTCCCCCCCCCAGTGCCTACAAATCAGAAACTTTATTCAGAATGCCACAAGAGGAAGGAACATAAATAGGTCACTGACATTTTTTGAGAAGATTGTTATGCAAGGAAAAAAGTAATGGATTATTGTCTATAAAATATTGCTTGCCATATACCATGTGAATAATCTTGTGAGCCATAACTGGGAAAATAATTTAGAATTACCCTGACAGAGGCAAATGGGAAATATGCATACATGGGGAAAAAACCTTGTGGCCTCAAGAGAGAATTCCTATAAAATATTGTATCAGTGATATCATACATCAGTAAAAATAGCAAAAAAAATAACCAAATATCTCTAAAATATTTTGGAGGTGAAATAATACTTTTAGTCACTTTTGGTGGGTAAGACAATGTTGGTTAGACATTGCAAAAGGTATATTAAATATATATTTGGGTATGAGATCCAAATTAACCCTTAAACAACGCAATAAAGATACAAGTTAAACAAAATGCAGTATTAGTTACCGACCTGTTAACCATAGTCTGTATTTTAGTAGCAATTCTAGGTCAATGAACAAGGAGGATGTGCTAAAATGTTTACAAGTAAGATTTATGAGCTTCAAATACCTGTGGGGAGAAGCAGATCTATAGATCTTTGTACAGTTTATAGACCCGTGGATTTGGCACACTGATATTTTGGCAAGTTGAAGGCGGAATGCAATATTGCACGAGGGGACTTCCACTCAGACAATTTTCCCTGGACACAGAAAACTTTAACAATTATAGGCCGGTAGCAAATGTTCCATTCTTGGGCAAGGTCCTGGAACGAGTGGTTGCGGACCAGCTCCAGACACTCTTGGATGAAACCGATTATCTGGATCCATTTCAATCGGGTTTCAGGCCCGGGTTCGGCACAGAGACAACCTTGGTCACCCTGTACGATGACCTTTGTCGGGAGAAAGACAGGGGGAGTGTAACTCTGTTGATTCTCCTTGATTTATCTGCAGCCTTTGATACCATCGACCATGGTATCCTTCTGGGGAGACTCGCTGATCTGGGAGTTGGAGGTACTGCTTGGCAGTGGTTCTGCTCCTACTTGGCGGGTCGGCTCCAGAAGGTAGTGCATGGGGAATATTGCTCGGCACCCTGGGCTCTCCAGTATGGAGTTCCGCAGGGGTCAGTTCTATCCCCCATGCTTTTTAACATCTACATGAAGCCACTAGGTGCGGTCATCAGGAGTTTTGGAGTGTGTTGTCATCAGTATGCTGATGACACGCAGCTCTACTTCTCCTTTTCGTCCTTTTCAGGTGAGGCTGTCAATGTGCTGAACCGGTGCCTGATCGCGACAATGGACTGGATGAGAGCTAACAAACTGAGGCTTAATCCAGACAAGACTGAAATGCTGCTAGTGGTTAGTTCTTCTGACCAGATGGTGGATGTTCATCCTGTCCTGGATGGGGTTGCACTCCCCCTGAAGGAGCAGGTTCGTAGTTTGGGCGTTCTTTTAGAACCGTCCTTGTCACTTGAGGCTCAGGTAGCCTCGGTGGCACAGAACGCTTTCTATCAACTTCGGTTGGTGGCCCAGCTACGTCCCTATCTGGATAGAGACAATCTCGCTTCAGTTGTTCATGCTCTGGTAACCTCTAAATTAGATTACTGTAATGCGCTCTACGTGGGGCTGCCTTTGAAGACGGTTCGGAAACTGCAGCTTATGCAAAATGCAGCAGCCAGATTGTTAACAGGGGCCCGGCGGTCCAAACATATAACACCGATTCTGGCCCGCTTGCACTGGCTGCCTATATGTTTCTGGGCCCGATTCAAGGTGCTGGTTTTAACCTATAAAGCCTTACACGGCCTGGGACCACAATGCCTGATGGAACGTCTCTCCCAATACGAACCTACCCGTACACTTCGTTCAGAGGGAAGCCCGGAGGATGGTAACCAGAAAAAGGGCTTTCTCAGTGGTGGCCCCCGAATTATGGAACGATCTCCCTGTGGAGGTACGCCTGGTGCCAACATTATTATCTTTTTGACGCCAGGTTAAAACATTCCTTTTCTCCCAGGCATTTTAATAAATTTAATAATTTAATAATTTTAATTTTAACATTTTAACATCTCAACTTATTTTAGCATCTTAGTATGCTAGTACATTTGTATTTTAGTATGTTTAAATTGTTCTATAAGTGGTTTTAATTGTATTTTGTTGTCTTGCTTGTTGTGAGCCGCCCAGAGAGCTTCGGCTATGGGGCGGTATAGAAATTTAATAAATAAATAAATAAATAAACAGGACTTCACCTTCCTTTCCTCCTCCCACTTGTCACCGAGATTTCCTCCCAAGCCTCCAGAGAAGATTTTGATGGCTCACAGAGGGCTGCAGGAGGAAGAAGGCAGGCCCCTTGTGTGAGTGGAAGCCAATTCTACTCATGGATGGACAGCTAGGGATGCAACTCTGAGTTACTAAGTTTCTCAAAGGACCCAGAGATATTTATTTGTATGTAAGGCTACTTGTTCCTCTCACTAAATGGATACTGGGACAGCATAGTCATATTTTCTTTTCTTTAGTAATTAAGTCTGCAAATGTATACATACATATGTAAATCCTATTGAACATAATGGGACCTACTTCTGAGGAGACAGGTATAGGATAGCACTATAATTGTACCCCCCTGCCATTTTTATGTATTTATCTGTATATCTTGTGTACTTGTGTTTCTGTTCATTCATTCAAAAAAATTAAATTTTTATAAATGGAAAATACATTTTACTTTATGTCAATTTCACAAGGGCCAGGCACAGTTTCTGGCATGCCATTTTGACTGAAAAACCAGTTGTTCCTGGTGTATACAGCAATGTGGTTATACCAGTATCCAGCCAGTTAACATCCAAAACTTTTCTTAAAATTCATTGCATGTGTAGAACCTCCAAGCTGTATCAGTGAAGAATCTACAACTCATTATAACCACAATAATACCACCTCTCTGTGTGTCTCCACCAAGGTACTAGTTCAATCAGACTGGAAGCCTAATTGAAAAGGTTGAGGAAGAACACTTCATCCAGGTGACCCAAGAATCTTCCAGCTGTGTGTGTGTGTGTGGGGGGGGCCAGGTCAGAAGCATCCCAAAACCTGAGATTTTAGGGATGGGCCCAAGTGGTGTCATGGGGTGGGCCCGAGTGATGTCACGGGGCTGGGCCGAGTGATGTCATTAAGCATGATACATTAAGCATCAATCACAGTTGCTTGGAGTGTACAATTAAAAAAAATATCTGACTGGAAATTAAGCTAGACACCTTAGCTAAAAGATGGAGCCTGGGTAGGGAACATTTAATCTTGCTTTTGGCAAGAAGGGTTTAAGTGCCTTCGGGCCAGGCCAGTCACCAGGCCAGGCCTTCGGGCCAGGCCAGTCAGTTAATGCAGAATGCTGTGGTATGATTGCTGACATGAGTGAGATCCTATCAGTACATAATACCTCTGCTCTGAAATCTGCATTGATTGCTGATTTGCTACCAGGCCAAGTTCAAGCTGTGCTTTCCATGTTATGGGTGCCACATAGTACTTGTTCTGCTCTTGTAAGAAATCAGTCCTGTAAAGTGGCAGCATTTTGGATACTCTGTTCATAGGGTTTTCGTGGTAAGAGGTATTCAGAGGTGGTTTACCATTGTCTTCCTCTGACTTTGGACACATATATTTTGGACACATAATGAGACGACATGATTCACTAGAAAAGACAATACAGAAAAACAGAAGGGAGTAGAAAAAGAGGAAGACCAACCAAGAGATGGATTGATTCCATAAAGGAAGCCACAGACCTGAACTTACAAGATCTGAGCAGGGTGGTTCATGACAGATGCTATTGGAGGTCACTGATTCACAGGGTCACCATAAGTCAAAATTGACTTGAAGGCACATAACAACAACAACGAAGTGGCAGCACCTACGCTTTGGAACTCCTTGCCTATTGACATTAGGCAGACGCCTCTTTTCAGCACCTACTAAAATCATTTTTGTTTAGGCAAGCCTATCCACGCATGTAGAAGCTATTGTGTTTTTAAATCTGTTTTTAACTCATTATTGGTTTTATTAATTTGAATGTTTTTCAATCCATGTCTTTAACTATCTTTGCCAATAATGTTATTGTTTTAATTCTTTCTGTAAACCGCTTTGAAATTTTTCACAATAAAGCAGTCTATAACTGTTGTAAATAAAATACATAAATAAATTTTGGAGTCACAGCTTTTAAAAATGTTTTTAAAAATATTTTGTTTCAATATATTTTAAAGTCTGTTTTTATTATTTTTAAAGTGTTTTTAGTGCTCTTGTTTGCCGCCCTGGGCTCCTACTGAGAGGAAGGGTGGGATATAAATAAATAAAAATAAATAAATAAATAAATAAATAAACTTCATTCACCCAACCCAAAATTCAGATTCATGCCACTTTAAGCTGTTTTGCAACTGTTTATATTTTTTTTATGGTTATTGGTTTTTAAAGGGATTTATTTCTTATTGTGAGCTGCCTTGGTTTCCAATCACCAACCCATGCACACGCATGCATGCACGCACGTGTAAAAATGCACCCCATATAATAGTTTATTGTCAAACCAGTTGGTCATTGAGGAACATTTTTTTTAAAAATCAGTATTAGTTTCCTACATAATAAAAACTGTGATACCTAGGTAAACCCTGCCTAATTGCTTTAAAATAGGGTTGAAGGGGGAGAGAAAGATTTACAACACAACCACAAGTCTGTGCTATGTTTACTCAAAAGTCCCATTAATTTACAGCACAATCCTAACCATGTCTACTCAAAAGTAAGTCCTAATGGAGTTCAATGGGGTTTACCTCCAGGTACATGGAAAACAAGTATTGGATTAAATACTTTCATATTTCATAGCCCAGGGTCTGATTCTTGCACACAAGAGAAAAAACTTTAAGCCATATTACTTACACAAACTGCAAGACCTCATAGCCACCATTTTCTGACGTTGAAATTAAGCCTAGGCATGCCTGGATCAACAAGTCACAACCTGGCTTCATTTATTGGCTACAATCCTGAAAGGGCGGGGTTAGAGCCAGAGCTTGAAAAAGTTACTTTTTAAAACTACAACTCCCATCAGCCCCAGCCAGCAAAGCCACTGGATTGGGCTGATGGGAGTTGCAGTTGGAGCTAGGAGCTGTTCTAAAGATCTGTAAAACAGATTTAACAGTCACGCAGGGGGGACAGTTGATGTTTTGGTGTATATCTCAGGAACCAGACCACCTAGAAACTTAATTTTTTAAAAAATTGAAGCTGAGAATCTGGAGATTAAGGGGTGCTACCCGGAGAGCCCCCCAAAAAACCAGAGACTCCGGCCAAAAATGGAGACCTGGTAACCCTACTGTGTGTACACCTTTGAAAGATATTATTGTTAACTGTGGGGAAGAAAAAAACTGACTTCAAATTAATCTCAATATAATTTTAGTTCATGCGGATGTTAAAAGTAAAACAAGTATTTTCCCCAGACAGTTCAGATTTGTCTGTCTGCCAAGGGTGCAGACCGATTTGAAAGATATTTGTCAGATAAGTAAGGTTACACTTGTCAGGGACTTCTTTTAAGTAGGCCTTAATGGTTGCTCACTATTTGAAGCATACCTTCATTAGTAATTTTCCAGTGAATGTACATGGAAATTTAGGATTGCTTCATCTATCCAACTTCTGTCCTGGCTCCCGACCAAAGAAGCAGACTCAGGACTCAAAGACTGAGTTTGGCATGAAGGTTTATTCAAGCAGTCAGTACAAGAATGCAGCATCAAAACATATGAGGCGTATCATGATACAGAACAGGTGAAAACTGGCAAGGAAATAGGGATAGGATTGCCTTTGTGTCTTTTAAAGACTTAGAATTATTTAAAATCAAGGTTGAAAAATGCAGAAATTAAAAATGTCCAGCCTATTCCAAGTGTTCCCCTGGGAAGATGGCTTGAATGAAAAAATAAGAAATAAACTGAATAATTTTCTGAAGGCTTACCACCTAAAATAAACAAAGAACACATGAGAACAAAGGAGCAAAGCAAGAAAGTTATTATAATTCCTTCCTTCCTACTTACTACCACAATATGTGCCCCACCACCAAATTAAATCCCCTTTACAATCAAATCTTATCTATATCTCATTCACTACATTATATTCTTTCAGGGATGTGTGTGTATGTGTATATTTACATTAGGGATGGGGAAGAATATCCACTAAATCAGACTTAGTACCAGATTCCAACTAATGTAATCCTATTACTGACCTTGCCCCATACTCTGACTTTCATCTTCTGCAGTTTAAAAGTTAAAAAAATGCCTGGCTGAGTTTTAATTAATTTAATAAATTTTGCATTGAACTGAATGATAGTGTCGGCCATGCTCAGTAAGAAACAACTGTCAGTGTTCTAAAAGCCAGACTTACAGTTGCTGGGCTTGCCTAATCAGGGGGCCACACCCACACCAGACTTTGATTTCCTGTGAGACAGTTATGGCTTCCCCCAAAGTATCCTGGAAAGTGTAGTTTGTGAAGGGTGCTGAGAGGAGACTCCTATTCCCCTGACAGAGCTCCAGTGGCCAGACTGGTTTAACAGTCAGCCACTCTGACTGAAGGTCTGTGAGGGGAACAGGGCATCTCCTAGCAACTCTCAGCACCCTTCACTAACTACACTTCCCAGAATTCTTCGAGAAAAACCATGACTGTCCAAAGTGAAATAAAGGCCTGGTGTGGATGTGGCTAGGGGCAGCTTTGGTTTAAATTTGGGTGGGAGGCTACATGTGCCTGCTGTAGAATAAAAAGGTGGAGGAAATGCTGAAAAGCAATGATACTGTTCACAATGTTTTCCTTTTGAAAAGGAAAGGGGCTTCCCCTCCGCCCAGTGCCCACCCACCCAATATCCTACCCTTCCCCTCCTCCAACCCTCCCTGCCCCTCCACCGGGCCAGTGTTGGACTCCCCACACAGCCGTGTAGCTCACTGGGTGACCTTTGGCCAGTCACTGCCTCTCAGCCTCAGAGGAAGGTAATGGTAAAACCACCTCTGAATACCGTTTACCATGAAAACCCTATTCATAGCATTGCCATAAGTTGGGATCAACTTGAAGGCAGTCCATTTCCATTTCCAAACATGATTGCACAGAAATAAATTCCACTGAACTCAAAAAGTATGCAAATGATCAAACTTACCCTTCCTTCTCCTTCCTCCAATTCCCTCCCTCTTGCCCCTTCCCTCCCCCTTCCTTTGCCCCTCCCTCCCCATCCCCTTCCAATCCCTTCCTTCCCCCTCCTCCCCAAGGTCAGTTTTACCTATCTTAAGCATGATTGCTTGGGAGTCAATACCATTGAACTCTATCAGCATGCAAATGATCAAACCTGCTCTCCCCTTCCCCTTCCTTTGCTCCCCTCCAATCGGCTCCTTCCCCTTCCTCCTCCCCATGGTCAGTTTTACCTATCCTAACAATGATTGCATAGGAGTAAATCCCATTGAACTCAATAAGCATGCCAATGATCAGACCTGCCCTTCCCATCCTTCCCATCCTTCCCCTCTCCTCTCCCTCCTTACTTCTTCCTCCCCTCTTCCTCCTTCCCTGCCCACTCCATCCATTCCCCCTGTCAGTTTTACCTATCCTAAGCATGATTGCACAGGAGTAAATCCCACTGAACTCAATAAACATGCAAATGATCAAACCTGTCCTTCTCCTCCTCTCCCACTCCTGCCTGCTGCCATCCCCCTCCTCCTCTCCCCATCCCCTGTGGCCAGTTTCACCTATCCTAAGCATGATTGCAGGTGAGTAAATCCCACTGAACTCAATAAGCATGCAAATGATCAATCCATTCTCAGCAAACTTGCACAGGATTCCATTTCTTAATGGGATTAATCCCAGATTAAAAAGCAGACAAATTCACTAATAGACAAAAAACCCTTGTGGTTTAAGAACGTATAGCCCACACATATTTCTATCGAAGTTTAGAAAGCAGGGAAATTGGGCAACTATAGTAAATGCACCAGGGGAGCAGGAGATCTGACCTCCTGTCTGAGCTATTGTACTGCCCTATAAATTTGTTAAAATGCAAATACAATTTGGGTTGGTCTTTCACAGTCCAATCCACTTCCTGTGTAGCTTGGAAGAATTTGGTAACGTGCCTCTGAGCACTTTAAATATGTCTGATTTACTTTGCAATTTTAGTGAAGTTTCCAATAGGAAATCATTTTCTTTTATTTCTGTTTCTGTGAATATGTGAAGTACAGCAACACTTTGCAAAATTTAAACTAAAAAAATTCCAAAAATAATTGTAGAATAATGACACTGACTATTCTGCAGAATACTCCAGTGGACATGAGGAGTGTCTCAGTTTGCACAACATAAAACAGTAGGAGGGGAAATATATTCTAGCAAAATTCTAGGTGTGCTCTGTTTTTAATTAACCATGCCTACCTTGCCTTAAATGAAGTGGTTTAAACATAAGCAGGCTGAAAACATGCATCGTCTTTTTTCCAACAGCTAGTGTCATTACTATAAACAGCTGGTATAGCACAGTGGGGAGGACAGCCTGGCTGGGAGTCCAGAGTCTGTGAGTTCAAATCCCTGCTCGTGTCTCCTGGGTGTGAAGGGCCAGCTAAAGATCACTCCCACAGTGAGTGGCTCAGGGGTTACGTGCCATGCCACCTGTGCAGCCGTGGGCAAGCTGCATAGTCCCAAGGAGACCAGTTGCCCCCCAACTGGCAGTTGTGGACAAGGAAGGGTCTGGCTTGTGCAGCTGTGGCAAGCTGAGCAGGCCCTAGCCAGCTGGGGAGGACTAGCCTCAGACGGAGGCAATGGTAAACCCCCCTCTGAATAGCGCTTACCCTGAAAACCCTATTCATAGGGTCGCCATAAGTCGGGATCGACTTGAAGGCAGTCCATTTCCATTTCAGCGTCGTTACTGAAGGAGCAACATATTGGAATCCATCTGATTTTACATCAAACTGCAGTTTCAGATTCAACTGTTAATGCACCCAAAATAGAAATAGAACATAACCTCCAATTTGAAACGCAAAAGGCTGTCTTCACCATCATATGACATTGACCAATAAAAAGGATTTGAACTTAAAAAAAATTAATTTGACACAGATTTCTAGGATGAATAATGAGGGAAATAAAATTTTCTAGGTTAGATTCTCTGTAGAAACATTAGTAACACAGGAAAGAAACAAAGTAAGAACACCAACAAACATACAAAAATATTATTCTCCATCTTTGGAGATGGCAGATGTTGCCACCACTCACTATATGCTCAGAGGCACATTACCAAATTCTTCTAACCTACACAGGAAGTAGATTGGACTGTGAAAGACCAACCCAAATTGTGTTTGCATTTTGACAAATTTGTAGGGCAGTACATTATCTCAGAGAGGAGGTCAGGTCTCCTGCTCCCCTGGTGCATTCACTATAGCTGTCCAATTTCCCTGCTTTTTAAAGTTTGATAGGAATATCTGTGGGCCCTAGGTACATTCTTAAACAGCAAGGTTTTTTGTCTATTAGTGAATACACACACACACACACACCACTACATACCTATATTAGAATGACTGCACTTTGGTACTGAGCAGTCAGTAATGAGCAAAGGATTTTTATTTATTTATTTATTAAATCTATATTATATCACGTTGAGTCATTTACCACACTTTGTTCCTGTGTTGTTCGAAAGGTCATAATCAAAAGATTTTCCTAGGGGAAAAAAATGTCAAGGTCAGAACCTTCATATACTAAACAGCCATCCAGGTGGGTCTGTTTGTTGTACATATATGGGATTGGTTTCCCAGATACAGCCTGACAAATTAATTAGAACCTAGGTTCTGGAGGAAAACAACATTATTGCCCTGAACTTTTTACCTATGAGCTACCTAGCTTGCTGGCTGGCTGCATGACATACATGAATTTCTAAACAGAAAGAGTTCTGTAGCTCAGCTCAAAGGTGTTTCCTGCTGAAAAGGTCTGCTGGATGGAAAATGTTCATATGCCATTTTTCAAAGAGCAACTTTTGCTGAATCAGTAAAATTAATTCAGCCATCTGAAAAGAATTACAGAAAAATTATGATGCGAGCACTCAAGAAAAAAGTCATGCTCTATCGGGGAAACTTAAATGTATATAAACCAGCAGTCACACAGAGATCTATTAGGAGGTTGCATGGAATGTTATTTACAGTACTAATTTCATACTGGGCTGTGGCTGATTCATGCCCTTACTGTTATTCTTTATTACAGTGGCTGCCGATTTTTTTCTTGTTACTATGAGTTTTTGCCTAAATTTGCTTGCTCTATCATATCATTATTTTCACTACTATATCTAGTAATCATTATGTTGCCTTAAAATGATATTGCAACACAATTAGGATACATTGCCAGGTTAACATTTAACATGAATTAATATTTAGAACTGACTGGAGCGATTCTCATTAAGTGGAAACATGAGAAAGGTATGTAGGAGTGAATCATCCACCCAAATGTCTCAAAGAGAATTACCACTACTCAACCTTAATTCACAAAACAACATTAGAAGTTGTTAAATCTGTAGAGGATTACCACTACCACCACCAAAAGGTTGCTGCAACAGACAGATACATTTGCACAAAATCAAGAGGGCTTTTGAAAGACCAGGATTAAGCAGGCCACAACTTTTGCTAAATGCTTTAACTTAACAACAACATAAAACCTAAGGCTAGCGAGGAAAAGGGCTGCTTAAGACCTATTCATGCCTTCTGAAATCACACCCAGAGCCTTCTAGTTCAGTCCTGAGTCACACCCTCTTAGAAAGGCTGCTCTAACTTCTATGGATGAATAGGGTGTTCACCCTCTCAGCAGCCACCCAGATGCTGTTGTTCACTCTTCCTACAAAATCACTGCATATATTCTGCAGTGATTTTCCACCCATCATCATACTAACATGTTCGGGGTTCTTTTCCTTATTTCTCCTCTAAAAAGCTCATCTTCCATCACAGGCCAGAATCAGAAATTATGAACCAATCAGACTACCATTGACCTAGAATACTGTGCGTGTATCTATATCTATGCCAAACCAATGTAATTAGGTCAGACATGAAAAAATCCTTCTTCCAATAAAGAGCAACCAGACCAGGGCATTTCTCTTCAAAGTGAAGAAAGGTATGCGGTGCTGCCTGCCCAACTCCACAAGAACAATTAAAGGGGGGGGGGAAGAGGCTTATGTAGCCACTCTTCCCACCTTGCAAAAGTCTTGCAGTAAGTCATTGTTGGATAATTGTGAGACGTCACCCTAGATCCTGTGTACCCTGTAGTGGGCTGGATGGTGGGTGACACTTCACTGCTACTGCAGTCTTCCCCTGCCCTGAAAGCTGCATGACACACAGCTTTCCCCAAAGAATCCTGGGAACTGTAGTTTACTATCACAGAGCTACAATTCCCAGCACCCTTAACAAACTACAGTTCCCAGGATTCCACTGTTTCTAATTGCATGCATTCAATCTGATTCTATTTTTAAAGGCTAGTTTTAGAACACTTATTTTGATAAGATTTACAAGTTCCTGTAAGGAAAAAAGTTTACAGCAGCACGCCACCTAAACATTGTAATGTCTAAATGTTCTTAACCTTGTGCACTGCACACTCACGAGGCTCCTATATGCACATAACAGTGTCAACATGCCCCTGACAGTAGCAGCACCGGAGTGCATGGGATAACAGCACTTCAATGTTACAGCTTCAGCACAGAGCACATCCATGCTGCAAAGCTTTCAGTGATGTTCATATGGAACAGAAAGATCAAAACTAGCCCTTGATGAATATTAAAACAGCACTGTCCAAGTGAGATAATAATCAATTTAATGATTAATTTAGACCTGGGGAATTGGAGCACAAATACCTTCTCCACCACAAGCTCTGTGGGTGGTTTTCAGCCTGGTCCTACAGTAGTACAATCAGCTCCCATAGCTGAGTGGGGAGAAAACCAAGGTAAGGGAGTGTGGAGATAAAGAGAGCTGCTTCACCAGGCTATATTGCAAATAACTTGCTGGATCGTGCCCAATAAGAACACAAGTTATGAAGAAAGCCTACCATGTACTTTCTTTACTAGTTTAATATAGCGTTGAAGATTTTTTCCCCACCCAGCAGAGGTGTAGTTGTCTGGGGTCTTGGGGGGGGGTCTTAGACCTCTCACATTTTTGGGAGCAGGGTCCCAATATCTCCAGTATCCTACAAGCAAATCAGCATGAAAGGAGAATGTGGTAGTCACTGAGAAGAATCTTCTAACATGCTTCCTTGTCCTTTCCTGTTGTCGGGAACCAATCAGAGTGAAAGAAGGTGAGTCAGCCACTGAGAAGAATCTTTTCAGTAGCTAACAGTCCCCAGTTTCATGCTTACAGTAGGGCCCCACTTTTTGGCATTCAACTAATACAGCAGTTTTCAATTAGAGTAAGACCCCACTTATATGGCACTTGTTCCGCTTTTACGGAGTGTTTCGCGCATCAGGCACCATTTTATTGATGGAGTTTCGCTTTTAGGCAAGGGTCTGGAACGTAACCCGCCATATGAGTGGGGCCCTACCGTATTGGCTCCTAGGGACGTCTGTTGTGGAATTCTTGTTAATCTCATTCTCAAACCAACAGGAAAAACGGGTGATATGTGTGGCTGTGACTATCATGAAGGGACCCTGCACTTCTGAATTTGCCACTACTCTACTGCCGCCCAGAAACTATTTTGAAACATCTATTTTATACTCAAGAATAATCATATTCCCTCTGGCAGCATGTTTAGCAACGAATTAGGCAAAAAGGGGGCTCTGCAGCAGTACATTACAGTGGCCTCACTGTGTCACTAGAGAGCTTTCTATGAAACCCATACTTCTTTCATGTCCATTTTCTACATAATGATCAAATCTGTTCAAAATGTATCTACCTTTAATACAATGGCTTCTGCCCACTCTTTATTAAAGTGCTGCATTCAGCCATGTTAATATCATCTATCTCTAACAATCCACTTTTTCTGGAAGGCTAACACTAGTGAAAAGAAAATGAACTAGGGAAACCCAGCTTACATCGATGTTTAAATTAAAAACCTCCCCCTAGGGGCCAATGATGATTTAAATGCTATCCTCCATTGAGAAATACCTGTCAAGAAATAAGCACACACAACACTACATTGAGATTCAAAATCCATGTATTTTCAGAACAGATATGTGAACAGACACTCCAGGTAGGAATCTCATCTCCTTACATTCCTAATATGATTATAGCCCTGTGACAAATAACTTTACTTCCAAATTGGTCCTATGTTTTGGTTTGCAGTACAGATTAGTGCACTTTCAATATATTTTGCTTGATTTTAGAGGGCCAACTTATGATTCTCACATGTGAAATGAACAATGACAGAAAACAAGTACAACCTGTCCATCATTTGTTGCCTGTCATTAATTCTATACATGCAAACAGTTGCTTCCCAAATCCAAAATCCAGGGTGACAAATCTGTGCTGGATAGCTTTTGGGTAGTTCCAGAGAAGGAGTAAAAACCCAGAGTGGTATGTGGATTTTCCCAGCAATTCAATAAGCAATGAGAGAAAAGGAAACAAATTGCAGTGATCTAGAGGCTGAGGCTGCCAATCCTAGGCACTTACCCGGCATAAAGCTCCATGGAGCACAATAGGGTAGTGTCTGAGTAGACACACATCAGATCATACTGTGAAGGAGGAAGGAGAAGTGGAGGTTGTGAGAGATACAATGTTTATAGCTGGCAAGACAGGAAGAGGACAGCATAACATTTATCGTATCACAATTATTTAATAATTTAAATAACTCAAATGTATGTATTATTCCAATTTATTTTGTTCTGGGTGTTTGTATATACAGTGCCTTGCAAAAGTAATCAGACCCCTGACCAACGCTCTTACGTTACTTAATTACGAATAGTACATTGTAATTTCGTTCTGCATATTTTATTTTGAAACACTGAAACTCAAGATCAATTATTGTAAGGTGACATTGGTTTTATGTTGGGAAATGTTTGTAAGAAACATAAAAAACTGAAACATGTTGTTTGCGTAAGTATTCAGCCCCCACACATTAATATTTGGTAGAGCCACCTTTCCCTGCAATAACAGCTTTCAGTCTTTTGAGCAGGTATGTACCAGCTATGTACACAGTGTTGGAGGGATTTTGGCCCATTTCTTCTTGGCAGATTTGCTCCAGGTCATTCAGGTTGGTTGGATGTCGCTTGTGGACCGCAATTTTCAGAAAGCGCCACAGATTCACAATGGGATTGAGATCGGGACATTGACTGGGCCTGTAGGACATTCACTTTTTTGTTCTTGAGGCACTCCAATGTTGCTTTGGCCTTGTGCTTGGGATCATTGTCCTGCTGAAAAGTGAATTTCCTCCCAAGCTTCAGTTTTTTAGTGGACTGAAGCAAGTTCTTTTGCAGTATTTCCCTGTATTTTGCTCCGTCATTCTTCCTTCCATTTTAACAAGATGCCCAGTCCCTGCTGATGAGAAGCACACACACCCCCAGCATGATGCTGCCACATACTTCCCTGTAGGGATGGTGTGTCTTGAGGCATGGGCAGTGTTAGGTTTGCACCACACATAGCACTTTGAGTTTTGGGTAAAAAGCTCTATCTTGGTCTCATCTGACCACAAAACCTTTTCCCACATCGCAGCTGGGGCACTCTCATGCTTTCTAGCAAACTCCAGATGTGCTTTCAGATGGTACTTTTTGAATAACGGCTTCTTTCTTGCCACCCTCCCATAGAGGCCAGTGTTACACAGAGTTCTTGATATGGTTGACTGGTGCACCATTACTTCACACTTAGCCACTGAACTCTGTAGCTCCTTCAAAGTGATTGTTGGCCTCTCTGTGGCTTCTCTCACAAGTCTCCTTCTTGTTCAAGCACTGAGTTTTGAGGGATAGCATTTTCTTGGTAGTGCCCAGGTGGCGTGATGCAGATTCCACTTCCTGATTATTGATCCAACTGTGCTCACAGGGATATTTATGCATTTGCATTACATTATCTTTCACTTCTGTTGAATGCTCTTTGGTCTTCATTTTCCTTCAGATCCGCAGCTGAGCAATAATCCTTCAACAGTGGGTTTTTTATCCTGACAATGTGACAGCAACTTTAATGGTTCACAGGTGGAGGCCAATGGTAAGGTATTTGTGTCCTCGACAGGGCAATTTCTTTCATCTGTGTAAACAGGGAGCTTCCACAGCACAGGGGTTGAATACTTATGCAAGCAGCATGTTTCAGTTTTTTATGTTTCTACAAACATTTCCCACCATAAAACCAGTGTCACCTTACAATAATTGGTTTTGAGCTTCAGTGTTTCAAAACAAAATATACAGAAAAAAATTGCAATGTACCATTTGTAATTCAGTAATATGAGAGGGGTCTGATTACTTTTGCAAGGCACTGTACATAGGTGTAAAAGGGGGGGGGAGAGGAAAGGTTGTAAGTAGTTGGTATAATGACCTACCACCCAAGGCCTGGAGAAGGACGTCTTACTGTCCAGGATGGGCTATAGTTCACTGAAGATATACTGAAGTGGTTTTAGCTGGGAGAATGATCTACAACCCATCCTGGACAATGATGCTTCACTTACACACCTTGGGTGCTAGACCAATCCTAACTTACTCCACCACTTACATTTTCCCCATTTACACCTATTGTATATAGGCATCCAACAATAAGAACATCAAAAGAGCCCTGCTGGATCCGGCCAATGGCCCATCTAGTCCAGAATCCTGTTCTCACAATGGCCACCAGATCCATGTGGGAAATCTGCAAGTGGAACCTGACAACAAGAGCACTCTTCCCTCCTCTGGTTTCCAACAGCTGGTATTCAGAAGCATATTGCCCGACTGCGGAGGCAGAGCACAGCCATCATGGCTAATAGCCATTGATAGTGTTATCCTCCATGAATTTGTCTAATCCTCTTTTAAAGCCATCCAAGTTGGTGACCGTCACTGCCTCCTGTGGGAGTGAATTCCATAGTTTAACTTTGTGCTGCATGAAGTACCACCTTCTTTTATCCTGAATCTTATAACATCTAACTTTATGGGAAAAGCTTTTCTCCATCCACATTCTCCATAGCATGCATAATTCAAACATTTCTATCATGTCACCTCTTACTCACCATTCTCTAAACAAAAAAGTCTCAAATGCATCAATCTTTCCTCATAGTTCCATCCACTTGATCATTTTTGTTGCCCTTTTCTGAACCTTTTCCAGCTCTACAGTATCTTTTTTGAGGTGAGGTGACCAGAACTGTATACAGTATTCCAAATATGGTCACACCATAGGTTTATTTAAGGGCATTATATAACCCCTTATATACGCAGGTGATCACTGCAGGTGAGGGCCTCCTGCAGATACCATTTCATCAGGAGGCCCATTCTGCACAACACAGGAAATGGACCTTCAGTATTGTGGCACCTACCCTTTGGAATTCACTCCCCTTGAGTATTAAACTAGTGCCATCTCTTGTCTTTTTGCACCTATTGAAAACTTTCCTCTTTCAACAAGCCTTTTAAGTAGGGACCTTATCTCAGTCTGCACCTGTGTTGGAATTGTTTTTAGATTTTTAAAAAAGAAGTTTTAATGATTTATTTTTAAAATATGTTTTTAAGATATTTTAAATATATTTTTTAGTGTTTTTGTTTGCCACCCAGGGCTCCTTCTAGGAAGAAGGGTGGGATATAAAGTTAAATAAACAAATAAATAATGATATGGGCACTTTTGTTTTCAATTCCTTTTCTAATAATCCCTAGCATACAATTTGCCTTTTTCACAACTGCTGCACACTGGGTTGACATCTTCTTTGAGCTATCCATGATGACCCCAAGGTCTTGTTCCTGGTCAGTAACTGCTAGTTCAGACCCCATGAGTGTATACATGAAATTAATATTTTTTTGGTCTCCAGATGCATTTTGCATTTGTTTGCACTGAATTACATTTGCCATTTTATTACCCATTCACTCCATTCGGAGACATCCTTTTGGAGCTCTTCACAATCCCTTTTTAATGGGCCAGAACAATTTAACTCCAGTGAACGTGACCACTTTACTTCTGAACCCTAACTCTGGTTCATTTATGAACAATTTTAAAAGCACAGATTCCAATACTGAACCTTGGGAGACTCCACTTTCTAAATCGCTCCATTTGGAGAACTGTCCATTTATTCCTACTCTCTGCTTTATTTCCTAGCCAGTTCCTGATCCACATGAGGACCTCTCCTCTTATTCCATGACTGCTAAGCTTACTGTGAAAGCTTTTGGAAAGTCCAAGTACTCTATGTCAGCTGGATCACCTCTATCTATATGCTTGTTGACACTCTCAAAGAATTCTAATAGGTTTTTACAAAGTCTAATTAATGTGGAGTTCAAATTGGAGTGATTTTATTAATGACTTTATTCATGAAATAGTCTACAGATTGGTCATAGCAGGCTGCTGGGGGCTCTTCTGCTCCATCCCTCACCCCAAACACTACTGAGAACAGTATGAAATAGACACTTCACCACTTGAAACAATCTGTAGCATGACACGGAGCAGATGCAACTGTGATGGAAAAGTCAGCTCTCTTTGCAATCACTGCTACAGACTCCAAATTTAGTTCTAACCCATGTTCCACCAACTTCAGACTGAGTTTCTCCACTCCCTACTGTTTCATCATGCCAAGCTCCTTAGAAAACCAGTGGAAGAAAGCATTTAAAATAAAATGTCACCAATCCAGGTCATCCTCCCATTGCAGAGATCAACAAGGGCTTTGACAGGGTCACCACTCAGGACAATAGGAAATGTTCTCAGAGCTGCTGGGAAAATCTTTAGCCCTTGGGGTAGACCATTTGAATTGTCCTTAACCTGTGGAGTTTAGGAATTCCTATAAGCCTAAACCTCACCAGGTAATGATGAACTATCGATGACAAGGGAAATACATCAAGTTCTACTGTGTATAAATCCTACTGTCCAGCACAAAACAGCAAATCAAGAGTATGATCCTATTATATATGGAAGAACATACATAATTTGAGATAGATCCATAGTTGTCATAACAGACATGAAATCCTGAAACACACCTTAAGGGGGGGGGGCTTGAAATTATCCAAAACAATACATCTGGAGGTCCTCAACATCACATCTGAGAACACCCGCACCAGCTGAAGCAAGGAGACGATAGTAGAATGGGTTGGGCGGTACACTTAGAACATCTCCAGTTTGTGCCTTGTGCACAAGTAGGTACACATATTTCAGCGGTGAACATTTTTCAGCCCAAGAATGACATTTGCTCATGGACAACCTTCCAGGGGTTACATGCCAGTGGTCGGTGGGGACAGAGGCAAAAAGTGGATGGAGAAATTGATGTGATTTTTACTTTTGTACAGCAGGCTACATACCATCCATGCAAAGTCACACACATACCCAGTTCTCCACCCAGGCAAGAGGCATTATCACAGTTCAAAGAAATATTCCAGCCAGGCCAAAAGCAATTGAGGAGGGCATAGAGTAGAGACATTGTAAGGTGTGGCCTCGGGAGGAGGCATGGCCTGAGAACAGTCCTGAGGGCTAGACAAAGGCCTCAGCTTCCCCATCTCTTACATACACAAAATTAACAAATTGCGAGATAAAGTGTCTGAAGAGAGAAATGAAATCCTTAAGGAACTCAGCCATACATTGGAATAGGTCTTGAACAGTCTTCTGTAGGACCCATGGCAAACACCAGCAAAAATGTTAAGCAAAGGTCTGAAAGCAAAGTTGCTCTTTGGCTGAAATCAAACAAGCACATTCCCTATATTGTTTTAGGGATATCTAAATGAATTTGATCACATTCACATTCCAAGGCAACCCAAGACTCGTAAATATGTATCAATGATCTCATGTGGATACTTGATATGAACTCAAAGTTCAACTTCATTAAAATTCTATTTTCTTATTTGATTTCTTAGTCTGGTCAAATATCAATGAACTTGGATTCCTTAGAAATAGAATTGCATCTTAACTTGTGCAAGTGGTAAAACACTGATCACATCTCACATGTAACAAGACAGTTCTTCAATTTAAGTCACAGCATATTCATACTAAATAGAAACCTTCGTTTTATCTTGAGGCACCCTCATGAAACCCTAGTATCCAAATGATTAAATTAGTGCTTTCTTTGTAAGTTGCTTTGCTTACCACAGGGTACATTGATTAATGGCAACTTTACATCTACATTCCCATGTAGTCATACACAATTATTGCCCTCTTGTCTCCCTGGAGCAATTGTGGTGTTGAGTTGCTGTATAGTCTTCCCAGGTAAATATACTGATTTGTCTCCAGAAAATGTTAACCAGGAACTATCAATTACAACATTGTATAACAAGAAAACACAGTTCTTCAACATATTTCAGTCTTGAATGTTAATATTTTTCCAAGTCTCTGAAAAGGCCAATTCTGAATATATTCAAGTGCTTTCTAAAATTACACCTCACATTACTAAATGCTGTACATATTACATATTACTAAATGCTGTACATATTAGCTATTAGGTACAGAACCTTTAAAAGAGGCTTTAGGAAACAAAGAAATACATCTTGCAATTCTCATAATTATTCAAGAGCATACAGGCATAAACAGATACTGTATCTTTATCACAGCTTCACCTGTTACTTTCAGATCCAGTTGTATGCAGAGAACTAACTCCTGCTTATACAGTTTTCAATGCTTTTTTGTCAACACAGACTTTTCCAGCTAGAATGCCTGCCTGGCTTTTCTCTGATATTATGAATAGCTGCTTCTTACTTACAGAAAAAGAAGATATACCTACATTCAAGCCATAGTCCAGGTAAGCTAGTAGAAATGAAACTAGGCATAGTTGTAATTTATTTATAGATAGGAATAGGAATTGAGAATTTTGTTCTTAAATCTAATTAAAGGCACAATCCTATGGAGTCATAGGATAAAGATCTCCCCTTTGCCTGCAGAGAGGGAGATTAACTCTTGGAGGCCTCCCTACTTACAGCCAGGGAAACCTCCACAACCACAACCACCCCTCTGCTGACAGCAATATGAGATGCAAGGAAGAAAAAAGGGGTGTGTCAAAGGCATGCTAGGACAACTTGAAGGCCTAGAATCCACAGGATCCAAAACATCCCCCATTCCCCTAGTACAACCTCAAACCAGGATGAAAACTGCTCTAGTCCTAACACTGGCATGGTGAATTTCCCTCCCATAGGAACAAATGGGAGGAGAATTTAAGGAGAAGTAAATCTGTGCCTCCTCTGGCTGATGCAAGCCCAGCTGGCCTTGAATATGGTTCATCTGCCATGGATGCTCCTTTCCTGCACCTTATAGGATTGCTGTGCCCATCAAATAGTCAAACATTGCTCAGTTTAGTTCATTAACATTCATTACACTGAGTTAACACCACCACCACCTAATTTCAGTGACTATAAAACAGGAAGATTATGGCAAGAATGTATCCCAAAGTTGATGGTTAATTTTCACCAGATATAGCAGAAAGTATTGGGAGTGGGAAAGGACAAAACACATCACTAATTACTTTACAAAAGATGTTGCTGATTTTCCAAAATTGGAGTATTTCATCCTTGAAAATTCCAAACAAAAAAACTTATCTCCAAAGATGGAAGTAAGATTGTGTGCGTGCAATCACACACATATATTTGGGGGAATATATTTACCTGAATTTCTTCCCACCACTTTAATAAGGCTTTGGCTTGGAATATTGGAAATTGGGTATTACAGATGCAGTCTAAAGCAGGTCTGTTTGTATGGAGGGTTCCGCTGCAGTGCAGGTAAAGAGCTTGGTAGACCCTGTTATTTTTCTCGCTATCTTAAACGACCACCAGTTATTATATACACTGTGGATTCTATAAAAAAATTCCAATATACAAGTGGAAAGTGTCTGCAGTTATGAAGAAATGAGGCCCCCAATCTATCTGCATCCTTCACTCCCCCCTCCCCCCCAAAATTGATTTCTGGTCATTAGGGCATAGTCAACTTTTTCCAGACATGTTTATTTTCTCTATTAAGCTAAGATTATAAACTTCTTCTTTTTTTTACAGAACACAAACGATTTATGATGGATTTAGATAGTTACTGTTCTAAAATGTGTGGTAGTCTGTGCAGTCACAGTACAATCCTATACATGTGTACATAAAACTAAGGCTGCGAACACAACATGCATTTATAGCACATCCCCTCCTCCCACCATCACCAAGAATCCTGGGAACTGGGATTTACCCCTCATGAAGCTACGATATCAAACACCCTTAACAAATTGCAGTTCCCAGGACTTTTTTTTTTTTTTGCAGGGAGGGGTGTATACAGCCTTGGTTGCCTTGAATTCAATGGAACTTACTACTACTGGGTATAGGTTGTCAGCCTAAGGGAACAAGTAGACTAGCTTAGCTAAAGGATACTACTGCATAACAGACTCTACAGCTGAAATTTATTGAACAAAGGAGGTGTTCATAGAACACAAACTGATTTTGCATGTGAGCTTTCAGAACTGACAACCAGAAGTGCAATGTTGAGCAAATTATAATTTTGAGTAAGTCCACCTTGTCAGTTAAAACACCCACTGGAACTGTAAATTTTAAAACTATTGGGTGACATCCAATGTTGTCTGCCCACTTGTGCAACAGAAATCTACTTGTGCAACAGGACTTTCGGTTTCTCTTCTCCCTCCTCTAAGACCTCCATACTCCCAAAGCCTGCTCCAATCCTCCAGAGCAATTTTTTTTGGGGTGGGGGTGATTTGCAGGGGAGAAGTAACTTGACCTGAACCATCTTGCAAGCTGTACATTCATATAAATTTACTATAAACTTGTTGAAAAACATTGTTAGCAATCACAATGGGCCAACCAACAGGGCATCAAGACAAAAATTTGTATTCAAATCTCAACAAGACAGTCTTGGGCCAATAACTCTGAGATTGTAACAGTACCTACGGAAATCAATAGTGTTTACATCCACTTTGAATTGGAAGTCAAACTCCAACCACATTTACACAGAAATGGTATTTATTTCCACACATGCATGCCTTGGATTACAAGCTTGATTCTTCATTGGTTTAAAAAATGGGAATTAGGATACAGTTCATAAGGCTTAATAAGGTATCAGCACCTAATCCTATGCACCCTTAGAAGCAAAGTGCTATTTAATGAACGGGCTACTTCAAGGTTAGAATGTAGCTTTAGTAATTTTGTTCATAAGTGCTGTATACATTACAGTCAACAGTACATTTCCATTGTAAACTGTTCCATGTAGCTCTTTTGAATGCTACTGTTTTTCAACATCCAATTATTTCATGTTCCACTTACTAAGCAATGGTGCCCATTTAACTAGTTAGTTCTACTATGGGACAAGCCAGTATTAAATTGTCTGAGAAACAATCACTCCAGAACCCCCAAATCCATGGTATTGTTTTCTGTACTACTAAAAGAAACCACCGTCCAACATTAAGATGACTTATCCAACTTCAGTGTAGACTGGAGTCAGTGTATATTGACAGACCTGCTAGATCAGGCCACAGACCCCTCTAGTCCAACATCTTGCTTACTTGTGGCCAAATAGCTGAATTGGTGACAAAAAGGCACTATTTGTGATATTGTTTGTATAAGCCAAACACATCCTGGGAGAAGTAGCAGAAAATTCTAAGTATGCAGCTAATTCTACAGTGACCAACAAACTCAAGCCATGTAATTTACATCTTTGTGGGATGAGTGGGAAGAATTAACATTTAACATAACTAAGAAACCTCGACTTGCAATCTGCACTTAATTACAAGAGCTTAAGAGCCATTCTATATATTATACAGGGCAGTCTAGCCCAACCTGGTGCCCTCCAGATGCTTTGGACTATAACTCCTGTCTGCTAATCCAAACCATCTGGAGAATACCAGGTTTGGGAAGACTGGCACATAGGCAAACCTGAAACTACCACTAATATTACCCTAAAGTAGTGGTTCTTAACCTGGGGTGCACCCCCGCAGGGGTGCGAGATACTTTTTCTAGGGGTGCGAGGTGGTAACTATACAACCAACGATTTTGGAAAACTCATTTATCTTAGCTAAGTTAGGCTAAAACACACATTAAAATAAAATAAAATTAAAAATGAATGGTATTTTTTCAGGGGGTACGAGAGCATATTTTGGAAATCCAAGAGGTGCTGGCAGTGGAAAAGGTTAAGAACCACTGCCCTAAAGGGAACTGCAACCAACCATCTCCCAGCTAAGTGTATCTTACAACACATGCGCTCCCAGTTTGCAGCATGTAAACTGGCTGTCCTACTGAAAGCAGTGAGACTTAATATGTACAAAATTGTGTCCCAACTAATTTTGGGGTGGAGAGGAGGATAAATCCATTTAAGTCAAACTGTGTGCAGAGTATGTCAAGTCATGCCTGGCTTTATGTTGTTGACTTAAGAACACACAATCATATTGGGCCATGCACCACAAAAGAGGTGTACAGCCATGTTGTCATCAACATTTTATCAAGAGGTAACAATGTTAAGTGTTCCCAACAGATGCAGTCCAAGAACGACACCGGTATGGAAGATCTCATTTTACATCCATTTATTTTATCCCATGGCCATTTAAAGCATAATAGTCAATACATTTCTAACACTACAGAGAAATACCAGGGTGACCAGAGTATATATACAAGCCAAAAATAAAAAATAAAAAGATGTGGACAGCTGAATAAGAGTATGTATTCAGTATGGAATCCATTGAACTTCATTCAGCTCAGGCTTTGTTCTTTAGGGAACAAGGTGCTAATGTGCCACTCTCTCATAAAGTAAGTATAATTGCTTCCAAAGCAAGTTACTGCTGAAAACATAGATGGAAGCAAGTTAAGTGTAACACTAAATTTCACCTATAAACCTAGGAGCAACACTTCCTTGAATCAATTTCCACCCTTCAATACCATTACTACTCTATTTTTTTTTTTTACAAAAGCCTACTGTTTTAAGGCATATTGCCCTGAGCAATATGGTGGAAATTAGCCCAAAAGCCTAAACAGTTAAAAGGCAAGCACCAAGTGACCCTTTTGTAGACAAACACAGCAATCTTTTTGTCTGTTAGCTCACCTATTAAGCTGGGAGTAACATACAAAAAGTTTTGCTTATCAATTTGGTAGAACAAGAACTTGTTACGTTAGGCCAAACTTCCAAGGCTGGTTGCTTAAAGTCAGGCACTGAAGTAGATGTTGAAATGGTGAAGAACTCGCATGTAAGATTGGACCTTTGCTGTCTTAACACCTGAATTCAGGCATCCCTGTTTGAAAACATAGGCTGAAGCCTAAGACATCCCAAACAACCACAGCCAAAGTGTCAAGTCAACTCAAGCTAAGAGATAATAATCTAATGTACCATAAGGTGGTCCTCAAGGCTCTGACTATGAACATACCTATTCTAGCTAAAATCAACTTGTGCAACTTCTTGTGAACACATTAATCCTCTTTTTCCCCAGACCTGATAGATTAGCCAATCAAGTGTCCAAAGTGGCACAGGTTGTTTAAAATCCAATGAACATCCGTATTTAGAAGGCCTTAAAGCTCTTCACTCTACAGAGACAACTTTTAAGTAGGGCCAGAAGACCTTACAATATGTAATTTAGAAATAAAGAGTAATGTTAAGTGGCAGAAGTGCCTTCTTTTATACAAATTTAGACAATACAGGCAATCTACTAAGCTATCAAGAGTATCCAGAAAAAGAAACACAGCCAAATTCTACATTTTATTCACATTTATTTTTCGCTTTTAGTGTGCTCACAGAAAATTAGAACACCTTAAGCAGGAATTTAATAGCAATTTTGTAAGCAAAGTTACATTCCATCTCTAAGTCAAATTGGTCAAAGCTTCTCCAGTATTTACAAAAACATGATAGACAAGATGCTACACAAAAAACCATTGCATCTGAAATTGGTTTTTCTTCTTTATTCTCAAAGACAACTGGAAAAAGAAAGTATTGTCTGCTGTCATCAAAAACATACCACAGTATAAACAGTAACCATTCTACTTATCACAGCTTGGTTGAGTTTAAAATTTTGTGTGGTTTTTTTTTTAAAAGGTCCAAGATTACTGCAATTTTACAAAAAAATGGGCAGGGTGGAAAAAGTTGCAAACTTAATGTGCTTCTGGATATCAAGATTTGTTTTTATACAATAGTCACAGTTAAAAACACCCTGCTGGTAATACATAATTACACTTTATTAAGGTCATAAACCAGCAATAAACAATAAAGCCTATACAACTTGTATTTCTACTTAATCACTGACTGGTACAGCTAACATGAGATAAGTGAAAGTTCCTATGGTTTAAATGAATTTCCTAAGACTATGATTTTTTTTTTTAATCTGAGTATTGGAATTTTTCTTCTTCCTTCTTAGTCAAGACTTGTAGTGTTGTAAACCTTATAGAACATCTGCCTCACAAAATACATTGTAATAACTTTCTTTTTAAAAAAAGACTAACCCCTTATTTCTTGTGGCACATTTTCTTGGCAAATTATCTGCACCACTAATTCCCCATTGTGACCCCTATCACTTCATTTGCTATCCCTTATTGACCCATCCATTTCCTTCATATATGGGCATGTCCATAGACTGACAAAGAAAAAAAGTTTACATTTTTAATAAAAGATGCAAAGTATGCAAAAACATTAATACTGATGCAAAAAAAAAAAAAGGAACGAGGCAGAGGGAGACATTTAATCTCCTCTCTACCAGTTGGAATGGTGGTAACAGAATGATCTGAGATGGGATCTGTGGGTAAAGACCAAAAAAAGAGAAAGACATCTTTTAAATCAATCCCTGGTTGTAGACAAGTTCTCCAAAACCAGTACCTGGCACCACTCCAAACAAACAAACAGGGGGGAGGAAGAAAAGTTCAATCATCTCAAAATTGCCAAATTTCTTTTTTTACTCTGCCGACTCAGCTGGTGGAGCTTCTGGACTAGACTCAGATGGAGCTTCCTGTGCAGGAGCTGCTGCTGCTGCTGGCTCCTCTGCTTTGGGTGCCTCTTGTTCAGTGGAGGTGGCTTCAGTGGTAGCACTAGGGGCAGGGGCACCTGGCGCCTCCTCCTGTTTCTCCTCCGGCTTCTGCTCTTCAGCAGGCTTAGCCTCTCCCCCAGTAGGCTTCTCTGGTGCAGTCTCTTCCGATTTGGCCTCCTGTGAGTCTCCAGTCTCCTCCTTTGTTTCCCCTGTGCTGCCAGGGGCGGACGGAGCAGAAGGAGACACCTCCTGGGCAGCAGCTTTGCTTTCCTCCTCAGTGCTCGCCGGCTCCAGGGCAGCAGCTGCTTCGTCCTTCCCTCCTTCGCCAGAAGCGCCTGCCCCTTCATTTTCAGCTCCTTCCCCAGACTCTTTTTTGTTCTTTTTAAAGGAGAAGCCACTTAGCTTAAAGGACTTTTTGAAGGAAAAGCGCTTCTTCTTTTTTTTCGGGGTCTCATTGCTGGAAGAAGGGGTGGCTCCTTCCTCTGCCTTAGAGGAGGACTCCCCTTCGACGGGAGAGGCTGGTTCTGTGCTCTCAGCTTCAGCAGCCTCCTTCTCAGAGGCAGGCTCCGAAGGGGTCTGCTCTTCCTTCACCGACTCTTCGGCCGGGGCAGTGCCGTTCGCCTGGACCTCTTCCTTGCCCGCCTCAGCAGCTGCTGGCGAGGCATCGCCGTTCACCTTCACGTGACCATTCTCCTGAAAGAAATTAACTCAGTGTTATTGGAGGGGAAACACACATCTGGAAATTTCTCTCATGTCAAGTGGAGGTTGTCAGGAGACCATACCCTGTTTGTTTTAGGTTCCCTTTCTTTTTTCCAAAGACAGATAGAGAGACCTCAACACTGGAATTCTTATGCCCAGCAGTGTCATTCAGGTACTTTCAGTGAACTATGGCCAAAGGGTTATGAAATTTCAGAGGAACTGAGCCATGCCCAAGTCAATTCCTTAGTATTAGGCTCGGTAGGCCGCCCACAGCAGCACGTTGCCAAAGACTTTCCCGCTGCTTTTCTCGAGGAAAGCGTATGACGCATTGCCAAGCCTCTGGCAAGGGGAGGATACGCCATTCAGACCCAAGCCACTCCCCACGTCTTTTTAACTCTGGCTAGTCTCTTAAGAGCTACCCCCACCCATTTGGGCAGGGCGGGAAGCCAGCAACGTCGTTGTCTCGAAACACGCCGCATGGCAGATATCCACGCTTCCGCCTTCTCCGATTCATTTAAACCCCCTCATCTCTCTCCACACCCAGGGAGCTCCGAGAACGAAGGCTAACACAGCAGCGCGTCTCCGCCGGTAGAGGGCGCTGTGGCTCCATTTTGCAAAATAAAAGTAAATCACGAAGCGGGGCGGGTCAACGCTGTGGGAGGAGACAAGAGCTGGCGAAGCAGTAAGAAGTGTCGCTCGCGACTTGGCTGGATTCAGCCCTGCTGGGCGAACAAAGCTCCGTGTCGTTTTTCTCAGCCTCTCTTCCTTGTCCCACCTCCCGCGGCCCAAACACAAAAAGCAAACCACCATCTCCTTCCCGCCGTAGTTAAGGAGCGGCATCTCCACTCACCATCGCATTCATTACATTTTTTTAAAACGCGCCTCAAGCCGGTATGCCTGGAAAGACAAACCAACGAAGGCACCAACAAGAACAGCTGCAGTTAAGAGGCGTGGTGCAGCCCAGTGCTCCAAGCGCCGTCGCCAAGCCTGGACTGGCTTGAGGGCACGAGCGGGCAGCGCCGGAACGCGCAGAGAACGAACCGCCGCCACATGTATGCCGCGCGGGTTACAGCCTAGCAAAACGACAAGACTACCCCACGTTCACCCCTATGCTCTCCGCACGCTCGGGCATCCTGAGGAACAGCCGCAAAACACATACACATACACACACTGCCTCTCCGAAATCTCACACTAATCTCCACAAATTCCAGAAGAATAGCCTTGCTAGCTGTGTGACAATAAAATAAAACGCTGAGGAAGTCTCGCAATGTCTTCTACGATAACCAGATTTATTGTGCCATAAGCTTTAGGCTATAAACAGATCGAAGGACCTAACAAGCAAGATGGAGAAGACGGTCCATAACCCCTTCCTCAACGTACACGGCAAACTCTCCAGCCCCCCCCCCGCAAGTAACCGCTGTCGCTTATCACTGCCAAGCTCCACTATGCCCCCTTCACGCGCCAAAGAACAGAAAGGGGGGGGGGAGAGAGAGGAGAATGGAGGCTGTTACAGTATAGGAAGCCATCGCAGCGCATACAATCAATCCCAACCATCCTTCTCAAGAGCTCGCATACAGCAAAAGGTCTTCAAAGATGCCGCCAGTTTAAGCACCAAACTATACTGCCGGGCGAAACAGCTAGCCGAAGAAAATCACATCTCACTGAAGACAAGCATCTTGCATTTTTCCTCTCCACCATACTCCGCCTAAAAATTGGGTCCAAAGAAAAAGCCCCTCTCAAACACACAGTCGTGCGAAAAAACCACTCCTTTCCATATTTTTTTTTGGGGGGGGGGAAAGAGGTGATGATCGGATTTTAAAAACCAGGCATGCCCGCGCAGAGAAAAGGTGGAAACAGACTAAAACACCATATACACCATTTCGAAAATGCGATAATATTCCATTATTCTTTCCCCTCTTACCTGTCCATTCGCCTTCGAAGGAGATGCGGCTACTGCTTCTCCCGGTTTCTCAGCAGCAGCTTCGCCTTTTGCAGCGTTCTTGGAGAACTGGGCACCCATGCTGGTTTTATTCAACAAAGAAGCTCAACAGATCCAAAAGAAGGGGGAAAACAAAGAGCGGTGGATTCGTATAAAAGCTGGGAGACCAGCAGCCCGAAGAGTAGCGACACAAACACACACCAGAGGGGGAGGAGGAGAAGGAGGAGGTGGTGGCGGCGGTGGCGGTGGGGGGGAAGAGAGAAGACAACCGATTATTTTAAAATTTATACACTCCTGGGGGTTTTAAATAAAAAAAAAGCTGGAAAGGTCAAAAAAGCTGCAGCACAGAAGAAAGGGGGGAAGCAAGAAAAAAGTCGAGCAAAAATATTAGAAACCCAAGGTTAGTATAAAAAAAGAAGTAATAAAAAATCCCAGATTTGTAGCCGTACTGTAGACAAGGGGAAAATGGAGAAATCTCCCTGGTCGCTAATAAGATGCGGAGTCCAACGCCCAAGTGCACAGATGAATGGGCTTCCCGAGCGCTGACGGCAGCCCCCGCCCGCTGTCGACCAATCACCGCTCCGCCAGACAAAAGAGGGGGCGGGGCCTCCAATTGGAGCGAACAATGGAGCTGCGATTGCAAATAATTTGAAATCGGCCTTGGACTGATAATTAATACTCCGAAGAATATAAATAAATTAATGAGATTAAAGCATGCACCCTGATTTCTCCTTAAAAAGGAAAAAAACCGAACCCTACGCGGTGGAGTTTATTCCCCTTTCCTTTTGGTGGCGGACGAACACTCTTCTTAAAAGAGGGGGGGAGAGAAAGTATCCCTCTTGACTTGCAGTGGTGGTAGCCTCTGTTTGGTGTCTGTCTCCCCGTGTGACCCCCCCCCTGTTAAGTTAGAGACAATGGTTTGACTTGTGTGTGTTTGTGATTTCATCTTCTCGCCCCCTTCCACTTCTTCCTCTCCTCCCCCTTCAGCTCTTACAGAGAAAGAAGGGGGGACGGAGAGAATCAACAGATAGGGAGGTTTGAGTTTTTGCTTTAATTGGTTGCAATTGTTCAATCGTCCCAATTTGGAAAGTATTTAAACCACGCAGATCGCGTTTCGCCACACGAGATCACGAGTTGAAAATTATTAGGTCTGTAGGCCAGATGTGAAAAATGCTTATAGCAGCTGCTGCCGCGGCGGCGGCGGCTGTGAAAGAAACATTCCCTTCCCCCATCGATATTGGTTTGAAATAAAATATTTTGCGAGGAGCCTACGGGTCTAATTAAATCTCGCTGCCTGATTAGCTTTGATTTGTATCTTAAAATTAAAAAAGCTGCTGAGACTGCAAAGCCTTAAAAAATGAAGTTGATGACGCCAATACCATCAGGATATCTGTTTGTGTCTTTTCCAAAAAAAGAGAAAAGCATCCACGTGTACTTGAAAACGCTCCTAGCCACATGGAGCCAATAATCCTAGTTCGTTTTCATGTACTGCACGTCGGAGCCATGATGGTTTGTGTGAAAAATAAAAGGTTCTGAATTTCGACAGGAGTGGGGGAGGGGCTTTCTATTGTAAACAACGTGCAGCCCAATCCTATGAAGACTTCCCCTTCTTTTCCACCCTACTGAAATCCGTGAATTTAGACACACCTAGCTCTGGACAGGATTATAGCTCAAGGTAGCTCCATGGTGGGCTGATTCTTCCGTGCCTTCAGTTTAAATGGCTACAGTGGAAAGATAAGAAATGTCCAATAATCTCCCCTCTCGCTGCTTCAAAAGCAAACAAGAGGTAGTTTGAGAGAATTGTATATACATCCCCCCCAAAAAAATGCCGCTGTGCTGGCAATGCGTTTTAAAAGAACGTTTAGAAGACAGCAGCGCTCTAAGGTTTAACAGCCCATCCTTTCTTTTCCCTAAAGACTTCATTGTGTGATGAGTCCAGATTTGTGCATTCGCTGCCGCTCAAGACCCCCCCCTTTGCCAACCCTCTAGTATTTTTAGCACGATGGCACTCAGTCAAATAATATTTCGTTTCTTGTGGGCAAAATACACCACGAGGCATTTGGTTTTTACATCAAGCTTTCCTTCTTCCTTTCCTCCCCCGCTGTATTCCTTCCAATGCAATTCCTTTTTCCACCTTGGACTACGTGAATATGGATCGCATGGTGGAAAACCATTAGTGCCAACCACGACGTCTTTGTTTTAATCATCATTTCTCTCTCTTTTTTGGAAAGGGAAGGGGGACGATGACGACGGTTTAAAGACACGCTGCTTCGGCTCGGTGCATTATTCACTCTCCTAGTTATATTCCCCTAGAGCGACTTTTTTTTGTAGATGTGCATCGTGCCAACAAACAGCTTATCGCCCTTTAGGGAAATCGGGCAGGCAGCCGGCAACACTAGTTGATGGAAACCGACCCTTTTTTGTGCACATATGGCAGTCCCCAACCGAAACGTAATCTGGATAAATCCATTAACATCCAGGTGCTTGTAAAATGCACTTTTGGAGCCTGTTGATTTTCTTCAATGGGAAAACCACCATATTACCTTCCATCTGCATTATTTGGGAGCTGTTGGTTCAAACTGCTGTTTGGAATCCTGTCTGGAAGGAGGCGGCGGCTAGAGGCATCTCTTCCAGCATCTGCATCAAAGGGAGGGCAAACTGAGTTAGTCTGGTCTGGGGACTTCTTTCTTTCTGCCGAGTCTCATTCGAGAGGCTCGGCTCCTTTATTGCTTCTTTGTTGCCCAGCTGCATTGCTTTTGCAGGGTGCCTATTTACACGGTATCGGCTGGTTTCCTAGGCGACGGCCGGGGAAGATTCGAAGGGGGGAGGGAGGCGGTGGATGGGAGGAAACGCGAGGGAGAGTCGCAGAAGAACCAAACAGATGGACCCTAAAGAAAGGGGGGCGCTGGGGGGATAAAGATAGGCTTGCCCTGGGTTGGGAGGAGACTTCGAAAGGAACGGGCTGGAAGAAGCTCCAGAGAATAAAGGAGCAGAAAATCCATCTGATTTCCTTTTCTGATCCCCTTCAGTCTTTTTCTTAAAACAATTCCACAGGGGCAGCCCTATTAGCTCATTGCAGCAAAAAATCAACAGCAAAGTGTCTTCTGGCACCTTACTGTTGCATAAGCTTCAATGGGCTATAAGATGCGTCTGATGAAATGGACTCTCGTTCATTAAAGCTTGTGCTAGGGATGGGGAACTGGCTGGCTGTGGTCCTCTAGATGTTGCTGATCTCCAGAGCCCCTCCTCCTTTGGCCAATGGTCAAGGATCATGGGAGTTGGAGTCCAACAGCAACTGGAGGGCCAGAGGATCCCCATCCCTGCCATAATAAAGTGGTTAGGCTTTCAGGTGCCACAAGACTCTTTGATGTTCTTTCTTGGATGACCCTCAAAACACTGCAAGGGGGGGGGAGTAGGCAGCAGGCCACTTCTGTCATAATAGGAAGAGGAGGAGACAAAAAGCAATAATTTCAAAGCCCAGGAGCAAAGCCAATATATGAAAGGGAAAAGGTGCAAAAAGGAAAGCAAAGTGAGACAGGACAACGGGTGGACAAAATCACACACACGATCTTAAATTCAGTCTTAAGAGAATTGGTAGAAGTTGCTTAATTTGGGGATAAATAGTTTCCTTTCACAGATTATTGGGGAAATTGGTGGCTCCTAATTAGGGTTGCCAGGTTCAATCCCTGAGACTGATCCTGTATCTTTAGGAGAAGAGAAAGTCAGCCAAGTGCAGGTTTCTTGCAACCCTGTAATGGGGAAAACCACAAGGTGGAATTCTCCCTTCCCCCTGCACAACTTTTAAAGATACAAAAGACCTCTTGGGGGATGGGCCTGACAACTAAGAGGTCTTCTGTATCATTAAAAGTTGTGCAGGGGGAAGGGAGAATTCCACCTTGTGGTTTTTCCTATTACAGGGTTGCAAGAACACCTGCACTTGGCTGACTTTCTCTTCTCCTGAAGATATAGATCAGTCTCAGGGATTGAACCTGTCAACCCTACTCCTAGTACAGGCAAATGAATTAAGCATTGATCCGATTCTTAGGATTGGCTCATAATCATACTGCCATATGTGTGAATGGCTAGCAGTTTCTTTCCTGGCTGATCAATGTTTCTTAGTACTTCTTCCAAACTATTCAGTGTGATTCCACAAACAGCCATGGGTTGAACAGGCTGTCCTAAATCAGTTTGTGCTGATGATGAACTGATAGGCTCAGACAACCACTTCTCTGTAGGCACACTGGGCAACCCAGCTAAGGATTCTGCAGCATTGAGGTTCCCAGTAATTTAAGTTAAACTTTGTATTGACTAAGTCATTACAGCATGCCAAACATCTCTGACAACTTCCATGTAGGGGTGGTAACATTTTAACCTGTCTTAAGCCATGCTAAATGTAACTTTTGATTTCTATGGATTTCACTATTTTATCCCACCATTCTCTGTATCCACGTGAATAAAAATAAAACTTAATGTGACAACATATAATTAACATGCTAGCTAATTACATTGTATCAAGTCTCACTGAACAAAATGGAACTTACTTCTTAGTAAATATAGATTGGATTGCACATCACAAAACAATAGCTATTCTTATGTTGTAATAAGTCCCATTGAACTCAACAGGTCTTATGTCCAAGTAGTCATTTGTAAGTTTGCACTATAAGTGCATGTTCTACATTTTTAAAGGCTGTGATATCATAAGACCAGTGAAGTGAAACAACGGAGGCAAATGAAAGAGGAAGATGCATTTATACATTCATTTGAATTCACACTACAAATCTCAAATAAATGTGCTATAAGCATCAGGCATCCATGTACCATCCCTTTCTTCCCCAAAGGATTTCACAGTGCTTAATTAATTGAGATATAAATGTAAGCTATATACACAGGGAACACTTATGATTCCCAGCAGCAACTATGCACAATTTGGAAAATTTACGCCCTGATCTTGAATATAAAGTTGAAGTAAGTACCATTGATTTTGGAACTTACTTCTGCATACTTTATTCACCATAGCTGTATCCTACCTTTTCTTTAAGAAGCTCAAAGAAGTTTAGTGTGCTTTTACTCACCCTGCAAACCTAAGGCTGGAAGAAAGAATGAATTCTGCAACTCAGTAAGCTTCACTGCTGCACAGTGGGGTTCCCTACAGCACTCTAATCACTATGCCATACTAACATAGATAAATAATTGAAGCCACCTTCTGTCTGGACAGATCATTAGTCCAATCTAGCTCAGTATTGTCTTCACTAACAGACAGTAGTTCTCCAGGGTTTCAGACAGAAGTCTTTCCCAGTCCTACCTGGAAATGCTATGGATTTAGTCAGAGTCCTTTTGCATCAAAGTAGATGCAGTACTATTCACCCTTCCTCTAAGCCCCCCCCCCCGGTTCTTGCAAAATATATTTTCTTGTAGAATATTGCCATCATATTACACTGCTGCTGAAAGCATTACACTGGCTGCCAATTACCTACCAGGCTACGTTCAAGGTGCTAGTACTGTTATACAAATACCAATACTTCTTGGGACCAGATACCAAAAATAGCATGTCATTCTTTATATATCCAATTAATCTTCAGGAGAGGGAATCCTGCAAATACCATCTTATCAGGAGGTCTGCACAATGCTGGAATTGGTGTGATGGCACCTACCCTTTGGAACTCCCTCCTATTGCATATTAGACAGGAAATGTATTCATTGTCTTTTTGGCACCTGTTGAAGATAGGACTTCATTCAACGAGACTTCTAAGTGGAGATTTATATCCCAGGCAGTATCTGTATTGGATATGAAATTGTTTTTACATGTGTTACTGTTTGAACTGTTTTTTAAAGTATGCAATTGTTTTCTATATGTTTTTATTATATTATGAAATTGCTTTGAGACATTTCATGGGGAGTGATTCATAAAGGAAATATTATTATGACGATGGATCAGGATTCTAGGCATCTGCCAACAAAATGCTTGCATCACAACAGCCCCACTAAAATACAATTTCAGTAACTAGATGAAGGACTAAGGAGGAAACATACTTAACTGTAGATGTGAAATGGAAAGGAGAATAATGGGCTTAATCATACACAGGCGTTGTTAACCATATATCACAACACCAGTGTATCTGTATTAGTATTGTCTTGTGGATATAGTGAGTACCTGCCAATTAGAAGAGATGTTTGTTGAACCTTACTGATCTGCTCGATGATGAGGTGGAATAATAATGATGTGGTGGCTGGCCAGTTGGCAGCACACTTGGATGAAACGGATTATTTGGATCCATACCAATCGGGTTTCAGGACTGGACATAGTACTGAAACAGCCTTGGTCGCTCTGGTGGATGATATGAGGAGGGCATTAGACGGGGGAGAATCCACCTTTCTTGTCCTCCTGGATCTCTCGGCGGCTTTTGATACCGTCGATCACGGTATCTTGTTGGATCGCCTGGAAGGATTGGGAATAGGAGGCACTGTTTTGCAGTGGTTCCGTTCCTTTCTCTCTGACAGGCATCAACAGGTAGCATTGGGAGATGAGGTTTCAGCCCCTTGGCCCCTCACATGCGGAGTGCCACAGGGTTCTATCCTCTCTCCCATGCTATTTAACATCTATGTAAAGCCGCTGGGAGCTATCATCAGGAGTTTTGGGCTGCGATGTCATCAATATGCAGATGACACGCAGCTCTATCTCTCCTTTAAATCTTCACCAGAGATGGCTGAGGAGACCTTGTCCAAGTGCCTGGAATCCGTGAGTGGATGGATGGGAAGGAACAGACTGAAGCTCAATCCTGATAAGACCGAGGTGCTACTTGTGGGTGACAGGGGGAGGTTGGGTGCTGTTGACCTACAGTTTAATGGGGTGAGTTTACCCCTGAAAGATCAGGTCCTCAGCCTTGGGGTGGTTCTTGATTCCAAGCTGTCCATGGAGGCTCAGATTTCGGCAGTGAGCCGGGCAGCTTGGTACCAATTACATCTCATACGGAGGCTGCAACCCTACCTCCCTATTCATCAGCTCCCACTGGTGGTACACGCCCTGGTCACCTCTCGATTATACTACTGCAATGCGCTCTACGTGGGGTTACCCTTGAAAACGGTCCGGAAACTACAACTGGTGCAGAATGCGGCGGCTCGGTTGCTTACAAACAGCCGCCGCCGTGATCACATCACACCAGTATTATTTCACCTACATTGGCTGCCAGTTGTTTTCCGGGCCCAATTCAAGGTGTTGGTATTAACCTTTAAATCCCTATACGGTCTCGGCCCAGTTTATCTGAAGGAGCGCCTCCAGTACCACAAATTAAGCCGCCCAACCAGATCAGCCACACAGGGCCTTCTCTCAGTCCCACCAACGAAAACAGCTAGGTTGGTAGGGACTAGAGAGAGGGCATTTTCAGTGGCGGCCCCCACTCTCTGGAACTCCCTCCCATTCGATCTTCGCCATGCCCCTTCCCTGGATATATTTCGCCGGGCATTAAAAACTTGGCTTTTTGGACAGGCCTTCAGGAATTCCGGGGAGGGCTAACTTTTTTGGGATATTTTATTATCTATTGATCACCCTAACTGATTTCATGCTGCTGTGATTAATGATTGTACTGATTTTATTGTATTTTATCTGTATTGTATTGTAATTTACTGAATTTTAGTTTGTACGTCGCCTAGAGTGGCTTCGGCCAGATAGGCGACACAAAAATTAAATTTATTATTATTATTATAATCAATCTTGGATCAATTATATTTACCAAATAGGGTTGCCAGGTTCAGGGCCTGAGACTGATCCTGTAACTTTAGGAGAAGAGAAAGTCAGCCAAGTGCAGGTGTTCTTACAACCCTGTAATGGGAAAAACCACAAGATGGAATTCTCCCTTCCCCCTGCACAACTTTTAAAGATACAGAAGACCGTTTGGTTGCCAGGCCAAGCCTCCAAGAGGTCTTTTGTATACAGACAGGCCCTGAGCCTGGCAACCCTACCCCACATAGAGCACACTGCAATAATTGGGTCTTGAGGCTATCAATGCATGAATCACTGTGGCCAGGCTGTCCCCATCCAAGAACAGCCATAGTCAGGGTCCTAGCCATAGCCAGTAAAAGACACACCTAGCCACTAAGGCTACCTTCCAGTGACAAAAATGGATCCAGGATAGGGTTGCCAGGTTCAATCCCTGGGACTGATCCTGTATCTTTAGGAGAAAAGAAAGTCAGCCAAGTGCAGGTGTTCTTGCAAACCCTGTAATGGGAAAAACCACAAGGTGGAATTCTCCCTCCTCCCTGCACAACTTTTAAAGATACAAAAGACCTCTTGGAGGCTGGGCCTGGCTACCAAGAGGCCTTCTATATCTTTAAAAGTTGTTGTGGAGGGGGAAGGGAGAATTTCACCTTGTGGTTTTTCCTATTACAGGGTTGCCAGAACACCTGCACTTGGCTGACTTTCTCATCTCCTAAAGATACAGGATCAGTCTCAGGGATTGAACCTGGCAACCCTAATCCAGGAGCATCTCCAAACTATGAACCTGTTTTTTCAGAGGGACTGCAATTCCTCCAGAACAGGCAACTAGTCACTCTCCTGAACACAGGAAAGATGATGACCCACCCCCACCTCTAGTATCTCTGTCTCCTCCATATTACCTTATGATTTGAAATACACATGGAAATTGTAGCTGAAAATGGCTTTAGCTCTGCACGCTAGATGCGTTGTTACCACTACAAGCAATCTTTTAGAGTAGTAGAAGTGAAATTAATATTTTGTCCCACATAATTACTGTATAAGGATTTACTCCCAAGTAAGAATTTATAGAATTGTAAAGACTATTTTAAAGCAACCTGCTTGTTTTACTGTTTACCCCCACCCTGCCTGAAATTATAGGTTCATGGACAAATCTACATGTTAAAAATGACATGCGTATGAAATCTTGGGTCAGTAAAGCTGCAGTTCTTTGAACACTGACCTGGGAATAAACCCAAATGAATAGAGTGAGACTTACTTCTGAGTAAAGATGTGCAGGACTGAGCTGTAAATTATGCTTTAAAACCCCATACGTCTTCATCAACCATTATTTAAAACTTGTCCTGCACTTTATATATGACTGTAGTTTATGATGTTAGTCTGTTTGGCAGACAAGATGGCGCGTAGTGCATAGCATATCCTGTAAATGACTGCAGACCTCTTCAGGCATTTGGCCTCAATATGAGAGGACAAAAGCATGGAGGGGAGCAGGTGTGTGACATGGGGGGTGGGGCTAATGTGCATGCCCTGGTCCCTGAACACACTTTTACCTGCACATATCAGGCTGAATGATCCTGCTTGTCCTTGGCCCAATCACTATTTCCTAGTCTTTACTTCACAGGGTTGTTGTAAGGACAAAATGGCAGTGGCAGCAGCAGGGGGAATCCTACGCATGCCACTAGGAGGTCTTTGAAGAAGACAGGATGTAAAATGTGGCAATTGCTTAGCGCTACCAATAAATTTGGCTTCAAAGCATTTATTTCATATTTTTGTTATCTTACCTGTGAAATAGTTACCTAAGATAAGTAAGGATAGTCACCTACAGCTTTGCTCATTCTCCAAATGGTACAGAAGTAAGGACCTTATTAACCATAATGCCGAGTTGTGTGGGGTTTTCCTGACATTTACAAAATGATTGATCAATTTAGTTTATGTATATATGCCACACTCCTATAGCAAGCTGTGCTGAAAGCAGCTTACAACAAACATTCAAAATACAAAGCACAAAACACAATAAATTCAAATAGAACAAAAACCAACAAACAAAATAAATGCAGTATTACAAAACAAATAACCTAGATTTAAATACAGAAGGACAAAGCAAAAAAAAAAGAAAGCTGACAGACAATAGAGCTCCAGGTGTTCCTCTTGCTGCACTCCAAGGAACCTCAGCAGCTCAGAGGGGAAGAGGTCCTCTCACCAGGCCAGATGGCTTACAGCTGACTCCCTCTTGTCTCCTTCAGAGGAGCCCAACAGCAGCAAAAAGATAAATGCTGAGGAGGGCAATGATGGTACATCCTTTCCCCCAGCTCCTGGAAGTTCCAGCTGGTGGTGCAGGTCTTATTGCAGCTGCAGAGGCCACAGTCTACAGGTGTTTGTTAAGAGTACAGCTTCTAAATCTTTCTTCTCCAGCAACATTCTACTTAAGATCCCACCCTCAGTTGTTTTCACCAGCTGGAGATACAGATACCCATTGTCCTTTACCCCATGCCTGGAAACAGCTAAGGTCAACTTTTAGTGGAAAAACCATCTGAGTGTAAATTTACAAAGCCCTTCTCGGCTTCTCTTCTGCACCAGATTGCAGCCTCCCTTCCTAGATTTTATAATAGGAAAAATGACATTGGAGTATAATGTTAAATTTGGCTCTCCTCACAGCAGCATGTTGGCTCAGGGTCAGTTTCCTTCAGAAGGCAACTGGTAAAGGATGGAACTGTATAAGGTAGAAACAGTACAAGCCCCATGAATTGAATCGCATACACATTTAAAAGCATTTTAGACTGCTACTGTCAAGCTTCTGTTTCCAGCACTCAAGACA